>NC_069689.1:47412526-48125026 GCF_023699985.2 Odocoileus virginianus | reverse complement strand
CTTAGATATGCTTCAGAAATGGTACACTTTAAGTTACCAAAATGATAGGCTCACTTGCTTACCACAGCTTGCTAGCAACCCCTTGTTGGCCCTATTCCCAGCTTAGCCAAGACCAGCCTATACCAACCATGTAAAAAGCTTATCAGAGATGAGCATGTATCACATCAATTTCACAAGAAAATTAAGATAGTTGACTTGGATAAAAAATACTTCAAATTCACTCATTTTCTAAAAATTTTGCATAGATATTACCTAACAACCACCAAAGGGTGCCATATTTTTGCTGGAAAGAAGTAGATTTTAACTTTAATTCTAATTCTAAGTGTTTTAATAACATGGCACAACAAGTGAAAAATAAGCCAGGCTATAGCATAAGAACATGAAATAAAGACAAGGGTGCATGAGGATGTCAGGGGCTATTACATACTCTTACCATGTGATCCAGTGATAGTACTACATGATAGTTACCCAAATGAATTGGAGAATTATGTCTACACAAAATCTGCATACAATGTTGCATGCATGTCACTTTAGTTGTGTCTGCAATCCTATGTGTTCTTTGCAATCCTATGGAAGGCTAGGCTCCTCTGTCCATGAGATTCCCCAGGCAGGAATACTGGAGTGAATAGCAGCTTTATTCAGAATTGTCACAACTTGAACAGCCAAGTTACCCTTCAGCAGGTGAATGGGTAAGTAAACTGTGGTATATCCAGAAAAGGGAATATTATTCAGGACTAAAAAGAAAGGACTATCAGCCACGAAGAGGCATGGAAGGATCTTAAATGCATGTCATTAAGTGAAAGAAGCCAGTTTGAAAAATCTACATCCTGTATGACTCCAGGCATGTGACATCCTGGAAAAGACAAAACTGTGGAGCGAGTAAAAAGATCAGTGGTTGCCAGGAGTTATGGGGAGGGAGGGTTGGCTAGGAGAAGCACAGAGGGTTTTAGGGCAATGAAACTAGTCTACGTGGTGCTATAATGGTGGGTGTGTGTCATCATACACTTGTCAAAACCCATAGAATGTACAATATTCAGAGTGAACCATAATGTAAATGATGGACTTTGGGTGATTATGATGTGTCACTGTGTGCTCATCAATTATAATAAATGTACCCCTCTGGCAGGGGATGTTGATAATGGGAAAGGTTGTACCTTTGGGGGAACAGGAGATTTATGGGAACTCTAGGAACTTGTCTCCCAATTTTCTAGTGAACCTGCTCTAAAAAATAAAATTGGTGAATTAAAAATTCAAGTTTTCATTCCCTCATTTCAGTCGCCAGTCTATAACACTAAAAATAAAAGTGAAGTAATTATTTAAAAGTGAAAGAAGACAACTTTGGTGATGGGGAACTCTCCCATTGCCTAATATCCACTTACTTCATGACCTCATCCCTGGACAGAGTGGTTTATAAGCCTCAGTGTTCTCCTTTGGCCCAAGTCGGGGTATACGCAGGTTGGCTCTCATGCTCTCTGGCATTGCCAGGCCTCTTCAACTGGTCTATGTCAGAAGTCTGATAACAGGGAGTTCTTTCCAGAAGCTGCTTCTGAAACATCTGGCTGCCCAGATCAAGTGTGCTGGCCATTTAACATTACATTATGGGGCCAATAAAAAAGCCAGAGCACCAAAGAATTGATGCTTTCAAACTGTGGTGTTGGAGAAGGCTCCTGTGAGTCCCTTGGACTGCAACGAGATCAAACCAGTCAATCTTAAAAGAGATCAACCCTGAATACTATTTGGAAGGACTGATGCTGAAGCTGAAGCTCCAATACTTTGGCCTTTGATGCCAATAGCTGACTCATCGGAAAAATCCTGATGCTGGGAAAGAGTGAAGGCAGAAGAAGGGGGTGACAGAGGATGAGATGGTTGGATGACATCACTGACTCAATGGACGTGAACTTGGCAAACTCTGGGAGGTGGTGAGAGACAGGGAAGCCTGGTGTGCTGCAGTCCATGGGGTTGCCAAGAGTTGGACTCAACTTGGTGACTGAACAACAGCAGTGGCAACAACAAGTGGTCAAACATCTGGCCAGAGCCCGGTGGAGAGCCAAAAGTGAGGTGAAGGAGGATGTCCAAGAGGATGAGAGAAGATAGGGAGGAGAGGAGATTTTTCTGAGGTTTGGAGTTTTACTAAGTACCAGTGGTCAAAAGTACCACATCCCAGTCTTCACTGCTCAGGAAGTTCTATGCATCATGCCTAGCACACTGGTGGGAGTTTGGGGCCCTGGGACAAAGGCAAGCAGCAAGGAGCAGCTCTAAAAGGCTTCAAGCAGAGCTTGATTGAGAGCATTTGTCTTCCATCGAATTATTCTTTTGTTAGCCAGCCACCACATGCTTCTCCTTAAGACAGCTTCATATCAATTTCATTGTTCCACTGGAGATGGAGGAAAGGCCGTGTTGGAAGGAAACATATGGGGGTTGTCCAGGAGCATCAGTAGGAAATCTCCGCAGAGAGCTCATGGCCAAGCCCAGTGATGCTTTGTGTCAATCACTTTCAACATGGAGGTCAGACAGGAGAAGCCAGGAGACTCTTCCTCTTGAAGGTAAACATGTGTTTATTGTCTACAGACAACCTCGTCCTGACTACAAAAGAGCACCCATTCTATCTGCGCTGCAGTGGTCTTGAGAAGACTCTACTTTTACGATGAGTCCATCAGGGAGCCAGGCTGAGGAATATAAACAGAAGAGAGAATTCCAAGTCCTTCCAAATGACATGGGCCAGCAGATGATTAGGCAATGGCCAACTGCCTCTCTTGAGAACAAGTAATAAGTATCCAGGAACATCGCAAGAGGCCAAAAGGGAATTCTGGGGCTTTTGTCCTTGGAGCTAATGAAATGGTTATAAATGATCACCATTTTGGCTCTAGCTGCATCCCAAAGTGACGGAGTATAACCACATCTATGATATTATGCTGAAACCTAAAAAACATGGTCACCATTCCTGAACCAAGCTCTCTAGGGACAGTTTCACAATTCCTCTATTTAAGAGCATCAGAGAGATAAATTCACTCCTCATCCCTTCTTCGGAAACAGCATGGAGGGCCCAGAGCCTCAGTATCACGTGGTTCATGTAGAATGAATCACCAGGACAAAAGTTCTTAGAAATAAGAACATGAGGCCAAATGCCCTGGTAGAAGAGGGAGATGCTAAAGTGACGGTGAATGCAGTGTGTATCTGACTTCCCTAGGCTTTCAGACCTCTGTTCTGTACAGAACTTGGAGCGTTCCCAGGAACTGCTGGTGATGGAGTGGGGCATTTTCCATTTGGAGTGGTGATTTTTATTATTATTACAGGCTTTTGTCAGTATTACAGAAATTGGGGGGAGAAAAAGAAAAGGGACTAATCACAAATGCTATTTACCAAACCACATTAGTCAAAATACTGCATTTTAAAACCCCTTAAGTTGTTATACATCATCATATAAGTCATCGCCAAGTAGTAATACAAATTCTTGAGAGTTATGTTGACATGGAATTTGTCAGCCGAAGTGCTGGAAAATTTACCTCTGCTCATATATCTGTAGTCATATCCTCCAAAGAAATTAACATATCATAACGCTAATATTTCAAGGTAATGTTTTCTCATGAGGATGCCATATTTTATCAGTTAATATCATCTGTGTAAAAAACTATTCAATTACAGTATCAAGCTATATATGATTAATATTGATTTCAGTACGGTAACAGTGACTTTGCAAGGCATGAGAGTTTTCCAGTTCACTCTGCAGAGAACCTGGGAAAAGAAAGATATTTATTTTCTGCTAAATAAATAAAGGTGAGTGAGTTTGGAACTCATGGAAAAAAAGGTTAATAGACCCACCGAGAGCCAGCTGTCTTTACTAACAGTTCCAAAGCTTTGGAATTCTTCAAGGCAGGATTAAGGTGAAGTTGAGTGGGAATGAAAAGTGGGAATGAGTCCCTTTAAAAGTGCAGGCAGATTGGAAGGCTGCAAGCACTCATAATCACAAAGAATTAGGGAAAATTGAAGAAGAATACCTAGTGTATAAATATATGTATGTGTGTGTGTATATATATATATATATTTTTTTTTTTTTTTTCAATTCTTTCCCAAAGCCATATATAAATGGCTTCCCTGGTGGCTCAGCTGGTAAAGAACACACCTACCAATGCTGGAGATGCAAGAAACATCAGTTCCATTCCTGGGTCAGGAAGATCCCTGAAGAAGGAAATGGCAACCCACCCTAGTATTCTTGCCTAGAAATTCCATAGATGGAGGAGCCTGACGGGCTACAGTCCATGGGGTTGCAAAGAGTTGAACATGACTAAGCACGCACACACAACACACACACACACACACAATATGTCTTTACTGTCCTTACTGTTCCCTCCTTTCACCTTTTTGTTATCATTATCTTCTCAATAACTTTCTGGTTCTCCTATGTCTTTATCACCTGCCTGCCTTCTCTGAAGTTGTACTGTGTGGCTTTTAACCCCTACCTACTCTATACCTCGAAGATTTCCCTCCAAGTTCTAAAAATAACTCCTGAAATCTCAACCCTTCAGAAGGGCTTCCTGACTACCTCTATATTTACCAGAGTGCTGCTTCCTACATAAATTCATGGCTACTTCTCCAGCCCTTTGGCATCACTTGTTAGTTTGCTTGATGGTAACTTAAATTCACTCATATGAATGAGCTCATATTAGTAACTTAATTTCACTCATTTGCACTCATATGTACAAAGTAAATACACATATCCATCGATTCCCTGGTAGCTCAGCTGGTAAAGAATCTACCTGCAATGCAGGAGACCCCAGTTTGATTCTTAGGTTGGGAAGAATCCCTGGAGAAGGGATAGGCTACTCTCTCCGGTATTCTTGGGCTTCCCTCATGGTTCAGATGGTAAAGAATCAGCCTGCAATGCAGGAGACCTGGGTTTGATCCCTGGGTTGGGAAGATCCCCTGGAGGAGGGCATGGATTCAGAGCCCAGACCTAAAACAGGTAAGGAGTAAAGTAAAGCAAAGCAAAGCTTTACTTTGCTTCACTGACAAAAGCATAACAGTAATCAGTGACTATGTAAACTCATGCCACTGATCTTGATGAAACTCAAACTTGAGAAGGTGGCCACCAGAGTTCTGATTTCAAACAAGAAGCTATGAACTAGTATTCTGCCACTTTTAATTCTAGGGTATAACCAGAGGTATCAGAGTATGAGTAAACAATCTTCATTCATCTGAGCATGTCATTGAGAGGTGATGCCTTAAACTCAAGTGACTTCTGAGTGTAGGTAGTTGACAAATTAAGTGTGTAGAGTCAGTGGAGAACCGTATAGTTTTAAATGGTTAGTAGTAACTTATTTGTTCTACATAGAAATGGTATAGCATTATGATATTTTCTGAAAAGAAAAATCTACATCTGGATTTTTTTGTGTAATCTTTCAGCTAAATATTAGTTACTAAATATTAGAGATTTGATATAGCTTAAATAATTCATAATCTGCAATCTAGATCTGATCTAAAGTTTGCAGTTTGATGTAGAACTGTTTACTTCCTGCTCCTTCCCATCACTCAAAGTGTTGACAAGCATGAAATGAGTGTGGTCTACCATTGGTAGACCACATGTAAAGCAATTTAGATTTATTGCTTTACAATAGCATATGAGATTAATAAACAATCTCTTCCCATTTTATCTATGTTAGTTTCCCAAAGTGTCTTCAAGAAGTATTACCTCTACCAACTGCTAACAGATATTTCTTGAAAAAATTCCACTGCCATATAAGTCTTGGAAATGTTGATTAAAATAGTGGAAAGGAGATAGGAGTTCTGAACGACAGTATGAGAAGACCACAATACTCTTTTTCTAAAAATCAATGATAAAATTGGGCAAAATTACCAAAAACAATCATTTCAATATTCTGAAAATCAATGAAGGGCATCCAACAAACTGAAAAGCATTAATTAAAGAACAAGTATTAAAACTCAAGTAAGAGCAGATTTTCTCCTGAGATTGTTTAGATTCCCTCTCTCCCACCATCTCAGCTCTGTAGATTTCATGATTCTATTAGTGGACTCAGAAGGTCATGAAAACCAATGGCTTCACTAACAAATAGAACTGACTTGGAGTGGAATACGGAAAAGCCCCATATATAGAGATTTCACTGGCAAACAAAGGAAGAAGGCCAGTGATACAGCAAGCTGAGATTGCATTCTGGTTGAGGCAAGCAAAAAGATGTCAGAAACTTACTAGTAAGGTCTGGGAAAGAAGACAGGCACAATTCACCTTAAGAAGCGCCCACATCCCACATAACCCTGGCAGAAAGCCTAAAAACCTGCTCAAGTTTGCACACACTCAAAAAAAAGAAAGAAGGAAAGAAAAAAACCAGAGAGGTCCCTAACTAACATTGTATCTTTGGTTGAATGTGAAGCCTTGTGCATACATGGAGGTGACATGGAAAACAAAAGCCAAAGAAGACTTTTAAATTAACTGAACTTTGAGTGAATTTCCTGACCCCACTCACAAGTCCGTCAGCAAAGACTGAAAGCCTTACTGGCTGAAGTATTTGAGAACAACTCAGGACCAGTCACTGGTTGAGTTACCCATTAGAGTCAAGATAGACTTACAGATTCGGGACAAACTCTAGAAATCCAGAATTAAACACTAAATCGAAATTGCACATACCAAAGAAACTTAGAGTGACCAATAGCTGTACACTGTCAGGAAACTGAAATGCAAAGAATTCTGCCTGGAAAATCACTGAACAAACAAACAAATAGCAACAATCGTGCGCGCGCGTATGTGTGTGTGTGTGTGTGTGTGTGTGAGAGAGAGAGAGAGATTGGAGGGGGTGGGGGGGGGTCAGAATCCAGAGCTGCTAAAATACATTATCCAGTGAGTCTAGTTTTCTACAAAAATACATAGGACATGCAATAAAACATTAAACTGTGATCCATTTGTGGGACGAATGGTCAATATAAACTGTCTCTGAGGAGATCCAGATGTTAACCATAGCACACAAAGACCTCAAATTAGTTACTTAAAATATGTTCAACTAATTAAAGGATATAATGCTTGAGAATTAAGGTATGATAGCAAAAACTTATCAAAGAGAAAGTATTAATAAATAGAAAAATATACTACTAAAATGTACATACTATGCACATCATGTACATTTTAATATATCTATAATGTACATTGTGAAGCATATATATATATACACACACATACATATATAAATAAAAAATGAGAGAGACCAAATGGAGATTCTGGAGTTGAAAAGTGCAATATTGTAAAAGTGTAAAATAGATAGCTACTAGGAACCTGCTATAAAGCACGAGAAGCTCAACTCGGTGCTCTGTGATGACCCAGAAGGGTGGGATAAGGGTAGTTGAGAAGGTGGCTAAAGAGGGAGAAGGTATATGTATGCATATACCAGATTCACTTTGTTGTGCGTCAGAAACTAACACAATATTGTAAAGAAATTTTACTTTAATAAAAAGAACTTTTGCTTTTTAAAAAATGTAATAACAAATAAAAAATTTACTAGAGAAATTCAAGAGCAAATTTATCTGGAAAATAAGCCAAAAATAGATCAAGAGAAGTTATTTAATTCAAAGAACAAACAATGAGGAAAAAATGAATAAAATCTCAGAGACCTATGTTACACTGTCAAGCATATCAACATATATTTAATGAAATTCTCAGAATGAGAAAAAAGTGAGAGTGAGAAATAGCAGGGGAAAAAAAGTAATAATGAAATTATGGGTAAAAACTTCCCAAGTTTGCTGAATAGACAGAGCACATAAAGTTTGGGGGGGAGGGGAGGGGTAGTAGTGAAATTATTCTATATGGTACTATAACATTATAATAGTTATAACTAGAGTTATAATGGTATAATAGTTATAACTATAGTTATAATAATCTATGTTATTGTTATCTATTTCTCAAAGGCCTTAATGTGTAACCATAAGAGTTAACTTTAGCATAACCTATGGAATTTGGGTAATAATAATGTATCAGTGTAGGTTCATCAACTATAAAATTGTAAAATGAGGTGGGATGTTGACTGTGTGAAGGAAAAAAAGGTATGTGGGAACTCTCTGTCCTTTCTGTTCAGCTTTGTTCTGAACCTAAAACTACTCTAGAAAATAAAGTCTCTTTTAAAAAAATCCCAAATTTGATGAATAACCTTAATGAAAACATATCCAAGAAGCTCAACAAACTCTTAGTAGAATAAGCACAAAGATCCACATCCATTCATACCATAGTCAAATGGTTTAAAGTCAAAGAAAATCCTGGAAGTAGCCAAAGAAAAATGACTTATTTCACATGACAGAAAAAACAAATAGAAAAAAATGGAAGTAAATCCTTTCATATCAATCATTGCATTAAGTCACAAGGTAGACCATGAGCATAAAATAAGTCTCAATAAATGAATTGGAATCACACAACATATATTTTCTGACTACAATGGAGTTCAAATAAAAGTCAACAACAGAAAGATTTGAAGAGTCCCCAAATATTTGGAGATTAAATGCATATTTTTAAATAATTCATGTTTCAAAGAACACTTACAAAGGAAATTAGAAAATATTTTGAATGAATTAAAATGAAAATATGATATATCAAATATATGTTATATATGACTATATTATGAAGGAATAAAAATTGCAAATCAGTACCTAAGCTTATATTATAAAAATCTAGGAAAAGACTATATACTAAAGTCAAAATTGACAGAAGGAAGGAAATAATAAAGATTAAGTTAGAACTCAATTAAATAGAAAAGAAAACAAAACTTTAAAAGAAGCAGGTAAGTAGAAAACAAAAGCACAAATAGAAAAATAAAATACAGTTAGTTGTTTAACAAGATCAACAAAATGGACAAATTTATAGCCTGGCTAAACAGGAAAGAAAGGAAAGAACGAGTTATTACATATCAAACAGAAGCTATCAAGTATCAAAGGAGACATCACTATCAATTCTATGAAAGTTAAAAAGATTGAAAGTGTATACTATTAAGACTTTATGCTAAAAAAACAGACAATATAAATGAAATGGGCAAATTTCTAGACAAACACAAACTTCTCAAAACAATTTCCAGAAAAAGAAAAAAGAAAGAAATTCTAAATAGGCCTATAAACAAATCATTCTAGTAATTAAGATTTTTTTGCACAAAAATATCTGATATGGAGGGCTTTGCTGGTGAATTCTATCAAATATCTGAAGAAATAATATAAATTCTTAGGAAAAAAACCATTTCACTAAAAAAATATGAGTTGTTAGTAGGGACAAAAAGCTAACCAATATCATTAGTTGTCTGGAAAATTAAAATGAAAGTCAATAAGGTACCATGCTATACCTCAGACCCGATAGGATGGTGATAATTAAAAGACAGACAGCAATAATTGTTAGCAAGGATGTGGAGAAACTGGAAACCTCATTCATTGACAAATGGATAACGAGAAAGTTTTGTACAGCTGAATACTATTCAGAAACACAAGGAAGGAACTATTGCTACATGAAACAACATGTATGAATTTCATTATACTAAATGAAAGACACCAAACAACAAAAAAGGCTACATGTTGTACAATTCCATTTATATTAAGAGTCTAGAAAAGGGAAATCTATAGCAACAGAAAGCAGATTATTTGTTGTCTGCCTCTGTGGGTGAGGGGCTTCCTTGGTAGCTCAGTTGGTAAAGAATCTGCCCACAATGCAGGAGACCCGGGTTCGATTCCTGGGTTGGGAAGATCCCCTGGAGAAGGAAATGGCTACCCACTCCAGTATTCTTGCTGGAGAATGCCATGGACTGTAGCCTGCCAGGCTCCTCTGTCCATGGGGTTGCAAGAATCAGACACAATTTAGCAACTAAACCACCACCATCTGGGTGGGAGTAGAGACTGACTAACTGCAAATAGTTAGGAATCATTTGGGGTGATGGAAATGCTCTAAAAGTAGGTTGTGAAGGTCACTGCACTTAAAATGGGTGAGTTCTATGTTGTATAATTATACCTGCATAAAACAGCCTTTAAAAAAACAAAAAAATCTAGGGAGGTTCAATTTGTTTGCTGCTTTACTTTGCAGAGTAAATAAACAATGAGCCCTGTAAATATCTAAAAGAGGGATTGATTACAGACCATTTCCCATACTTATCTGATTCATGGAACACTATACATATATAAATATGTCAAATGTATCATATATGTAGTGTGTTATAAATATGAATTATATGAAATGTAAATTACACTTATAATATATAATAATATCTAGATGTATATATAATATTATACACACACATTTGTATATGTAGCTTTTGGAAATTTTTGTTTTAATTTTCTCTTCCATTTGTGATACCGAGGGTAGCTTGTGTTCCTGAAGTCCCTGAGAAAATGTCTATAGTGACAGTGCTAGGGTCCATCGAGATTTCTAGCTATTCTCCTTTTCTAGGATGTAACATGTGACACTATTGGTCAACAAAAGGTAAGTTGAAATGTGCTACTTTTGAGTCCTTTAAAAAGCAGTGTATGACTTTTAAGTTTTCTTCCCCTGAAATCTGGTGTTGGAATGTTGTCATCAATGGTGGAGCATCAATCTACCAGAACTTCTGAGAAAATGACAAGAAAACACCTCCCCTCCTTTCCAATATTCCTTGGACATGAAGGATGAAACAGAAACAAGTCCTCATTGTTAAGTCACTGAGATGATTGGGTTCTTTGTTATCATAGCGTACCCTAACCTATCCTTACCAGTCTATCCTCCAAGTTCACCAACATTGATACAGATATTATTAAGAGATATTAAGAAATGGAGAGCTATAATATTGAAAAAACAAACTCAATCAAAAAATGGGCAGAAGACCTAAACAGACATTTTTCCAAAGAAAACATACAGATGGCCAACAAGTACCTGAAATGACGCTCAACATCACTAATTACTCGAGAACTGCAGCCGAACTACAGTGAGGTGTCATCTCACAGAGGTCAGAATGGCCCATTATCAAAAAATCTGCAAATAATAAACGTGGAGAAAAGAGAACCCTCTCAGACAGTTGGTGAGAATATAAACTGATACAGCCACTATGAAGAACAGTATGGAGGTTCCTTAAAAAACTAAAAAGAGAACTAGCACATGACCCAGCAGTCCCCCTCATGGGCACATACCCAGAGAAAACCATAATTCAAAAAGACACATGTACCCCAGTGTTCATTGCAGCTCTATTTACAATACCCAGAATGTGGAAGTGGCCTAAATATGCACCAACAGAGAAATGGATAAAGAAGTGGCATGATGGACTATTACTCAGCCACAGAAAGGAACAAAATTATGCAATTCGTGGAGACGTGGATGGACCTAGAAACTACCACACAGAGTCAAGCAAGTCAGAAAGAGAAAGACAAATACTGCGTATCAAAGCATACAGGTGGAATTCAGAAAAATGGTATATATGATCTTATTTACAAAGCAGAAAGAGAGACACATATATAGAGAACAAATGTGTGGATACCAAGGGGGGAAAAGGGGTGGTGGGATGAATTAGGAGATTGGGACTGACATATTTACACTATTGATATTATGCATAAAATAGATAACTAATGAGGACTGACGGTAGAGTGCAAATGACTTTACTCAGTACTCTCTGGTGACCTAAAAAGGAAGGAAATCCAAAAAGGAGGGGATATACATAGCTGACTCAATTTGCTTTATAGCAGAAACTAACACAACACTGTAAATCAATTATATTCCAAAAAATTAATTAAAAACAAAGAAATATGGGAAGCTACTTTTTTCACCCAAGGGCCTTAAACAGTGTACCCATTGTGAATAATACATGTCTATGATTTGTGAACAATTTAGCATGAATCATCAGTCTCCGCACCCAAGCACTTGTAGTCCACTTACTTTCTTACAGGAGTCTAGTTACTTATCAAAAAAAGTCCAATCTGACACTGGAAGAAATTTTAAAAAGGTAGAGTATACGTGCATTGCCCAAAATCACTGACAGCGTTTGGCACAGATTATAACGTTGGCTCTAAAACTGCCCCCAATTCCCAGAGCCTGGTTATTCCAAGACAATGTGGGTCAGAGATTCCCTATGGGTCTGGGTGATAGGCAATAATCCTATGTTTCTAACTCTTACCTGTGGAAAATAGAGCAGAGTGGATGTGGCTAATGATAGCAGCTATGTCACACTTGAGTCAACAAAAGATAAGCCCAGGGAATATCGAGTTTAGTGGGAGTACTCGTGGCAGCACAGACGGCTCACCCCCGGAGTAAAGCAAAAATAGATGCAATACTTAGACACGTAACAAGTGTCCCGCGAGACCCACTAGCGAAATAGACCTGCCTGTCCATTTTGAGCAAATGCACCTATGAATTCAGTGGAGTTTTGACACAGGCTAGTCACTTACAATTCAATCAAAATGGTCAAATTAGTGATGCTTACCCTGAGTCAAATGTGCCCTCAACAAACTAACAAGTATGGATGTTGGTCTGAACGAGAATCAGGAGATTCTTTTCCAAAGGTAGGCGACAAAACTCGTGGTACAGCGAAAAATACTACACGAGTGGCTGTTCCTATTGCAGTTAGAAGCTATCGCATTGTTCAATCTGAGAAAGGCTCAGTCTGTTGCAAGGTGATGGCGACTCATCAGCAATGAGCAGGGAAGAAGATGCTAAAAAATAAAAGCCCAACATCTTTATAATCTATATTTTCTCCTATTATGGCACAACAATAAGTACTTATCTTGCACAAAGCAGGGTACTAAGCTTGTCTTTATTTTATTTAATTCTCAAAACCATCTTGGGAGATCCATATTATTTCTATTTTACTCCTGGAGAAACTGAGGCTGAAGGATGGGCTACTTTGCAAAATTGCACAGTTAACCAGTGACCTCAACGCTTAATCCAGCGATCCATGTGTGCACCCTGGTGTATTTGGTTGGCCTCAGTGTCTTCCCCAATATAGTGGTTCTCTGGATTTAGTTTTTGAAAATCCAGCTTACGATCCCATATTTCAAAATCCAAATGTTTGGTCTCTAAGGGAATATCTGGTGACACAGGAAGGTAGGTCACTGCTTCTACATGGCAGCTTCTCCCTTGAGCTCACCAGTAGCTGTTTCCTTTGGACAGGACATGTGCTTCCTTGTTATTATTGTTGTTTAGCCATTAAGTCATATCTGACCCTTTGTGACCCCATGAACTGTAGCCTGCCATGCTCCTCTGTCCATGAGATTTCCCAGGCAAGAATATCGGACTGGGTTGCTATTTCCTTCTCCAGGGGATCTTCGTGACCCAGGAATCGAACCCGAGTCTCCCGCATTGGCAGGCAGATTCTTTACCATGGAGTCACCAGGGAAGCCCTAGTTTTTCTCTCTCTTGTCCAGCCTGCCCCATTCTTGGTTATCACTTGGCTGTCCACAGCAGAAATCTGTGTTTGAGCCCCCAGGTTCAAATGGTGTCGATGTGAGAAAGAGAGAAGTGATTTCACTGTGAAACCTATTATTATTCTACAGTGGGGTTTCCTCACCTCAGCACTCTTGATATTTTGAACTTAAAAGATTCATTCTTGTTGGGATGTTCTATGTACTCTAGTACATTTAGAAGCATCCTTGGCCTTTACCCAGTAGATGCTAGTAACACCATCTCATTTCCCAGTTGTAAGGACCAAAGGTGTCTCATTGCTAAATATCCTCCGGGAAGCAAAATCATCCCTAGTTGAGAACTTTGTCTTTGAAATACACTTTTGAGGCTCAAGCCATTTTAAAATAGTCAAACAAATAGGATCTGTCTTGGAGGAAATAATATGCACTGTTGTTGATTTCCAGGTTTTTAAAACTGACTATGACTATGTACATGAGTACCTTCTGTGCTATTTTGCAATTTCTTATGTCTTTAACTACTTTTGTGTTAGTTAAACATCAAGAAAGAGCTTTCCTCGTGGCTAAGTGGTAAAGAATCCGCCTGCCAATGCAAGAGGGGCTAACTCAATCCCTATGTCAGGAAGATCCTCTGGAGGAGGAAATAGCAACCCACTCCAGGGGGGAATCCTGTGGACAGAGGAGCCTGGCGGGCTATAGGCCATGAAGTCACAAAAGAGTCAGACATGGCTTAGAGACTAAACAACAACAGCATCACCAGACATTAATAGTTGAGCAAGTATTGAATCCATTAATACATACTGAAATGTAGACTTCTTTTAAATTTTTAATGCTGTGTATTTGATTTCCTTGGGAGTAACAACCCTCAAAAATTATACTTCTTTATAGAAAATGTTCAGGAAATACTTACAGACCAAGGAATTTAAGAGGAGCCCATAAGATTTTAACTTATGTGTATCAGCCACTTTGAAAACTGTTAAAAAAACAAGTTGCTTTTCTTAATAAAGGAATGGACAAATGAAGGAGATTGAGGAGACAATAAAATGAAGAAGGAAGAAACTCGGATTGCTCAACTCAGTTGATCTGTTTAACAGAGGGAAACACATGTCAAAGTAGAGACACAGAAAGAAGGGGAGGAGGGGGGAAGCAAGCTGAAATGGAAAAGAAATTTTTTCTATAATGATTCTCTGTCGTAAACACATTTTGAGCAGATTGTAAAAAAGTAATTCAACTGAAATTAGATTACAAAGAGCACGCAGTACACTAAGTACAACTGTATTATGGAAACGGGAAATTAATTAGTCTGGAAAATGGTATTTCCCCTCCTCTGTAGGAGGCTGAGTCTCTTTGGTGACAGTCTTGGGGCTTTGCCTTAAGGTCCTGTGAGTCATGGTAGCGTGACATTTCTAGGCTTTGAGGCTGGCCTTCCAATGCTCACTGCAATTAGTCTCTTGATCTTTAATTTCAGGCTGGGCAGTGACACCTGGATTCATTGGTAAATTACTTTGTTATTCATTGAAAACTGGTTACTTCCAGCTCAGCTTTCCTTTAACCAGCTGATATAAGCTGTAGCATTTCAGCTGGGCCAGTAATAGTCGTAATGATAGTAGATGGAAAAGGACCTGGAAAAGAATATGAACATATACATATTATATATATATATATATATATATATATATATATGAATACATATCTATATGAATCACTTTGCCATACACCTGAAATTAACACAACATTGTATATCATCTATGCTTCAATTTTAAAAGATGATAATGGAACACCTCCTTGTAGGTTTTGTGAAATTCTCCCTCCAAAGTGCAGAAAATGGTTTCTAATTATACACTAATGCATTAATCTGTTCATTAATAATTCTAATAGTCAACAAGGAATAGATCCAAGGAGCATTCCCATTACTCTAATAGCTTATGGGGCCACACTGCAAGTCAATTACTTTTTTCAGTGTGGTAGCTTCAGATTTTACTTCTTGATCTGATGGGAAAATGCTTAATGGTGATTTTGTGGTTTTGTATTATGGGCATGTGGCAGCAGTTTTTTTTTTTTTTTTAATGGATCTATATTTCAGATAAAAGGAGGATAGGAGACCTGCCTGGTGGTCCAGTGGTTAAGAATCCACCTTCCAATGTAGGGGACACAGCTTGAATCCTTAGTCCTGGAACTAAGATCCCACATTCAAGCAAGGCAACGAAGCCCACGAGCTCTAGAGCCCGTGCTCTGCAACTAGAGAAGCCTGCTCACCACAACCAGAAACCCACATGCCGCAACTAGAGAGGAAGCCGGCAAGCAGTGAAGACCCAGCACAGCCAAAAAAAATAACCAACAAGGACCTACTGTAAAATTAATTAGATCTTTTAAAAGAAAGCTGGAAAGATAGTTAAGATGCCCCAAGCACTGAATACAGATATCATATGAGGAACTCACATTCACAATGAAGAGACTTGACCAGAATTGACTGCATTGATGGTAGAATTTTTGCAGCCTCTTCATGACGCCGTAAGTTCAGCACTGACTTTTTCCCACTGAACATATCAGGAATTGAAGAGTCAAAGAGGCTAAGTGATTCGTTTATGGACTCAAATAAGAGACAGAACTCAGGTTTGAGTTTAAATTTGAAATCTTTGCTCTTGTCACTTTCCACTGCAGCCTGCATCACGAATAATACTGACATCTGTGAATAGAAAGCATGAAAAGAAGTGAAGTGCCCAAGCAGAGACACGCATCCCAGAGCCAATACCACCTGATCTCCTGCTCAGTTACCTTCTATCAGGGGGAATAGAGAGAGGCACTTGGCACTGGGGCTCTGATAGCAATCTGATTTCCATCACAAGTACTAGCCAGGAAATGCCAGAACAAGCCTTCTAAAGCCCTCCAACCTCGCACCTGATTTCCTGATACAAAACACCCCCATGCCTGCCACTTCTTTAATGAGAGTGCCTTTGCCACTCCCCAGTTCCTCTCATTTTAATTTCTGCTTTGCAGCAAGCTTTATCACCCGGGAGGCGTGGGCCAGGCCATTCTCCCCATGATCAAACACCCTCCTTGTTCCCACTACTGACTGCTTAGGGAGATGTTAACTGATTCCCTGTTTTAAATCTGCAGCACTTCAAAAGGCTGTTCTGTCTTTGCAAGCGCAGAGGCCTGGCGCATGGCCACAGCCAGGGAGCTGAGGTTTGCCCTTGAGTCCCAGTGCAATCACACAAGGTCTGCCTTCCCCCACTCCCAAGTTCTGAGTGTGTTTGCAAAAATCCTCCAGTGTTTCCAGAATGACAATTGACTGGTGATAGCCAGAGCCATTCAGGTGCTGAGAAACGCCTGTCTGAGGGTGTGTGATTAAGGAGGAATGTTTTCATGCCAGCGGAGTGGGTCTTAGAGAGCCATCACTGTTCTGTGAAGCAGGAGGGACGGGAGCTAGGGCCACCTCTGTCTCTCCGCCATCTCAGGAAGCATTCACTCAGCATGACACCGGGCTCTGGCAGCCCGAAGGTCCTGCAAAGAGACACATGTTCTTCCCAAACACCTTGGGTTTTACAAATCAAAGATGCTGGGAAAGGGCTGGAGACACTGGAAAGAAGGACATAACGTTTGTCCTCAAGGAGCTTATTTTCTCAAAGAGAGAAAAAGAAGAGACAGATGAATGAATCATTACAATCATGGGTGAAAAATGCAGGGACCATTATGTACCAGGTAGCCCAGAGACGTCCACTGGAGCAGTTGTGGGTGTAGGCACGTGTCTCTGACTCCTGTGGGGGTGAAGGTAAGGTGGCATTATCCCGATGGAGGGACTGCAGGCTCTGAGAGCTTGACTCCTGATCCTGGAGTTTCAGAGCATGGGATCCTTGTATACATCCTGGAGAGTGGAGCTGGGAGCGAAGTCTGAAAGGAAAAGTCATCAAGAGAAGACTGCTCCCGGTGCTGTGTGACTGAACCTGGATGTATTCTCCAGGGGGCGTCTTAATTTTCTCTCCTGAGAGTGGAATGGTTAGTTCTCCATCTTAGAAATATCCCTCTGGTTGCCATACTGAGGCATATTCTGAGCCTGTGAGACCCAAGGTAGTGAGGTCAATGAATGGAGTTAGAACACTTGTTCCAACACAAGGCACCTGGGGCCTGAACACCGGGAACTCTGGAGCCCATAAGTCTGGCCCCCATCAGTCTTATAAGACACATTGATCAGCGTGGTGTGATACTTGCAGGGAGTGATGAACTGAGGGTGGTGACTCCTGGTTTCTGCGTTGAGTACCAGAGAAATGAAGCATATAAAGAATGGCACATACTATGTTAAATCTCCACCAATAGGCAGGCAGATTTAGAGGCCTTTGAGTATTCCAGTCATGATCTTGGGTGAGACCTTGGGGTTTGTAGGTCTAGATATGGAAAGCTTGAGAGTGAATAAGGTTGCTCAGGACTTTGCCAAGGATAGAAATTCCAGGAAGCATATTTTTCAATGGGAAGGGAACACAGAACAGTCTAATGTCCTAGAGGGGTAGGGAATGTGCCATAAGAGGTGAAGACCGCTGAGTTAAGGACCCTCAAGGCTGCCCTCTACATGACATCCCATGAGGTCAGCTGAGCCTGTTTGAGCATCCCTCAAAGCTCAGTGATCCACTGAACACAATAACCCATGATCATTCCTGCCTGGTTTACAAGGCTTTGGAGAGATTTGTGGATACTGTATATAAAGTGTTTGTTGAGCAACAGGTGTTCAAAACTAAGCATTACTACATTATTTTTATTGTGCAAATTTGTGTGTGTGTGTGTGTGTGTGCCTGCACATGCGATGGATATGGATAAGCATGAGAAAGCCCTGTTTTTTCCTTC
Source organism: Odocoileus virginianus (assembly GCF_023699985.2). Taxonomy (NCBI): domain Eukaryota; kingdom Metazoa; phylum Chordata; class Mammalia; order Artiodactyla; family Cervidae; genus Odocoileus; species Odocoileus virginianus. Next base: position 48,106,852 of record NC_069689.1, on the reverse strand, counting down.
ACTCTGATCTATGAAAGATTCAGCATTTTATTCTGACTAATGTAAAAAAACATGGAAGAAGAACAAGAGGACAAATTGTCCAAGCACAACCCTACTGTTGTTCACATAGGCAACAAGGAGAAGACAGGACAGAGAACTAGAAACTGTACTTTGGGCTGGTGCATCAGCTGGGGTCACAGCCTCAGGCTAGAAGCACAGGAGCCTTAGGGGAGATCAACAGGTAACTTCTCTTCTCTCCTGGCTCAAAGATTTGAGCTCCTTATGAAAGATCTACTCATGATACTGAGAATAGCAACTGTGGATCCCACTGTCTTGCAAACGGGCACTTAAAACCAATCTTAAATTTTTCTAAGAAAGTGTAGACATAAAGAAAGCTGAGCATTGAAGAACTGATACTTTTAAACTGTGGTGTTGGAGAAGACTCTTGAGAGTCCCTTGGACTGCAAGGAGATCCAACCAGTCCATCCTAAAGGAGACCAGTCCTGGGTGTTCATTGGAAGGACTGATGTTGAAGCTGAAACTCCAATACTTCGGTCACCTGATGTGAAGATCTGACTCATTGGAAAAGACCCTGAAGCTGGGAAAGATTGAGGGCAGGAAGAGAAGGGGACAACAGAGGATGAGATGGTTGGATGGCATCATCGACTCGATGGACATGGGTTTGGGTGGACTCTGGGAGTTGGTGATGGACAGGGAGGCCTGGCATGCTGCAGTTCATGGGGTCGCAAAGAGTTGGACATGACTCAACGACTAAACTGAACTGAACTGAAACATAAGATTAAGAAATAGTAAAAGAAAAAAATAGATAAAGTGTTTGTATGAAATTATTAACAAAACTAAATCTGTTGTCCCTAAACTTCGAGATTGTTGATAGATATATCAACCTAAATATAAAAGTGGACCTAGGACTGTCACAAGAGGCACATTCAGGTGCTGCCCAAGGATGTTTAAAATTCAGCTGTTTCATGCATATATATGGAATCTAGAAAAATGGTACTAATGAACCAATTTGCAGGGCAGAAATAGAGATGCAGATGTAGAGAACATCTTGTAGACACAATGGGGGAAGGAGCATTTTGGATGAATCAAGAGAGTGGCATTGACATATATACACTCTCTATAAGACACATAGCTAGTGGGAAGCTGCGGTACATCATGAAGGGCTCAGCTCAATGCTTTGTGATGACCTAGAGGAATGGGACAGGGGGGATGGAGGACAGGAAGGAGGGAAGATATATATATATGGTTTATGTATATCTATATATAAGTATGTGTATATGTGTATACATATGTTTATATGGGATATATATATATATATATATCCATAAGTATATATATACTTATAGAATCAACCATAAGTTTTAGGGCAGAAATCAACAGGAGATTGTAAAGTAATTATCCCTCCAATTAAAAAAAGGAACATTAAAAAGAAAATTCAGCTGTTTCAAAGGAATAGGTACTGTGTCTCTTCAACCAGCATTGCTGCTCAGCACTCCTTTTTAGAATGAAGAGCAATGACATTAAGTAAGAAGTGTTAAAGAACAATCCATAAGAGGAAGTAGCTATACAAAATAATTTTCACATTTCCAGAAAAAAAAAATTACCTCTTTGCTTGATGAGTATGATTGAAATAAAAGATCCCCTAAATTAGTACAGTTCCTGGAAAATGTCATAAGAAAGACAATAGACAATGAAAAAAAATTTAAATCAGGCCTGTGCTATGCCAAAGAAAGATTGTTTAATTAAACAAAGAAATAAGACAAAATTAATGTACAGGAACTTTTCTTCCTATAGACAGAAAATAAAGCCTGACAGTTAAAGTAGGAAAGTTTATGGTAACTTTTAAAGGAAAAAAAAAAGAAAAAGAGAAGACAGAAGATTGGTTGATTTCAGATGGTTGATAAACTTGCACATAGACTGATATTTCTTAGTGCAAAACATGAGATCATAGGGCCATGATGACTGAAAGGGTCATGGAATGAGGTCAGTGATATGGTTCCAAGAAAAATTAAGTCAAAAATCTACAAACAATAAATGGTGGAGAGAGTATGGAGAAAAAGGAATTCTTCTACACTGTTAGCAGGAATCTTAAGTTGGTACAACCACTGTGAAAAATAGTTTTTACTTCCTTAAAAAACTGAATAGAACTGCCATATGTTCCAGCAATCTCACTTCTGGGCATGTATCCAAGAAAAAACATAACTTGAAAAGATCTATGCACTTCTCTGGGTGGAGAAGCTGGGAAGGAGACAAGGGGGAGGACTTTTCCATCGGGAACAGAGAGGTCAAGCATAGCCAGCCAGCATGGTGAATTGCTGCAAGATTCGGAGGTCGGGGAGAGCAAGATGGTGGAGGAGGACGTGGAGCACACCTCTCTCATGGAAGCATCAGGAATGCACCTTCAGACACAGATGTACATGCAGAACAGCAGCTGAGAGCAGACAAGAGGACCTGACCAGTGGAAAAGAATATATAGAACCACGAAAACTCAGTAGGATGAAGGAACTAGGGGTAAAAACAGGAGTGTTAGTAGGACTGGACTTGCCCTTGGCTGGTAGAGGAACCGAAGCAGGGGTCCCATCCTCACCTCGGGGCAATTGTCTGAATCAGAGGAGAAACATTTAAGGCTGAGAGTGAAACAGCTAATCTGTGCTAGCCCAAATGGAATGAGAATCAGACAGTCCTTGCTGCAGCCATACATATGCTGGACAGGGATGTGGGTCCCCTGGAAGGGGCAGCAGCTGGGAGCTGGAGTTTAGGGATTGTGGAGCAATCCCAAGGCGAGGGCTGCCGTTGACTGTGGCGAGACGGATCGAGGGGATGTGAGGGAGGAGATCGTGGTGGGAAATGCCTGTGGAGGAAAACCAGGCAGCCATGGAAGCAAGGCGATACTGCTGAGTCAGTGTAGGGGGTGGAGCCATCACCATAGCCACTCTCCCCCCACAGGCCAGCATCTGCAGCTGAACAACAGAGAGGCTGGCGCATCAAACGCCTGACGCACTGAACTTCAGAGTAGGACCCCAGCCGGGGGGGCCCTCTATGTGCCTGATGCGCGGATCTGCAGAGAAGGACCCCAGCCAGGGTGCCCCATTAAGTGCCTGATGTGCTGATCTACAGAGTAGGACCCCAGACAAGGTGCCCCATTAAGTGCCTGATGCACAGATCTGAAGAGAAGGACCCCAGCCAGGGGGTGCCCCACTATGTGCCTGATGTGAGGAAAAACAGAGAAGGACCCCAGGCAATGGAGCCCTCTAAGTGCCTGAACGGGCAGAGCTACAGAGAAAGACAGGCCAAAGAGGCCTTCTGATCACCATAAGAAGCTCAAACAAAGACTCTGATAGGGCCCTAACTCCTGCTGTGGAGGCAGTCCGTGTCCCTGCACACTTGGTGCTGCCAGGGTCCCCGCAAGCCAAGCAGCTGTGCCACCTTCACACTCAACCCTCACTGGGGCAGAGCTGCCAGGGGCAAAAAAATGTCTTGTGTCTATGCGTGAAGGGTTACTTCGGTAGTGTCTGACCCTTTGCCACCCTGTAGACTGTGGCCTGCCAGGCTTCTCTGTCAGGGAGGGGGGTTCTCCAGGTAAGAATACTGGAGCATATGGGCCAACACTGGTCGCCATACCCTTCTAGAGCACTATATTTCCTGCTGCCCTAGCCGCCAACCCCCCTGAGTACCTGGTGCTGCCAGAACCCCTGCAATTCAATATGCTGCACCACCTCCATGCCTGGCCCTCACAGGGGCAAACCCAAGTCCTGCAGGGCAGCCTCAGGAGCAAACCCCAATGGACGACCACATGCAGAGATGGAAGTAAAGCCAGAATTGAAACCCAGGGGCAGTGTGGCTAAGAAAGAAGACCCAAAACCTTCCCACCAGCTGCACAGCTGCAGATTAAATCCACACGATCAACTAGGCAGACTCTGTGTCTGTGGAATATATAAAAGGACACTGAGAGCTCCCACAAAAGAAAACACACTAGTTCTGATAGCTGTGGGCATTGGAGGCAAAAACACACAGCAGTAGGACCAGATCACAATTTGAGCGGCCCCAACAGCAGGTCCAGAGATCAGCACAGTGCTGGAGGGAATCCTAGGGAGGTGAGGTGGTCTGTGACTCCCAGCGAGGGAAAGGACTCTGACAGCAGAGACTCAAGAAAGATATTTCTTAATCTTATGTTTTGACTTGTTCTATAGATTCTTTTGGATTTTTTCTTTTTTGCCCCCCCGCCCCGACTTCTGTTGTAGTTGTCAATTTTATTGGCACTATGAAATCTAACTAAGCTTTTGAGGGTTTTTTTTTCCTGCTGTCACATTTTTTATACTTGTTATAAACCTCTGCCTCTACATTGATCTTTTGTAGTTCTGTGGAGTTTTCATTTTTTTCTCTCTCTTTCTCTTTTTTTAATTTTAACTTTTAATTTTTTAAGCCTATTATTTTTTCTACATTTATTCCTTTGTTTGCTTTCCCTACTGTTCTTTTCCCCTTGCAGCTAATCTTTAATGTATATAAGTCTTCTTTCTCTCTCTCCATTTAACTTTGCATATCTATTCTTTCTTTCCTTTCCTCTTATCATATTTGTTAGTTTTATTTTCATTGCTTTATTCCCCATTTGGCACCTTGCTTTAGTTTTGTTTTCCAGTTTGTGCTTTAGTTAGTTTTGATCTTAACTGGTAAATATAATTTTTAATTTCCTTAATTCGCCAAGTCAATCTACTGTACTTTATTTTTGTTGGACTATTAATACTTTGCTCATGGGTGTATATGTATATGTGTACATTCCATTATTTTAATTTTTATTTGCCTGATTCTATAACTGCCATATGTCTCGAGTTCATCTTTGGTTTCTCGATTTTGGATATTTGTTTTAATCTCACTTAATGACATAACAAACCACTTGTGGAATCTTCATTCCTGGCCAGAGATCAAGCCCTGAGCCTTTGGAGTGGGAACACTGACTCCAAGACCCTAGACTCCCAGAGAACTAACCCTGGGGAGTATCAAATAGTGAGAACTCACACAAAGGAAACCACTGGAATACAAGACCTGGCATCACCCAACCACCAGTAGCACCCTGTGCTCATCTAAACAACAAACAAAACAAAAATACAAACCCAATCATCAGTGGACAGGATTACCACCTCACTCACCTTCATCAGAGGAAAACAAACAAACAAGCAAATAAAAACTCAGCACAAATCTCACCTTATATGAAGCTTACACAAACCACTGGACCAACCTTATGAGGGCAGAAACCAAAGGGAAGAAAGAACTCAACCTTGAAGCCTGGGACACAATAAGTTCAAAAAAAGAAAAGACAGAGAAATGCTGCACAAATGGAGGAGAAAACTAGAAATACAGAAGTCCAAATAAATGAAGAGGAAATAAGCAAACTACCTTAAAAAGAATTCAGGATAATGATAGTAAAGATGATAAAAAAACCTTGAAAACAAAATGGAGAAAATGCCAGAATCAATTAACAAAGACCTAGAAGAATTAAAGAAGAAACATGAGACAAACAACACAATTACTGAAATTAAAAATAGCAGAATATCTGAAGCAGAAGAATGAATCAGTGAGCTGGAAGATAAAATGGTGGAAATAATTCCTGAAGAGCAGAATAAAGTAAACGGAATGAAAAGAACTGAGGACAGTCTCAGAGACCTCTGGGACAATGCACCAAAAATCAAATTTATAGGGGTCCAAGTAGAAGAGAAAAATAAAGCATATGGGAAAATTTTTGAAGAGGTTATAGTTGAAAATTTCCCTAACATGGAAAAGGAAATAGTCAATTGAGTCCAAGAGGCACAAAGAGTCCCACACAGCATAAACCCAAGGAGAAACACACCAACACACATACTAATCAAACTGCTAAGCTGCTGCTAAGTCACCTCAGTCGTGTCCAACTCTGTGCGACCCCGTAGATGGCAGGCCACCAGGCTCCTGTCCTGGGATTCTCCAGGCAAGAATACTGGAGTGGGTTGCCATTTCCTTCTCCAGTGCATGAAAGTGAAGAGTGAAAGTGAAGTCGCTCAGTCGTGTCCGACTCTTAGTGACCCCATGGACTGTAGCTTACCAGGGTCTTCCATTCATGGGATTTCCCAGGCAAGAGTACTGGAGTGGGGTGCCATTGCCTTCTCTGACTAATCAAACTAACAAAGACTAAAACACAAAGAAAGAATGTTAAAAGCAGCAAGGGAGAAGCAGACAAACAACATACAAGGGAAACCCCATATGCTTAACAGCTGATCTTTCATCAGAGACTCTGCAGGCCAAAAGGGAATGACAGGACATATTTAAAGTACTGAAAGGAAAAAAATCTATAACCAAGATTACTGTACCCAGCAAGGATCCCATTCAAAATAGATGGAAAAATAAAAAACTTTTCAGAAAAGCTAAAATTAAGAGAATTCAGTACCACGAAACCAGCTTTACAACAAATGTTAAAGGGACGTATATAGCCAAGAAATACAAGAGAAGAAAAATGATATACAAAATCAACTCCAAGCAATTAAGAAAATGGCAATAGGAGCATACATATCAATAATTACTTAAATGTAAATGGATTAAATATTCTAACCAAAAGATACAGACTGGCTGAATGGATACAGAAACAAGACCCATATATATGCTGTCTACAAGAAACCCACTTCACTTTCAGTGAAGTGAGAGGATGGAAAAATATATTCCATGCAAATGGAAGGCAAAAGAAAGCTGGAGTAGCAATCCTCATATCAGACGAAATAGATTTTAAAATAAAGATTACAAGAGGTAAGGAAGGACACTACATAATGATCAAGGGATGAATCCAAGAAGAAGACATAACAATTGTAAATATCTATGCACCCAACATAGGAGCACCTCAATACATAAGATAAACACTAACAGACATAAAAAGAGAAGCTGACAGTAACACAATAATAGTAGGAGATTTTAACATCCCACTCACACCAATGGATGGATCATCAAAACAGAAAATTAACAAGGAAACACAGGTCTTAAATGATACATTAGATAAGATGGATCTCATTTATATCTCCAGGACATTCCATCCAAATGAAGAAGAATACACCTTCTTCTCAAGTGCACATGGAACGTACTCCGGGGTAGACCACATCTTGGGTCACAAATCAAACCTCAGTAAACTTAAGAAAATTGAAATCATATCAAGCATCTTCTCCAACCACAAGGCTATGAAACTAAATATCAATTACAAGAAAAATTGTAAGAAAAACAAACACATGGAGTTTAAACAACACATATCTAAATAACCAACAGGTTACTGAGGAAATCAAAAGGGAAATAAAAAAATTTCTAGAAACAAATGACAATGAAAACATGACAACTCAAAACCTATGGGATGCAGCAAAAGCAGTTTTAAGAGGAAAGTTTATAGCAATACAATCCTAACTCAAGAAATGAGAAAAACATTGAATAGACAACCTAACTTTACACCTAAAACAACTGGAAAAAGAAGAATTAAAAAAAACCCAAAATTAGTAGAAGGAAAGAAAGATCTGAGCATAAATGAAAAAGAAATGAAAGAAACAATAGTAAAGATTAATAAAACTAAAAGCTGGTTCTTTGAGAAGATAAACAAATTTGACAAATCTTTAGCCAGACTCATCAAGGGAAAAAAGAGAAAAGAATCAACTCAACAAAATTAGAAATGAAAAAGGAGAGGTTACAACAGACAATGCAGAAATACGAAGGATTATAAGAGACTATTATGAACAACTATATGGCAATAAAATGGATAATCTGTAAAAAATGGACAGATTCTTAGAAAAGTTCAATCTTCTAAGACTGAGCCAAGGGGAAATAGAAATTATGAACAACCCAATTACAAGCCTGAAATTGAAGCTGTGATCAAAAATCTCCCAAGAAACAAAAGCCCAGGACCAGATGGCTTCACAGGAGAACTCTATCAAACATTTAGAGAAGAGTTAATGGCTATCCTTCTAAAACTCTTTCAAAAATTTGCAGGGGAAGGAATGCTTCCAAACTCATTCTATGAGGCCACAATCACCCTGATACCAAAACCAGACAAAGACAACACAAAAAAAGAAAACTACAGGCCAATATCATTGATGAACAAAGATGCAGAACAACAAAATTTTAGTAAACAGAATTCAACAATACATCAAAAAGCTCATACACCATGATCAAGTTGGTTTTATTCTAGGAATGCAAGGATTCTTCAATATATCCAAATCAATCAGTGTAGCACACCATATTAACAAATTGAAAGATAAAAATCATATGATCATCTCAATAGATGCAGAAAAATCCTTTGACAAAATTCAGCACCCATTTATGATTAAAACTCTTCAAAAAATGGGCATAGAAGGAACCTATCTCAACATAGTAAAGGGCATATATGATAAGCCTACAGCAAACATTCTCAATGGCGAAAAGCTGAAAGTGTTCCTCCTAAGATCAGGAACAAGACGAGGGTGTCCACTTTTGCCACTATTATTCAACATAGTTTTGTAAATCTTAGCTATAGCAATCAGAGAAGAAAAAGAAATAAAAGAAATCCAGATCAGAAAAGAAGAAAAGCTCTCACTGTTTTCAGATGACATGATACTATACATAGAAAATCCTGAAGATAGTATCAGAAAATTACTAGAACTAATCAGTGAATTTAGCAAAGTTGCAGGATACAAAATCAGTACACAGAAATCACTTGCATTTCTATATACTGACAATGAAAAATCAGAAAGAGAAATTAAGGAATCAATCTCATCCACTATTTCAATGAAAAGAATTAAATATCTAGGAATAAACTTACCTAAGGAGACAAAAGAACTGTACACAGGAAACTATAAGACACTAATGAAAGAAATCAAAGATGACATAAACAAAGGGAGTGATATTCCATTTTCCTGGGTAGGAAGAATCAGTATTGTGAAAATGGCTATACTACCAAACGCAATCTACAGATTCAATATGATCCCTATCAAATTACCAATGACATTTTACACAGAACTAGAACAAAAAAATTCACAATTCATATGAAAACACATAAGACCCTGAATAGCCAAAGCAGTCTTGAGAAAGAAGAATAGAGGGGGAAGAATCAACCTTCCTGACTTCAGATTATACTACAAAGGTACAGTCATCAAGACAGTATGGTACACTGGCACAAAAACAGAAATATAGACCAACGGAACAATATAGAAAGCCCAGAAATAAACCAGTCCACCTATGGGTACCTTATTTTTGACAAAGGAGGCAATAATATACAATGGGGCAAAGACAGCTTCTTCAATAAATGGTGCTGGGAACACTGGACAGTGACATGTAAAAGAATGAATTAGAACACTTCCTAACACCCTACACAAAGATAAGCTCAAAATGGATTAAAGACCTAAAAGTAAGACCAGAAACTATAAAACTTAGAGGAAAACAAAGGTAGAACACTCAATGACATAAATCAAAGATCCTCTATAACCCACCTCCTAGGGTAACAGAAATAAAAACAAAAGTAAAGAAGTGGGACCTGATTAAACTTAAAGCTTTTGCACAGCAAAGTAAACTATAAGCAAGGTGAAAAGACAGCCCTCAGAATGGAGAAAATAATAGAAAATGAAACAACTGACAAAGGATTAATTTCCAAAATATACAAGTAGTTCATACAGCTCAATGCCAGAAAAACAAACAATTCAATCAAAAAGTGGGGAAAAGACCTAAACAGACATTTCTCCAAAGAAGACATACAGATGGCTAACAAACACATAAAAAGATGCTCAACATCGCTCATTGTTAGAGAAATGCAAATCAAAAGTACAATGAGATATCACTTCACACCAGTCAGAATGGCCATCATAAAAAAGTCTACAAGCAAAAAATGCTGGAGAGGGTGTGGAGAAAAGGGAACACTCTTGAACTGTTGGTGGGGATGTAAATTGATACAAGCACTATGGAAGGTGGTATGAAGATTCCTTAAAAAACTAGGAATAAAACTACCACATGGCCCAGCAATCCCATTCCCAGGCATATATCCTGAGGAAGCCAAAATTGAAAAAGACACATGTGTCCCATTGTTCACTGCAGCACTGTTTACAATAGCTAGAATATGGAAGTATCCTAGATGTTCATCAACAGGTGAATGGATAAAGAATTTGTGTTACATATGTACACAATGGAATATTACTCAACCACAAAAAGGAATGCATTTGAGTCAGTTCTGGTGAAGTGGATGAACCTAGAATCTATTATGCAGAGTGAAGTGAGTCAGAAAGAGAAAGAAAAAGAGAAATATCGTACTTTAATGCATAAGGAATCTAGAAGAATGATACTGAAGAACTTATTTACAGGGCAGCAGTGGAGAAACAGACATAGAGAATAGACTTATGGACATGGGGAGAGGGGAAGAGAGGGTGGGATGTATGGAAAGAGTAACACGGAAACTTACATTACCATATGTAAAATAGATAGCCAATGGGAATCTGCTGTATGGCTCAGGAAACTCAAACAGGGGCTCTGTGTCAACCTAGAGGGCTGGGATGGGGAGGGAGATGGGAGGGAGGTTCAAAAGGGAGGGGATATATGTAAACCTATGGCTGATTCATGCTGAGATTTGACAGAAAACAACAAAATTCTGTAAAGCAATTATCCTTCAACAAAATAAATAAATAAATGAAGAGAGTTGGAGTTGAGCCAGAAAGACAGATGAGGACCAGCATGTGGTGATGCTTATTTGGACTTCCCCCTGCAAGACAATAAGGAGTTTGCTGAGGTTGAAATGAAGTACCTGATGAGGCCAGATTTGTGCAAAGCGGGGCATGCAGGGTGGGCCTGGGTGGGGAAAAGTCAAGAAAGGGAATTCAGGTAAAAGAATCACATTAGCTAGAATGGAGAATGTGGAGGGATGGATGGGATGTAACAGTGAGTGAGACTGGAGGGGAAGGGACAACTTTGGGAAACCCTACTCAGCAGAGTGGGACGGAACGTGTCCACAGTGGAGTGGAGTCTGATACAGAAGATGACTAGGTACCTGTTCACTGTGGCTACCCCTCTGCAACTCTGTGGTCTATTCCAGTCTATTTCCTTCCCCTCCTTCCTCATTCACCTACTCAAAACCCTCAGGAGCTACCCTAGTGCAAATTCCCTCTCCCCATCATACTATCAGCATGTCTGGCCCTACCTTCAAGAACCTGCCACTTGCCCTCTTACAGCTGAGGACCAGCCACATTTGCTTGGCTTGAGACAATGAGAGTTGGAGAAACAGAGAGCATATTTTTAAGGGAAGGGAAGAGATGATGACAAGGATGAAGAAGCGGAAGACAGCCATGAGCGTGGGCTGGGTTTTGAACCTGGGTCTATCATGGAACTTCTTCAGGCCTCCTGTTTGGAAAATGAAACTACTACAAAATATATTCTAAGATTTCTGACAACACTCTCTGAACTAACTAACCAATAATTCTAGAAGAGTGAAAAAAATAGCTGTTGCTCATGAATTGTGTATTACAGAGGAAATAACAACCGTGTCTAGATTTCAGATGTGACCAAATTAACTTTGCAAAACTGCCTAACTAAATCACAAATTAAATGAGCTAAGAAATGGAAAAGTTATGCGAGTACATGTTTTTAAGACCTAAAAAGCACACAATAGTCTTAAGATTCAGAATCATTTAGCAGGAATCAATATTGAATATGGAACCAAATTAGCAATAATTGCTACTCTTAAGGAATAATAATTCTGGTAACCAGAAAGGATATATGATATTAATACTAAAAATTACTGAGGAATTATTTAATTATCTGACTTATCAAGAGAATACAATCAGATGCTAGTAAATAGAATTGAACCTTATATTACTTTACTCTTATGTGTCTGTCAAACTGGATGTTTCAGAATAAAGAAGCAATGTTGAATCAATACATTATGTGGATGATACATAATGTGGACACTAATTATCTGTGCTAATTAATTAAATTTATTTTATTGTGTCCTAGGTTCACAGAGGTACATAAATGGCAAAATATTTGGGGACATCATGCAGTGAGGCAAATGTTAAGAAATTGAGACCCTTTCATGAACTTCAAAGCAAATGTGTCAATAAGAAGATTTATGAGTAGCTGTTATACAGAACTCCACATGCTAGTGAACAGTTCTCAAATCCTTTGAAAAAAAAAATAATTTTTACCTAAACACTGAAAATCCATTCAACAGCATTAAGTACAAGCACATAATAAAAAACTTACAATCATCGAGTGAGCACTATGTGCCTGACACTCTTCTTTTTTTAAAGCAATGAATTTTAATTTTATAGTTACATATAGTACTGCAAAAAGTCAGACATGACTTAGCGACTGAACCACAGCATAGTATGTTCCATAATATTTTTTTTTTTTTTTGGCTGAAGTATAGTTGATTTACAATGTTGGGTTAATTTCTCCTATATAGCAAAGTGGCACAGTTATACATATATACTTTCTTTTATATCAGGGTAGCAATTATTTCTAGAGCTTCCCTACTGGCTCATTGGTAAAGAATCTGCCTGCAATGCAGGAGACCCAGGTTTGACCCCTGGGTTGGGGAGATCTCCTAGAGGAAGGCATGGCAACCCACTCCAGTACTCTTGCCTGGAAAATCCCCATGGACAGAGGAGCCTGACAGGCTACAGTCCAAACGGTTGCCCAGAGCTGGACACGACTGAAGTGACTAAGCAGAAACAGCAGCAATTATTGCTAATTTAGTTCCATATTCAATATTGATTTATACATATATATGTGTGTGTGTGTGTATATATACATACATATATATTCTTTTACATATTCTTTTCCCTTATGATTTATCACAGGCTTTGAATATAGTTGCCTGTACTATATAATAGGACCTTGTTGTTTATCCATTCAATAGTCCATATCTACTAATCCTAAATTGATACTCTTCTAGATGTCTTGCAGAAATGAACTCTTTAAGTCATGACAACAACCCTAAGAAATTGAGACTATACTCCCATTTTAGTAAGGAGATAAGGTATAGGAAGGCTCAGGACAATATAGGTCACAAATATCTGAGCCAGGATGTAGAGCCCAGAAGCCTGCTTCCAGAGTCAATGTTCTAAGCACTGCCCTTGGCATCAATCTCAATTCACTGGTCAATGGGAAATTCATGCCTGAGACTCCTAATGGCTGCTAGAAAATCAGGGTTTGAGGAGTCAGTGGGAAGGAAGGGTGTCCCCCCCACCCAGTCTAAGACTTTTATTTGGAGCATTTTGAGTACCTCTGTGAAGACATATGCTAGTTGGTGGCACCAGCACCTTCCAAATAGCTGGGTCAGGGATTTCAAACCTGGAGAGACTGGCTTTACCATGTACATGAGGCACAGAGAGTTCACTTTAGGATAAATCAAATAAATAAATTTGCTTTGCTGGTACTGCCCCTGTCATTCCTGCCAAGGCTTCCATTAATGGCATGGACAGAAATATTGTCCACAACAAGCCAGAGAGGGCAGCCTGTCATTCCTAAGCCCAACTCCAATGACTCACTAGGCATCCAGAGCATGTTCAGCCTGTCCTTAGGAAAGAAAAGTAACTCATTCCTTAGGTGTCCCATGACAAGATAATTTATTGTCCAAATCAGGCACTTTTGAGAAGGAAAAGGGAAACTATTAATAATGACTGCAGGAAAAATAAAGACAAAAGCAGAGATTTCCCCATGCACACTGGGACATACCATCATCACACTGTCCATGGTTTATTTTTTTCATCTCTATTATGATGCATTATGTCTTTTCCCAGTTTGGCATTCCTTAACTTCAGTTTTAAGCTTTTTCATGGAGACAGAGATACGACCATGGTCACAAGTCAACAAAACCATTTCTCAGAAGCAGGTACCAATAGACCACAAGGCGAAGAGGAAATGTCTTCAGGTGAATCTGATATCACATGGCCTCTGGGTCAACTCTTGAGAATTTGCATTCATTGCAAAACTACATGGAAAAAGCCTGATTACTAAATCTTTAAAGTGGATCAAGACTTAGTAATTTGGAGAATTTTTAGAAATTTTTCATCATGGCTCTGCAGATCCAGTAGGCATATTCTATTCATTCATTCACTTTCATACTGACATATTTTTAAACAAATATCTATCATAATTGGAGATCAATGCTTCCTTTTACTCATGGAAATCATCTAAATTCATTCATTCATTTACTCATCCCAATTGTCTCATTGTTGACATGCCAATTACTGTGCTAGCTACTAAGAGTTACCAGTTAAATCAGATAGACATCATGTCCATGCCCACAGGGCTTACAAAAACAGAGACCAGTACTATGAAGCAAATTGTAAGGATACAAGATGCCAAGTTGAGAAATAAGAAGAAGGATATTTTGTTGTTTATTTATTCTACAAATATATATTTCAAGTGTCTACTCTGAGCCAGCAATTTTTCTAGGCCCTGAGATTTCAGTGGTTTAAAAAAAGGGTCATGATTCCTGCCTCATAGGATGTACAGTCAACTGGGGAGGACAGACAACAAACACGGACAGACAACAAATACATAACTCAGCACAGGTTATTTTAGACTGCAAAAAATTGCCATCAAAGACTCTAAACCCCATAAGGCAATAGTGCAGGGGTTGGCAAACTATGCCCCCCTCCAAAGTCAAACCTAGCCCACTTGCTGCCTGTTTCTATAAATAAAGTTTTATTGTAACAGGGCCACGTCCCATCATTTACATTCTGTCTGTGGCTTCCTTAACCATAAAATTGCAGAGCTGAATAGTGGCAACAGAGACCATCTGGCCCACAAAACTTGAAACGTTCACTCTAGGGTCCTTTAGTGAAGAAGTTTGCTGACCCTGCAATAGAGAATAATAGCTGATGACAGATGAGGAGAGAGGGGAAATCCTGCATAAATTGAGGAGTCAGGGAATATTTCTTTACAGATATGACATTTAAGCAGAGGCCAGAAAGAGAAAGAACTAGTCACAGAAATCAATGGAGAAAGAGCCTTCCTGTCAGAGGAAATTAGAGGAGCAAAAGATCCTAGGCAGCCAAGAGGCCCAGAAGCTGAAAGGAGATGTGGATAGCTTGAGTGATGAGGGAGGAAAGGGATGGTGGAAGAGGCCAGGTTAAAGAGGGAGGCAGGTACCTGATTCAAAAGGCATTAAGACTTGTGATGAGATGGTTGGCGTGCATCCTGAAAGCAATGGACAACTTGGACAGATATTATATAAGAGAGTAATGTGATTTGTTCGGAAATTTTAAAGATTGCTTAGGCTGTTATTGTAGTCAGAAAGGTAGAAGCTAAATGCTGAGAACATTAGGATACTATAACTGTCATCAAGTGAGCGGTTAAAGAGGCTTGACTTGTAGAGTGGCAGAGGGTTTTGGGAACTTGGTTACAGGGAAGCATATTGAAGCAAAAGTTTTCTATACTGTTAGTGTCTCCATCAGCATGACTGTGGGTCTAAGATTGGTGAGAACGGTCAGCTTGCTTTTTTCCTGCTGTTTGAAAGAAACACCTAGAGCCAGTCTGATTCTGAGTCTCCTTGAACTTCAATTTTCAAAGATGAGCCACAATGTTTGATAATTTTTCTGGATGGGAATATCATTGTGATCATCTCAGAGCCTAAAATAAAGAGGGCTAGAGAGGCATGGTAACACACTATGGCACAGTCCTGTCTTATCTTGGGATCCCCAAGAAAGTAGAGTCTGAGACAGGGCTTATGGACACCACAAACAGAAGCTAAATAAGAAGACCATGCAAGGGGACATGCTTAACTTGATTACTGCTGTGGCTCAATTCATCTAGGGCCCTCCAAGGAACCCTTAGAATAGATTCAGAGATGCTAAGGGGAGAGATGTCAGGCTATCACCAAAAGCTTGTCAAGCTGTCAACCTCTCTGCTCCATCAATAATTCAAGTAAAAAGTGAGTCTAAATCATGTGATGAGAGGCACAACAGTGTCCTATAAAAACCCTTTATGGACTGTGAAGGACTTATAAATACCCTCTCCCATTTGACCTTCATAAGGTTTTATACAATTCCTTAGCAAAACTTAACATCCCCATTTTATAGATGAGCAAACTGAGCCTCAGAGTTACCATGGAAACAACAGAAGCAGGAATAGAATCTACATCTCATCCTCAGCTGGTATTTTTTGCTCGACACTGGCCACTTCCCCTAAATAACTGAACAAAAGGCCACTACAACAGAGGATCAAACCGTTGTGAGTATGAATGTGGAATAAAGAGGACAACGGCTAATTTTTGCCGGGAGGTAAGCAATGGGGCAGACTCGTGAGGACGCCATCTTGTTCCGATGAGCAGGTGTTTGGTAAAGGAGCCCTTGATCACAACTCTCAGTATTGTCAATACCGAGAATAATGCCGTAGCTCAGTGTCCCCCATTTCCAGCCTGAGTAATCCCAGGTTCTTTGGTCTCTGCCTATGATAGCATCAGTTTCTCATTCTCTGCCAATTCCCCAGTTTTGTTACAGCTTTCATGGGCCGAGGGGTGGAGGGAGGCTAGATTGCAGACACCCTCAGTGTGGTTAGAAATACTAGCAACTATTTACTATTTGAGAAAAACAGAATTAGTCCACATTTGTAAAAAGCCTCCCAAGACAGCGGCTGCCCCTGGGCCTTGTCCCCTCATCAACTTAAGTGACTCGCCTTGTGTGCTTAAGTCTACAAATAGAGCCAAAGTCGAAATGCTAGTGACCACAGAACCATCCCCTGTGTCCCCACACCTCACGAGAAATCACCTTTGGATTTGCTTACTCTCCTTGGCCACAGCTCACCTGGCAAGGTGGCCTGGAGGCAGCAGGAAAGATCACACCGGCAGACTGCGGTGACCTGGCCACCTGGTCCTCCCAGGCAGGAAGACGAAATTTGCCCCAAAGAGTAAAGAATAGCCTTATTATAAAGAGCAGTCTAGATTCTATACTAATCTACATAAAAGGAAAGTAAATCATTAGAAAACCTCATCTCTGAACTGCCATTAATAATTAGTCATGTGAGACCTCACTACAGATCCTGACCTGTATCTCTGAAGCCAACTTTCTCTATGATTGTTGCAAATTTAAACCAGACATTAGTGCTTAGGATCCCCATTCAAACATTCTGATTGTCAATATTTTCTTTGCCCCACAGGATGACAGCACGATATAGCGTGAAGAACATAGTTTCAAAATGGTTGTAAACTCTACTGCATGCATGTGCCTGACATCAATAACCCCTCTGAACCTTGAATTCCTTCTTTATAGAATAGGAATACAGAAGAACTAGGTGAGTAGGATCAAGCACATAGTAGGTGTTCAATGAACTCCCACTTAATATTATTAATAATAGCAGTAGCATTACAATCAAAAAGAAAACGTGCCTATCCAGTGACCCACAAGATTTCCCCAAATTAACATTCTGGAAACCAGGCTATCTGTGTCAACCGGGCGTTTCCTGAACAAACACTTTCCCCTGCGACTGAATATAAACCAGCTTCACTCTCCTCCCAGCAAACCTTCTAATTATCTCCGCTGTTTACAGCACCCAGCCCCTCCGCTACCAAATTCTCCATTATTCTGACAGCCAACAAACTAGACCTATTAGAACTCAGCACAACTTTTGCCTAAGGCAGGAACTTTGTGAGACCACAAATCGTCTTGGTATTAAAAGTCGGTGCATAAGAACTGCCCTCAGCTTTTGCGCTAAATTGCTGGTTTGAAGACATTCATTGCAGTATATTGTATTTCCACTATATTTTGCTTTAATAGACTTTGTGGTGAAGTGTATAAGAAGAGTTTTAAAGCCTGAGGTAGCACACAGCCAACTTTTTTTTCACCCTTTTATATATTTTTCCATCTTTTGTTGTTACCTTATATTGTTTTGTTTCCTCACATACATAAAACAACCTGGCAATCACAGAA
The DNA here is from genome assembly GCF_023699985.2 of Odocoileus virginianus. Taxonomy (NCBI): domain Eukaryota; kingdom Metazoa; phylum Chordata; class Mammalia; order Artiodactyla; family Cervidae; genus Odocoileus; species Odocoileus virginianus. The sequence continues at coordinate 48,088,973 of NC_069689.1, read as the reverse complement.
CAATCCCCGGCAGTTAGTTGGAGGCGCATATTGACTTTACTATTAAAAGTTGAAACAATCAAGCTAAAGAATCTGTGGTGTGTTTTTCTGCTACTTGCATGAGACTTTAATTTTAAAACGAATGGAAAATATCCCCTCTGAACGTAATAGTGATTTCATCGACCTTGGTTTATTTCTGTGCTTTCGCACTGCTTGCCTAGGACAACTCTGCACTTATAGAGAAAAGTGGAAGAAAATATTCACACAGCATTTTCATCTGAGAGTGCCAAGGTGCTTTATGGCCTTGATTCTTTAATTCCAGGTCAGTTTATGGGCTGAATGATGCCAACTCACCTTGCCTTGGTTTAGGTAACATACATCATCCCTTTGTTCACCTTTATGATGCCATGGCAACACCCAGGTATCCTGTATCCATCACCCTAAGTGTGTATGCCTGCTCAGTTGATTCAGTTGTGTCTGACTCTTTGTGACCCCCTAGACTGTAGCCTGCCAGGCTCTTCTGTCCATGGAATTATCTTGGCAAGAATACTGGAGTGGGTTGCTATTTCCTCCTCCAGTGGATCTTTCCAACCCAGGGGTTGAACTCGTATCTCCTGTATCTCCTGTAGTGGCAGGCAGACTCTTTATCACTGAGCCACCTGAAAACCCAATTCCTTCTCCACACCTAGATAACTTATGCAAGTTACATAACAACAGGCTCTATTGCTCATGCCTTTTCCACAATTCAGACTGTTAAAATCAGATGCATGTATGTATAGAATGTTTATGAACACTTAATAGTTTCCCAGCTGCCTAAGGTCACTTGAGGACACAGCTGTGCATCTAGGGTACATGTGCTGGAGTTGGAAAAACCTCTGTGGTTAGTTGGTATCCACTGTGTGCCTAGCGCCCACGCTCAGGAGTTGGAAAAGTCTCTGTAGTTACTTTGTAGCATATCTGTGAGTTATCCTGGGACTCACTGGGGTGTGTCTGGGATGGGGTTTAGAGATCAGGTGCATCCTTTTCAGCTAGGCCACCCCTCCTTGCCCATGCCTAACTTCCTACCTCACATTTCCCCCTCAAGCATATGGACCCCAAATAATTAGGAATGGCCATTGTTCGTTCTGGCTACTTCTTGCTGTCCTGGGACGAAGAGGGGCCTTGGGTACTCACAGCTGTCAAAGAGAAGGGCCAGTAAGCATTGCCAATGCCCATTCAAGACAAAAAGGTATGAGACGTCATCAGTGGGGTCAGGGGTTGGTATCCATGTTGAATCAGAAGTTGAGCCTGTATCTTGTTGACCTGAGAAGAAAGACCCCGAGAAATAAACCATCACCCTATGCACTAAGGATAGGGGTAAGTGAAGCCTATATGCTCTGTCTTCATGGAACATATGCCTCATCTTCATGGACTAGAGTCTCCTTTTTAAGGAGCATCAAAGCTTGTAAGAGAGAAGAGGATCAAATAAATAACCATCAAAATACATCTATAAATATAGATCCCTTTTTCATATGCATTATCAGAGGATCAACTTTGGATATGAGGGACAGAGAACATCATGCAGAAATTGACCTGATGAGGGATTGAATAAAAGTCATCTGAAGGAAACTTATAAGAGAGAAAATCACACAGGAAAAGGCTCCAGGGCAGGAAGGATCAGTAACCATTGAGAAACCAAGCTGAAACTTGCTCTGAGGAGCAGAGGACACAGGCAAGGGAAATGGGCTGTGAAGCTGGAAAGGGCTACAGGGTTAAACCAAGGGGTCCCTGGACGTGATGATGGAGAGGGGAGAGTTTATTCCAAGGACAGTGGGAGGCCACTGAAAGGGTTTCAGAAGGGAAGGTACATGACCCACTGTGGGGAGAATTCCTCTTCCTCTGTCTTTTGTATGGAGAATGAATTGAAGGGAAGCTGGAGGAGAAGTTGAGAAAACCATTTTGAGAGAGATGGGTCCAGGTGAGAGAGAATAGTAACTAAACTCAGGATTTGGAGAAAAGATACTTAGGAAAGCAGAAGATGCTCAAGCGACTTCAGAAGAGTCTAGACATGATACTGAAGAAAGAGACAGTCTCTGGAAGATCCCAAGAGGTCCAACTGAACCACTAGTGGGTGGCAGTGCAACTCTTGAGACAGGAAACACTAGAAGGAGCAGATTTGAGAGTATGTCAAGTGTTCGATTTTAGATATTTTAAGAGTTTATTTTGAATGTGAGTAATCAGAACCCAGCTCCAACTAAAGAGACATCTATTGGAAGGGAATTGAGATCCATCACAGAATTCAAAGGAGAAGTGATATCTAGGAAAAGGGAAAACCCGGGCAGCCCAAAGACTCCGGCAGCAGAAATTCACTGACCTTCTCAGCTCTGGCGTCGGTATGACTCTGCTCAGCCGCTCCTAGTCTCTGTCTCTGTCAGTTGCAAGCGTCAAATATGGGAAGAGAAGGCCTAACTGATCCAGTTTAGGCCAGGGACCCATTCCTGTTCTTTTCTAGTCAACAAGGTGTAAGGAGACATTATATCACAAATGTGGCCACTCTAGTCACATCAGTCAGAATGCTATGATTAAAAAGTCTACAAATAATAAATGCTGGAGAGGATGTAGAGAAAAGGGAACCTTCCTACACTGTTGATGGGACTATAAGTTGGTGCAGCCATTATGGAAAACAGTATGGAGGTTCCTCAAAACACTGAACATAAATCAACATACAATCCAGCAATCTCACTCCTGGGCATATATCCAGACAAAACTAGAATTCAAAAAGATACATGCACCCCTGTGTTCATTGCAGCACTATTTACAATAGCCAAGGTATGGAAACAACCTAAATGTCCAGCAGTAGATGAATGGACAAAAATGTGGTAATATATACACACAATGGAATACTACTCAGCCATTAAAAAGAATGAAATAATGCCATTTGCAGCCACAAAGATGCAATTAGAGATCATCAGACTAAGTGAAGTAAGTCAGAAAGAGAAAAACAAATACCATGTGATATCATTAATATGTGGAATCTAAAACAGGACACAAATGAACCTGTTTACAAAAGAGAGACAAGCTCACAGAACCTGCTCATGAAATAGAAACAGACTCCCAGACATAGAGAACAGATCTGTGGTTACCAAGGAGAGAGCTGGGGAGAGACGGACTGAGGGTTTGGACTTGGTAGAGGCAGACTATCACACATAGGGTGGATAACTAGCCAGGGTCCGCTGTATAGCACACAGAACTATCTTCAATATCTTGAGATAAGCTGTAATGTGGTGGTGGTTTAGTCACCAAGTCATGTCTGACTCTTGCGACCCCATGGACTGTAGCCCGCCAGGCTCCTCTGTCCGTGGGGATTCTCCAGGCAAGAATACTGAAGTGGGTTGCCATTTCCTTCTCCAGAAGCCATAATGAAAATGAATATAAAAAAGAATGCTATATATGTATAATTGTATCACTTTACTGTATAGCAGAAATGAGCATAACATTGTAAGTCAACTACACTTCAATTAAAAAAAAAAAAAATGGCAACTCCAACTTCACCCATGCAATTTGGCCATACTTCTCAGCGAAAATTGTGAGTTGGAAACTAGGGAGACACCCCAAATATCTCTTGTATGTGTATATAGCAAAGCTATATCTGTATCTATGCAATTTTATTTAACCTTTGCAAGAACTCTCTGAGATTGATCTTTTTACAACCATCCTATAGAGAAGGTCACTAAACCCAGAGAAGTTAATCAGCCTCCAAGCACACACACTTAGTAAGTGGTGGAGCTGTGAGTTAAATCCATGTTGGTCAAGAGTACTTTCAAATTCAGATGGATTCAGTCTACACTCACAACTACTCAAAATGTACTTTCCCGGCTATGGCCTTCTTATGCAAGATGTTGAACATCCCAAAGGAGGAAAAAAGATCTGGTTAAGTTTAATTAGGTTCTAGTTCATTCACCAGACTTTTGGAATCCGAAATGTATGCCTTTCCACTGATGAGTAACATGATCATTAGAAGGATAAAAGTGCATTTGTTCAGAGCTAAACATAAGATTTGTAAAATAGCATGACTGGTTCTATTTCCAATCCTGGCCCAATAAGTCATTCACACTGTTACTTTAGAAGACCAAAAGAAAGAGTGGATATCTCCTTCTGAAGCTGTCATACAAATTGTTTACCAGTCTTTCCTTGAATCCTATGATAGATAGATGAGATTCATCTTGACTGAGGTGGAAAGAATAGAAATACCTCCATTACTATGAGAGGGAAACGAGTAATCACATCTAATAAAATACTCACCATCACATAGCATGCTCCCCTTTGTATTAAATGGAGTTGTGAATGGCAGTGGAAAATATATTTGTTATATCACAAAGAAGTCCCAGACATGTGTAGTATGTTGACCAAAGCTTCTCCCACAAGAATATAAACTTTACAAGATCAGGGCCTGTCTTGTTCATTGCAGGACCCAGGGTCAAAACCAGTGTCTGGTATGTGATACCCAAATGTCTAGCACATGCTTGCTTGTGGAAGGAGAGAGCAACTAAAATTGCCCAGAGAGGTGTCAATCTAGATGTCATTTTGTGAAGTCCTTCTTTTCAGAGTTTTCTGAGTTTATGACACCACAGTAAAGGCAAATTCTATTTATATAGAATCCAATAGAAAGTCAGTTTATAGGAAGGCAATGAAATTGAATACAAGAATAGACAATTTATCCAAAGAAAACATTACAATCGTTTGCTTCCAATATTTTCTTTGTTCCCTTTATCAGCTTTTGTCCATCCCATCTATTATACTAATAGCATTGATATAGGTGAATGGCAACCAACTCCAGTATTCTTGCCTGGAGAATCCCATGGACAGAAGAGCCTGGCGGGCTATAGTCCATAGAGTTGCAGAGACTCGGACTCAACTGAAGTGACTTAGGACACACACAGTGAGAGGTTGGATAAATGCAAGCAAGTGAAAAAACAACTGAAAAACCAAATGAACCATCCACTCCTAAAGCATTGCCATGTAAATGCTGATGCTGTCAAATATTTCTCTCCTGAGAGGTAACCTATGTTTCCAGAGGACCTGGATGTTTCATGGGTTCTTCAATCAAAAACAAAATTCATCATCTTATGACACACACTTTTGTATTCTACTGTTTAATTAACCATATGCCCTCCTCTCCCCAAGGAACCTGAACTTGAAGCTCAGGTCACCATCAAAGACCCCCTCCACCCGCTACCTCTCATTAGAGACTGAGTCTTGGCAAGCCTACTTCAGCCATCTCTCCACTCTTCACACCCCTTCCGGTTGTCTTTGAGAAGCTCTCACTCCAGTCTAGAGTATCTCTTTTCTAGTCCAGTGTATTAGCCTCATAGGGAATCCTCTGCCTTTGACCTCTATACTCTATTTGCCTGCTAATCTTCACCAAAGTAAAATTTCACAGATTAGTGTGTTCCCATCATTAAACTAATTTTATGGTGTTTAGGTACACATGCTCTCAGGTACACATTATTTATTATGGCCTATAGCTTCTTCTATAATTTCCTATAAACTGGAACTAAATCTTTCCAGCCTGTCCTCTGACCCACTTGTCCTCTGTTCATTCATTTATGGACCTGCAGCTCTCTTGAAGGTCCATAAATGAATGAGTTAGAGATGAAGACTCAGTCCCTGCCCTCAAGAAAAAGTTCAAAGTCTTGTGGGGAAAGTCTCGAGCAAGTAGTCAAGGCCCTATGTAGTAAGGATGAAGATAGACAATTCAGAGCCTTTTCAAACTGATAGCTGTTTCTCAAGCTTGTGGGTTTTTTTTTTTTTTTTTTTTTTTTTAATTACACACTTCACTTCTGTTTTCAGGTTATCCTTATCCACTTATTGCACCCAAAGACTATTCCTGGTCCTTCAACAGCCAACCTAACCTCCAATAACTGAATTGATTCAGGCAACTTTTCTTTCTTTTTCACCTGGAAATCAAATATATAGGCTTCTAGGAATTTCAGCTGCTGGTTATCTAACTCATCAAGGAACCTGCAAATACTTATTAAATTGATATTGCAGAAAAATTAATTTCCTAGAAATTGTTTCACTTGCAGCATTCATTTAAAAAAATTAGATGAAATAAAAATATTGATCCGTAGATTTTATCCCAGATCTACTAAATCACGATTTCCTAGAGAAAGCCCTGATAACAGGTGTGTTTAACAAGTTCATCAGGAGAAGCTTGAAAAATGTTATTTTGGGTCAGTGATTCTCAAAGTGAGTTTCCCTGGCCAGCTGATAATAAGGAGGTAAGGCTGATGCTTCTCTACCATGAACCACACTCAGAGAACCACTCTCTTAGCCCAAAATTCTCTTTCCCTGGCAGTGTTATGAGACAGTATTGTCACAACAACCCCAGTGCAGGGGGCGTTGCTACAGAAAATGAAACCAAGGCCAAGCAAATCTACTTGATTCACAGACATGGACACAACTGCATTGTTGTTGGTAAGACGGAGGTGCTGATATCACTGCTACTCTTTCTATACATCCACGAAACAGCATATGTGAAGTACCCCTTGCAGTGCCGGAATCAGGAAGCCTTTAACAAGTGCGTTATAAAGACAGATCAAGAAGACGGTCGTCTGCAAACCAGGAAGAGAGCGCTCATCAAAATCAACCAACTGGAATCCTGATCGTGAGCTTCTAGCCTCCAGAACTGAAACAGACATAATTTCTGTCTCTATCACTGAGAAGACACATAATCTTGACCACCTTCCACTTTTTCCTTCAGAATCCACAGCCCACCTCTTCTGAGGAATAAAACAAGGGAGGTAGAGTGGACCAGCATGCTACACTGAGTTGAAAGAGCTTTTCAAATGTATCGCTCCTACTGCAGGCTAGGTATGGATGTTCCTCTGGAAGGGAAGATGGTGAACAAGGAATGATCAAATAACAAGTTCCTCTCCTTCCTACCCCTGGCCCTGTCTCTGTCATCACCTGGTAAAGGGTTAAAAAAAGTATATTCTCAGGCTTCATTCAATTTGATGAATGAGTAATTTCTGGAGGTGGAGGGCTGAAGCACATCAGCTGTGTTTAACTGGCCCTGCCAGAGATGCTGCCACATACTCAGATATGAAGTCCACTCTTCCAAGTGAGTCCCTAGGAGTAGAAAGTTAAATGCTGGCCTGATAAATGGAATCTGGGCTGCCTGAAAGCCTAAATATATCCTCATAAGAACTTTCCTTTTTGACACAGAATGACCAAGGCTTCAACTGACCAATAGAAACAGAAATTTCAGAAAGGCCATATCATCATTTGGGCCTAAAATCAGAATTTTCTATCACATTGCATCTGGGTATTTCAGGATAATAGCTAAAACAAAATTTGAAAATAATTGATCCAGGGAACTTTGTTGCTACATCCTGAAATATCCGTATAATTGCAGATTTTTGTTTGTTGTCATTGTTATTTTTTATTTTCTTTCAATTTCTTGGTACTGCTCCTTTTTTCATTTCATTGTATATACTCAGTCACAAGATGGAAATCTCTTTATATCTTCAATGGTTCAAAATATACAATAAGTTTGACTCCAGTTTATAGAATAAAAAAGAGATTCTGATGGAGCCCTCCCTCATGGACTTCAGAAACCCTAATAGGCATCTCTGTGAAACCCCATAATTATGGAAAAAGCAGTTGACACCCCTGTCCTAGAGAGTATTTCCTTCTTAATTCTCATAGCTATAGACAACTGAGGAGAGAAAACAGGAACCGAAGCACTCAGCACCAGCCAAACAGAAGATTGTTTTAGTTTTGGCTCAACTGAGGTCACTAGATGATGTTTGAAAAGATCAACATATTTAATAGGCTCATAATGACTTGGAATTTAACAAAAAAAGAAAGGAGGGGAGGGAGATAGAGAGAAAGCAAGCAACTCTGAACCACTCCACGGTCTCAAAGGTTTTACTTTTCATCTTGAGATGCCTGGAAGCACTGACTTTTGCTGTCACTCTGGGCCCAGGGTGCACCTTCTTTTCCCACGCTGACCTCTGCCATTCCTGGAGGTGGTGTACATAGCAGGGCACAGGGTTACAGCTCTTTGGCAAACTTCTTCACAGCAGAAAGGGCAAACAAAGTTTCACATCACTTCCTGTTTCCCAACAGAGCTGTGGGGCTTCCTCCTCCCCATGTCTTTGTTTTTCTGATCATTCTCATGGAAATAAAATTAAAAAAACACCCGGATGTGGTTGGGGGAGGGAGGGAAGAGATTTAATTAGAAGCAGGGAATAATCAGAAACTTTCATGGGATGAAATATGTACTCTGTGCTCTTTTCTCTCTGCCATGTCCTTGAGAAATTTGCACATATTCTGTGCAATTTTTTAAGTAATGAGTGAAAAAGTCAAATGTGTATAACCTTTTATTCATATGTTTATATTCTTCATTTTTTTTTAGAAATCAGATATCCCAGAGAGGTTTAGCTCTGGGGTTATTTTGTGGAGAAGGCTATTTGGGATTAAGATTTTTCAGATGAGGCTAAAACTTTTTTGTTTGACCTCTGACATGACCTTTAGTTCAAGTACCTCCAGGGGATCTTAGGCTTATTCATCTTTATGGCTCCTGCACCCATCATCAGAGAGCTGGGTACAGAGTGGACTCAGTAAGGTTACTGAGTCAATGTGAGTTGGATGTTATAACCTAAAATTTTCACTTGCCATCTGTAAAGATAATAACAATAGTACAGAGCCAAGAAATCGTGTCATTTGTAGTTTCTTAAAGCCCTTTAAAATTAGTTCCAGAAAGATTGTCAATGGCTCCTTGAAGGAATAAGAGGCAAGATGTACAGTGTTAAACTCTGACCTTTCCAATACAAACTTTCTCCTCTTTTACATATGTATATATTTCCAACAAATGTAAAATGTTATATTTCAGACAAGAAGGCATTACGCCAAAACAACCAGTCAATGATATAAAATGAAAACAGACTCCTGGAAACAACCAGGAGCTATGTTATTTTAATTTGCCAACAAGTGATGAGAACATTCTATGTAAGATGCCCTCACCCGCAGGTCATAACCTAGAAATCAAAATGTCTCAGGATGAAGTCTCTGTAATCTTTAATAAGGGAGTGAATGCATTTTTTGATATGGAACTGTTTAGATCTCCAAAGCTAGAAGAATTTTATATGAGGAGGCTTTTTGTCCTTAAGAACAAGTAGGTAGAACTCACTACCATCTCTGTCTTCAGATATTAAATTCAAAGCAGCTATGAATTAATTCCTTTTCATATCCCAACACTGCATTCATTGAGAATTTCTTTTCTTCCAGGACAGACCAGCATGTTCAAAATTCCACCAAGACAGTTTGGCAATAAACACCCTTAGTGAAGCAGTTCGCGAATAATGCAAATCATTCACATGTAATTAGCGAGAGTGTGATTGTTTCTTTAGGCAACAGAGAGGGGAGATAGACCCTGGAGAAGCATCACTTTACAAAACATGACCTTAACTAAGTCATGTATTTAAGTATTGTTGGAATGAATGATGGACTCACAGTAGAAGATTTTTTGCTCATGCTTCCGTACATACTCATTGGAAATTCCTCTAAACCTCTTTAGAAAATAAAATTGGACCACACTGTATTGGAATAAGACTTCTCAGATCAGCTCCCAATATTTTGCCCTTGTCAACCAAGGAACGACAACAACAAAAATCTTCTTAGATTCATTCCAACCGCAAGTAGAATCTGAAAGTGGAGAAAGGAAATATTTAGGGGAATGAGATTCAAATTTGGGTTTAGAAGAACATGAAAAAAAATCTATTTTATTTCTGTGAATCTGAGATTTCTGCAGAGTGGAACGGCCACCCTATTACTGGCTGCATTAAACAGTCTGCAGAAGACAGGAGCGGCAGCAAAACCTGAGGCAAAGCCTCCGATGGGACGTGGAAGAGGAAGAGTCGGAGAAAAAGGGAAGGCGAGCGGGAGAGGGTCAGAGAGGCAGAAAGGAGGGCGGCCCTGGGAGAAGACATGAAAAATTAGAACAGGAGCTCAGAGCACTCGGGAGAGCCAGGGAAATGACAGCTGAAATTAGAACAGGAGCTGAGAGGAGCAGGCAGAAGGGGACGGCAGGAACCAAGAAATTTAAGGAGGGGAGAAAAAAACTGAGAGAAGTGGACAGAAAAAGGAGGGCTCAGTTGCAACTAAGAGAACCTGGGATGCGTGTGTGTCCAGTATACGAGCCCAGTGCAGGTCAAAACAAATTATTTGTCGTTCTGAAATGACTCTGAACGGGGGACTGGAACGTACCCCAACAATCAATATTAAATTTTATGCCTGCTGCACCTTTCAAAAGCCTTCAAGAAGACATTGATTCAAGTAAGTGTCACATTTTTAACTGACCTTTGATTATTCACTTTAATAGTTTTGGAGCAGAAGTTTGCACCCTGAAATGGGGACCAGTGAACACGGAGGGGTGGTTTCTAAGTTGTGGTTTTGCAGCTGTGAGGATGTGCTGGTCCTTGTGGTGCGGAAAGGATGCTCCAGCAGAGTGAAGTGCTCTTTTTCATCAAACTGAAGCTCATGTGGAGAAGCTGGGGTGGGGGTGGGGTCCTTATGTTTTTCATTATAGAGCAGACATTCTTAGAAAGTCAAGAGGCGTGGTGCTCTCTGACTGGTTTGGCAAAGTAGTTGGAGTATTTTACAAGTTGTATTTTGTGGCTGGTTTTACAAGAGGAAAATATCTGATTCCAGTGGAATGGTTTGGGAAACCTGATGGTGGGTTTCCCAGATGAGGCCTTTGCAGAATTAGCCAATCAGGACCCTGGCATTGCAGAGGTTTTTTGTTTTGTTTTGTTAACTGATGTTAAACTTCTCTCTTGCAGTCACTCACAGCAGGTCAGAATTGGTTATACTAGGCAAAGTTTTGAGTCTGCACTGGGTGAATAAGATTTCAAGCTGGGGTGCACCATGTGGTCATGCCTTGTATTTCTTAACACCTAAATGCCAAAACTAGAGCCTAGGCCTAGAACATACTCTCTGTCATATTGGAAATCTCCCATGGATTGCTGATTGGGTATTTTGGAAATGATCCACCATCTTATCTGCTCCATGTTTGACTTAAATGTTACCTTGCCAGGAATCTGGTGCCAGCTGTGGTTCTTCCTTGATCTGATTCTGAGTCTTTGCTTCTGGCGACTCATTTTTTATCCTCCAACTCTGCTCGATTTGCTGACTTTAGCTTCTTTATTTCCCCTGATATTGAATCCCAGTCATCATCTTGTCCTGAGGAAGTCGATCCCCAAGATCCATCCCATCCAGGAAAAGTCCCCCAGGCAATATCCTACTATGTCACTGACGCTACATAATATTTGGAGTTAAGAGAAGAAACCCAGGCTAGAGATATGATTTTGGAGTTATCAGTATTTAGGTGATGTTTGAAAACCAAAGTAAAGGATGGAATCACTTAAGAAGTCAAAATTAGATAGAGATGCTTGCACACATGCTTGGTAGCTCAGTCATGTCCAACTCTTCATGACCCTTTGGATATAGACCACCAGGCTCCTGTGTCCATGGGATTTTTCAGGCAAGAATACTGGACTGGGTTGCCATTTCCTTGTCCATAGATAGAGATGAGAAGTAGAAAAACCAGTTCCTGGCATGCTGTGCTGTTTTGAAGTCTGAAGACTGAGGAGGTATCAGCAACAAGATGGAAATAGTGTCCAGTGAGGTGGGGAGACAGATTCAAGAGAAAGTGGTGTCATTCTATGTGGAAAGCATATTGACCCTGATGAGTTGTTTCAGTGAACAGGTAGAGTGTTAGAAGCTGTTTTCACTGAAATCTAAACAGAGTAGGATGAGATGAACTGATGGCAGCAAGAACAGGCAGAAAGATGGAGCAAGACCTGGAGAAAGAGTGGAATCACAGGAGGGAGAGAACTTAGAGCATTCAAGTACAGATGAGGTGAAATGCGGGTGTAGGGGAGAGGAGGAAATCACCAGAACAGTGTTCTTGAGTAGGCAGGAAGGGATGGGATGGTTGGCTTGATGGAGGAGTTTAGATTAATCATTCATAGTAACAAGGGGAAAAGTAGGTAGACTACAATGGATACAGACACACAGTAAAATGTATGGAAGTTCTCTGATTGCTCTATTTTTTTTCTCATTAATTGAGTAAGTTCATAAGCAGAGACTGAGGATGATGGAGGAGGTGTTAACAACTTAGGTAAAATGACCTGAACCAAGATTGTGAAAAAGAGGAAAATGGGAAAATTGTAGAAAGTGCCCTAGCCATTACTCCCTCCTTTTCACAGCTAGAATTCTCCAGGGGGCAGCCCCTGGCACTCACACTGGCTCCATCAGCATCCCTCCGCCTAGAACCTAGCATTAGCAGCTAGATCTCCTGTCACTTCTTCATCATGAACTCTGCATGCTTTCCCCTTCCTTTTCAATGTATCTCCACATACCTCTCAAAACACCTACACCAAATTATTTCATACCATGGACTTCTTAAAATGCTCCCATCATTTTTATGACCATGTAACAACTGGGATGTCTTCTTGCCACCCTTTCCTATTTGCTTCACTAAGTTTTCATCTTCCTCCACTCTTCTCCAAGAGTAAGACTGTCCTCTCCAACCTCTTTCAAGGAGAAATCTTGTTCATTCCCAAAGTTAGCCACACCCTGTACCAATGTTCCCAAACCAGTATCTCCAGCCAGACCCTTCCTGCATTCTCACACTCCAAACTACTTGGTAAGCATTTCTGATAAATTACTCTGGCAAATTATGCAGTTGCTGGCTCAAACCAAGACATTTTGAGCCATATTTATCACATATTCCAAATCATTTTCTCATCCTGATTTGTCTATCATCGTGAGTTCTTCAGATATCTAGGTTGTAAATTGGAAGTTATTTTGGTCTTTCCTCTTCCTCTCATCTTCACATCCCATCAGCTCCCCAACAGGCAGAGCCATTGTCTTCATACCCTACACCTCGCAAGGAGTCTCACACAGGGCCTTTAAATTTGATAGCCACTTGGTTATTATGCCTGGGGACTATCATCTAATATTTATGTAAGCTGACTGTTGCCTGTACCATGCTTTCATGCTTTCTCTTCTTTCCCTGCTACCATTGCATCATCTCCTGCCCAGTTTGCTTTGAATCCAGCAGTACTGGCAAAGCACATTGGCTGACCTAAAAGAGAGGCCATCCCAGTTCATCACAGATCAGAGGAAGTGCAGGAAATGGAGTGACTAAATGTTATAGAACTTAGCATATATTCAGAAAACATCCTTCATGGCTTTGCAAATAGGCAAAAATGTCAAGTCAGCTCTCCTCTGAAACCATTTGGAGACATTTGCAACAATGAATGCATGATTAAGTTTATTGTTTAGTAAACAGTTTGCAGACATTAGCCAAGAAAGAGTTATGGCGGCAGTTTACAAATAATTGCAATTGAATTAGGCAGACTGCAATGCAAAAGCAGTGCAAATAACTTGCCAATTCCATAAAATGTTTTGCAAACAGACTCTGGGAGAAAATAGAATGAGAAAGGCAGAAAATCCAGAAAGGGATGTTTTCTGGGTCTGTTCTGCAGAGAGTGAGAGGATGCCCTCGTATTTTACCACGAGACTGAAGTGCTAGTGAAAGGTGTTTATTTTTGCTTTGCCTCAGAGACAGAACTTGGCTCAGACTTCTGAGGAGGAAAAGGGTGGCATGACTCAGTGATTTGGCAGTTAACAAATTCAATCGAACAAAAGTGGCAGAATAATTTTTAAATGGAGTGTATGTGTTTGGACTGAGGGGATGGTGGTGGGGGAAATCTTGGCTTGTGGAAATACATCAGTCACGGCAAGTGCAATCCATGTCCAAGAAAAACCTTTGCCCAAGGTCAGGTAGCAGTTATATATCTGGAACATGTTTAATCAAAGGTGTTTATTTTATTAGATATGTATTATATAGTTTATATATTCATATGTTATTAAATATATAAAATCTTTTATCAAACACACTATATAGCATATATTTAATTAAATGGCATATATAGCACATGCACATATATAATTATGTATAAACAGTATATATATGATACAGAATATGTATATACAGCATATGCTTATTATATGTAATACACATTTAATAATATACATATATAATAAGTTGTTGTTGTTCAGTCACTGAGTTGTGTCCCACTCTTCATGACCCCATGGAGTGCAGCATGCTAGGCTTTTCTGTCCCTCCCATCTCCCAGAGTTTGCCCAAGTTCATGTACATTGAATAAATAAAAATACATGGCATTTAATAATATATAATGATAAATATATATAATATTTAATGATATATATCATGTCAATGTCAAGATATTCTCTCCTATGCTAGTGGGGCAAAAAGCGTTATATTTGCTAGCCATGTTGTATTTGCCTCTACCAAGCTGTTATATTCATTTCTCGCCACTGACTCATGAATTGAAGATACAAATGCAACTGTAAACACGTTAGAATGAACTTAGAAATCAAATGGAGAAAAGCTTACATGATGCTTAAACTTGAGAGTTACTCCCTGAAACTGCTTAGATAAGGATTTTTTAGCCACTTTAAGTTTGCTTTTATGTTTAAAAAAAAACACACACACAGCATCAGAGCTTTCATAAATAGCTGGAACATGATTTAGTGAGAGATTTTCTGGGTAAGAAGTACCCAGGGGGCTCTCGTGGTTAAAGGTTGGCCTTTCGTTTCAAAGTGCATCCTGGACATGTGGTTTTCCTCTGCTAACCACACCCTTTATCATATGCTATTGATTTTGTAACTCTGCAACAAGATTCTTAGATTCATGCATTTTAGCAAGAATAGATGATCTAAAATAAACTCATGAGTCCAATCCCACAGTTAAGGGGGTGGGACAATTGGTTGATGTAGTGACTCCTGTTCCTTCGGAAAGAATCCAAGATCAATCACACATCAATAAGAATTTAAAGCAGTCAGAAGTATGGATTAAGAAAGTGTGTTTCCAAACTCTTCTTTCCAACATTTTGAATTAAATAGCGCATGCGTAGCTTTTGGGCTTCTCAGGTGGTGCAGTAAAATGGCAACCCGCTTCAGTCTTCTTGCCTGGAAAATTTCATGGACAGAGGAGCCTGACGGGCTACAGTCCATAGGGTGGCAAATAGTCAGACACGACTGAGCAACTCAGCACACAAACACACATAATTTGTGAATTTACCACAAAGATGTCATAGAGTCTCCATACCAGCACAGTAACTGAGTAATGTAATAACTGAGGCTTGGGTAATGGGGTCAAGTATATCAGCTGGACACTTTTTAGCACTGAAACTAGATGCAAAATCTACCCATCATTTCCAAAGACAGATTATGTTTCTGCAATGTCTAGCCTCATTTTGCCCATTCGAAAGTTTTAGCATCTACCAAAATGACAGCGTGAGACAGATCAGGCCCACAAATGGAAATCTGGAGTAGAAGCATTTGTAGCATTTTAGTTGCAAAGCAGTTCTGTAGCTTAGAAGTTGGAAACTAAATTAGAGGGCTCTAGATGACAAGGGCTCCAGGCGCTGTGTTTCCCTTTTACTCTTTGCTCTTGTGTCTCTGAAAAGAGCCAGCATTTTCTCTTTGCCTAGTTTCAGCACTTGTTGATTCCATTAACAGGGAAGATTGACAAGAAGCAGACAATTATATCTGACATGAATATGGGTATGGAGGGGATTGCTGAAATGGAGACCCTTACTAATGGAAGAAAGATGACCCCAACCTTTTGACAGATGTCAAGTAGATTGAAGTCTAGTGAAGTTATAACCATTTAATCTGCATCACAAGAGAAGACAAACTATAAGACTGATAACCTCTTTATTTTTTATTCTATAATTTTTTACTCTATACTCTAGAAAGAGATGAGATTCTCAGCTTGCTAATGTGGGTCAGTATTATTCATCCGGAGTTTCAATGGCACTGGGGCTTTTGTTAGTTGGTGGCGTCTTCGCCGGGTCAAGGAAGAAAAGAAATAAATGAAAAAGAAGTGAATAAAGAAATGATACAAATCCATCCAAGAATCCTAACTCTTCAATGAGATTTTACCTCAGTTACAGGAATGCAATTTCTGACTCTGTCTTAAAAGCATTAGTGACTTATTTAATGCATTATCTGAAAGTATAGTAAGTATGAAAAATGTACTTGAACTCCATTTGGTTCTAAAATATGATGGAGACAGAAAAGTTGTTTTTTTTTTTTTAATAATCTTCTACCCCTTTAAGATGGATGTGTGTGTATGTCTGAGTAAGAATTGTTTTAAAAGACAGTTTCTTTACTTCTATAGTGTTCTAGTAGAGATGAAGAGGCAGGAGAAGAAGGGCTCCCTTGTAACTCTCACACACTGTCACATACGTCTTTTACTATTTTCTTTGCCTAGAGAAGAAAAGTGCCAAAAACCACCCTCTGCTCTCATGTTTAGAGTTTATGAATCCAATTCAAGGTCAATTCAGTTTGGTAAAACTTGGGATGTTTCTTCAGTAGGAGAAATTTTCTGACATTAAAATTTGATGACACTCCAAAGTGTAAAGGCAAGGAAATCCTGTCCACTGATGACTTTGCTCTTGACATTTCAAAGGAGTTGACAGTGGGCTTCAGAGAGCCATCTCACTCTAAAGTGAGTGAACTTGACCCAGTAAAGGCACAGAACTATTGGAAAATTCACAATGAATCAGGCCATAGGGACTTAAAGTCTACCACTTGCTTTCAAGAACCAGATTATTTGTGATATTCTTGAGATCAACATGTGTTTCTTGAGTGTCTATGTGGCGGCAGGCAGTGCATCTTGGTAGATGCATCTACAAAGACAAAGGATTTGATCTCAAGTGGCTTACAGTTTAGGGAGAAATTCATAGGCATATTCCTTTTCAAATTTATTTGATTGAAGTATAGTTGATTTACAATGTTGTGTTAATTTCTACACTATACAGTGAAATGATTCAGTTATACACAGATTTATATTCTCTTTCATATTCTTTCTCATTATGGTTTATCACAAGATATTGACTATGGTTCCCCAGGCTGTGTAGTAGGACCTGTTGTTTGTCCATTCTACATGTAATAGTTTCTATCTGCTAATCTCAGACTCGCTATTCATGCCTCCCCACCCTTTCCCCTTGGCTACCTCAAGTCTGTTCTCTGCATCTGTGAGCCTGTTTCTGTTCTGTAGATAACTTCATTTCTGTCATAGTTTAGATTCTACGAATAAGTGATATAATATGGTATTTTTCTTTCTCTTGCTGACTTTATTTTAATATGATACTATCTAGGTCCATCCATGTTTGTGCAAATGGCATTATTTCATTCTTTTTATATGGCTGACTAACATTCCATCATATAAATATACCACCTCTTCTTTATCTGCCCAACTATTGATGGACATTTAGGTTTTTTGCATGTCTTGGCTATTGTAAATAGTGCTACAACGAGCACTGGGTGGGGTGGGAGGGTGTCTTTTTTACTTAGAGTTCTCTCTGAATATATGCCCAGGAGTGGAGTTGTTGGGTCATACGGTAGACTTTTTTTTAGTTTTCTGGGAAAACCTCTATATTATTCTCCACTTGAGATCCGCACCAACAGTGTAGGGGATTCCCTCTTCTTCACATCCTTTCCAGCATTTATCTGTAGACATTTTAATGATGGCTATCCTAACCAGTGTGAGGTGGAACCTGATTATAGTTTTAGTTTGCATTTCTCTAACAGTTAGCGATATTGAGCATCTTCTCATGTGTGCAGGTGTATTTTTTAATGTAACGTACTAGCACGAGGAGGTCAGTAAAGGAAGACTGGGTAGGGTGCAATGCCTCCCAACAAGGTCTGAATGTTCTTTGCTCAACAGAGCCATCCCCAGAAAGCTCAGCAGTGAGCCAGAAGAAGGAACGCTGTAGACGTCCAAGCACAGCCGGTAGTGTAAATACAACACTACTGGGTGAACTGGCGTGATGAGTTATGAATACTCCTCAGGAAACTGTGCTGGTTCGGTCCAGGCATCGCACCCCTCATTCTTCATCTGTCAATCAATCCTGATCAATCCCTCCAGCCACATCTTCAACATCACTTTGATCAAGGGGTCTCCTGTAAGCACTCATGTGTGGAATGGTTTCCTCTTCTCTTTGAAAGACCTCAGCCCCCTCCTTTCCTTCCCTCTTTTGGTTTGTTTCAAATGTTCTTAAACTATACCTACCTCATCTTCTCCCTTAGCCATTCCATTGAACTCGTTTTGAGTGCTTCTGTTAATCCAGAATGCTCCAAGGCTTTATTTGGGCTTCCTTCATGGCTCAGGTGGTAAAGAATTTGCAATGCAGGAGACCAAGGTCTGATGCCTGGGTCAGGAAGATCCCCTGGAGAAAGGAATGGCTACTCACTACAGTCTTCTTTCCTGGAAAATTCCAAGGACAGAGGAACCAGGTGGGCTACAGTCCATGGGGCAGCAAAGAGTTGGACATGACTGAGTGACTGACATTTTTCTTTCTTCTTTCGGTTTGTTTCAAATTTCCTTGCATTATACTTATTTATTCTCTTCCCCTTAACCATTCCATTGAACTTGTCTTGAGTGCTTTTGTTAAACCAGAATGTTCTAAGGCTTCACATGTGTTGTCTCATTTAATGCTTACAATAATCCCTTGACATAAGTAATATCATTCACCTCAGCTTACAGATTTGGAAACTGAGACATATCTGGGTTAAGTAAATTGCCCAAAGATACAACTAATGAATTGAGGAACCTGGTTTCCATCACAGACAATCTGATATCAGGGCCTCTATACTAAAGCTATTTTTATGGATTTTATTTCCAAAACTAGATTTTAAACCCCATGAGGGTAGAAACCATTACTTGTTTGCAATTCACACAATGCCTACTCTCTTGACATTGTAGTTGGTGATAACCGATTTATTGAATAAGTGGGTGAATGAATAAATAAATGAATGTGTGAAATCTGTTTAGAAAGCTGGTGGGGAAAGTAGCCTACAGAAGATTGAGCAGGAAAGTGACTGACAAAAAGGATAAAATGGTGTTTAAAGATGATAAGAAAAGCAATAGAGTGCAAACTTTTCACTAGGCCTTACCAGGAATCAAAATACTGGCATAAAGATGTAGGCCAGCATAAATGTTATAGAAATGAAATAAAAAGACTGGGTGCTTGAATCATTTTAAAGAGAAAACTTGGTCACTGCATGTAGAGACATGAAAATGAATATTATTATGATGAAAAAAATCTAATTTCCTTAATGAAAAATACATAAGCATTTTATTAAAAACAAAATGTCTCACTATCTTATCATCTAACAGTTAACAGAATTAACATTTTAAAAAATACTATCAACATTAATCATTGCATGAAAATCAATTTTAAAAAATAGACAAAGCAATAAAATAGTCATGCCAATTTCACCTCAAAACTGAGGCCCCAAAATATTACACTATATTATCCACTTTGAACTGCCAAATAGTTGATCCATTTGATTGTGTGGACACTGATCACTAATGTAAATAATCCAGTAACAAAAAACCTAGTAAATAATTGAGTTGACTCAGGTTGAGTCCAGTTCCATCATCACATGAATCAGTTATGTCCTAAACTTTGAGGATTTTAAAAATTGGGTACTCCTGAAACAATGAGGCATTCCAGTGAAACATCCTCTAATTTGACTCTATTGATTAATTACTGTCTCAACTCATTCATTCCACATAGATAGACATTACTTATGTGGCTTTTTATATACCCCTTCTGCCTTGTTTCTTGAGAAACACCAACATTTTTTTGCATGTTCATTAATGTTGCAAGCATCACCTATATTCTATAAATGGTGACTTTGTAAAAATATAAATTGATTGACAAGTCACATTGCAGATGCCTGTTAAGTAGAGCATTTATTTCTCAGCATAGTAATTTCAAAGGCAGCCCACTACAGATTCATATGTAGTCATCTGGAATTATAAAACCAACACATAGATAGGAGAGCACACATTATTGCTTTATATCACATTTCCTCTGGAATTCTTTCAAAAGATAAGCTTACCCAGTTCCAGTAAAAAGAAATGTATTGATGTTGGTACATATTTGCTTTTATATTTATTATACCTCTGTGTCAGGAATTGTGTTTGGGAATGATTTTTACATAGCTTTTTTTTTTTCCAGAAATGCATCTGGCTTTACATATGACCAATGCACATATGTGTGATTCTTCTATCAGGATAATTTGAGACAATTGCTATTGTTTGAGTCAATTAGCTGGACAAAGACTGTCGTCAGAGAAGCCTATATACTTGCCATAGCTTCAGTATGTTTTCCCACCTGTCTCCACCAGCAGATTTTCATCTTGTAAAATTTTAGGAGACATTTCTTAAGTTAAATTAGGCTTTTTTTTTTTTTTTTAAGTGGGAAAAGATACAACCTGAGTTATACTTTAGGTATCAAGTTATTTCCCAATTTTATTAAATGCCTAACACTCAAAACAGCCATTAGATATTAGGAACCTTCATTAGGAAAAAATTTCCCCCAGACACTTAGACATTAAATTTGTAACTTACTCTCACTGGTAGTTGTAGTGTTTGTAAGTAGAAGACAAATTCTATCAAAGGTTACTTGAAAGTATTTCTTTGATGACTCAGAGAATCCAGAAGGAATTGTGGAAAGGTGAAAATCGCAGGTGTCCTTGGTTGACTCAGGCCGCCTAGCTTTGGGCCTTGGTCTTTGGAGATCCGTGACCTACTCGGTCATAGTGAAATAGAGCAGGAACCTATCACCCTTGCCCTATCTCCCCCATGTCCTCCGCTTGCCTTTGGTCTGTGGAAAACTTTAGTCAAAGAATAGGTTTAATCAGAGAAATGAGAACATTCAGAAACACAGCGCAACAGTCAAAGGAGAACAGATAATAACGTAGTTATCAAGCAGAGTCAAGAACCTCTAGTGTCGTCTCAAAAGCTATAGATGGCATTCTGATCCACATCCTGTGAGCTGTCTTCTAGATACTGAAACCCCAGGTGGAGAAGTTAATCACGTGATGGCCAGACGGTGCCCTGGCATAAGCGGCCACAGTTCTGAGGGCTGGCCTCAAAGAAATGGAAACAAACCAATAAGATCAACTGTACCTAAAATAACCAAGATGGCGCTGGTCAGAACCACCGATGATCAATTTGAGCGTGACTGTCAGCTGACTGTGCTGTTTCTGCATGTAGCCTCCCCTCCCCACTGTGTCTATAAAAGCTGTTGTCCACTGATTGTCAGTGGTGGGAGTCGGCCTTTGGACAGCCGTCTGCCCTGCCCACCCCCCAGTTGCCAGCATTTGAAATAAAGCAAACTTTACTTTCCTTCAACCTGGCCTCTATAATGGCTTTTGAGTGGATAGCAGCCGGACCCCTACCTTTCAGTAACAATATAGCCTCTTTAAACACCAGAAACTTCCATTGCAAAATAGGACTTTATCATGAAAAGATGCTGCTATGATATTGAGATAGTGGATATAATATGTGTTAGAATTTATTCTAACGTGACATAATAATTTTATTATACTATCTTAATAATAGTCCAGTATGATACATTGCAACTAATCTTAAATGGCCTTCATCTTTCCATTATTATAATTTATGCATGATAAGGACAACTGCAAAAATTCTTATAGATGGATTATATCCTGGGACCTCCTATATTTAAAGTAGAATCTTATCCTTTATTATCAACATACCAACATCTTGCTGATCCATTACTAAGGAATGATGAATATGTGGTGGAGACAGGGACAGGATCTGGTTTTTGCCTTCTTTTCAAGGTCTAGAGTCAAGAGAATGGTTGGTGAGGAACAGACTGAAAGTTACCTACCCACCTAACACTAAACCCTAGCTTTTCTAGCACTGTGCTTTCCACTGAACATGGCTGTTTCTGAGGAACATTCCAACTGCAGCAACTTGAAGCAACTTCCCCAAAGTTAACCATCTGCAGTGCGTACCTGGGGGCAGGAAGATGCAGCATCCAGGGCCCCTGAGGATAGGGAGCCCAAAAGAACCCAGAAATGTCTGAATTTTTGGTGCAGCAGACAGTTCTCTGGAAAAGCAAAACTCACCCTGGAGCCCCCATGTACAAATTATAGTCACCATTTAAACCATCATCACAGTATTTGAGGTTAGTAAAACATATTGCTTGAGCTATAAAACATTCTAAACTAGCATTCCAAATGTCTTGCCTCAAGCAAGCACTTAAATTAAAGTTTCAGACAGCTGGCACTGGAATCATAATAACAGTTTTACACAAAGGGATTGGCTAAACATGATTATTGTTTTGATAATTTATCGTCAACAGACATTATTGTGCCCTGATCCTGATGCTTGGCTTCCTTTCTTCTCTATTATCAACAGGTGACAATGAGGTTTGGTTCAGGTTATAGACAAGGAATGTTCAATGCCCCGGTCATAGCTAGATCACACACACACACACACACACACATACACACACACACGCATACACACACCCAAAGGAAGCACTGTATATTGCCATTAATTGTCATAATCTGATCATTTTTACTGTCTCCTTCCTTTGAAATGCTTTGTTTGTAAAGGCAAAGAATTTAAGGTCCTATTTGTGGTACCTTTATTACAAGAGAAAAAAGAAAAGAAAAAAGGTTGACCTCTTAAACACAACCTATATTCCCTTAGAATATCTATGGAATACTAATTTCCCATGCCTCCCTTTGTGAAATAGATAAAAGCAGAAAGTACCACAGACTCTCTTTTGTACTTTGAAGCATGTATATGACATTGGTAGCCTTGTGTCTGTTTAAGCAAATGGGTGCAGTTCACCCAGGAGATGGATGGTGCTGACGACAGCTATTTGCCCTTTAGCCAATTTGAAGACACAATATTTTGCAGCCTTATTAGCATATTTTCAAGTATAAGAGATTCTCTGTTCACTCCAACTTGGACCCACTTGGAGGGATTTTATTTCCACCACAGGGAAATATGTGTGATTGACATTGTCATTTTATTTTCTTCCAACTGGACCCATTCACAGATACCCTAACAGGTTGAGAAATATAATATTATATTTTTATCATTAAAATGGAGCCCAGCAAACTGTCCTGCCAATTTGTGCTTAGTTTTTTTGAAGTAGACTGTTCACAAAGAACATGACTGTGTGCTCCATTGCTAAGTTGTGTCCAACTTTCTGCCACCTCTTGGACGGTAGCCCGCCAGGCTCCTCTGTCCATGGGATTTCCCAGGCAAGAATCCTGGAGTAGATTGCCATTTCCTCCTCCAAGGGATCTTCCTGCCCCAGGGATTGAACCTGCAGCTCCTGCATTGGCAGATGAACTCTTTACCCCTGAACCATGTGGGAAGCATACTGCCACTCTCTGAAACATGCTATTGGATGCAGCATGGTCATGTGCTTTGCCATTTCAATGAAAAAGTAGACATGTCTTTGGGTGATGAGATGGCCTATAATGCAACAGGTTTTGTTGATCTGTGTCTTTCTGTGCACAAAACACTAAAAACAAATTGGAAAGAGAAACAGTATCTTTGGATTAGTTAAGAGAGAATGAAAAGGACACTTTTGAGTACCTTTATTTATTTATTTATTTTCTGAACATGACTTTTCCACTGACTTTAATTAAAATTTCATTAAACCCCAAGTTTGGAAAGCTTTTAATTGAAAGAGAATTTGCTTACTGGGCATATTCTTTTTCAGGCTATGAAGAGAATCACTGTAATAAATGTCTCTTCCAACTTGATAGTAAAATTCAACTTTGTCCTACCTTTGCTGAAATTGGCTATAGATGCACTCTTAAGAAATGAGTCACACCACACCAATGATTTTTATCTCATCATAGAGTAGCACAAATTTGGCTTCAGTACACTTCATAAGTATACTGCCTGCTGACAAATTAATCCAATTAGCAAAGGTGAAGGTTTCTAATTGAGGTTAACTAGAATTTAACTGGTCATTGCTAATCAAACCCTCCCTCACCCTTCCTGGAGCAGGGTCCCCAGAGTTACTCTAATAGTCCCATTTTGTCTTCTGATCAAACCAAAAATCTGACTTCAAAAATCACTTTTCAAGAAGGATAGTATAGAGCCAGTTTTCCAAAGCTATGACAACAATGGAAGTTAGTAGTGTGGTATTTTCCTGCTGTTTGGGAGAGTGAATTTCACTCCCCGGCCCCCACTCCCTCCCCACTCTCCTACTACTGAGAGTATTTTTATATAGTTCAAGTCCCTATTGGTCTGCGGTTTGCTGTGCGGTTTAAAAAGTAATACATCTTTTCTTAGATGTACCCCAGTTTCTGCTTTTTAATAGACATGATAATGAGCTTCTGGGTCTTCATTTCCCAGTGTGCAGAGAGCTCGAATAAATCTTCGATTGTTCACAACCCAGGAGAAGGTTCCGGAGCACTGGGATCCGTGGAGGTCTCTCTAAACAACTATTGTTTTAAGCAGTTTTTTTTTTTTTATTCTTAGGTACCATTGAATTTTTTTTCTTCAATATATTCAGTAGCATCTGCTTACAATGAGCTGAGACAGAGCAAAATTCCTTTTACAGTGAATGTGAATGAATGAAAGTTTCCCAACTGTTTCAGAGTGGCATAATATGCTAGCTGTAATACTGGCTCTAAAAAGATTTCCTAGTAGGTAAAAGAAAAAAAAAAAAAGCTTTACTCAAGATTTTCACAAAAATATGTCTGCTTGGACTGTCTGGGTTTTGTTTCCTAGATTTCAAAATTTTGGAAGATATTTTATTTCTGTGCAAGACCAAAGGATGCCAATGTGAAAATATGTTTGACCACACTGGGGAGTATTTGGTGTTTTTGAAAACTGATTTATTTACATCTAGCATGATAAAATTCCTTATTAAAAAAATGCTTTCCAAAAAAGAAGCCAATTCAAAGGACTATCTAAAAACCTTAGAAATATACAATTACACATGCCTCTTAATTTTTCAAATAATTATAACATCCTCTGGGCACTTTCTGTTTTCAGTTTTCTTGAGAAATTCTGAGAATGCAAAGACCTGGTGTTGCCAGGTTTTTTCTTTATAGATAGATAGATAGATAGATAGATAGATAGACAGACAGACAGATAAATTTAATGGAAAATAGGGCTTCCCTGGTGGCTCAGAGGCAAAGAATCTGCCTGCCAATGCAGGAGACTTAGGTTTGATCCCTCAGTCTGGAAAATCCCCTGGAGAAGGAAATGGCAACCCACTCTAGTATTCTTGCCTTGGGAATCCCAGGGACAGAAGAGCCTGGAAGGCTATAGGCCATGGGGTTGCAAAGAGTCAGACACAACTGAGCAATGAAAGAACAACAATGGAAAAAATACACTTCCTCTCCCCCTCCCTTTTTTTTTAATTGGGGGCAGTAACACAATGGCATCAGGTATATATTTTTATTTGATCTCAGGTTACACTTAAAGGATCTTATATTACATTGACTAGAATTTTTGTTTATTGTAATTGAGGTGATTGATGATGCTTCTACTAATTCTGAAACAATCCAATGGACATTATCTTCATGTTGCTAAAGATATAATGGCATCTGTTTCCCTAGCTGATTCGATCTGGCTGAGGCGGAAAAATAGCTTAGTTTAATTTTTTTATTTGTGTCCTTATTAAAAAAGAAGAAGAAGAAGAAAATGGTGACTTGAGCCCATCCCCAAAGCTTTAACCAATTGACTATGATTGAATACTTTTTCTTATTACTGCTCGCTGGGATCTTCTTATGAAATGCACACTTCATTTTTATCCAGGACCTGGGGATATGGGGCAACAGAAGAATATTACTTGAAATTCGGCACACTACTGTCTATAGAAAGCTGCACAGCACAATTGTGGAAGAGTTATAATTTTAATTCTTTTTACCACGACAAGATTATTCCAAAGTTAAATTATCATTCTCTCTTAAACCAAACAGCATTGTGGCGGTTTTAGTAGGACAAGGTGGCTTATTGTAATTGGTAGGATCTGTAGATTCCTATGCTGAAATTTAGATCTAAGTATTTCCAAATTAATAGGGTGATTGGAGAGGAGGGATATATTTGCAATCTGTTTGGGCTGAAATGGGTACCTGGTGCCACGAATCTGCAGGCAGCAAGCCATCATTACGTTTATTACCGCCTCCGTGATAGCCAGGTCAAAGCACCTGCTCTTCCTCTGGATTCTTCAGGTAATCCCTATCAATTAATTCTTGAAAAACAGTAATGACCTGACAAAGATGTGAGCTTTTATAATATTGAAGAGGGATGCCTTTGACATTGGGCAGTGGAAATGCTGTACTTGCCAAATCTGAAAGTTTTCAGAACAAGGATGCATAGCTGGAATGAAACAGAAATGAGTTCTGTGACACAACAGAATCTGCCACAACCCTGTTTTTTAGTATGAGTTTCAACTCTGATAGTCTCTGTTTATAGAGTCTGTGTCAATTGTAGGGTTTGATTATATAACTCATTCAGAGATTCTGGGCTTGTGATTTTGTTAGCAGCATCTTTCTCATTTTGCATAAAAAGGAAAAACAAAGCCAAAGAAGTCATTTTCCCCAGATGATATAATGGGGGTATTAAAGTATATAAATAAGTAAGCATTGAGAATACATATATTTAGGACTGGAAAAAAGCACAAAAATTCAGAACTACAGTAGAATCAAAAGTACAAATTTACTTTGTGTGCACTACCTAGCAGCTTATATTTCTAGTATGTGATATGTCTTCTTCCTAATAGAAATTCATGATGAAACAGATCAAACAACTTGGCAAATCTTTCAAAGTGGAAAATTGAAAATTTTGTTCATGTTTCTCGCAATAGCAACAGAGATTTTTTTTTCTACACTTTATACTGTCAGACCAAAAATAATTAAATACATTTAGGTAAGACCAAATTAATCAGATTAGAGCTCTCACCAAGGAAGACCGGAACATGCGTTTCTCTTCTTTGTTTTATGATGCATCTGGAGGAAAGAGCCTGATATTTGAATGTGTGGCCAATATTTAACAATTGAGAGACTTCAAAGAAAAAATATAGATTGTTAAGTTTTTCTTGAAAATTCAAATCTGGCAACACAGGAGCTTCATTTCCACCTATGAACAAAAGGCTTGATTTGAGCAGCTATCCAACCAAACATAGTCTCTCCCCCATTTTCCACAATCTCCACCCAGCCCACTTGCCCACTTTAATTATCAGAGTGATCATCTTGCCGTCCCAGTTGACCTTCCCAGCAATCTGTGGTTCAAAACAGGAACAGCCATACCCTCTGACTCTCCCCCCCTCTCTGGTCTTTGCAGAAATCTTTCTTGGCCGTGCCGACCACCCTACCATCTCCCATCTTTATTTTCTGGTTTCTACCCCTAGACTTGGCTAGGTCATCCCCTATTCAGGAAATCTCACCTTGCTCCAATCCGTGTTTTTCATTTGCCTAAGACAAAAACTTCCTCCTGGGTAGCATTTCCCATTGCTCTCAGCTCTGTCTGTCCTGGTTCCAATTCTAATTCACATTCCTTCCACACTTTGATACATAATCCATTCAACAAAAGCACATGGTATCAAGAATCAAATTACTATTGACTGAAATAAATGTATTTCAATTACACCATTCTCCTCACCAATTTCTTACATGACATTGCAAAAGACATGCTACAGGTACTCATAACTCCCCTTCGAGCTACGATTTGGCCCCCGCCATTAGATATTTATATTAATTGGTCATTATTTATATTAATTTCTCTTTGAGTGTTTCCACATTTCATTCTTACTTCTATACCCACTCTCACTAAATAAGACAGAAACTTTGTGAGGTGAAGGACAAAGACCTTTTAGTTCTCGGTTGCCCTGTAAGAACAAGGGATACAATACTATGAGCCAAGTCTAGAACCCTATCTTTTGCCTCAGAATTCTCATCACATTTTGCACCATTTGCAATCACTTATTACGGTTTATTTCATATTAAATAGTAATAATGTATACTATCCTCAAAGGCAGGCATTGTGCCTTATTGAATTTTTTATTCTCCTTAAAGGTAATCACCTTTCTATGTATTTAAATTAAGTAAAACTAAGCTGACGTTAAAGAATATTGATAGGTTCAATGACGTGAGAACAACATGAGAATATCAGTCCCTGAGATTAATATTTAAACTCACCAACAACTCATCCAAGACTCACACTCAGAGCTTGAAATATCTGCAGATCCCCCAGGACAAGGAATCACAGACAGGAAGAGCCCCTGACTTTGATGCTTTCGGTTGCTAAGTTGTGTCTGACTCTTTGCGACCCCATGGACTGTTGCCCACTTGGCTCCTCTGTCCATGGGATTTTCCCAGGCGAGATTACTGGAGTGGGTTGCCATTTCCTTCTGCAAGGGGTCTTCCAAACCAAGGTCTCCTGCATTGCAGGTAGATTCTTTACCACTGAGCCACCAGGGAAGCCCCTTGAAGGCCATGAGCAAATGTGCAAGCAGGAATTATTCATAGGACAGCACTCCTATATGCTTTAAGATCATACCCACTATCACCACATAATTGGAGACCAGGTATTTTATACCACTAGCCCTTCCTTTGATTTAAGGCCTTAAATTTTGTCAATCAAATAGACACACATCTGAATTATTTTCTGATGACACTGGAATGGGAATCCGTTTGTCAGTGCATCTAACCTGAAACAGTCCTTCAAGGAAAGGGGACACAAATGAATATATTTTGATTTAGGAGCTGGGAATGAGAATAAAGTGAGAAGAGTTCTGAAATGGAGAATCTTGACAGGATAACTGTTACATTAGGGCCAGAAATGTACGGAGCATGCATGCATATGTGTAAGTCACTTCGGTCTTGACTATTTTCGACTCTATGGACTGTAGCCTGTTAGGCTTTTCTGCCCATGGGATTCTCTAGGTAAGAATACTATACTGGATTGTCATGCCATCCTCCAGGGAATCTTCCCAACCCAGGGATCAGATCTGTGTCTCATATCTCCTCCATCGGCAAGTGCGTTCTTTACTGCTAGCACTACCTAGGAAGCCCAAGGTATAGAGTGTGTGTGTGCTAAGTTGTGCCCCACTCTTTATGACTCCATGGACTATAGCCTGCAGGTTCCTTTGTCCATGGGATTCTCCAGGCCAGAAGAGTGGAGTGGGTTGCCATTTCCTCCTCCAGGGGAATCTTCCTGGCCCAGGGATTGAACCTGCATCTCCTTAGACTCCTGGATTGCAGGTGGAGTCTTTACCACTAGCACCATCAAGGTATGGAGAGAAATTGTTTATTTTTGTAAAGGGCTTTTGTGTGATCTTAAGCATAATCATGTGGGGTTGCTCCCCAAACTTTTGCCAAAGCTAATTGATTCAAGGTGAACTGGGGTATCTCAAACACTCCCCAGAGTGCTTTTCTTTTTTTTTCTATTTTTCCTAGACTAAATGAAAAACAAAAAAATCTTAAAATCCTATGTCCATTTTTTTCAAGTTGTATGTTTCATGTATGACTTCAAAATAAGAATGCAGATGAAAAGAACCTCCACTGGTCATTTATGCAGAATTCTTGGGGAGATGACACACCTTCAAAAATGTTGAAGGAAACTATTAATCCAGAAGGAAAAGAAAGGCACAGAGGAAGAATGATTGGGAAGAAGGGGGGAAGGGAAGACAGAAGTTTAAGATATTGCATTTAGCTTTCCCTGTTTCTAATTGTTACACCAAATTCTATCTGTTCCAAATATGCACTTTTCTTTCAGGCTTTCTTTCTACTATACCATTCTGTTTCTTGCTCCCTCTATACCCAATTCACATGTATAACACACACACACACACACACACGAATTTACTTTCCTTATTCTGTTTATTTCCAACAGCAGAAACAATAACCAGATGGCCAGAAGATACATGAGATTATAAACTCTTGTATGAATAGCCCCAAAATCAGGTGGACCCATGTGTTTACTGGAAGACACTGGTGTCTATGTCTCTGTCCTTAGGATCTGCCTTTAAGATTTCACATTTTGTGTTTTGGAACAGGCTCCATTAGAAACTTTGAGGAGAGAAAAGGACAATCTCAAAAAAAAAAAAATAAAAACAAGCTACCGCCAGTTATCATTTGGAGGACCTTGAACATGTTTCTTAGACATCATTTTCCCTATTTTATTGACAAAGAAAAATGAAACTGCCTGACGGGATTATTGCAAAGGTTGATAACATGTGAAATCACCAAATAGGGTGACAGACACATAGTGAAGACTATAAATAGCTGTTTCCTCCCTCTTCTCCACCATTTATTTACTTGGCTGTAAATGAGTTCCAAGAGTCCCTTGCAGAAATGATAATAAACTTCGTGTCTTTAACCAAGTCAACAGGAATTTTCACTTTCGTTACATCAGGCATACGGAAGACTTGTAAAAAACAGCAGTATAATGAGAAAGATGAATGGATTGTCACAGCTACCTCCTTGAAGAAGGCTTCTGGGCAGCAGAAGAAGCAGATTCCGTGGTCAGCAGTTCTGTCTTTCAGAAGAAAACAGACAAAGGAAGTCTCCAGAAATCTATCTTGGGTAGAGACACTCTCTTCAGAGTGTCAATATTTCTTGGATTCTTCCTCCTAGATCCTTAAAAGATCATAGAAGAAATGAAAAAGCATAGAAGTATTTTTTTCCAAATATATTTCAGTGTTCCTGTCAATATTCACTTGGGATCCACCATTGATTCAGAGATCGTCAGAGGACATGTGGTCCAGATTAATAGCCTAAATTAATTAATTAGCTTCACTGTTTCATTGCCTTCACTTCTCTTCCTCTGTCTTCCTTTCCCGCATCCCTCCCAATTGCTTTTCCTCTGTGTCTTTCCTTTCCCTTCTGGAGGAATAATTTACCCATCCTTGATGATTTGTCATTCCCCCAAGAATTTTGCATATATGAGCTGTGAGGTTCTGCTAATTTACGTTCCTATTTTGAAGTCATATATGAAACATACAGCTAGAGAAAAAAATTGGTATGGGATTTTACAATTATGTTCCTTTTATTCTAGGGAAAAAAAGTAAAAAAAAAAATATGGGGAGCATTTGAGATAACAATGAGAAACCACAGTGCACCCTGAATCAATTAGCCTTGGCTCAATTTTGGGAGCAATCACATGAGGTTGGTCAAGGAATTTACTGTTCCAAGTTCAAGAAGACTCACCACATACTGGGAGGGGAGGCAAAGTCAGTGGGTCAACAGTTATGATTTCTCCAGGATCACCATTTTGATCACCATTTTCTCCAAATCTATTTCTACTGCAGTAAGATGGAGACAAGGA
Source organism: Odocoileus virginianus (assembly GCF_023699985.2). Lineage (NCBI taxonomy): Eukaryota > Metazoa > Chordata > Mammalia > Artiodactyla > Cervidae > Odocoileus > Odocoileus virginianus. The sequence goes on along the minus strand of NC_069689.1, from coordinate 48,057,769 downwards.
ATAATTTACCAGCTGTACCCATCAATTAATTACAGCGACTAAAGGGTCCTCTGAAGCTCCAGAAAGGCATTAGATTTGTTTACATTTCAAGGAACGCCTCCAATCTAGGTGAAGATGCTATTGGCCAGGCTAAGTTTTAATAAAAAGTAATTACATCCGTCATGCCTTTTCAAAATGGAGAATAAAATAATGAGAATGAAGAGGTGATTCAATACATGGAAATTGAAAAATATATTGAGAAGTCTCTTTCTTCCTTTTCCTCTGCATCCTTTCTCCATCAACTACTCATGTCTCCTCCTCCCAATGGGAAGGCCGCTGAGCAGAAGACAATCACCATGAAAGCAGCTAATCATGGGGGTTTTGCCAGTTAATCAGTATCTCTGTGGCTGACCATTGTTTACAGAGGGAAGGGGTCTGCAACATTCTTGATCTCAGATCCTGGAGGGCTGCAAGTCAGGGCCTTCGGCTCTCCAGCAAGCCCACTGCAGCCTCGATTTAATTAACTGCCTCTCCCTGCCCTGGTGTGACTTGCATGGCCGGGAAGGTGTTTCCCAAGGAAATCAGAATGGGGGGCAGAGCAGGAAAGAAGGGGAAAAAAAGGTGAGTTCAGGAGGGCAATGAGGCGGGGGTTAACAACACTGCTTAAGATCAAGGGCTGGAGTGCTGAGATGCTGCCAGACTTGAAAACTTTAATTTACTGTCACTGTTAGCCCCCTTTGAGGTTTATGGTGGTATTTATACACACAGCATCAATCACATGAAACAAGGAGGGGATTTATAGTTTGTTTTAAAGACTGCAAATGCAATGTAATGCAAATAGCTTGCCTCATGGGCATTTACGTTTAATGGGAAAATTACAGATGCAAAAGATTGGTAGAACAAATTTTAAATTGACTTTATTACATCTAGTGCTTTTCAGAGAATACTATTAAAAAAAAGAAAGATATGGTAATGGAGTTCTACACTGTAGCCTAACAACTTAAATTCCACTTAACTGACTTTTTTTTTCTTTTCTTTCTTTTCTTTCTCTTTTTTTCTTATATCTTCCTGCTTACATTACTCTTATAATAACTTTGGTTTGAAAATTCTCCAGGACCATAAACTGATTAGAAATTTCATTTGTCTTTATTTCATTTCAAATACTTTACTTTCTAAGCCCACCCAAATAACAGATCCATATAACACACCAATATATGATATCACTGTGGCATATGCATTTTTAACCTTTAACCATGACTCCTTTGTATATTAATATGTGAATGCCTTTAGTCAAGATTTAAAGTTTTAGGATAGATCAGTTCTCTTATCCTCATTTTCTCAAAACATATTTGTGTGCATGTGCACATGTGTGCACACAAGAGGTAAAATGGTTCTTTGACAACTGAACATTTTTGGTAAAGATATTTTCCTGATCTATGAACACCAAAAGTTTTCACATGATGGTCATTGAGTTATTTGCATGGGATGACCTGGTGGGTCAGTTTCTACTTTGGCCAATGCCTGATCCCTTTGCCAGAGCTGACATTTAAATTGGTACCACTTGATCAAAGGAAAGGCAAGGGTTAAATAGGTAGGTGTCAGAGCTTTGCTGTTGCTATTGGATGAAGAAGCTCAATCTTCACCTGTGCAAAAGCAGTCTTCTTTTCAGGTAATGAAAAACATTTCCATGGATAATATGTTGTTGTTGTTTAGTCGTTCAGTTGCTTCCAACTCTTTGACACTCCATGGACTGTAGCCCGCCAGGCTCCTCTGACCTTGGCATTTCCTGGGCAAGAATACTGGAGTAGGATGCCATTTCCTTCTCCAGGGGGTCTTCTCAACATAGGACTAGCCCTGGTTAGAAGTTGCATCTACACTATAGTCTAAAAAATTGTTTGCTTTATGTTGATTTGTTCTTTATTCTGCTCTGTTTTACAAAGGGTTTGGGGTGGCTTCTAAACATGCATATGACTCGAAATAGAAGAATTTTGCAGATATATTCTATTTTTTAACTCTGTAACTTTGTCTCATGAAACCCTATTTTTTTAATATATTTTTCTCATATATATATATTCACAGAAAACTCTTTCAGTAAAAATACTGTTATGGAAAAAAAAAAATACTGTTATGAATGCACACATGACTTGTAGAATTGTCCTGTTTTTGCAACCATTTGTTTACATTCTAAATAATGAGCAAATAAAGTTAGAAAGAAATACACCTTTTCAAGAAAGTCATAGTTTCTTGAGGGTGACAAGGAAGTTCCTGTAATGTTATATTTGTCCTCCAAATCCTTCTGCAGTAAGACTAATAGTGAAGGTTGGATTTTATTGTGCGTAACAGTGAAATTCCAACTAACAGCGGTAAATGTAAGAATTTGATCTCTCCTGTTTCAAGCAAATTAAGGTGGCTATAGTGGCCCTCTTCCACAAAGTTCTGAAGAACTCACATCCTTCCGAGTTTTTTGCTTTTTCGTATGTGACTGCCACTCTGAAAGTCACTTCCTGTTTAAGATGGCGGCTTCGTTTTTATCCGTGACGTCTTCACTATAACAGAAGGGTGGAGGAAGGGACAAGGAAGGCCACAATGCCTCTCAGTCCCTGCTTTAAAGACATTTCTCAGAAGTTGCATACACTTCTAGTTTCACCTCACTGGCCAGAAGTTAGTTACATGGCCACACTTAGCTTCAAGGGAGGGAAAAAATGTGTTGTTATTTTTTCTGACAGCTGTAAATTCAGTTAAAACTCAGGGATTCTGTGCTAATGTAAAAGGTAGAGGGTGAATATCAAAAGATGAACAGCAGTATATAGCAATATATAATAGCAGTCTATACCAGAATCAACAAAATTGTTTTTACCCATTTTTTGATTCATACTAAGGGCTTCCCTTTGGCTTGGCTGGTAAGGAATCTGCGTGCAAGTGGGAGACCTGGGTTTGATCCCTGGGTTGGGAAGATTCCCCTGGAGAAGGGAAAGGCTACCCACTCCAGTATTCTGACCTGGAGAATTCCATAGCCTGTATAGTCCATGGGGTCGCAAAGAGTCGGACACAACTGAGCTACTTTCACCTTCACTTTTTATTCTTTACATTCACAGTTGGGTTATAATCTGTGTCTACTGAAGATGACCAGAAGAGGCAATTCAGTTGTATGAAGCTTTTGTCATCTTAACACCTTCCATGAGATCAGTATTTATGTTTTTAGCATTAATGATATATTATGTTTTGATTTTTAAAAATTATACAGGTCCAGGCTTGATTTCAAGATCTGTATCATTAGCTTTTTAGTTTACATCAAGTACAGTCGCTCAAAGTTGCTTCAAGGCAAAACAACATGCATGTATTTTTTCCTAATTCAGCAAACAGTTGGGTGGTTGGGGGACATATTTGACCAGTTATATCAACACCAAAATTGTCTAACTAGCTTCCAGTCTTCTACTCCTTTATGCAAAGTCATCTGGTATTTACAAAGACCCCACCATTTGCAAGACATTGAGCTTAATCAATTAATTCATTTAATCCTGGGGGTGGAGGAGTAGGTGGTGGAAAGATATGATTCACCACCCCTCTATTCACAGATGACACTCTGAGGATTACAGTGCTGTGCTTAGCTGCTCAGAGTAGTTAACGATATGCTAGTTACTATCAGAACCAACATCATTGGACTGAGAGAATCAGGCTGACTGAAGGAGAACAAATGAGGAACACCTCAAAATGAGTATTTGGACAGAAATGAAAGAAAAAAAGCCATGAAATTTATATTAACAGTGCAATGTAACTACACTCAAATGATTAAGGCGCCTTAAAAGGCAAGTTACCAATTAAGACTTAAACCTTTGATCTGTGAATTTGCTAGTAGCCTTGAATTATTAAAATAAAAGCTAAGAGACACAAATAACTTCATTAAATTGATCTCTCAATAGACAGCAATACACCTGTTAAAGATAAATTATGAAAGGGTAAAATGTCTTCCTATGAAACTGCTTCCTGTTTTTGTTTTGTTTTCCTTCATAAAATTAAAGAGATCTTTCCCCAAAAAAAGAGCATATAGTTTACAGTGAAAGATGCAGTTTTTTCCCTTCAAATTTTTTTCATCTATAGAAAGCATTAGAATTTTATCCAAACTGGACCTGAATAAAATTTTCTACAGTTTAGGGGACAAGGGTGGGGGATGAAGAAAATACACAAAATTTGTAAGATACACAAATATCTTACAGTTTTACAATATTTACAAAAGTCTGTGACCATATGAACACATTGTTCAGGCCTCTCCCAGGTCCTGGAAAGAGCCAGGCAAGTGAGGGCCCTGAATCACTCACTGGATGGCAGATCTAGATAATGAGATCCAGCTCTTGTCTCAGCTCTAGTTAATAAGCCATGCCCACTTGAGCATCAGTACAGTATCAGCATCTTCCTGCAAGCACCCTGTTTTCCAAAAAGTGCAAACTTATCCACCAGAGTCAGATTTCATTTTCTACACTTTAGTAGATGCCTCTAAATGTTATTTTCAAGAGAAATAAGAACAAAGTAACCTGGATGGGTGTTCAAACATGAGTTTGCATCAAGTGAGGGGATATGAGATTTCCCTCTATTATTCTAAGTACTTCAGGAAATTCTAATTTTCCAATAAGCACATCTTATTTGTTCTAATTTTAAAGTAGTTATAGGGGAAGTCTTCATCCCAAGAAAAATGACTGTGATGCATTTTTATAATTTATTGACGTATAATTGATTTACAATGTTATTTTCTGCCATACAGCAAAGTGACTCAGTTATATACATATACATATACACATACACATATACATATACATATATACATACACATATATGTGTGTGTGTGTGCTCACTCAGTTGTGTCCGATTCTTTGGGGCTCTAAGGACTGTAGCCCACCAGGCTCCTCTGCCCATAAAAATCAGGAATATTGGAGTGGAGTGCCATTTCCTGCTCCAGGGAATCTTCCCAACCCAGGAATCAAACCCACATCTTTTGCATCTCCTGCATTGGCAGGTGGGCTCTTTACTACTAGCGCTACCTGGGATGGACTATATATGCCATATATATATATATATATATATATATATATATATATATAATGCCCTTATATATATAATGCCCTTATGTATAATGGGCATCCCAGGTGGTGATATATGTATGTGTGTGTATATATATATATGTATATATATATATATATATATACACACATTCTTTCTTATATACTTTTCCATTATGGTTTATTGGAAGATATTGAATATAGTTCCCTGTGCTACACTTTAGGACCTTGTTGTTTATCCATTCTATATATATATATATATATACACACATATGATAGTTTACATTTGCATATTATGCACATATATAATAGTTTACATTTGCTAATCCATAACTCCCAATCCATTTTACCCATATGATGCTTTTTTTATAGACTAAATATCTACCAAGTTGCCCTCTCTTTTCCCATGTAATTAGCTATGGAAGTAGTTTGGCTTCTAAAGCAGGAGGGTGAAGCATCATGTAACTGTTAAACACTCTCTACTCTAAACTTTCTGCCATATCAGGATCATCTAGGACTTCGGGAAAAGGTCTTCAGAAAAGCCAGCTGCTACCACTCCAATGCCATCATGATGTCTTAGAGAGAGATTCTAAAAGTAACACCACAGAAAATCATAAGCACCACCTAAGACTTTGTTAGGAATGTACGTTCTTGGGTCCACCCTTATATCTCCTGAATCAGAAACTCTAGGAGGGAAAACCAGTAATCTATGTGATGCTGATCTACATTCAAGTTTGAGAACTATTTTCTAAGAGGAAATCTAGGCTAAATACTGGCATTTGATATGTCTGCCATGCTCTGCTCAGTCACTTCAGTCATGCCCAACTCTTTGCAACCCCATGGACTGTAACCCACCAGGCTCTTCTGTCCATGGGATTTTCCCAGCAAAAATACTGGAGTGGGTTGCCACACCTTCCTCCAGGGAATGTTCCTAACCCAGGAATCGAATCTGCATCTCCTGTGTCTCCTGCATTGCAGGCAGATTCTTTACCTCTAAGCCACTGGGAAGCCCACTTGATAGGTTTAGTTCACCCCTGTTCAATAATGGCTCTAGTTAATGGACTGTTTTCTGTGATTAACTTCTCCAGACTTTTCAATTTGGAAATTTTATGTAAAATCAGTGAGAACTACAGATTTAAAAAAAAAATCTGTGGGTATGTTTATATTTCCTTTGCTTTTTTAATTTTCATTTTTAAGTGCAAAAAGGGAAAGGAAATTAATCCCCATATGTCACAATTCATTACAAAAGAAACCTTGGAAAGATACACAGAAAGTCAGTTAACTGATGACAGAAAGTAGGCCCATGACCATGGTACCCAGATGATGGGGTTTTAGGAGTAGCAACATTTTTAAAGAAATATTTTCTTTTCCTTTTTCTTTTCTTTCTTTCTTTGTTTTTTGTTTATTTATTTCTGTGTAAGGACATTCCATTTTTTAAGTCTGTTTAATCTTATCATATTTTTTCTAAAGTATTTTAGTACCAAAAAAAATGTATTTATTTCCAGTAAAAGAGAATGGTTTTTCCCAAGGATATATTGTTGGCAAGCTTATACGAACATTTTAACCACAAATTATAAAACATTACTTAGTGCAGGGTCTTTGCTTGAAAAAAGGCCTTGGACAATTAAAGTTATATATCGCAAGACTTTCACAAATACCTGTTTTTGCTGACTAATATTCCTTGTTTGCTTGTTTGTTTTTAAGTTTCTGATTCTTCGTTGAAACTGTAAGCCAGATTCACTGTCAGCCAGACAACATTCTCCATGCAGAAATGTTACCATGGCCCTGGCAGCCAATGCAGTCCTGCCCTCAGGGAGTTTCTATTCTAGTGGAAGAAATGGACTGTTAAGCCAACACACATTTCTTGTTTGTGGATTTTTTGATGATAGCCATTCTGACTGGTATGAGGTGTCATCTCGTTGTAATTTTGCTTTTGGCTCTCACCAAAAAAATCTACATACAATAAATGCTGCTGGAGAAGGGTGCAGAGAGGAGGGAAATCTTCTATACTGTTGGGCTTGTACTTAGCCACACACTTGTGTCTGACTCTTTTGCAATCCTTGGACTATAGCCTTCCAAAATACTCTGCCCATGGGAATTTTCAGGCAAAAATGCTGGAGTGGGTTGCCATTTCCTTCTCCAGGGGTTCTTCCTGACCCAGGGATCAAACCCGCAACTACTGTGTCTCCTGCACTACAGGCAGATGCTTTACCCTCTGAACCATCAGGGAAGCCCCCTATCCTGATGGTGGGAATGTAAATTGATGCGGCCACTATGGAGAACAATGCAGAAGTTCCTTAAAAAGCTAAAAATAGAACTGATAGCAATCCCACTCCTGGGCATAAACCCAGAGAAAAACAGTCTGAAAGAATACACTCACCCCAGTGTGCATTGCAGCACTGTTTACAGTTGCCAAGACATGAACACAACCTAAGTGTCCATTAACGGAAGAATGGATGATGAAGATGTGGTACATAAATGCAATGGAATATTGCTCAGCCATTAAAATGAACAGTGCTACTTGCAGTACATGAATGGACCTGGAGATTGTCATACTGAATGAAGTGAGTCAGATGGAGAAAGAGAAATATTATATGATATCACGTATGTGGAATCTAAAAAAATGATACAAATGAACTCACCTACAAAACAGTAACAGATGCACAGACTTCGAGAAGGAACTTATGGTTACCAGGGCCAGGGGTAAGAGTGAGTGGGGAAGGATAGGGAGTTGGGACTGACATGTGCACATTGCTGTATTTAAAATGGATAACCTTATGTATGCTTCCCTGCTGGCTCAGCTGGTAAGGAATCTGCCTGCAATGTGGGAGACCTGGGTTCGATCCCTGGTTTGGGAAGATCCCCTGGAGAAGGGAAAGGCTACCCATTCCAGTATTCTGGCCTGGAAAATTCCATGGACTGTATACTCCACAGGGTCACAAAGAGTCAGACATGACTGAGCAACCTTCACTTTCACAAGCTTATGTATAAAAGGACATGCTGCACAACATAGTGGAGAAGGCAATGGCACCCCACTCCAGTACTCTTGCCTGGAAAATTCCATGGATGGGGGAGCCTGGTGGGCTACAGTCCATGGGGTCGCGAACAGTCAGACACGACTGAGAGACTTCACTTTCTCTTTTCACTTTCATGCGTTGGAGAAGGAAATGGCAAACCACTCCAGTGTTCTTGCCTGAGGAATCCCAGGGATGGGGGAGCCTGGTGGGCTGCCGTCTATGGGGTGGCACAGGGCTGGACACGACTGAAGTGGCTTAGCAGTAGTAGTACAGCATAGAGAACTCTGCTCAATATCCTGTAACAACCTAACTGGGAAAAGAATTGGAAAAAGAATAAATACATGTATATGTATGACTGAATCACTTTATTGTATACCTGAAACTAACACAACATTGTTAATCAGATATCAGTTCAGTTCAGTTCAGTTTAGTTGCTCAGTCACGTCTGACTCTTTGTGACCCCATAAATCGCATCACACCAGGCCTCCCTGTCCATCACCAACTCCCAGAGTTTACTCAAACTCATGTCCATCGAGTCAGTGATGCCATCCAGCCATCTCCTCCTCTGTCGTCCCCTTCTCCTCCTGCCCCCAATCCCTCCCAGCATCACCCTTTTCCAATGAGTCAACTCTTCACATGAGGTGGCCAAAAGTATTGACGTTTCTCCAATGAACGCCTAGGACTGATCTCCTTTAGGATGGACTGGTTGGATCTCCTTGCAGTCCAAGGGACTCTCAAGAGTTCTCCAACACCACAGTTCAAAAGCATCAATTCTTCGGCACTCAGATTTCTTCACAGTCCAACTCTCACATCCATACATGACCACTGGAAAAACCATAGCCTTGACTAGATGGACCTCTGATAGCAAAGTAATGCCTCTGTTTTTTAATATGCTATCTAGGTTGGTCATAACTTTCCTTCTAAGGAGTAAGTGTCTTTTAATTTCATGGTGGCAGACACCCTCTGCAGTGATTTTGGAGCCCCCAAAAATAAAGTCTGACACTGTTTCCACTCTTTCCCCATTATTTCCCATGAAATGATGTGACGATATGCCATGATCTTAGTTTTCTGAATGTTAAGCTTTAAGCCAACTTTTTCACTCTCTTCTTTTACTTTCATCAGGAGACTTTTTAGTTTCTCTTCACTTTCTGCTATAAGGGTGGTGTAATCTGCATATCTGAGGTTATTGATATTTCTCCCAGCAATCTTGATTCCAGCTTGTGCTTCTTCCAGCCCAGTGTTTCTCATGATGTACTCTGCATAGAAGTTAAATAAGCAGGGTGACAATATACAGCCTTGACATACTCCTTTTCCTAGTTGGAAACAATCTGTTGTTCCATGTCCAGTTCTAACTGTTGCTTCCTGACCTGCATATAGGTTTCTCAAGAGGCATGTCAGGTGGTCTGGTATTCCCATCTCTTTAAGAATTTTGCACAGTTTATTGTGATCCACACAGTCAAAGGCTTTGGCATAGTCAATACAGCAGAAATATATGTTTTTCTGAAACTCTCTTGCTGTTTCAATGATCCAGCGGATGTTGACAATTTGATATTTGGTTCCTCTGGCTTTTCTAAAACCAACTTGAACAACTGCAAGTTCACGGTTCATGTACTGTTGAAGCCTTGTTTGGAGAACTTTGAGCATTACTTTGCTAGCGTGTGAGATGACTACAATTGTGCAGTAGTTTGAGCATTCTTTGGCATTGCCTTTCTTCGGGATTGGAATGAAAACTGACCTTTTCCAGTCCTGTGGCCACTGCTGAATTTTCCAAATTTGCTGGCATATTGAGTGCAGCACTTTCACAGCATCATCTTTCAGGATTTGAAATAGCTCAAATGGAATTCCATCCCCTCCACTAGCTTTGTTCATAATGATGCTTTCTAAGGCCCACCTGACTTCACATTCCAGGACATCTGGCTCTAGGTGAGTGACCACACTATCGTGATTATCTGGGTCATGAAGATCTTTTTTGTACAGTTCTTCTGTGTATTCTTGCCACCTCTTCTTAATATCTTCTGCTTCTGTTAGGTCCATACCATTTCTGTCCTTTATCAAACCCATCTTTGCATGAAATGTTTCCTTGGCATCTCTAATTTTCTTGAAGAGATCTCTAGTCTTTCCCATTCTATTGTTTTCCTCTATTTCTTTGCATTGATTGCTGAGGAAGGTTTTCTTATCTCTCCTTGCTCTTCTTTGGAACTCTGCATTCAAATGGGAATATCCTTCTTTTCTCCTTTTTTCTCCTCTGGTAATCAGCTATACTCCAATATAAAATAAAAAGTTGAGAAAAAGAAAAACAAAGCCCACACACATGCACTTTTAGGTGATGGTACCTGGGTGAGGAAGAACAAAGCGAAGGTGGGAGGGGATGTTATGAACTGGACTGTGTCCCCTTTGAATTCATATGTTGAAGTCCTAACCTCCCATAGCTCAGAAGTGACTATATTTGGAAGCAGGGTCTTTAAAGAGGTGATTAAGTTAAAATGAGAATATTAAGATAGGCTCTAATCCAATCTGACTTGTGTCCTTATGAAAGAGTAGACTCACAGAAAAAAGACCTCTGAATATACAAAGAGAAGACGTCCACCTGCCAACCAAGTTGAGAGACCTTTGAGGAAACCAATATGGCAGACTTCTTGATCTTGGATTTCTAGCTTCCAGAATGATGAGAACATACATTTCTGTTGTTTAAATCACTCTCTCCCAGTCAGTCGCTCCCATCAGGAAGCTTCCATAAGCCTCTTATCCTTCTCCATCAGAGGGCAGACAGACTGAAAGCCACAATCACAGAAAACTAACCAATCTGATCACAAGACAGCCTTGTCTAACTCAATGAAACTATGAGCCATGCTGTTGTAGAGCCACCCAAGACAGATGGGTCATCAGTGGTCCCCTGGAGAAAGGAATGGCAAACCACTTCAGTATTCTTGCCTTGAGAACCCACGAACTGTATGAAAAGGCAAAAAGATAGGACACTGAAAGATGAACTCCCCAAGGTTGGTAGGTGCCCAATATGCTACTGGAGATCTGTGGAGAAATAACTCCAGAAAAAAATGAAAAGATGCAGCCAAAGCAAATACAACACTCAGTTGTGGATGTGACTGGTGATGGAAATAAAATCCGATGCTGTAAACAGCAATATTTCATAGGAACCTGGAATGTTAGATCCATGAATCAAGGCAAATTGGAACTGGTCAAAAAGGAGATGGTAAGAGTGAATGTCAACATTTTAGGAATCAGAGAGCCAAAATGGACTGGAATGGGTGAATTTAACTCAGATGACCATTATATCTACTACTGTGGGCAAGAATCCCTTAGAAGAAGTGGAGTAGCCATCATAGTCAACAAAAGAATCCAAAATACAGTACTTGGATGCAATCTCGAAGACAACAAAATTATCTCTGTTCATTTCCAAGGCAAACCATTCAATATCACAGTAATCCAAGCCTATGCTCTGACCAATAATGCTGAAGAAGCTGAAGTTGAATGGTTCTATGAAGACCTACAAGACCTTCTAGAATTAACACCCAAAAAAGATGTCCTTTTCATTATAGGGGACTGGAATGCAAAAGAAGGAAGTCAAGAGATACCTGGAGTAACAGGCAAATTTGGCCTTGAAGTACAAAATGGAGCAGGTCAAAGACTAACAGAGTTTTGCCAAGAGAACGCACTGATCATAGCAAACACCCTCTTCCAATGACATAGGAGAAGATTCTATGGACATCACCAGATGGTCAACACTGAAATCAGATTGATTATATTCTTTGCAGCCAAAGATGGAGAAGCTCTATACAGTCAGCAAAATCAAGACCAGGAGCTAACTGTGGCTTGGATCATTAACTCCTTATTGCCAAATTCAGACTGAAATTGAAGAAAGTGGAGAAAACCACTAGACCATTCAGGTATGACCTAAATCAAATCCCTTATGACTATAAAGTGGGAGTGGGAAATAGATTTAAGGGACTAGATCTGAAAGACAGAGTGCCTGATGAACCATGGATGAACATTCATGACACTGTACAGGAGACAGGAATCAAGACCATCCCCAAGAAGAAGAAATGCAAAAAAGCAAAATGTCTGCCTGAGGAGGCCTTACAAATAGTTGTGAAAAGAAGGGAAGTGAAAAGCAAAGGAGAAAGGGAAAGATAAACCCATTTGAATGCAGAGTTCCAAAGAAGAGCAAGGAGAGATAAGAAAACCTTCCTCAGCAATCAATGCAAAGAAATAGAGGAAAACAATAGAATGGGAAAGACTAGAGATCTCTTCAAGAAAATTAGAGATATCAAGGGAATATTTCATGCAAAGATGGGCTCAATAAAGGACAGAAATGGTATGGACCTAACAGAAGCAAAAGATATTAAGAAGAGGTGGCAAGAATACACAGAAGAACTGTACAAAAAAGATCTTCATGACCCAGATAACCATGATGGTGTGATCACTCACCCAGAGCCAGACATCCTAGAATGCAACATCAAGACCTTACATCTTGGATGCAATCTCAAAAACGACAGAATGATCTCTGTTTGTTTCCAAGGCAAACCATTCAATATCACAGTAATCCAAGTCTATGCCCTGACCTTAGAAGCATCACTGTGAACAAAGCTAGAGGAGGTGGTGGAATTCCAGCTGAGCTATTTCAAATCTTAAAAGGTGATGCTATAAAAGTGCTGCACTCAATATGCCTGCAGACTTGGAAAATTCAGCACTGGCCACAGGACTGGAAAAGATCAGTTTTCATTCCAATCCCTAAGAAAGGCAATGCCAAAAAATGTTCAAACTACTACACAACTACACTCATCTCATACACTAGTAAAGTAATGCTCAAAATTCTCCAAGCCAGGCTTCAACAGTACATGAACTGTGAACTTCCAGATGTTCAAGCTGGATTTAGAAAAGCCAGAGGAACCAGAGATCAAACTGCCAACATCTGTTGGATTATTAAAAATGCAAGAGTTCCAGAAAAATATATACTTCTGCTTTATTGATTATGCCAAAGCCTTTGACTGTGTGAATCACAATAAACTGTGCAAAATTCTGAAAGAGATAGGAATATCAGATCACCTGACCTGCCTCCTGAGAAATCTATATGCAAGTCAAGAAGCAACAGTTAGAACTGGACATGGAACAACAGACTGTTTCCAAACAGGAAAAGGAGTATATCAAGGCTGTATATTGTCACCCTACTTATTTAACTTATATGCAGAGTACATCATGAGAAATGCTGCGCTGGATGAGGCACAAGCTGGACTCAAGATTTCTGGGAGAAATATCAATAACCTCAGATAGGCAGATGACCTCACCCTTAAGACAGAAAGTGAAGAAGAACTAAGGAGCTTCTTGATGAAAGTAAAAGAGGAGAGTGAAAAAGTTGGCTTAAAACTCAACATTCAGAAAACTAAGATCATGGCATCCAGTTCCATCACTTCATGGCAAATAGATGGGCAAACAATAGAAACAGTGAGAGACTTTATTTTGGGGGGTCTCCAAAATCACTGCAAATGGTGACTACAGCCATGAAATTAAAAGACACTTGCTCCTTGGAAGGAAAAATGTGACCAACCTAGGCAGCATATTAAAAGGCAAAGACATCACTTTGCCAACAAAGTTCCATCTAGTCAAAGCTGTGGTTTTTCCAGTAGTCATGTATGGATGTGAGAGTTGGACCATAAAGAAAGCTGAGCAACAAAGAATTGATGCTTTTGAAATGTGGTGTTGGAGAAGACTCTTGAGAGTCCCTTGGACTGCAAGGCGATCCAACCAGTCCGTCCTAAAGGAGATCAGTCCTGAATATTCATTGGAAGGACTGATGCTGAAGCTGAAACTCCAATACTTTGGCCACCTGATGTGAGGAGCTGATTCGTTAGAAGAGACCCTGGTTCTGGGAAAGACTGAAGTCAGGAGGAGAAGGGGACAACAGAGGATGAGATGATTGGATGGCATCACCAACTATGGACATGAGTTTGAGTAAGTTCCAGGAGTTGGTGATGGACAGGGAGACTTGGCGTGCTGCAGTCCATGGGATCACAAAGAATCAGACTTGACTGAGTGACTAGACTGAACTGAACTGAAGTCACTCTTCTGGGTGCTAGGTTATGGCAGCCTCATCAAACTAACCCCAAAACTCTTAAAGATGAGAAGAGATGTTCTCTCCCAGGAGTATCTGTGCACTGACATTCAGTGCGGGGGTGAAACATAAATCGGGGTGTTGCTCACTTGAGGCCAAAGGACCAGTACAAGTTTCTTATGCACATGACCTTAAACCACAGGCTAACCACCTTTTCAATTATTCTTATAGTTTCTTTATTCCTGGATGGCCATTTCTTTACAAAGAAGCCAAGTTGAGAGGTAGACGCTCATTTACCTACTAGAAAACTCAACTACAGAAAAGACTTATTCTCATAGATTTTCATAATAGTACTGAATTGAAACTTGTATCTCAGTAAAAATTCTAATAAGTGCCTGACTCCAGCCCTCTGATTTGCTCAGAAATGATGGTAATCTTAAAAGTCACATCTAGTTATACCACTCTCTACTTTTATAGTAGAGTGGGCTCATGTGTGCTTTATTTTATCACAAAATGCTATTATTTATTTAAATTTTGTACAGAAAATCTACAGTGATTGCAAGTTGTAAAGTTTCTATGTATTATTTTTATGATTTTAAGTTTTATATAGCCTTGGCTTGATATAATGCTGGTATCTCACTGTTAGGTTAGTCATCTGATGTCACTTTACCCTGGTTTCTTTTGTTTTGTTTTTAAATTTATATCAATAAGCATATCCTTGAGTAGTAGAATGGCTTCTTCAACAGACTGCCATTATGTGTACTTCTCACAATCTGGCATCAGAAGCTGTCAGTCTGCATTGCAGCAGTATTTTGAAACTAATTAAAAGAGGCATTATTCCTCGCTTCTTCTCTACAGACTGAAGACCTGCTCTCATCTGGGAACTGCCCAGCTAGAGCTGAAGGCCAAATCTGGCTTGAATTTATCCAAAGAGTGGCTTTAGTGTTCACATTTCAACACTGAATGGGCTATTGAATTCCACTACCACCCCCAACAAGCCTCTTTCCTTCTTGAAGGTTGACTGTCTCCCACAAAGGAATCTGTAGATTTTTTATTATCTTATTAAAAGCTTTGTAATGGACTATGATTAGGTGTTTTATCTTATGCATGTAGTGATGTAGCATTGAATAGAATTAAAGACATGCGAGACTGGTACATGCCAGAAGAAAGAAAGAAAACATTTTGGTATAATTTTGTATGGCCAGGCTGATTTTGAGACATAAATGTGATCCAGCTTATTTATCTTACAAGTTGACCCAATTTGGGGTCCAGTTCAGAGTAGACCAAGATGCTTTTGAATTTGTTCAAAATGTATCAAGACCTGATTCTTGTGTGAAGTTTTCTTGGGACACATCGGTCCTCATGGACATCTCCCCTTCCTTATGACCACTGAAATAATGGTTGTATTTGGGTATTTAGTATTTAATGCTATCTAATTGCTCCTTACACATACATTCTGCTTCCCCCAGTTGGCAGAGAGATGTCTGAGTCCAGAAATATATGATAAATTCCTTCTGGACCATCCTGATCTCTAGGAGTTTGCTGCTTAATGAGTAAGGAAATGATTAGAAAATGTTGGCTGGTAAATTAATGAATCATTTTCTTCCTTGAGAGATTTTGCAGGCAGTTGTCACTGTTTTTTGGTTTTTTGTTTTGTTTTGCCTTAGTGTCAAGTTCTACTACTATTATGTCCCTTGAAGGTTGGTATATGCACTTTATGTTTTTTTAAATAATATGGAAAAACTTTGATATCTATAAGACAGGAATTTAGAACAATATTTCATTCTCCTAGCAACTTTAGGAAATGAGATGGTATTGGAGGAACAAGCTCCATAAGGACAGAAATATACTCACTTTTGAATTCTTAAGGAGGACCATAATGCATGGAAAATAGTAGATGCTTAAAAATATTTACTGAATAAATGAAGGTGGAGGGGAGTTTTATATGATTTCAAATAGCAATGCATACAGCTATTTCTTGTGTTTGCAAAAAAATATAACAATTATGGAATGACTCCCATTTCTTCACATTTAAAGAAAAATTTTTACTGAAATCCTTGGGTCAAAAGGTTGAATCTTTCAAAAGGCATATTAGGAGGGAGGCAGAGGACAGAGAATTGGCAAGACTGATTTTCATGAGGAAAAAAAAAAAATCAAGAATTTGTAGGATTAGATACAACATGCAAGACGTAGAAAAGACTGGAGAGGAAATAAAAATTCAAGCAACAGGGCTGCAGGCTAAGAGCCTGTAGGTCTATGGGTCAGGACTGGGGCAGAGCATCTTGAGAGAAGGAACTTTAATGACAAATGTATTTTATATTTTAAGTTGTATCCTCTACTATAGTGTGAAGTTACTTCTCACATCACCCTGATCACCCCAAACCCTCAATAAAGTCTGTGTATGCATTCATCCCAAGCCTACTGCTAATGCTGCTTGTGAAAAAAGCAAATTAAAGGGATTAGTGGTCAGTGTGTACAGAAATGAAGCAATACCTACTGTGACTGAGACCTAGTACTGTGTAGGCAGAGATAGTAGGATCAAAAGAAACTAATCTTCTAGGAATTCATAGAAATCTGAAAAAGGCCATTTTATGCAAATTTGATGCATAATTTTAGGAAAAGTTTTTCAAATCATTTTTGCTAAGCTTTCCAACCAGAGGGTCACCTTAGTTAATATTCAGGCTGCAAATGAATTAATGCTTTATTTTATACTAAGAAATATACTTTCTAAATAATGTATATATTTAAAGTATACTTTTTCTAGTTACAATTATCAATTTCAAAACTTCTAAACTAATATTAGCAAAAAGAAGAAAATGAAAAATGCTCATAAAGTCCTTCCCCTAAATACAATCAATTGTAGTTTGAGTTTTTGTCCAAATCCTAAAATTGTGGCTGCCCTATGACTTAAATGCACTGAAAATGACAAGGTTGCAATTCCAGACCTAATCTTTAAGAAGACCCTCCGACTTTTTCTCTTAAAACTTTTCTTTGCTAAGTGGACAAGCCCAAAGCTTGTTACCATGAAGAAGAGATGTTAGTTGTCCTAGACAAAGCTGTCTTAGACAAGGCCACAGTTCATCAATTTACACAAGTGTGAAAGAGCCCAGTCTAAATCAGCAGAATGAGCTCCCCAGACCACAACTGACATGAATAACTCTAGTCTTATCCAGAATAACCTCCTAGCTGACCTCCTCCAGACTCATGAGAAATACTGAATGTTAGTTGTTTCAAGCCAATGGATTTTAGAGGAATTTTGTTATGCAGCATTCGCTAACTGCCACATGTCATTTTATAGGTAACAAAATCAGCTTCATTAAAGATTAAACTACTTTCTTATGCAACATACCATATAAAGACAGAATTAGAAATTCAGTCCATGTCTTTCATGTCCCCACACAGTAACTGATTTTTTGCCCTGACACATATCTTCCTAAAATAGTTTTTACATATTCCTATTTTTGATACTACATCTAATTTAAATTTCCCTTTATATTTCTTCTGATGGCTTCAATATTGGATATAATTTTTCTTTATATTAAATGTATACACTGCTTCTCTCTCAAATTTTAACTTTTTCTTTTTGGTGGGTTTAGGTTTAGATATTTCATTATATTCTACATGTTCTCTGAATGAAAGTCACTCAGTTGTGTCCGACTCCTTGCAACCTCATGGAATATACATTTCATGGAATTTTCCAGGCCAGGAGCAGGTAGCCTTTCCCTTCTCCAGGGAATCTTCCCAACCCAGGGATCGAACCCAGGTCTCCCGCATTGCAGGCAGATTCTTTACCAGCTGAGCCATAGTTCTATGTTAACTTGAACTCAAAATTTGTAAAATAATATTAATATTTTCTACTACTTCAAGTTATTTTCCTTTATATACACACAACATTGTTCTTTGGTGTCTGTCATGTTCAGGGATAACCCCAACCAATGACCAAAATCTTGAAGCAGTCTTTAACTTCCTCATCTCCATCATGAATAATTAATATAGGATAGATTTCTCCTTCTAGATGTCTCAGGTCATCCATTCAAGTCCATGGACACATCCCTAATACAAGTTGTTTCTATCAGCACATAATGCTTTCACATTCCATGCCATCCTCTGTCTAGTGGGAGAGAGTGGAAAGCTAAAATCTCTAACCCCCAGAATTTTTTTTTTTCAGTTATAGACGTGAATTAGTTCTGTCACTTTGGTACCCTTACTAGGATTTAGAAAGCAGAAGGGAAGACATTCATCAGATCCCTGACTCCTTTTTGGCTGTCTATGAAAACTAGGCTGTGGAAACAGGTTTGGTAGAAGGAGGGTTCTAGTTTCCAGTCTCCACAAATTCCTGAGTTCTGAGAGGCATTGCAACTAAAGCAGTGGCCTCAGAAACAGTAACTTTGCTGCCAGGTCCATTCTTTCACATTCTGGGAGTTTCACTGGATGTCCAATGTAGACCCCATTCCTTCAGTGTTGCTAATAATGTTGTAAATACTTAATTTCTTGTATTAAATTCCAGTTTCTTTTCAATGGCTGGAGTAATTTCTAAGAAGGTGAAAAATACGATGACAACCAATTCTGGAATACAGAACTTTGTCCCGCCAAAATGGAGAATATAGATTTTATTCAAATGTCACTCCATCATTTATAGTTGTATTTCTCTGAATATAGTTATACCAGGATCAATTAAGTATTGGTGGAAAATGAAAACCTTCACCCCTAATAAATTATAATCTTTAAAAAGGGCCTAGATGTATGCATTCCCAGAAGCACCTCAGGAATTCATAAGAATCTCATTAGAAATATGAGAATCACTGATTTATAATAATTATGCAAGTGTTAGACTTCAAAGAAAATCTCAATAAACAGAAACTGCATGAGTTCCATTTATTATGCCACACTATTAATAACAAAGCATTACATTATAAAAATGCATTACTGAGTTTATGCATCCTACCCACTATATTCTCTCAAAGAGGAAAGGAAAATAACATTACAAACTTGTTAGGCAGTAATATACATTACATCATTACATCATTACATAACATCAGGCAATGTATGTAGCCAAAGATGTATTCAGAAAGAAATTTGCAGATGCAAACACTTAAGTTATTAAACAGGAAAAAATAAAGTCAAATAAAGAAGTTAAAAAGAGAATGATAAAATGAAAACCAAGGAAAGTAGGAGAAAAAAAATATAAAACTAAGGCAATATGAATAAATTAGAATAAAGAAACAAAGCAGTACTGAAAATGAATTTAAGAATTGATGTTTGGGGGAAATATTCTAAAAATTGTCAAATCTATTCACAAATAAATACAAAAAATATAAAAGTGTTTTAATGAAAGCATTAAATAACATAGAAAACTTTTAATATTTTGAAAATATAAAAATTTTAGAAACTTTTCTGAGGATGTATAAACCACCAAAATCAATTCTAAAATGGTTTGTATACATTTGCATGCAAACAGACAAAAGACAGAGGAAAAATGACAAGTGTTTGAGGATCAACCAAATGGCAACTCACTCAAGTATTCTTGCCTAGAGAATTCCCAGGGACAGAAGAGCTTGGAACACTAGTCCATGGGGTCGCAAAGAGTCAGACGCAACTGAGTGACTATCACTCAGTCACAAGATGCCTATATTATTTTATAGGGGCATTTCTTTTTAATTTTCCCATATTATGAGCCATTTTGAAAGAAAGTGAAAGTGAAGCCACGCAGTCGTGTCCAACTCTTTGCGACCCCATGGACTATAGCCTACCAGTCTTCTCTGTCCATGGGATTTTCCAGGCAAGAATACTGGAGTGGGATTTTAGAGCATGTAAAAAGGGGAAACACTGCTCATTTCATTTTTAAAGGCAATAAATCCCCAATATCTTAAAAGTTAGCGAAGATAACACTGAAAGGAAAATAGCAGATTCATCTCAATGATTAATATTATTAAAAATATTATTAAATAAAATTCAATTAAATCAAGTATATTATCACAGTAAAAATAATCAACAATAATTTAGTCCTTGAATATAAGGATGATTTAACATAAAACAATATGCTGATATTCATAACACCAATAGATCAAGGAAATAAAAGCATTACTAAAATAGACTATGAAAAGTCACTTGAAAAATTCAACACTGTTTTAATACAAGATAATTTTATTCTATTTTGAAGCCTCTTTCCATTTTCAGTTTTCAATAGCAAAGTTTACATTTACTTACACAACATTTGAGGTTTGCCTTTTAAGTTCACATAAGAGTTAGAATGTCCCCATACCCCTAATATTAACTTAAATCATTCAAAAGTTTTTCACCAGAATTACCTGATTTTTAAAGGAGTCAATAAAATTATTTAAAGATAAAGTAAACAACTGCCAAGAAACTGCAAAAAAGCAAATGAAATATTCTTGCACCTATTAAGAGATTTGCATCAACAAAACCAATATGGAGGACATACCAGTATTCACAAATATCCCATGCTCCTCTACGTCAGCGTACCTCCCGTCTTCTTAAGGGTAGTCATGGTCATGTGACTAGCTACTGGCCAGTGCAGTAGTGACCCCTGCCCATTTTAGGCTAAAGCATTTTTTTATGCTTTAAACTAAATTATGTCAAAGCTTAATTCTCCAATTCCCCTTTCCTTGACTAAGGCAAGTGCAATTGTGAAAGCATTTTCTGATAAAAGGGTGTTCCAAGATAAATTCAATATGGTTACTGAGTCAACATACAAAGGGTAACTTCCCTGGAGAATTGCCTAGACCTGCAGAGGGCTTTGCATGATGAAGAAATAGATGTTTACTGTGTTGAACCAAGATTTGGGGGTGGTTACTGAAAGAATCAATATTTTAAAATAACAACTTTCTTCCATAATAGCTAGATGATACAGTGGAAAAAGCTATTACACTATAATAAGCATTACAATAAATATTTAAGCATTAACAAAAATATTCATGACTCTATTAAAAAGCAAAACTTTACTTAAAATATAAGAATTTAATAAATGGAAAGTCATACCATATGACAGGAAAGGAAAAATATATTATAAACCTGTCTAGCTTCTCTCAAGTTCATTGATAAATTTAACAAGTTAAATTAAAATTTCAAAGTGATTTTTTTTAACTCAGCTAAATAGTCACAGACTACATCTGAAAGAATAAACAGTTGAAAATAACTGAGAAATTTTTTAAAGTAATGATGAGGATTTGTGCTATCAAATACTTGGAGAAAATATTTGCTGTAAATATATATAAAGAACATGTAGCCAAAATTTATATTAGAAAAAAAGCCTCTTATGATTTAGAAATGAAAAGGCAATCCAATTGAAAAAAAAAGGACAATGATTTGAACAAATACTTCACAAGAGTACATGGAAAAGAAACACATAAGAAGATGTTAAACTGCAGTAGTCATTTGGTAAATGCAAAATAAAACCACAATGAGATACCACTAATCACATACCAGGATAGTTAAATTTTTTTAAGGTGAACAATAGCAAGTGTTTGCAAGGTATGGAACAAGTGTTATATAAAATAGTAAAAAGCACTTTGGAAAAGAGATGGCAACTTCTTATAAAGTTAAGCATATCCTTACCATTTGAGGCTGTAATTTCACTCCTAGGTATTTACCCATGAGGAATGACAATGTATTGCACACAAAGACTTGGCAGGTATCTTCATGGCAACTCTATTCATGATAGAAAAAACAATCCAGTGTCCATGAAAAGGTGAATATCCAGACAAACAGATTGTGCTGTAACCATACAAGGAAACACAACTCAGCAATAAGAAGGAATCTACTGACAAACAGCAGTGTTCCACTGAGTCAAAGATCTGCTGGGTGCTTAGTCACTCAGTCGTGTCTGACTCTTTGCAGCCCCATGGACTGTAGCCCACCAGGTTCCTCTGTCCATGGGGATTCTCTAGGAAAGAATACTGGAGTGGGTTGCCGTGCCTTCCTCCAGGGGATCTTCCCGACCCAGGGATCAAACCCAGGTCTCTCGCATTGCAGGTGGACTCTTCACCATCTGAGCCACCAAAGAGTCAAAGATGGCAGACACAAAAGAACACATGCTTTATGATACCACTTACAGATGCTTCTAGTAAGTACATAAGGGAAATTTGGGGGGTGAATTGAAGTGGCATCCTGATCATCTACAGTGATAACAATGCATCAGTAGGACACTAAAATGCATTTTTAAATGTAAAGCACACCCATATAAAAGGTGTTTGTTTGTTTTTCAATGAAATAGTCTATGAGATGATCTCAGCTTTCTCTACCCTAAGATTATGTGGCATGAATCAATAATTTATGATCAACTAAATGTTAAAAATGTTACCTGCCCCAGAGGCATGATGTCTATCAAAAGCATTCTAATTTTAGAAGGAACAAAGTCTTGAACTGAACAAGCACATCTCCAGTCATGGAGCATTTGAGCAAAAGAGAGCAAGATGTTAACATCCCATCACACAGGGACGCACTCACTGCACCAGGACAGGGGGGGAACAGCTCCTGCTCTTCAGGTTACTCCGTGATGTCTCGTTCGACAAAACTTCCTACTGTTGAATTAAAGGGACGAATGAATCAGCCTGATTGCCATGTTTGCAGGGAAGAATCTTCAACTTTCTGGGTCCAACTTAGCTGTTTCCAGGCTTAAATTGATACCTTAAAACTCCTAACTGCAATAAAAATCGATGTGTATGATAGAGAAAGAGCAATCAGAATCAAGTACGAAGAGAAAGAAAGTTTAAAATAGGAAAGGGAGGGAGGGAGAAAGAGAAGGAGAGTGGGGGGAGGAAAGGAAAAAGGAAGGAAGTGAGGAAGGAAGGGAAGGAAGTGAGGGAGGGAGGGAGGAAGGGAGGAAGGAAATACGGATTGGGCTGGACAGGGCATCATTTGATAAGTCAGAAAAGGATAAGGCAGAGGAAACAGGAGAGTCTTTTCCTAGAGCAGTTTTGTTTGACTAGCTTAAGTCTACCCTTGGTTATCTTTATCGGGGAACATTTTAATATCAGTCAGAGACTGGGAAGATAAACCGTCTTTTCTTCGGAGACACAAAATGGCCAGCCATTTTCCTTTAAAGTTTAATATTTAAAAGGACAGCATTAGAAGCCCAGAAACTGAAGCCAGATTATTTCCAAGTTCTCTTAACACTTTCCCACTGGCATTTTGATATCTTCCCCACTTATAAGAAGAGCACCATTTATAGGAAGATTTCTTTCAATAAAACAATTAAATGTTTTACATATCATTTATTCCAAGTCAAGGCCGGTAGTACCCACCGGCCATGCCTCGTCTCTGAGCATGCTCTTTGTATAGACTGGAAGACTAGTGGCAACTTTTTCTCCCAGACTTGGGAAATTTCCTACTAACACTTGAGAAAGCTCAGAGAGGCCGTGAGGAACAAGTTAAAGAGAGGAGGGGCCTGAGAGGAATGCTTTTGATTGACAGGTCAGAATGAAGTTTCTTGTAACAGCTAAGCACCCCTTCTGACAGCAAGACTAGATTCCTGTGTCCATCACACTCAGCTCAGGCTGAGGCCTGCAGCATCGCCCAGCAAGCCCGTGGCTGTGTCTTGAGGCAATTAGAAGATCAAACACATGGGAGAGGTGAGGGGCTCTGGCTGGGTCTGCAGTTGAAACACAGGCCGTAAAGTTCTGGAAATGAAGGTTTCTCGGCTATCAAGCCAATGATTGCCACATGCCAAAACATAAACCAGATTGCATAATGAGTAGGTTTTTCATAATTTCCTCGAATTAGGTTTTTATTAATGCCTGTCAACAGCAAGTGATAGGCATGCGTTGCATTAGCAGCTGCCATGGACCATGCCAGCTCTGATATCACAGCTAATCTAAGGCTTACAGTAAGCCAAGGAACTGTAGGCTCTGTGTGAATGAGACCTCAAATGGTCTGTAGTAAAGAAAAAGTAGCTGAGTGAACATTTCATCATTAGTGGTGAATCATTGTTGTTGAATGTAGTTTTAAATAAATTTAAATAGGTTTCCATCCCCAAATGAATGTCCTCACTTTTTCTCCGTTGTTTGCAGACAACTTGATTTAATGCAGGGCCTCTGGCATCTTTCTGGGATATTTCAAGGGTTCTGGTCTATTTAAGTCCCACCCTTCTTGAGCTTCTCACACACAATCATGAAAGACTCATTACTTCCAAAAGGGATACTGATGATGTGGTTGATTTCAGAGAAGCAATGTCATGGTGGGCTTCCAGACAGAAGAGCTGGAATGCTACCATTTTTAAACAAGGTATCAGTCACACAATAAATGAGCTTAACTGATGACTCTCACCCAAAATGATAAAATGGAGACAAAGAGTATTTTACCGAAAGCTAAAGCATTTTTATTAATATCATAAATTTAAAGTTCATGGTTGGAACTACTTTCATTAGATAAAATAGTAGTTCTATGTATAGGAGTCAGCTTATTAAAACCTAGACATCTGCATGGAGATGAACATTGTGAAGGTGAAGGAATTCCTTCAGGTGAAGGAATCCCACCTGCAGTTGTGGGATCAGAGGACCAGATAATGAAAGCAGTAGTCATGTATGGATGTGAGAGTTGGACCATAATGAAGGCTAAGCACCAAAGAATTGATGCTTTTGAATTGTGGTGCTGGAGAAGACTCTTGAGAGTCCCTTGGACTGCAAGGAGATCAAGCCAGTCAATCCTAAAGGAAATCAGTCCTGGACATTCTTTGGAAGGACTGATGCTGAAGCTGAAGCTCCAATACTTTGGCCACCTGATGCGAAGAATTGACTTATTAGAAAAGACCCTGATGTTGGGAAATATTGAAGGCAGGAGATGAAGAGGGCAACAGAAGATGAGATGGTTGGATGGCATCACTGACTCAATGGACATGAGTCTGAGCAAACTTGAAGACAGTGATGGATAGGGAAGCCTGGTGTGCTGTAGTCCACACATGACTTAGCAACAGAACAACAACAATGAAAGCAGAACTTGCTTGGACTTTGGAGTAAGGAAGGTGGATTCTGTACAAAGCACCCCAAAGGCAAACTCCTAAATGTTCCATATGGTATCATGGTGGTCACTGAATTTTTAGCTAATTATTTGAAAGAATGATGCCTTAGGCTGGGTTATTATAATAAAATATGATGGATTGGATGACTTTAACAACAAGTATTTATATCTCACAGTTCTGGAAGCTAGGACATCCTAGATCAAGGTGCCAGCCCATTTGGTTTCTGGTGAGAGCTCTCCTCCTGGCCTGCAGGTGACTGCCTTCTCACTGTGTCCCCACATGGTGGAGAGAGGAAACTCTGGTGTCTCTTCTTCTTATAAGGACACTAGTCCCTTCATGCGGCTCCATCCTCAAGATCTCATCTAAACATAACTAACTCCCAAAGGACCCACTTCCTATTACTATCACACAGGCATTAGGGTTCCAACATATGAGTTTTGAAGTTCCAACATATAACATTCATTCTATAACAAATGACTTAAACAGAAGAGAAATGGGAACAGGAAAGTGGAGTTGGGAAATAAATGCAATGATGAGGAGAAGTGGAAAAAGCATGGATTAGAGGCATGGTATGGAAATGAGTGGGAAAAGATAAATTTATGTGACATTTGAAAAGAATTATGAGATGGAATGATCAAAAAGGAATTACAGATTATTTGTCTCAAATAATTGAGACAAATCTGAGAACTGAGGCAATTGTGCAGTTTTCTTGCCAGTTTGTTTTTCTTTTTGTAGCAGAGGGAAAGGTAGATAGGATTGCCTAGTTGAAGGTGCACCAATAGGAAATTCCACTCTCGGTGGAATGTCATTAGCCAAGAACATAGGTCAGAGGTCAACCTTGTAACACACACTTTAGGATACATGAGGACTCAGAGATCCTCTCTGCCACAAGGAAGGTCTCGCCCTCCACAGAGAAGTTTGTGATATACTTGCTACTATTTCCCTGACTTCAGTTGATTCAGTCATCAAAGGGTTCAGATTTGGGACCCAGAAATTCAAGGTAATCTGTTGAGAACCCTGAGCCGAGGATGGGTAAGCACAGAAGTTTGAGAAGACACACAGAAACAGAAACTTGTTGCCAGAAAAAAAGTGATAGACAGAGATATGAAATGGAAATACAGTCATCCCAAGGTATCCTCAGGATACTGGTTTGAGGATCCCTAGGGATAACAAATCCCTTTATATAAGGGACTTAAGGATGCTCGAGTCCCTTATATAAAATGGTGTAATACAGTCAGCCTTCTACATTCAAAGTATTTGAATTCAAGTTTGGATGAAACCACAGGTGCTGAATCAGGAGATGCAGAGGACAGAGTGTAGATTCTCAGTGGTGAGCAATTATACCTGCCAGAGAGAGAGAAAGAAGCCACCCTGTTGCTTTTTCTCTTTCCTAGCCTTTGGGCCCATCCCTTTCCCCAAAGTCTACTGTCCCTCTCCACCTTTTCCCTTTTTACTCTTTCTTTTCTGTTGAGTAGCTTCAGTTTGTTCCTATCCTTGACAAGAAAGGAATCTTGACTAACAAAAGGCTATATGTTAGCCATGGTTTCAGAAGTCACCAGCTCACCCATGGGTGGTAAGAAAGTGGATACACATGATAACAAAGAAATATCCCAGGTGCAAAGACAATAGAGAAAACCAAGGGATAAACCAAGAAACAAGAGACCTAGTTGAAGCTATGTTTTAGGAAGCCAAGAAAGTGGCAACTATAGCAAAAGGGGTAGGGCAGACTTCAATGGGAAAATTTTGTAATTACAGTAAACTTGAAAGTGAAAGTCACTCAGTCGTGTCTGACTCTTTGTGACCTCATGGACTGTACAGTCCATGGAATTCTCCAGGCCAGAATACTGGAGTAGGTAACCTTTCCCTTCTCAAGGGGATCTTCCTAGCCCAGGGATCGAACAAAGGTCTCCCACATTGCAAGTGGATTCTTTACCAGCTGAACCACAAGGAAAGCCCAAGAATATTGGAGTGGGTAGCCTATCCCTTCTCCAGCAGATCTTCCCGATGCAGGAACCGAACGGGGGTCTCCTGCATTGCAGGCGGATTCTTTACCAACCGAACTCTCGGGGAAGCCCACAGTAAACGTGAGTTTTATTAAATGCTTCTTTTGTCTTTTTGGTGTTGATGGAACACATGAATAGGATCAAAGGGGAGATTTACTTCCCAAGTACTATAGAATCCCAAATGTTGATGCAAACCCTCCTTCTTTATCAGAACAGAATTCTCAAAAGACTGCTGACTTAGCAGCCAGACTCCATCTCTTTCTCAGCCAGTGTCTTTATCTCCAATAACTATCCAGGGAGTAATTTCTGATAGGTCTTTATTTCCACCAGTTCTCCATTGCCTCCCATTTCACTGGTCATGACTCCAACTTTTTAGCAACACTTCAGGCAGATAAAGGTTGAAAATGGAAAACAATCAGGCCCTTCAAAACTTTTGGCAGGAAAGTATGTTGAAATAATTGGCTAAAAAAGTTATTTATTCACTCTTATCCCTGTTTTCCATTAATACAGAAAATCATGAATTGACCATAATAAGCATGACAACACCATTTAAAATATGTAGAAAACTATATTTGCATGCATTAAATAACTTCAATTCAATGTCAAATTTAATTTTTCCATGCTGAATGAAGTTGGCATATTTTCAACTGCCAGCTACTCCTGTAAGCATATTCTTACCTAGCCAGAAAGTGGAAAAAAACTGCCACACTTTCTGAAGGCAGGATTGAGTCATCTTAATAGATCCAGTATATGGATCAATAAGTCATTGTTAAATTGAAAGGAAAATAATTATACATTTCTAACTTCACCAAACTACTGTGACTCCAAATATTCCCAGAAAATTTCAAATATTTGAAACGGCTAATGTTGCCAAAGCTGACTGACTCAAGTTTACATTTGAAGGCCTTGTAAGCAAAAGTCAACAAGTTAAATTAATCATCCAAGTTAATTTCTCCCTACTTTTGAAAAATTTGCAGGAAACCTTGCAAATCTGGCAATGTTGAGCAAGTGTGCCAATGACCACAGGTCTGTTAACTGATGAGAGTGATCCAATTTGTTAACAAGTAAGTAAACTTAGGAAGAAGGAAGAAGAGAGATAGTTAACAAATTTTTAGGTGCCTGGAAGAAAATAGTATCTGTTTAAATGGAGTTTCTTTTTAAAGGAACAAAGCATGTGTAGCATTCAGATGTAATAACGAATTAGAATTGAAACGCAGGTAATTTAGAATGTTTAGGGGAATAAGGGAGCTGACAGAGTACAAGTCTTCTTTTCTCTCTTTATTTGGAAGTCAAAAGTGGGAAAGACTTTAAAAGTGCTGAAATAATCATCTCAGCTTTGCATACTGGTAGGGAAATACATTTACAAGAGTCCTGAAACCTTTCAAAAGTTCTTGCATTTATTTTTCCTAAGGAAAGTCAAAGAGTGAGATCATGATCTTAGCTTCAGAGGTCATGGCCAGCCACCTCTCAGCCTCTGGAGCAGGATAGGACTGGCCACAGGAAGCTGAACTAGCTAACCAAAATGTATTTTGTACTTCTGGGAAGTGGACTCCAGGTAATGAACATTTCAGTAATGATAAATGTGCCAAGGTTTTGAACTTTCTCTCTCTTTCTCTTTCACACACACTTGCCCACAAACAGAAGAACAGAGGGAAGTTCCTTCCTAGAGCACCCTCATAGAGTCATGTTTTTGATGGGTTATACAGGTAACACCATAGGCAGCTGTCAGAACCTACCTTTCTTAAGAACTCACAGTTAAATGTAATACACTTGTGTAGCAGTAGCTAAAAAGAAACTTCATCAGAGAATTCAACCCCAGAATTTTTTCCTCTGGGGAACCTTGTACTGTAACTAGACTCCATTGAACTCCATGCAAAATACCAGACTCTCCTTGGATGGAGTGGGACTGGGCCCTAGAACAACAGTCACTGTTATCTTTAAACCAATATTTACTAAGTGAATTTCATATACAGGGCCTTCAGTCTGGAATAATATAGGGGTTTCTATTGACACAGGACAATATGGGTAAATCACAGCAAGCCTTGGTTCAGTTAAATTTTAAAAGTCTAGCTCTTCCTTGAGTCTGGCTTCAAGCTGGAAATGGTGCCTACTTTTTATCAACTACTCATCTCAACATTGAAAGGGGGGTGGTTGGGACGGTATCACTCCTATTGATGACAGGAAACTGAGGCTGAGATAAATTAACTAATGTCACTTTGCCAGCAAACACCCAAATTGGGATCAGAGCTCCATCTGTGAGAAAAGCTGATGGTAGGTATTTCTGCTTCCTCATGCCTCTTTGCAAGTGAGATCTGGAATGCATCCATCTCTGAGAATCGTAGAATTTTAGAGGTGATAAAGATTTTAGGGATTATCTCATCATTCTCTTTGATGAATCAAATGCCCCTCAAACTACCGTGTCCTAAACAAAATTCAGAATCATCTTCTACAAATCTGGCCTTTTTCCAGTGTTCCCAGTCTACGGATAACATCATCATCTACTGAGTCATTCCATCCAAAAACCAAGGGCCCATTTCTTGAGGATGTGATCTCTTTCAATTTTAAAACCAACTCACCACCAAGTGCAGTCTACAGTGTCTCTTGACTATCTCTTCAATCTGTTGGTCTCGTACAAGCAACCATCACTTCTTGACTGGTCTACTACAGTAGCTTGACCTGTTTCCACTCTTGGTCATCTACTCCAAGTTCTCCACCAATCTTTTTCCAACTCAGATTTGACAGAACTTCATTCTCTAACCATATACCTGTCTCTTAACCCTTGTCTCTCTGCCCTTGACCCCTTGCTTTTCACCGCTCAGTCCCATGCACTTGCCTCGCTTCATCCCTAGAATATTATGTTTGCTCTGCATTAATTCGTCACATCTCAGCTCAAGACTGATTTCCTCCTTAAATGGGTCGAGTCCCTTCCATGCACTCAGATCACCATTTATTTCTGTCTCTGCAATTTTACTGCATCAGAGTCGCTTGAAGAATGCTTCTTTCCCAGTTGACTCAAAGCCCGGTGAAGGACATGTGTTACCTCTCTTTGCTCACTTTTGACTCCTCAGAATCTATCAGAGTTCACCCTATATGGTAGATGTTCAATAAATATTAATTGAATAAATCCTTCCTCTCTATTTTATAGATCATAAAATCAGGTCTCTTAGGAGCAGAAGTAAATCTCTCAAGGCACACAGCTGGTTAGTGGCAGAACTGGAATTTAAGCTCACAAGTCCCCACTCTGGGTTCAACGTCCCTTCCTCTTTGTACCATACCCCCTCCTGCCAACACACACTTCTGTTCTGGTTTTATTCCTCTTCTTCTGCCTCATCACCTGATGACACGTGTACACTGGCTATATTTAGAAGGTGCAGCATAGTTAGATTTTCACAGGATGAAGATGGCAAAGACCGAAGGACTCTATCCTCAAAGTCAGTTACAAGGAACAACTCCATCTTCAAAAATGAATCCTCAATAACTTCCTCCATCCCAGCCTTTCTTCATCTTGGCAGGAGGAGGATTTTAGCAGCTCACCACTATCCAATCACTTATTGGCTTCAGCATGAAGGGAATGGTAAGTGTGTCCTTCTAGCACACAATAGAAACTGAAACTAATCAAATTAGCCTGAAGGAGCACTTCAATGTCATAGTGGTAGGCACTAGATGCCAAGATCAAAGATGGAAAGCTGGATGAACAATAATGGTTATTTTCAGTCTAGTTTTACCTTGGAGGTAACTTTCTGAGATTTGTTTTGTCATTGACACTCCATTCACTGATGAAACGCAACTGCTTTACTGTTTACATACTTCCAGACACACATACCCATGAGCGCACACACACACAACTTCATAACAGGTAGATAAAAGTTACAAAAGTTGCAAACAATTATTTGTTCTAGCTTCTGTATTTCTACTTCAGTTTTGTTGACTTTGTATGGTGGGATCTTTGATTTAGCGTAAAATATGTCACCAGAATGACCAAGATCAATTTGCGTGACTTGTGGTGAATAGTGGCTCGCAATGAGTAATTGGAGTTATAATTTCTGTCCAAAGGCTAACCTTCTCAATGAATTTATCCGATGTTCCAACACCTGGATCTGCCTTATGGCTCTCCGCTCCATGTATGAGAAAGATCATGAGCATTTGACCTCTGTTTCTAATTCATATGAGCTTTCCTGGTGGCTCAGATGGTAAAGAATCTGTCTGCAATGCAGGAGACCTGGGTTCAATCCTTGGGTCGGGCAGATCCCCTGGAGAAGGGAATGGCAAGCCACTCCAGTATTCTTGCCTGGAGAATCCCATGAACACAGACCACAGTCCATGGGGTCACAAAGAGTCAGACATGACTGAGCAACTAACGCTTTCACTTTTTAATTAATATGGCAGTGCCAAAATGTCCAGAAGGAAGCTGTTGGGACACTATTAAAAAATAGCAACTGTGTTTCCAACAACTGAAGTGAAACTTGACAAGAGACTACGTCAGCAGCCGTTTAATAATAGTTTGTATAATAAAATATTCATATCATCATATATTTCCCATCTATTTTTCTGACTAAAATAAAATTTTAATTAAGGCAAAAGATATATAGCCTAAGGAAAGCTAAACTGTTTAAAATTATTAACTGCTTGAATACTTGTTGCTATACTACAAGCTGCCATAAAAGAAAAGAAATTAAGTACTCTAGGGATTAAGGCAATTTTGAAAGCAGCACCCCTCCTCCTCCCTTCTCCTTTTAGCTACGCCTAACTGAGCCATAACTATTTTTCTCCACTCAGCCAGACTCCAGCTTTGTGGCTTTTTTAATAACCTAGGTTTTCAAGGCCCTGCTCCTGAGAGCCTTTTCATTTCTGCCGCACTGCCTAGGAGCAAATTTCTTCCAGTTGTTCAACAGCCGAATGCCACCCTTTCTGGGTTGCTGAAGCATTTCATTGCAGTGTCATTGACGGGGTGGTGTTCTGTTACAGTGGAATCAATAGCCCAGCGCTTTCCAGCACACCCATTAGCTTGTCCATCACGGCCTGGGGGAGGTAGTGTAAATCCCAGAATACCAGGGGCCAGGACTTTGCACACGGAGGAATGCAGGCCGGCCCGTGGTCGTCCACCACCTGTTGCTCCACGACATGTGTGAAGTGAATTAACGTTTTTGCTGCAACATGCCCAAAAGGTCAACTGCCATGGAAGCCTGAAGCTTTTGGAATATTTTAACTCATGACCCCCCCCCCCAAAAAAAAAAATCCTCCTCCCCTGATTTGGTCCTGGTTCTGGGACCCCAGTGGAATGGATTCTTTGAGAAGCTAAGTTGGACAAACAGGTTGGCCGTGGGCAGTTGGGGATCAGTCAGGAAGGTCACGTGGGGGCAGGGGCAGACAGGTTTCTTCTTTTATTTTTCAAAGTGAATGGTCTGCCTGCTTCTTGATTACACATTAATAGAAAACAGTTTCCACAGTTAATGTGAGCATGCTGTGGGTTTCCGTGTGTTTGTGTGTGTGTGTGTGTGCTTCTTGCTCAGACTCCCAACATGACTCTTGATAACTGAGGAGTCAAAAAATTGTATTTTCCTTATCCAAAAGTTGGACGCACGACATAGTGAAAGATAATTCAAGAAAGAAATACAAAATGATGATGCTCATCTGCTTGGTCCACCAAAAAGGAGTGTGAATGAAAAAATAAAAAACGATGAAAGAGATTAGATCATTATTGTCTATGAGAACATGATCACAAAGGGATGGTCCTTTTATTTTATGTCAAAAAAAAAAGAGAGAGAGAGAGAAGCTTCCAGTTCCACTGTGGAAAGCTATGAAATTCAACCACTTCAAGTGTCAGCGATGCCTTCCAGTCAACCTCAGGAAATCTTCTTACGGATATTTATTATCCAAAGCCACATCACCCCAGACCACAAAAGGAAACTCTGTGCTTAGTTCATAAAGGCACCATGGTCTGAGAAAGGTTTGCTTTCAGCACTTGGAGTTTTCTCTCAAAACCTCCATAAACTCACCACAAACCACAATGTAAACCAGTGCACTTAAGATATGACTTGTTAACCTAATTCCAACAAATTAATTCACTCATTTTAAAAGGGATTTCTGACTAATGATGCAAACGAAATCTCCAAAGCCATGAGAACATTCGTTTGAATTCAAAGGTTGGCAGGGAAAATATTAATCTTTTGAAAAAAAAAAAAAACACATAAGGAAAACACTGAATCCTACAGTGCCAAAGGTAATTTCTTTAAAGTTTAACTTACTTTGATTGGAGAAATATGTGCATTTCAGAAGAGAAAATGCATGTAGCCCCCTAAGTCCATTTCCTTGAAGGGAAAAGAAATGGTGCATATTCTATTATAAATTCTCTGGTGGCTAGTCTTTCTTGTATTCTATTTGTATGCTTGTCAGAAGTTTAATTCTTATGGCTTTTTCTTTTAAATGTGAATATTTTATTTGTCCTTCCCCCCATTTAGTTTTGTCTGAGGAAGGAAATGGCAACCCACTCCAGTATTTTTGCCTGGAGAATTCCTAGGACAGAAGAGCCTGGTGGGCCACAGTCCATAGGGTCACAAAAAGTCAGACATGACTGAAACAACTTAGCACGCATTTAGTTTGGTCAGTTTGTTGCATTCCATGGGCATTTGTTGCCAACCAAAAAGGTATCCACCACTGTAACTGATGGTGTAGGGTGTAGGAATACAGGTAAGACC
Organism: Odocoileus virginianus; assembly: GCF_023699985.2. Lineage (NCBI taxonomy): Eukaryota > Metazoa > Chordata > Mammalia > Artiodactyla > Cervidae > Odocoileus > Odocoileus virginianus. Next base: position 48,023,985 of record NC_069689.1, on the reverse strand, counting down.
CTCCAAAAATCAAGTATCTGGACTCCAACCTTGAAAGCCAGCAACACATCAGGCCATGTATAGTTTGTGTACAGAAACTCATTCCCAGGGTAGTGAACACAGCAACACTAGACATAACATTGTGTTGCATTTTTCAGAAGTACATTACCCCACTTCTTTCCTACAAGAAATTCTTTCTAACTTGGCACACATTTTCAGAAAAAGATTGGGTGATATGAAATCAAGCACAGTTTCACACTTTGACAAAATGGCAAGCTCTGGGCAACTGGTCATCATTTTTCCCTCAAGGGCTCAACTATTGTTAATTTCCACTGTTTTGCCAAATCCCACAGTGGAGCTGTTACTTAGACAACTTAAAACTTACACTATTAAAAAAAAATTAGAAATACACAAAGAAGAATTATTTATTTTTCCATTGATTTTTTTTTCTCTGAAAATTTTCACGAACCCCTCCCAGATCCACCCACACCACTTTCAGGCTCTTAAAGTGGATAGGTGATGTGCGTGATGTAGACAGATATATGTATAGACCAGAGGGCTGAAAACCATGTTTAGAAGCAATCCAGAACAATATTTCAAATTTCCTTATCAACATTCTATTTAAATTTCTGTTTTCCATTCAAAGTATCTAGCTGAGTAAATTACATTCTGCTTAGTCCTTTAGAGTCATAACTGCACTGCGTGAGTATAAATTAGTTTTGTTTCATAAGTACATGTAAATAACTGTTCTTGACATCTCCTAACAGGGACCAATAGTGGATTCTTACAGATGAAGAATCCTGTGAAGTCTTGCAGTCTTCACTGCAATCTTTCAAGCAGTGTTTTAATTACTCCCTGCAGCCTAGAGTCTGCTTACTGTGCACCTTAGCCAAAGGTTGTCCCACTCACTGCCTGTGCCCTTGATGGCCCTTCCTGCAGCAGCCCACACTGCAAGCTATGCCCCTTTGCAAACAAATTTCTCTGGTATACATCCAGGTGGACACTTCAAGATTGAATAGACTCACAAGCTCTGAAAGAAAAGTTCTAATGATGCTGTTCTCAGCTAAATTTCTGACACTGCAAGTCAAGGGAGATGACAGATGGGGGAATCTTCTTCCCAAATACTGGCAAGCATGATTACATTGTCTATTTCTTCAGTCTCTAAATCATGTCTGACTCTTTGCTATCCTATGGATTTAACACGCCAGGCTCCTTTGTCCTCTAGTATCTCCCAGAATTTGCTCAAATTCATGTCCATTGAGTCAGTGATGCTATCTAAACCAGGCTCCTCTGTCCATGGGATTTCTCAAGCAAGAAAGTTAGAGGGGGATGCCATTTCCTTCTCCAGGGGATCTTCCAGACTAGGGATCAAACCCACATCTCATGCTTGGCAGGCGGGTTCTTTACCACTAGTGCCACCTGGGAAGCCCTCAAAGAATATTACACTTGAAATATATTATTATTACTTATCTTTCACAATAGATTCAAATTGCCTATGTTTTGGAATAATCTCAACTATTCCTCTGAACTTGAGCCCAATCAGCCGTTTTACATAGGAGTAGCTACCAATAGATGCTTCTGGAACATATATATGGTCTCCAATATTTACTTATTTGCATGACTATACCATTGCTTCCAGTAGCACAAATAGTAAAAAATCTGTCTGCAAGGGAGTAGACCTAGGTTTAATCCCTGGGTTAGGAAGATCCCCTGGAGAAGGGAATGCCTACCCATTCCAGTATTTTTGCCTGGAGACTCCCGTGGACAGAGGAGCCTGGCAGGCTACAGTCCATGGGTTCTCAGAGTCAGATACAGCTGAGCAACTAACATTTTCACTTTTCACTATTGCCTCAGAAATTCAAGACATGAGATGATTCGATTCAAGCAACTTTGCTTTTTTTCCAGGATTTTTGCATTTTTTACTGGAGTATAGTTGCTTTACAATATTGTGTTAGTTTCTGCTGCACAGCAAAGTGGATCAGCCACACATATACCTGCATCCTTTCTTCCTTGGATTGTCTTCCTACTTAGGTCGCCAGAGCACTGAGTCGAGCTCTTGTTAGGTAGCCCATTAGTCAGTGTGTTAGTTGGTTCTTGTTAGTTACCTATATGATATAAATTGTAGTATATGCACAGCTATCTCAATTTCCAATTCATCCCACCCCCCACTTGGTATCCATACATTTGTTCTCTACATCTGTGTCCATTTCTTCTTTGCAAACATGTTCATCAATACCATTTTGCCTAGATGCCACATATATGGGCTAATATACGGTATTTGTTTTTCTCTCTGACAAACCTCCTTTCTGAATGGGATTAAAATCTCATCCAACTTTTTAACTACCGCGGGAAGTCTGACATGCCAAGAACATCCACAGCTCAAGTACCCTATTCAGAACCTGTCTGTTACAAGGTCTACTACACAGTCTATTACAGTGTATTTTGTTTTATTCTATTACTGTCTCAAAAGAACTTAACGTGAACTATGTAGCTACAATATACAAAGACAACGTAACAGGCAAACAGGCAAAGAGAACAGGGAAGAGGTCAGGAGGTAAGTGAGGCAAATGCAATAGAACCTGGACTCCAAGCCCAAGTCTCTAAAATGTTGTCTCAATTGCCACCCACAATGATCTGAGAGTGACATTGTCTCTACCTTGAATAAAGATTAAAGAAACAATTCTTTGGAAAGTTGTAGCAGATACCTGAGTTGAAAATTTATTTTGCCACCTCAGACCCATATGGTAAGAAAATGGGCAGTGTACTTTCTTCTTCATTAGAAAATTTTTATATAAAAACATGCTAATTAGACCTGCTTAAATATAGATCATACTTATCTAATTATCCAATGACTTTAGGTTGAGTTTACTTTAATTTCATATTACAGTTGGCTTTACATTTTGCATTGCAATGCAATTGTGAATTGCAAATGTGAATTTTTTATCCTGGGCAATATTCTTGTTGGATATTTGCTTTATATTATAGTTTTTCAGGAACCAGGAATAAAATCCTAAAATTCATAAAGTCCTAGTCCTACAAGTTCTGACACTCAGGTGTCAGTCTCAATTCTTGGAGAATCTCTTCCAAATCCCCCAACAGATAACACACACCCAATTTCTACCTCCATATGTAAAGCAGAACTTGCTTCTCATTTGATTACTTTGTTTAGACATCTGGAAGAAAGAAGAGGGAGCAAGAGTGACAAGAAAAGAGAATGAGAAGGGTGAAAAGAGGAATGGAGGTTGTCAACAGTGTTCAGGACACCATGTTAACAGTAGTCGTTGGTCCCAGCATCTTCAGAATTTTCTGTTTAAATATCAGACATTCCGGGCAGCACCTAAAGCAACTTACTCTAATATCAAAACTGTGGTGACAAGGAATGAGCAAAAGAAAATGAGGCCATGTGAACCTAGTGTTAAAATCTATCCTTGTTACATATGAACCTGCCTTGAGACTTTGGGTCAGCTATTTAACCTCTCTGAACCTCAGTTTAGCCTCAACTGTAAAAGAGAGATAATTAAATCAATTTTCAGGGACATTGTTAGGATGAGGAATAACATACCTCAGCACCTATTAATAGTAGTAAATGGCCCAGGACATGTTAGGCTCTCAGTAAAAACTATGTGATATTATTAAATTTCCTGCTCAAAAAGAAATGATATTATATCCCCAGAAATGAATTGTAGCATAACAAATTATAAATAAACCTGCTAACATGAATTTTAGTAATTGTATACTGAGTCCCAATTCTTTAAAAGACTTCCCAAGTGGTTCACTTGATAAAGAATCTGCCTGCATTGCAGGATACCCAGGTTCAATCCCTGGGTAGGGAAGATTCCCTGGAGAAAGAAATTGCAACCTCCTCCAGTATTATGGCCTGGAGAATCCTATGGACAGAGGAACCTGATGGGCTACAATGCATGGGGTTGCAAGAGTTGGACATGACTTAGCAACTAAACCACCAACACCAATGTCCTTAAATAAGATCGTAACAACAGTATCTTAAAGATGTTAGAGTCCTATTTCCAAGCCTCAGCAAGGCACCCAGATAGAACCACAAGGTTGTCAGTTCAAGGAAACCATAATGCAGAGAAAGAGTGTTGCATTTTTAAAGTAGTGCTTACTGGGGCCTTTAAACATTAGGCTGAGTCATGCATTTTCATTACCCTATTTAACACACCAAATCTATGAGGCAAGTACTATGGACACACCTACATGAAAGCTGAAAAAAGTGAGCTACAGGGCCCCCAGGTCGTAAAGGGAGTTGAGGAGACTCTAACTCCCAGCTGGACTCTGGTTCTGGGAGTTAGCATCTCTGCCAGGATGAATATAAGGAGAAAAGCTACATGTCAAGTGTGTAATAGAAGAGGTATAATGCTAAGGGTTGGACAGAGAGAAGAAAAAATGAAGTCAAGGTGGCAGGAACATCATGCTAAAATCCAGACTTGAACATAGTGGCCTCTTTCAGGCTAATCTCTCCTTTCCTTCTTGTAACAATTTCCTACAACTAATTATGAGGATCCGTCTCCACCTGGCAAAGGGGCGTGGGACATATCCTTTCCTCATTCTCGGGAGTAGATTCTCTCAAGGGCTAAACTCATGTTGAGTCTGGGATTTCTTGCCACGGTCTGTGTGTGGAGCAGTGAGCAGGCTCTCAACATGTTGCTAAGAAGCCTTAAACCCAGATTACGGCACCTCTCTCTCCAGAGTGCTCTTTTTTGGGTTAGGGTGAAAGGTCATCCTCTCAGACTGGCTAGTTGTACTCAACCAATTACAAGACCCCAGTGTTTCTACAAAAGAGATCTTTAAAATTCCACCCAAAGATTTTTTTTTTTTTTTTTTTTGCAGCTGACTTACAAAAAAGCACAAGTAAGCAAATGGGAACATCAAAAGCATCTTTTAACTTCTAGTATAATTACTAGCAGCACAAATATACATTTAAAAAATTGTAAGTTTTCCTTATATGTCCTTTTTTAATAGTCTCGATTTATTTCACCAAGATTCAAGTAGAAAAAGAGATGACTGTTGTACTTTTGACACTCTAGAACTTAAGAAACCTGAGTGGATACGAGGCAATGCTCAGCACAAAACCTCTGGATGGCCTCAAACTCCCAGTTACACATCTTTATTTCCTCTGTTTAACTTGGGGAATTAAAACTGCTTAAATGGAAAGGAGATTCAATTTTGTTTTTTCCTTTCTTTTCTCTGGGCATCATGCAACCAAGGACAGTGACTTGCTAGGATTTTCCCTCTTTTTGAAGGACAAAATACAAATGTGAAGCTCCAGCCTTAGAAGGTGTTGAGTCAGTGTGTTTTGGGGTCAAGATTGCAGGTCCTGTTGCATGTCTAAAATGCCCTCCTTGAGCCTTAATATAATCAGAGAGAATTTAGGTCAACACTTGTGTCATAATGAATAAGTTTATCCACAGCTAATATTTGGCTTCCCTGAGTTTCTTGAGGGCATCGCATGTCTCTTTTGACAGAGCTCTGCTCTTTTTTTACTTAGAAAAATACATCTTGTTGAGAGGGAAACCATTTTGACAAAAAGAATTACAAAATTGGAAATAAAATGGTTCATTTTTGTCAATACATTTATTCTATCATCTTTGTAATTTCATCCTACAATAAAGCAATCACAATCTTCAAAAACACATCCCAGCAGCTTTTAAGAAATTCTGGATTGCAACAAAGCTGTGCGCTACCATTCTTTAGACTGAGGTCTGGAAGTTAAGTTCACGCTTCTATGCTTTGAAATTGTGTACGGTGCTAAGTCACTTCAGTCATGTTCAACTCTGCGTAATCCTATGCACTGTAGCCCACCAGGCTCCTCGGTCAATGGGATCCTCCAGGCAAGAATACTGGAGTGGATTTCCTTTTCCTTCTCCAGGGGATCTTCCCAACCCAGGGATTGAACCTGAGTCTCATGTCTCATACATTGGCAGGCGGGTTCTTCACCACCAGCACCACCTGGGAAGCCCATGCTGTGAAACTGGGGCCCCAGTAATCAGTCACTGGGTTTACAAATATTGACTGAGAACTTACTTTGAGGTCTTGGTGACCTCATGGCAAAACAGAGTGAAGGAATCAGTCCCAGAGGCCCCCAGCCTCCAGGATCTAATGCCTGATGACCTGAGGTGGAACGGATGTAACAACAATAGAAATAAAGTGCACAATAACTGTAATGTGCTCGAATCATCCCCAAACCACCCCCTCCTGGGTCCGTGGAAAAATTTTTTACCACAAAACTGGTCCCTGATGCTCTAAAGGTTGGAAACCACTGGCCTACAAGAAACCTGGGAGTACAATTATTATGTACAGAGGCTTCCAATAGAGTGGGGCCAATAAAAGAAGAGAGAAGTAAAGAAATGTTAGCGCATCACATATTTTTAAATATTCAAAAAAAGATAGTGTATATATGTACACATATATGTACACATGTATATGTGTGTACATATATACACTATATCCGTATATAATGTCTATAAGCATATGTGGGCTTCCCAGGTGGCGTTAGTGGTAAAGAACCTGCCTGCCAATGAGAAGATGTAAGAGATATGGGTTCGATCCCTGGGTTGGGAAAATCCCTGGAGCAGGGCACGGTGACCATTTCTGCCTGGAGAATCACATAGACAGGGGAGCCTGGCAGGCTATAGTCCATAGAGTCACACAACGTCAGACATGACTGAAGTGGCTTAGCATGTGTAAATAACTATCTATGTACATGCATATGTGTATATGTGTGTATATATAAGTTTGTGTGTGTGTATATATGTATATAACATTTTAATGGGAAATTTCCAGGATAAAGACCATATATCTGATGTCACCCTGGCCCAGAAAGGCAAATAAATGAAGTTGAGGTGGGGGCAGTAATGTTCTCATGATCCTTGTAAGATTAGCTCCTGAACAAAGTGCAGGAAAGTATCACTTCACACAGTAAAAATGTGATGTCTCTATTACTTAATTTTTTATTGAGATATAGTTGACATAAAACAGTATATTAGTTTTAGGTGTATGACCTAATGATTCAATATTTGCATATACTGTGAAATGATCACATTAGCATCCATCACCACACATAGTTACAAATATCGATATTTTTTCTTGTGCTGAAAAATATTAAGATCTACTTTCTAAGCAACTGCAAAATAATACAGTATTATTAACTACGGTCACTATGCTATACATTCTCTCTCCAGGACTTACTATTTTTTAAGAAAGATCTGGGTTGATTTATTCCAAAGAAGCAGCAAAAAAGCAAAGCCCTTGATTCCATTCTGCTCATTGACTGTTTGCTCTGAAAACCTTGGGAAATAGCTAGTTTATTCCATTCATAGCTGGTTTACTCCATTTCTGACCGAATTCTTCAGGAAAATAAGCATTACGAGTGGAAGAATTCAAGAGTCCCAGCGATGGCTGTGAAGTAGGAGCAGCTCTTTCACAAACCACGTGGAAACACAGGAATCACAGTAACTATGCTTATTCACCCGAGCGTTTGTTGAGTGAGTGTCCAGTCTGTGCGAGATACAATTCTTGGCCCTGGACATACAACAGGAAATAAAACAGACACTAACCTTGTCTTCCCGGAGTTTAGATACTGGTGGAGAAAGACAGATAGGATCAATTAAGCAAACAATAATTTGTTATGTCAGGCAGCGATATAAAATGGTGAGCAGGAGAAAGTTAAATCCGGGACTAGTCGAGCAGGGGGCACTGATATTTTAGGGAGAGTGAAAATGGGAGATTTTTTTCCAAAAAGTTAACTCTTGGGGAGACCTGAGCGAAATGTGTCTGGGTCATGGGAACACACGGGAAGAACATTTTTTAATATTCCCACCCATCCACCCTCTCATCCTGGCAGGAGTGTGCCAAGGACGCGTGAGTAACAGAAAAGAAGTATTAATGAAACAGTGAGCCAGGCAGGAGGGTCAGGGGCAGAGGAAGGGGGCAGCAGGAGGAAATGCAACGGAATCAGAGCGAAACAGGGAAAAGGCGATCAAGCTATTGAAGATATTTCTCTTGTAAAGATCTGTTGTTCTACTGAGATGAGCAGTCATGACTGGGTTTTTAGAAGAGAAACAGGATTTCAGGGAAAGTCTTCCAAGAGGACTGCAGGAGACCAAACACAAGATGAAGGGGGTGATGGGGCCTTGAACCGGAGTTACAGGAAAACATCTCCAGAAAAGCCTGAAGCTTCCTCCTCCTCCACACAATAGCCTTTCCAAGAACAGAAAGGAGAGCACAGGACGAATCAGAAACCGCGGTAGGCATTTGGGAGTTCAGTGCCATCTGCACAAAACCCCAGCCAAACGGCTTTCTCATTGGCCCACCCCAGTTCAGTGACCCCACACAGGACTGGGAAAGTGGGCAAACAAGCTTGGTTCCAAATTCCTTGTGTAGGAAGACTAATATTACATGAGTCAATGAATCTTCACTTCTCAAATTTGCCGCAAATGAAAGAACTTCCTCTGCCCCCTCAAAACATCTGGATGCTGCCTGGTGGGCCTCAGATCCAAGTGGAAACATCTGGCTACCAGCCAAGAGGGAGAACTGGGTGGCATCTAAATATGATCTTGCAAAATTACTCTAGCAAAAGCATTTAAAAAAAAGTGTTGCCCTGTATAAATCTCCAGTCTATTTAGAGATGCTTGTTTATTTTTTTCTCTGACACCTTCATCCCTGAGTACTGCCAGTAGCATGGGGAAGGGACCTGGTTTTGTGACAAAAGAAACGCAGCCATGTGACCAAGCCTATCCCCATTCATCTATTAACTCCTGAACATGTAGCCTTTCTTGTTCTTTCTTCCTTGAGTAGTTAGCTCCCCCTCTGCAACTCTGGAAATCTGGAATTCATGGGTAATTTTGGCCCTGGCCAATCTGAACTCCCACTCTGCATGCTTTTTGTATGACTGGCTTTCACTCAGGAGGCTGGAGAGAAAAATAGAAGTAGTGTGTACGAGAGGAAGAAATGTGTGCATTTGTCATTTTACACAGTGCGTACTACATTGTCATCACTGTCAAACATAATAAAAGTGCAGCAGAAACACTTAGCCATGCATTGATCGGCTCCCCAACTCCGGCCGGGAGTAGAGTAACAGACCCACCCCCCCTGCTCATCCACCCCCCTACCCTGAGCTTTAAGGCAGAGGGGAGTGAGCTTCCTGTAACTGTTTATTTTGGAAACTCTTGAGGAAGCATCTGACTTCAAACTTTCCCATTGTTCAGCTATTGCCACAGAACCCTTTATAATAACTGAAATATAATAAATGTTAAGTAGAACTTTGGTGGAAATGGTCGTTGAACTTTGCTGGTTTGTGATTAGTAGGATTGTTATTAAGAAGGTATGACTTTTGATAAATGGTTTTTTTTAATTCTTTTTCAAACCATATACATTCAGCCTTACTATTAGTAATTACAGTGTAAAACATCATATGTTGAATGGCTCACTCCATTGCAATGAGCTATACTAAGGGGTTAAATTTGTTTAAATTCTTGTCACATATCCTGAGGTCCATGGTGCATGCATGCATGCTCAGCCACTTAGTCATGTACAACTTTTTGCAACCCCATGAATTGCAGCCCCGCCAGGCTCCTCAGTCCATGGAATTTTCCATGCAAGAATACTGGAGTGGGTTGCCATTTCCTCCTCCAGGGAATCTTCGCAACCCAGGGATCCAACTCACATCTCCTGCATCTTTTGCATTGTCAGGCAGGTTCTTTACCACTGCGCCACCTGGGAAGCCCTGAATGCATGGTATTATGTGTAATTTTGCAGATAAGGAAGCTGAGATGAGAAAGAGAGAGAACAGGGCTTGCTTCCAGTCACTAGGAGAGCAACAGACAGGGCAGGGATGTGAGTCCATGGCTGACTCATTCTGAAGCCCATGTAGAAAACACTTGGAGAGGTTGCAGGTTCATGTCTAGAATTAGCAAGACATCTTCCTGCTGAACAAATGTGTATGCTAGACAGCAGAGCTGGGGAATCTTCATATAACCCCCAAACCTAATGTAGGAGCCGGGATTCAAAATTCTAGATCCCTTTGCACCTCTCAAGGTGCCACGTGCGTGAAATATACCCGGATAAGAATTTGGTTCAGGCTCCCAGTATAGCTTCCAGTTCTCCTGGAACCAGTGGCAATGTAAGCCTCCAGCTCTGGGTTGCAAGGTGAGTTCCCAGTGCACACTTGGCATGTATCAGTGTGGGCATCAGCTGTAGTTGATCAGAAGAGTTCGGAAAGTTTTCTGCTCATCAAGGAGCAAAGACAACTGTCTCCTCATGCCGCGGAGGATGTGACTGGATCCTCCTTTGTGACTGGATGTGGGATATGTTTCTCAAAACTTAGCCTCAAATCTGTTTCTCCAGTCCCCCCAATGATTCTGTCAGCTACTAATGTCCTTTATTAAATCTATTTTCCACTTAGACCAGCTAGAGTAGATTGTATTGTTTGGAACTTACAACCTTGAACAACACAGACAGAGGAAAGACAGAAGGAACTCACATACTTCCTCTGTGCAAGCATTAGTTGCTCAGTCATGTCTGACTCTGTGTGACGCCATGAACTGTAGTCCACCAGGCTCTTCTGTCCATGGAATTCTCCAGGCAGCAATACTGGAATTGGGTAGCTATTCCCTTCTCCAGGGCATCTTCCCAACCCAGGGAATGAACCCGGTCTCCTGCATTGCAGGTGGATTCTTTACCATCTGAGCAGCTTGCAGCTATTTCTCTGAAGAGCTGTTGGTTTATGCCAAGACTACCACCACCATGACCACCCTTTCCCCCAAAGGAACTGTCTGGCTCCCTACAGAAGGGACTGATGCTTTCCTGTGGGAAATACATCTAACATCTCCCAGCATGGCACAGTGTCAGAAAGCAGAAGTTTGGAACTGTGTCAAGCTTCTCTATTTGGGCAAAAATAGAAAGAGAACCTCAGTTTTCCCAACAGAAGCTCCATCTTGCTGAATATGGATCTGTTCTGTTATCAGTAGATTTGGAAACATGGTTCTTTACAATAACACCCAAATCCCTGGAAATGAAAAATGGCAAAATCATACACAAAGGTTTTCCACTTCCCTGGAGCTGTGTTTATTTCTCTCTGCTGATTCCATACTGTCAGATAAATTCAAACTCCGTTTCATTTCATTAAAGCAAAAGTCTGTTTAATGTTGTCCTCAGTTAAATAGAAAAGTTTTCCACTCAAATGTTATTCTTGACTAAGAACAAAGGATTAGGGTCAGAGCTGAGTAGGTGAAGTGTATGGTGGCCTTGGCCAGGCCCAAGCAGAAAGCTGGGAGAACCCAAGCACAGTTCATGCAAAGAGGTATACGGAAGGCAGTATGGGCTATCAGACTCAGTGGGAACATTCTGAAGACTGTGGTCCAGGCAGATGTGTGAGGAATCAGGAAGGGCTTGAGCACAATACAGATAAGCAGGTAAGAGGGGGCAATACGGGAACTCTAGTAATAGGTGGCAGGGCTTCCCCCTGGGGCCTCAGTGGTAAAGAATCCACTGGCAATGTAGGAGCTGCAGGAGACTCAAGTTCTATCCCTGGGTCTAGAAGATCCCCTGGAGAAGGAAATAGCAACCCACTCCAATGTTCTTGCCTGGAGAATCTTGTGGACAGAAGAGCCTGGTGGGCTACAGTCCATGGGATCTCAAAGAGTCAGACACAACTGAAGTGACTTAGCACGCAACAATAGGTGACTGGTCCTTTTTTTTCCCAACCTTAAAGAAGTTATATTGAACACTGTCAACCATAACTTCAAAGTAGCAATGCAAATTTATTCAGGCATAAAGCAACAGAAAGTTAGACACCTTTGGAAGCCATAATGCCTCTTTTTGGCCATCAGAGTATTACTTAATAGTGTATTGCTCCAGAGTTTATAAATTCTGATGAAAGTTTTGTATGACAACCTTCTATTCTTTCTATCCTTTGTTCTTAGAACATACAATTGAGAATGGATAATTGAACCTGAACTACCTTATTCACTTTCAGTTTAACTGCTTAGTCGTGTCAGACTCTTTGTGACCCCATGGACATCTCTGTTCATGGGATTCTCAAGCAAGAATACTGGAGTGGGTTGCCATTTCCTTCTCCAGATGATCTTCCCAATCCAGGGATCGAACCCAAGTCTCATCTCTTTTGCATTGGCAGGGGGATTCTTTACTACTAGCGTCTTAGGGTAATTCTAGTTCACAGTGAGTATGTTAAGATCCAACATTCTCACTATGTATCTTTTTTATTCTCATTAATATCCAAAAGACAGAAATCCATCCCTAAAGACATCTGATAAAAATGAAAGTCTCAGAGTGAAATACAGACGATAATCCAAACTATTTCTCTTTTTTTTTTTTTGGAAAAAAAGGAAAGTATTTTTAATGCTTTCTAATGTTTTATATTTTATATAATTTTTATAGAAATTAACAAACACAGTAGCAAAATTTGTGAACGCTTCCACTTTCCAATCTTATCCTATTCCCTCCAAACTCACTCACATTTGCATGTTTATATTACTGATAAAACAGCAAAAAGAAATTTTTTCATCCAATAACTCCACTTCTAAGGACTCAGTCTGAGGCTGGGGGGAAATTATATAGGCAACCAAACTATATATGCATATATATATATTAAAAAATAGCAACAGTCAGAAATAACCTACTTATCCAAAAATAAGGAAGTTATTAATCTCTATTATGTAAAACTATAATAATAATATCATATAATTATTAAAAATAATAATTTAAAGACTATTTGAAAGTAGAAAAATGTAAATGAAGTGAAAAAGTAACATACCAAACTGCATGAGAGTGATCCTAGTCATGTGTATTTTTTTCTTAACAAAATTCATATGTGTTAGTGAAAAAAACTGGAAGAGATAATGTCAAATTATTTTCAGGGATGGACTTTTCAATGAGTTTTTGTTTTCTTCATCGTCTTCCTAATTTTCTGTCTTATTGTATAATATTATTTTATATAATTGGAACAATCAGTAGATATAACTTACAATCACTGAAGCAAATTGAAATTCTGACCAGACAACAGCTCTTCACCTGGTAAGAGGGTGGTACTGGCTACAGCAGGGCAAAGTGAAAAATGGTGGTCTCAGTGGTGAACAGTCTAAGAAAAAAATATATTTTATTGTGAAGCTATTTTCTTCATATTCTGAGAGCAGCTTTCTGAAGATAGCAGAAATCTATTTTTCCAAAGAAGTAGCTAGAAATTACCTTTTGTATTCCCGACAGCCCAGTTCTCTGCCATTATTCCCTCTTGCAATTCCTGCCCTAATCTCTTTGCCAACTGCTCCTGTTTAGTAAAAATGTTCATTCCTCTATGGACCTATCTTATTTGCTCTGTGTTTACCATGGCAGTCTTTCTGTGCCTTATGTGTCCAAACCAAAAGTCGGAGAATTTGGTCTCACTGTGGGAAAAAAATATTTGAAATTTGTTACTGTCTTGGAAGGTCTTCCCTGGTGGCTCAGATGATAAAGAATCCACCTGCCTGGATGAAACTGGAGCCTATTATACAGCATGAAGTAAGTCAGGAAGAAAAACACCAATACAGTATATTAATGCATATATATGGAATTTAGAAAGATGTTAACGATGACCCTGTATGCAAAGCAAAAGAGACACAGATATAAAGAACAGACTTTTGGACTCTGTGGGAGATGGTGAGGGTGGGATAATTTGAGAGAAGAGCATTGAAACATGTATATTACCATATGTGAAATAGATCACCAGTCCAAGTTTGATGCATGAAACAGGGCACTCAAAGTCGGTGCATTGGGACGACCTTGAGGGATGGGGTGGGGAGGGAGGTGGGAGGGGGGTTCAGGATGGGGGACAAATGTGCACCCGTGACTGATTGACGTCAGTGTATGGCAAAAACCACTACAGTATTGTAAAGTAATTAGACTCCAATTAAATAAATTAATTTTTAAAAAAGACTCCATCTGCCAATGAAGGAGACTCAGGTTCGATCCCTGGGTTGGGTTGATTCCCTAAAGAAGGGAATGGCAACCCACTCCAGTATTCTTGCCTGAAGAATCTCCAGTATTCTTACCAGATGAGCCTGGCAGGCTACAGTCCATGTGGTCACAAAGAGTCGGACATGACTAACACAAGACCTTATACATGTAAGTACTCTTCTGGATTTAATTTCAATGTGTGCTTTGCTCAGTCGTGTCTGACTATTTTACAATGCCATGGATTGTAGCCCACCAGGCTCCTCTGTCCATGGAATTTTCCAGGCAAGAATACTGGAGTGGGTTGCTTTTCATTTGAGGAAGATTAAGTTGGTTATGCTCTTGGTCATGATGATGAAGAATGGTCCAGTTTCATTATTTGTAAAGTGGAGAAGTGTCTGCTTCATGGGTTTAGGGGGAAGAAGGTAATGAGATGATTGTATATAAAGCCTGTAACAATGTCTGGCAATGAATAATTTTTAAAGGTTTATGTCCCATTGTGATAGCTAGAGCCTGGAAGATAGACTATTTGAAAGGAAGAAAGTAATATATAGCAATGTCAATGCAACACCATGGAATCATAGAGGGTCAGCAAAAGAGTGCAGGCTCAAGCTAGATTGCTTGGGTTTGAATTCCTTACTTGTGAAACATTGGTTAAATTACTTAGTTTCTGTATACCTCAGTTTCCATACATTGACAACAGTTGCTGCTTCATAGGGTTATGATGTGGATCATGCCAAGTGGTTCAGAGGATATCTGGCAAAACAGTAATCACTATATATTTCTATTAAGACTTGTTTCACAACAACACAAAGAAATTGCCTAGAACGCAGCACTACCTGCTCTGTGAAGTTCCCTGGGGGCCCAGAATCATGTGATGTGCCATCTGCAATGTGCCCCCTTCACCCACAGTGGTTTTTTTATGTGACACTTGTTTCCTCTGTCCTTAACTAACCAAGTTCCTGGCTGTGCCTTATATTTTTGTGTCCCCCAAACCTAGGACCTTGTCCACCTTCAATGATAAATGTCACTAAAAACAGGCCATGACACTTACCGATTATGGACAATTGATTTTATTATCGTAAGGCTGTTTTATTCCCCTCCTCCCCCACCCCCAGTCCCACACACAGAAGGTGTACATTTTAGGGTAATTTGGGAAGAAAGGAAATATTTCATTTCATCCATTGAAAGATATGAATAAACCTGAATTTAGGCTTAATTTTAACAAAATCTCTATAAAATTGTTAGCACTTAGGTGATTAAAATTCTATCACTTGCTAATTATAGAAACAGTTCCATTATTCTGATTTGAGCCACTGAGAGAACCTTAAGTGGAAGCTATTTGACTAGTTATTTCCACGCTGCTAAGAATATAAACCAATTTCCCCCTCTGTGTCTACAAGTTCCTTCTCTGAGTCTGGGCCTCTATTCCTGCCCTGCAAATAGGTTCATCAATACCATTTCTCTAGATTCCATATATATGAGTCATTATATGATATCATCATATATTATTATCATATATAATATCACAATATATGATAATCTTCCTGGCAAACTCCGGGAGATAGTGAGGGAAAGGGACGCCTGGCAAACTGCAGTCCATAGGGTCATGAAGAATCAGACACAACTTGGCGACTGAACAACATATGATATTTGTTCTGCTCCTTCTTAAGGAGTTGAGAGAGTAGCATTAACATATATACACCGCCATGTGTAAAATTAAAGGACTCTTACTCCTTGGAAGGAAAGCTATGACCAACCTAGACAGCATATTAAAAAGCAGACACATTACTTTGCCAACAAAGGTCCGTCTAGTCAAAGCTATCGTTTTTCCAGTAATCACGTATGGATGCGAGAGTTGGACTGTAAAGAAAGCTGAGCACCGAAGAATTGATGCTTTTGAACTGTGGTGTTGGAGAAGACTCTGGAGAGTCCCTTGGACTGCAAGGAGATCCAACCAGTCCATCCTAAAGGAGATCAGTCCTGGGTTTTCTTTGGAAGGACTGATGTTGAAGCTGAAACTCCAATACTTTTGCCACCTGATGAGAAGAGCTGACTCATTTGAAAAGACCCTGATGCTGGGAAAGATTGAGGGCAGGAGGAGAAGGGGACAACAGAGGATGAGATGGTTGGATGGCTTCACTGACTCAGTGAAGCATGAGTTTGGGTAAACTCCGGGAGTTGGTGATGGACAGGGAGGCCTGGCGTGCTGCAGTCCATGGGGTTGCAAAGAGACAGACACAGCTGAGCAACTGAACTGAACTGATGTGTAAAATAGCTAGCTAGTGGGAAGTTGCTATATAATACAGGGAGCCCAGCTCAGGGCCCTGTGAAGACCTAGCGGGGTGGAATGGGGGCTAAGGGATGGGAGGGAGGCTCCAGAGGGAGGGAATGTATATATCCTTAGGGCTGAGTCCCCCTGTTGCAGGGCAGAAACCAACATACCATTGTAAACAATTACCGTCCAATTAAACAAAAAAAATATAAACCAACTTTCAACCTCTGTGACTCACGCCATAAATCCTGGGTACGCAGAGCAGAACTCTGTGGGAACACAGCAATGATATTATGGGACTTCTGGGTCCGGGGACCCTGAGGAAGTCACAGCTCCCCTCCGGGTGGGACTGATGTTCTTTGTACGCAATAGGGCTGACAAACCCGTCTAGAAAGATGAAACAGCGACGGTTGAATAATTCGCCCGATTCAGAAGGTGGCAAACAGCAAGGAGGCGCTGAGGAGATGCCTTTAATTCAATGAGTAACTAAAGTTTATTTGGTTTGAAATTTCTAGATGCTTCCAAAACAGCGCTGTCTAAATTTCCCTAAACAACTACAAGCCATCCTTAAAACTGTTGGCAGAATGGCCCGTTCCCAGGCAGAGTCGTTTCAAACCCGTTCAGCTCCACGGATCTCCGCCTTCTCATATCAAAGGGGGCTTCCCGCTGAGTTTGTTTACACCATTAAATTTCCTCAAATGTAAAGCCGAGAGAATTTTTCCAGGTGTTCAAATTCCTCGAGGGTGGGGAGAGTGCGGAGCCCTATATTAGATCAATACCACGCTACAGTGAAACACAAAGAACCTTTTTCACGGTGTGGCCCCCTCTGGAGATCTCTATTTTGGAGGCAGCCTTGGCAGGGCCCGCAAGGCTGGCTGTCACTCCCCGGTGAGACCGATGGCCCGGCCGACCCCGGCGGGTCTCTGAGCTGCGCCGGCGGCGGCCGCGCCGCCCCAGGTCGGGCCGGGATCCAACCCGGCGCCACGTGCAAGCTGGAAGGATGCGGCGCACCCGGGGCGGGTCTCGCACCGCCGCGTCCCAGGGATCGGCCCGGCCCGCTCCGTCCCAGCGCCCGGTTTAAGCAAGCAGAGATGGAGATTCCAACGAGAGCGCTCGGGTGGAAAGCCGAGCGGGAACCCGGGCTTCTGCAAGCCCAGGTGGAAAGAGCTGGCAAGGTCACCCATTCAGTCACCAGGTGGTGCATTTAATTTAAAAGGAGTGTTAACCTTGTTTATACAAAATAACACCAATATGCCGAGAAGCAGTAAATCTATTGTCGTTAAACAGCGGGGAGCCGCTGGCGCTGGCAGCCTGCCCACCCGCGACGTGAACCCGGCTGGCACCGGGCGGCGAGCGCGCGGGCCGGGGCCGGGGCTGCGAGCCCGCCCGCCTCCCCGGAGAAGGCCGGAGCGGCGCCCTTGCCGCCCTCCAGATGACTCTTTGCATTCTTGTCAAATATATTTAGAACAAGAGGTGTCCACTTAAAGGGAAACATTTGTTAATCACTTAAATGCAGGCGCTTGGCAGCCCTCCAGTTTCACCTTTATAAATATGTAGGATCGGGTTCCAGTTAAGCGGGAACTCCCGGGCAAGCTCTCTTTGCTCTCCGCGTCCCCTCGAATTGACCTAAGGTGAATGTCCCTCGCACCTTATTAATTTTCTATCCCAGCGGGCTTTCCGGAGTCGATGCCAGCCTTCTATGTGCTCGTTGACGGAGATAAATAAATGATGCCCGGCCGAGGGAGAAAGAGAGGGATGTTTCTTTAGGCAAGGGACAGATCAAAGTGAAATTCCTGTTGACCGAGGCGCTGTCGACATCCCCCTTGTTTACCAGCAGCTGTCCCCCTGAACGGCACTCGGATAAGTCGCGAAGGCGGCCCTGCGGGGGGGGCGGGCGGTGAAGCAGATAAAAGGGCGTCTGTTTAAACAGACCAGTCCTCGACCCCCGCTCCCTCGTTTAACAATCGGGGAAACTGTTCAGAAGAGGCAAACCCCGGGGGCAGAGGTTTTTAATTCTCCCACTTTGGGGGTCCACAACCTAAAACCCAGGGCTGTCCCGGCGGGCCCTCTGCCGAGGTGATGAATATTCCGGGAGTGGAGGTTTGGGGTGGGGGGCGTCTGGGGGGGATGGGGGGGTCTGGGGAGGGGGGGGCAGGGGCGCAGCTGGGGGCCAGGTGAGAAGGTCAGCGTGAGGTGTCCTGAAGGGCTCTTGGTTTTCTTTGAAAAACTGGGACCCTTCCCCATCCTCCACAAGTCGTAGTAACTAACGAGTCAGAGACAAGGGTTCAGCATTTAAGGGCCGGTTCAGCGTTAGGGGTTAACCGTGTAATTGTTCGGTCGCTCAG
Source organism: Odocoileus virginianus (assembly GCF_023699985.2). Lineage (NCBI taxonomy): Eukaryota > Metazoa > Chordata > Mammalia > Artiodactyla > Cervidae > Odocoileus > Odocoileus virginianus. The sequence continues at coordinate 48,005,424 of NC_069689.1, read as the reverse complement.
CCGTGTCCGACTCCTTGCGACCCCATGGACCAGAGCACGCCAGGCTTCCCAGTCCTTCGCCGTCTCCCAGAGCTAGGTCGAACTCATGCCCGTTGAGTCGGTGATGCCACCCAACCATCTCGTCCTCTGTGGTCCAAAAAAATCACTTTTAATACTTGGAACAGTCTCCCTCATGAGATTGTGACATTGCAGGGGATCTTGTCTGGCACCCTAACTAACATCGTGATTTTACAGCTGAGAAAGCAGTGGCCCCTGAGGCCAAAGGTTTGTCTAGAGTCACTTAGAAGTTTAATGGCAGAATGGGGGCTGGAACCCACTCCTAATCCACCGTTGTTTTCAGACAGACAAAGGGATATAGAAAATATTATGCATATTTTATAATAGATCTACTTAATATATTTTATAATATAATGTATATACATCAGGCTAAGAGGAAATTTAAAGCATATGCATATACTTTACATAAGTATACATATACTTTAAAATTATCTCATTCCATCCTGATGCACTGGGCAGACAGCAGCTGTGTAATGTGCTCCATCCTGAGAGGGAGCCAAAAACTCTCACCTGGCTTGGGTCCCAGCCTGGCAGATCCTTGGGCTTCCCTTAAGACACACCTCCACCCTGCTTATTTTATGAATACAATCCATTTAAAGATCAACAAGCCTGGAATCTCATAATCTCTTTCATGCTCTAACAGATCAAACATACATGCCTTCCATGAAGCCAATTGGAAAGCAAATTTATTTCTGCTTTTAGAAAGAGAAGAAGGTGCAAAACAAATGATCTTACTTCCTCCATTCTGTTTTGTCACCCATAGGGTGTCTGGTATCAAAGACAAGAGATTTTGAGAGGGGAAAAAAATAAATACAAGGCAGGCAAAGTATTTTTGAGGTGTTCAGAAGAGAGATCTATGTGATTTCCTCAAGAAAGTTCTTTTCAGTATTTTTAAAGATAAACTACTCTCCTACAATACAGTGGTCTATAGTAACATGAGGCTCATCCTATATCTCCTATATCCTATATTGACTCTAACTTTCCCTTTAGAGCAAATGATAAAACTTTTCTTTCTCCAAAATTTAAATTTAGATTATAATCTCTTTATGGCATTTTCTTAATTATCGGTTGTATCCCCCTAAAGGAATACATTGAAAGTTCTAATGCCCAGTACCTCAGAATGGGACCTAATTTGGGGACAGGGTCTTTTTATTTGCAAAGGTAATCAAGTGAAGTTGAGGTCATCAGGGTGGGGCCTAATCCAATGTGACTGCCGTCCTGTACAAAGAGGAAATTTGGACACAGAGATCCACATAGAGGGAAGAAGGGAAGAGGGAGAAGATGCATCCATATGGCCAAGGAAAGGGGCCTAGAAGAGAACCAAAGCTGCCAACACCTTGATTTTGAGTTTCCAGTCTCCAGAACTGTGAGACAATAAATTTCTGCTGTTTAAGCCACTTAGCCTTTGGTACTTGGTTACAGAGCCCCAGAAAACTGGTATATCAATTAATTTTAAGCATCTCATTAACTTTAAATATCCCCTAGAATCAATACTTCAAAAACTACAAAATAAATTTTAATGGCTTTAAATTATTTTTAAGCTCTTCTGTGTTAAGGAAATACAAAGAGAACTAATGTTTATTATACATCTACTACATCCAGGGTAGGATTTGGGGATCATATATATATGTATACATGTATATATATATATATACATGTATATATATATACATATTTTTGTTCATTTTATGTGTATGCTTTCAAAATAAAATTTTATCTAATTCTACAGAAGCACATTTTGTGCAGTAAGAACATTTACAGTAAACATGAGTAATTTAACTGAGTACCAATTAAAGGGTTTGTACCTTGCTTAGCATATTTCATTAAATTACATATCATAGAAGGTAGAATCTTCTCTACATTATGAGCAATGGTACTTGTTGAATTCTTCTCCATCATTTTGCCCACATTTTTGATGTGTAATGTAATTGAATGTTGAAAAGTTTATAGTAGGTTTTCTCAAGGACAATGTTGTGAACACAGATTATAAATAAGCACAGTCAGTCAAGAAGGTTTATCAAGTAAGTGCTCTGTATAAAATCCTAGATGGAGGAGAGGAAAATGTAGAGGTTACAACCTCCTATCTTTGGGTAGCTAAGAATCTAATTGGTGAAAAAGGCCATAGGCAAATAAGAAAGTGCATTAAAATTATACCTACAAAAAAATATCTCATCATTCTAAAAGAAAACAAGCTCAGCATAAAGGACCATAGTTCTTGTATACCTGCAAAACTAGTCCCACTTTATACCTGCTATCTAAACTTAAATGTTAAAAGGGCTATCTTTCTTTTTAAAATTGTTTTAAATTTATTTTATTGAAGTATGGTTGATTTATAATGCTGAGTTAATTTCTGCTCTATAACAAAGTGAATCTGTTTTATATATATATACATATATATATAAATATACATATCTATATACATACACATGTACACATATACACATACACATATATACACATATGCATGTATATATATATTCAGTTCAGTTACTCAGTCATGTCCGATATACATTCTTTTTCATACTCTTTTCCATTATGGTTTATCACAGGATACTGACTATAGCTTCCTGGGCTCTGTAGTAGGAACTTGGTGTTTATCCATTCTATATGTAATAGTTTGCATCTACTAATCCCAGACTCCCAGTTCATCCCTTTCCCACTCCTCTCCCCCTTGGCAAGCACAAGTCTGTTTTCTAAGTCTGTGAGTCTGTTTCCGTTTTGTAGAAAAGTTAATTTGTGTTGTATTTTAGATTCCACATGTAAGAGGTAGCATATGGTATTTGTTTTTCTCTTTCTGACTTACTTCACTTAGTATGATAATCTCTAGGTCCATCCACGTTGCTGCAATTGGCACTATTTCACTCTTTTTATGGCTGAGTAGTGGTCCGCTGTATATATTACCACATCTTTATCCATTCATCTGTTGATGGACATTTAGGTTTTTCCCATGTCTTGGCTGTTATGGATGGTGCTGCTATGAATACAGAGGAGAATGTATCATTTTGAATTATAGTTTTGTCTGGATGCATAAAGAGGGCTGTCTTTCTCTTTCAAAATGTCCAGATTTGATTGAAAAAGTCTGCAGTCACCTTAACTCAGGATTTCTCAACCTGGGCACTATTAACATTTTAAGCTGAATGATTCTTTGTCATGGGAGTTGTCCTGTACCTTGCAGGATATTTGGCAATATCTCTGGCTCCTACTCACTAGATGCCCTCACCCAGTTTGACAGGTTAAAATGTCTCCAGTCATTGCTAAATGGCCCTGAGGGGAGCAAAAGAACTACTGTTCTAACCCAAGGTTACATAAAGGTGAGAAGAGGGTATGGTACAGAAGTGAGGATTAAGCCAGGGAAAACTATCTTGAAACTATCTTGAAAAGGTTAGATTTCAACATCTGTAGATAAGTAATTGGTTGAAGAAGGAGGATATTCTTCATATAAAAGAAGAAAAATGAAAAAGAGGAGACTGAGAGTCAGAAGTACAAGAGAAGGCAAAGATTGGGACATTAAACAGGTTAACCAACCTGTTTACCGAGCTACACCTCTATCTACATACCCCTCAACAATACTGGGGGCTTCCCAGGTGGCACCAGTGGTAAAGACTCCACCTGCCAATGCAGGAGATGCAAGAGCCATGGGTTCAATCTTCCCTGGGATGGGAAGATCCCCTGGAGAAGGAAGTGGCAATCCAGTCCAGTATTCTTGCCTGGGAAATCCCATGGACAGAGGAGCCTGGTGGGCTATAGTCCGTTGGGTCTCAAAGAGACAGACACGACTGAACACACACACCATCATCATCGTCAACAATGTTTAAAAAATTGTAAATTTCTAAAATCTCTTAATCCGTGGAGGTCCACAGGCCTTAACATAGTGCGCCAGCACTAGCCTGGCTGTGGTGCTTAGCTTCTTTAATATAAACAAAGAAGCAAAGGGTGATAACCCACCCCTTCCTCAATTTTTTCCTGAGAGAAGAGCAGTTAGCAGCATGAAAAAAATAATACTAGCAGCTGCTGTTTGTTTGTGCCTTTAGTATCCCAGATCTTCTGCAGACATTACCTGGTTTAATCCCCTCAAGGCCTTGGTGAGGGCACAATTCACTTCTCTGGGGCTCAGTTTCCTAAACTGCAGAGTAAAGGAGGATGGCATCACATGTGAAGTGTCTGGGCCATGACTTGAATCCAGATCCGGCTACATCAAGCCCATGTGTGTTGACCTTGCCACATACCAGGGACTGGCAAGACAGCAATCAGGGGAACTTCCAGATGAAAAGAACTCGGCCAGCTTAAAGACCAGAGGAAATGATCATTCTTTATACAGAAGCTCTAGAAGAGAGGAGTAAGACTTGCTCTTCTTTATTTCAGCTTAACCTTTAATGACAACAAGTGTACTAACTCATCAAAATGAAGTGATCACCATCTGGTTTATTTCACTGAGCTGTTTTCCCTTGTGGCTCAGCTGGTAATGAATTTGCCTGCAATACGGGAGACCTGGGTTCGATCCCTGGGTGGGGAAGATCCCTTGGAGAAAGGAACAGCTACCCACTCCAGTATTCTGGCCTGGAGAATTCCATGGACTATACAGTTCATGGGGTCTCAAAGAGTTGGACACGACTGAGTGACTTTCACTTTCACTTTGGATTAGGAGTTTCTAGACAGGCTGATGTTTAATAGAAGTATAACAATATAAATATGAATTCTGGTTGCAGTGAAATCCCTCCAAATGAAGACTTTAGCTTTAAAAATTTTTTTAAGACTCTCCCTGGTGTCTCAGACAGTAAAGAATCTGCCTGCAATGTGGGAGACCCAGGTTTGACCCTGGATCAGGAAGATCCCCTGGAGAAGGGAATGGCCACCCACTTCAGTACTCTAGACTGGAGAATTCCATGGACAGAGTAGCCTGGTGGATTACAGCCCATGGGGTCACAAAGAGTAGGAGCAACTTTCACTTTTTTTTTTACAACTCTCCCAGGTAAGGATATTCAATTTTCAGAAGCAGGCTTTCTTCCTGGCTCGTTTAATTCTTCACTTACTTGGTAAATTTAGCTGCCCATGTGACTGGGAAGAAGTCATCTGGTTGGGGAAATACAAAGTCCTCGCAGCTCCAGTCCTGTGAAAAGAATTTCATTTAAATGTAGTCACATGTGATTTGGACTAAGAATTATTTATGCCCTCACAGTCCTACATGTCTGCTGGATCAGAAATGTGTATGCCTTTTATCTGTCCACATTGAACCAGCATGATGTCTTACCACTGCCATCTCATTGTGTGTGGGTACGTGCTCAGTCGCTTCAGTCGTGTCTGACTCTTTGTGAGTCTATGGACTGTAGCCTGCCAGGCTCCTCTGTCCATGGGATTCTCCAGGCAAGAATACTGACGTGAGCTGCCATGGCTTCCTCCAGGGGATCTTCCTGACCCAGGGATCGAACCCACATCTCTTATGTCTCCTACATTGGCAGGTGGGTTCTTTACCACCAGCATCACTTGGAAAACTCTTATCTCATTGTATCCACTCCCAAAACCCTGAGATAGGAGATGTTTATAACCCCAATACAGAGGTGGAAAAGGGGGAAGATGAAGAGAAATTAAAACAACTTGCCTGAGGTCACATTGTTGGGAAGTAAGAGGGCCACAGTTCAAACCCAGGTCTACCTGATCCCAGAGCCTCTGTCATTCACTAACACAAGTAATTCAAGGGAAATGCAGCTATTTAGCTTAAGGAAATAGAGATCACATTTCCAGCGTATGCCCAAGAAGAACAAGGTGAACCCTGGATCAAAGGAGAGGTACTGAGACTTTCAGGTTCAGGACATGGCTCCAACCAGAACACTTGTTGTTATGTTGTTTAGTCACTAAGTTGTGTCCAACTCTTTGTGACCCCATGGATTGTTGCCCACCAGGCTCCTCTGTCCATAGGATTTCCCAAGCAAGAATACTGGAGTGGGTTGCCTTTTCCTTCTCCAGGGATTCTTTCCAACCCAGGGGTTGAACCGACTCTCCTGCACTGGCAGGCGGACTCTATGCCACTGAGCCACCAGGGAAGCCCTGTCGTGCACTAAATGCCCCACATACCCTCCGAGAAGAGCAATCATTGGGTATTACCGTCTTGTCTCAAAGATTTAGTTTCCAACCCTCAGGATGTCAACACTGTGCTAGATTGTGCCTTTCAGTGATCATTTCCAGCATGCATGATGTTGTGAAATGTTCAGGGAGAAGCAGACTGAGTTCCCTGGGATCTGAGCACAGGCTTTTGCTCTTACTGATGCTTCCCTGCATGCCATCGGCAGGGACCCTCGGTCTGGACACAGTTTTGTTCCTAAGTGGATCACTGGTCCAGTGTTCTCCAGCCATGTGGAAGGACCCAGCAGTGTAAGCTAAGAGGGAGCACAGAAGGTGGAGGACTTCACAGTCCTCTGCTCATCCAGTGCTCACAAGAGCATTTGCAGTAGGAAGACCCAGAAAATCCCTTGGGTCTGCTGCTACAGAAAAGTCAAGGGTGAGGGAGGGTGGGAACACCTGAAGGAATTCATAAACTTCCAGATCGCTTCAATACATGCCTATCTGCCATCACCTGAGTAGCAGATGCCTTTCTAGGAGCTAGGGTTGCAGTTGTGAACAATGCAACATGCCAACCATGGAGCTTATATTCCTCTAGGTCAAGAGAAGACCCAGGAGCAAATTTAGGAGGTCAGAGGATGATATGGGTCAGGGAGGCACAATGATTTATAGTGTGTTCATGCAAAATCTTTCCAAGGAGGAGACATGAGAGTAGAAAACCAAATTAAGCCCAAGAAAGAACCACGAGGATAGCTGGGATTCTGGAATGTTCCAGAAAGAGGCAACCACTAATATAAATCCACCAATGGAGCCAACATGGTGGAACGATGGATGAGAGAATGGAAGGTGTAACAGACCCTATGCTTAACTCTATATACTATTCCTTGTAGAAATAAACCACATTCATTAATTCTTCTATTGACATACACCCAGGTGTCTAGTTATTCACAGTCATAAGCTATGATGCACATGATGAATTTCTCTTATGTATGTAAAGGGAAGTGGAATTCACAATGAATGCACATCTTTAGCTTTGTTAAATGTTATCAAGTTATCCTCCACCAGGATTGTTCTAATTTATAGCCCCTACAATGGTATATGAAAACTACCTTCTCCTCACATTTTCTCTAATATATGATGATATCCAATTCCTTTTTTTTTTATTTTTTAGATTTTGATGAATTTGAAACAATTGTCATTTTTAATTTTTGTTTCCCTGATAACCAAATATAATCTCCATTTATTTAAGTCTTCTGTGTGTGGCCATTCAATACTATTGTATAATAACCTCCATACAGTTCATCTATTTATTTTCTTGAATTTATTCTTAGACACCTGGTGGGTATTGGGCATGGAACCCTTTAAAGTTCCCGTTTTCTGATTGGTCATTGCTGATAAGGACAAAATCAATTACATGTATTGCTGTTTAAATACTGACCTTGTATCTGTCAAATTTCCAAAATTCTTTTACTTTTCTATCTCCCAAAATTATACTGTCTATGATTATGAAAACATTTTCATTCTAATAATTAAAGTTCGTATTTCCCTTCCCGGCTGTCTAGGCAAGCCTTGTCCTTCCTAGAACCTAGAGGGGGTAACAGTGGAGTTCATTGTCTTATTCCTCACTTTGAAGGGGATATTCCTGATATTTTACATCAAACATGATTTTTTGCTTTTAATGTTTGTAGATTTCTTTATCAAAATAAGAAGTTCCTTGGGTTTCCAAAATACTCAGGCAATTCTGACACACTTGTGAAAGTTTAATTGCCATTCTTGGACTGGTATCAGGCAGGTAATGAATGTAGTCCTTTCTCTACCAATAAAATGATGAATACTAATGATATAAATGTCTACATGTTCATATAATTTGTAGAGGATTTGCTTGCTAATTGCTCTCCTGTGGGGTAATGTTTGGGATTTTGAGGTGGAAGAATGTAGTGTTTTCTATAAAAATAGTCTCTTTTGAGCAGCATCAAAGCTGCTAGTGTTTGCCTTTATAGCCCTACAGTGATGGAACTTTGTCGCTTATCTCACAAAAGTAATGTTGAGAGCTCAAAATGTAGAAAATTATGTATCAGAAAATTCTTATAAAAAGTATGAAATTAGTAGACCACACTAAATTCAGTTTTCAAATCTCTTATTCTTAACAGCATTTAAGAAGTAACTTGGGGTTTCAAGTGACCTGTCAAAGTTAATACCCACATTCCTAGATTAATTTATTTCAAATGAATGTATTTTTTAAGAACTTTATTGGTAGGTCCAAAAATATTTTCAAGGCTTGATTTTGTTTTCTGTTTTACTATTAATCACATCCACTTCTTTAATGGTGAGAAGTGATATGTTTTTAACTATACAAAATTGAAAGTGAAATATGATATAATAATTTAAAACTTTTCAGAAATGCAATATAAACTGTTTGAAGGAGGGGGGATGGATTGAATTATTGGAATATACTAGGAAAATCCACAGACTGAAAGAATTAAGGAAATAATGTACCTTCAAGAGTCTCAAGGATTAGACTAGACACAGGACACTATTTTCTTTCTCTCTTGTCTTCTGTTCATTCTGCATATCTCTCATCTCTCTCTGAGCCCTCCTCCAGTGTGGAGAACTCAGATGGCCTGTATCATGTTTGAGAGGTCTCTAAGACTAGCCTCGAGTTCAATAATTTACTAGTAAGACTCATAATTCTGAGAAAAAGCCATTATTCTCACAGTTATAGTTTACCAAAGTGAAAGGATACAAATAGAACAAAAGCAAAATGAAGAGGTGCATTGGACAGGGTTCAAGATAGGCTGGACACGAAGCTTCCAGTGGTTCTCTCCCAGTGGAATCGTGTGTATAGTACATATTACTCCAGTGACCAAAAGTATATTGTTAGCATAGACTATCTGGCCTGGCTGAAGACTCCTAGGTAAAGAAAGATGCTCGTATCAGGAAGGACATTGCAAGGGTTTGAAGATTACCTCACTGATAGTGGAGGGGGAGAGTGGGCAAAGGGCTAAACTCTTCTTTGGCCAAGACTAATCCTTTACTGTACATCCTGAGTCATGGAGAAGAGTTCGAACAACCCAGGAAGGAAGAATTTTATCCCCTGTTAGTTGCAGTGAGAGAAAGAAGAAAGGGAGGAAGGAAGGAAGGAAGGAAGAGAAAGAAAGAAAAATAAAATAAACAAGAAGGAATTCTGATAAGTTCAGCTTAGGACACATGCTCACCTCTGTACCAACCACCATGGTTTGTAAAACGAAGAATAGGACCAGCCAGTTTGTGCCTTGTCTTCAGCTTTGAAGTCAAAGAACTGGATCAAATACCACAAAAATTTCATGGTTTCCAGGGAAAATAACCACAACCATTACTACAGCAACAAACTTAGACATTTAAAAGGGGGGGAAAGGCAATAGCATATTATCTTGCTCTTATTTTGGATTAAGTTCTGTTTGCTGAATCCAGGGATCCATTGATCTAAGGTAATGGTCTACCTTTATGTTAACTAACTATATGATATCAGAGATAGCTAGTCGATTCCTTCACATTTATATTATCATTGGGAAAAATATGTCAAAACATGCACGTGAATGAGATTTTAATATATGTTTATTTTTGCCACTCTGACTAAAACTCAAAACTGTTTTCAAAGTTTTTGTTGTGGATACCATTATTCTTATTTAAGCTGTCACTACTTCTGGTGGGAACCAAAATTCCAGCTTTATTGTTATAATCCAAAAATATTATGAGCTTTAAGAAAACAGGAAATTATTAGAAATTTAGATTTTGAAAAAATGTTATCACAAATATCCTATTATGGCAATTACTCAAATTATTACACTATGATTTAATTCTGTACTTACTGATGCTTTTACAGAGAATAAATCTTAGTATAGAATAAGCTGAATATTGGCAAGTTATAGCAAACTGAAAAGAAATATGTACTTAAAAGCATTCCCTTAAACTCATTTCCTATAAACAAAACCCCAGCTATTTCTTAAAGTGATTACCCATTAAACTCTGGAAATAGGGGTTCCTGAGATTTGTTTTTATTCCTAAATTGGAAAAAATATCTTAGACTTAATAGGGTATCATAGGACGTAGGTCTGTAACACCTGTGATTTTAGTTGAATTTGCTGATAAACTAGAGGCAAAGTAGATATTAAGATATGAAATTATCTCCCAGGGCAAGGTACTTGGCATATTGCAAACTAAAATAGTAATAACAGTAACTATTATAATAATCAATCTTCTAGCCTCACAACAATGCAATTTTGACATGCTTTTTTTAAAAAAATGTAAAAGATGCTTGTCAAAGAGCCCCATACACATGCCCCAGGGCCTTAGGTAACAGGTAACAATGGAGAGATCTGAATTCCAGGCTCACTCCAGCATGTATACTTAACCAAGTAACCTAAGAAAGACCACCTCATGAGATCATCATTATTCTCGGAGTCCCCCTCAATTGTGGTTTCAGACTACTCACTCTCACATCAGTGCTTTCAGCCACCAGGCAGACTTTGCTATGATCACCTGGTCTCCCATGATTTTCCATGGTTTCCTGACTTCATGCTTTGAAGTGTGTGGAAACTGGTGCCATGGAGAGGTGGAGAGGAGGAAGGGGGGAAAATTCTTGCAGCTGGAGGGGATTCCCTGGTGGCTCAGATGGTATTTAAAAAAAAAAAACTCTCTGCAATGTAAGAGACCTGGGTTCGATCCCTCACTGGGGAAGATCTCTTAGAGAAGGTAATGGCTACCCATCCCCATATTCTTGCCTGGGGAATCTCATAGACAGAAGAGTCTAGAGGGCTACAGTCCAGTGACACAACCGAGTGGCTAAGTGCACATAACATTCAACTGTTATTGAGGTTCAATTCAAATCTTACTATCTACCCGAGCCTTGGACTGAGGAGTATATGCTATTGACCACATTACCGAAGACCTGCCAGGTTCTGGTTGGAAGACAGCTGGAATCTATCCATCTGTGGCTCCCAAGTGTCGCGAATGCTAAGCCTCATCTACCCTGAGACTGGACAGCCCTCTGTCAGGATGACCGTACACCAGAAACAAACATTATCTGTGGTCACTGTTTAATTTAGACCTTGTTAGTAGTAAAGACATTCCTGATAACATTTTTTAAACCATCTAGTTATTTGTACATTTGCAAGAAGTTGTATGTTTATTTTTCTTAGCTGCTTAAGTTCAATTGTTGCTATTTATCTTGAAGTAAGACTAAATATTTTAGAATTTGGAATGACAAGCTGATATGGCCCAAATTCTTTTACCTCGCCAAATTCTCATTTTTTATAAGGATAGTGTTTGCAAATTTATTTTGGAAAGGCCAGTTGCCTCAGAAAGTCATTCTCAAGCTAAGTGGATTTCTAAAGTCTATATTATTTTTAGGCTGGTTAATCCTTTTTCCAATTCCCTGATGGTCAGGGAACATATAAAAAAACAACAGAAAAAGTAAGCAGGTCCAAGACAATCCAAAAATAAAAACTTAAGGTTTCAAGTCTTTATAGATTGTCACTCTTCTTGATGTATTGAAAAAGTTTTAATTTAAGAAAGAAAAATAATTCTATCACCAGTGATGTTTTAGGTCCATGAAGGAACTTTTTTAATATAGTCTCAAATAACTTTTCATTTAGTGTCAAGATAAGTAAGTAAAAATAAACAAGTGACAATAATATATTAGCATGTTTCTCAAATACTGTGCATTAGATACTTGACGCATATCATTTCATTGAATCCCCACTGAAAAGCAATTTTAATCACCTTCTTACAAATAAAGGAACTGAAATACAGAGTGATGAAGGAATTGGTTAAAGTTACAAGATGATCAAGATTTGAACCTGGGTTGTGTGTCTTTAGCCTTAAATACTCTTGTTATTGTTCAGTCACTAAGTTGTGTCCAGCTCTTTGCCAAGCTATGGACTGAAAGCATGCCAGGCTCCCCTGGCCTTCATTATCTCCTGGCGTTTGCTCAGATTCATGTCCATTGAGTTGGTGATGCTAACTATCTCATCCTCTGCCACCTCCTTCTCCTTTTCCTTCAATCTTTCCCAGCATCAAGGTCTTTTCCAATGAGCCAGTTCGTCGCATCAGGTGGCCAAAGTATTGGAACTTCAGCTTCAGCATCAGTCCTTCCAATGAATATTCAGGGTTGATTTCCCTTAGGATTGCCTGATTTGCTTTCCATGCAGTCCAAGGGACTTGCAAGTCTTCTCTAATACCACAGTTCAAAAGTATCAGTTCTTTGGCATTCAGCCTTCTTTATGGTCCAACTCTCACATCCGTACATGACTGAAAACTGTACTGTACCAATTATGCCAGGAATGCTTATGATGGGGGAAGTCCTGGGGGGTGCAGGCTATAGCACAGCCTCAGGCCCCCTCTCCATCTGACCTTACACTATCAGAGGTCACTGGAGTGTTCTTGCCCATCTGGTTCAAGTCCATTCAGGATAAGATTAGAGATGTGTTACTATTCATGTCAATCTTGCTTCAAATACTAGATACACCTGTAACAGCAGTAAAACTGGCCTCATTATTTCATTTTAGGTAGTTAGAATTATAACTTCTTTTTCCAGACATGAATTGAACATGAAACATAATATCTTCAGGCCATTACTGACTTGCTGGTAACAAGGATTATACTACTCATCCATTTCTAATTGAACATTTTCTTAATTTGGTCTACATAGAATCACAGAATTTGGAGTTTTGAAAAAGATCTCTCAGATTTCATCCTGTGAATTCTAAGTAAAAGGGATCCAGTTAGTTAGAAATTTACTAGTCCCTTTAGATTTTTTTTTCTACTAGCTGTAAGTTGTGTTATTTTTATCATGATCTATATAACCAAGGGTATTCTTAAAGTATACACAAACTTACCATCTGCAATCAGATTTTCTCCATGTACATATCCACTCAATAGCTGTTTATTTCAACCCCAGATAAAAATGACACCATGTGTTAGGTATATGGTACACATGTCACAAAGTTTTCCAAGTCTGTGCATTTCTCTGGCTTCTGGCATGAGACCAGCTCAGGTGAAATCTCTGCCTTAAGTGCAATCTTTTAAACAAGTGGGAGAATTATCAGCTTCATCTCTAAACACCAGTTTTATAGCTTAGGCTTGCAGACCCCAGCTGTTCCCTCAGTGTAAGTCTGTTGAAATGATGGAAACCACCAGTAAATATCAAAAATCTATTGTTTCCAAAATATCTTCGGAATGTAGCATGCTTTGAGTTTAATAATAATGAAGTGGACTCATATTCAATAGTATGTTGGAAAAAAATACTTAAATAGTGATAACAGGTACCAGAGACCCACAGCACAGCCCCATATCCGGATTTGTTTGTCTTTGATGTAGCCATGTCAAAAGCCATTACATCCCTAAAAGCTCTACGAGGTAGAAATATGAGTTGCTGGATTAACACCTCCCATGGAGAAGATCTCATTTCTGGCCCTAGGTTCCTTCCTACTCATCTCCGGGATCTCCTTCAGGATTTTCTATGCCTGCATGCATAGGAAGGTCTCCAGGACAGAAGCGCACTGGTAGAACAGGGAGCTAGAAAAGTCTACAAGGTAGATATCTGCCTACCTGTCTTGCAGGGCTCAGATCCAGGAGAGGGCAGACCATGGGATTAGAAGCAGCCTTGGACAGCAACCACTTCCGTACTCCACCTTGCATGCATACTATGTTGCTTCAGTCATGTCCAACTCTTTGCAACCCCATGGACTGTACCCCACCAGGCTCCTCTGTCCATGGGATTCTCTAGGCAAGAATATTGGAGTGGGATGTCATGCCTTTCTCCAGGGGATCTTCCTGACCCACGGATCGAACCCACATGTCTATGTCTCTTGCACTGACAAGCAAGTTCTTTACCACTAGTGCCACCTGGGAAGCCTGTACTTGACTTACAGATGAGGAAACAAAGGCTCTGGATCCACCAGAGTACAAACCTCAGAGTTTTTGTCCAATATGTTCCGTTATAACAGTGATCCCCAATTTGGGGTCCTCGTAGCTCTTAAGAATTCACAAAGGTAGCGATGAAGGCCCTACAATTATTTTGTACGTTTTGTAAAGCCCAAGAAACTCCCCATTTATCTTCAATTAAGCCACAGAGTGTACTTAATAAATGCAGTGGGATATTTTTCAATTAACAATATTCATGGGGAGTCAGTAGCAGATAATTAAAGGGGTCTTTGATTAAAAAAGAAAACTCAGGAACACTTGTACTACTGCAGACAACATGCTCTGAAGAGCTATGGGGAAACATGTGCTTGCATGCACACATTTTACATGGTCAGAGATGTGCATGCATGCATGTATGTGCCAGCTTTGCCGGGTGTCAATATCCATTCAAACTGCAGGTTGGTTGTGGCAGCAGTCACTCCCTTTAAGAGAGTGCATTTGTTTAACTGAGGCTACAAAGACCTCAGCAGAAGTATAAAGGGAAGGGATGAGGAGAAAAAGAACAACAAAGAGAGAAAAGCAAAAAAAGGTCTAAGGATTATCCAGGCACCTACTTGCTTCTCTTTTGCTTTATGATAAGACCTGACCTAATCTACGGCACAGAGGTTCAATGGCAGAGCAAAGAGACTAGGGACAGGGTTGGAAGAAATGGTTTCCTTACCTTACAAATGGGGCGGGGTGGGGGGAGGGGAGAGAAATCAGTTGTTCTTTTGCATAGAGGATATTTGCAAACAAGGAAATCTAGGGCATCTCCTAGTCAGCCAGGTGTCTACATTCAGTTTGCCGATGTCCAGAAGGGAGAGGAATTGGGAAAGGGAGCCCGTGATCTGGATGTTTGCTGATTGTTCTTTATCTACAGTAGCAACAAATGTGATCTCTTGGACTCAGCGTGTGCTCTGATTCCGAGGCTGCTGCACCAGAGGGATCCCAGCGCTGCTGGCTCTCCTGTGAGGCCCGCGTTCGCTTGGCATGGTGCTCGCGAGCAGATGGACACCAAGCCGTCCTGCCAGGGAAACAGTATGTGCATCGTGTCAGTAGTTTAGGGGGTGGCCTAGCATCCCAGAACTCCAGCCGAGAAGTTTGCCTCCTATAGTTCTATGCCTGGGGTGGGGGGCAGGGGGCGGTAAGAAAAACATGGCTAATCCAACTATTTGCATCTTTTCTACTTTACTAGGATTTATTCATGAGTAGGAAAAAGCTCACAACTTTTGCAGGAAATTGAAATTTTTAAAAAATTAATGCTTAGAATTTTTAGTGTTAGAATTTAATTTTTCCAGATAACCTTTCTCAGTGCCAAAGAACCCCTTTTTCGAAAGAAACATTAGTCAGAGCCTCAGTATACAGCAAAAACAAGCAGCCAGGATGGCTTATGGAAGGGTGATGCATCCTTACCCTGCCTCTCACAGCCTTCTGAAGCTCAAAAGAACAGGCTTTAAAAACTGCTAAAACTAGGATCAACATACATACGCCACTACTATATATAAAATAGATAACCAACATGGACCTACTGCATGGGACAGATAGCTATCCTCAATATTTTACAACAATCTATAAGGGAAAAGACTGAAAAAGAATATATATGTGTGTGTGTGTGTGCTTGTGTGTGTGTGTGTAAAACTGAATCACTGTGCTAATACATTTTATATCAACTATACTTCAATCAGAAATAAAATAAAAGATGCTGAAAGACACTGATCCCTATCAAACTGAAAATATCTCCTTCAAAGATACCCATTGATATTTTTATCAAGCATTTCTATCTAATGTGGATAAAGGCCTAAATAGAGAAACTTGTGTATATTGCATAAATAATTACTTCCGGGTCAGGTGCTCCCATGATAGTAGGAAGAGCCTTGTGTGGTGCCTGTTTCTCTGTGAGGAGTCCCAGCTTACTGTTCAGTTTTAACAGCGCTGGTTGAGCCCCTGATATCACAATAAATCTTAGGGACATGCAGCTGAAGCCCAGAAAAATCTTTAGTTAGCAGTGTAGCTCTAGCTTCTAGGTCAACTCGGGGTCTTATGGGACAAGGAAATGAAGAGCCACATGTCCTGTGATATAACAACTCCCCCAGTTCTAAGCTATTCTTACCAACCTTGAGCATACCATAGACCTTACTGCCCACTAAGCCCAAAGGTTGCCACCGGCCCACAAATGTGCCTTGTTTGACTTCCACAGTATATAATATGATGCAAGAAATGAAATGCACACATAAGATAAATTGTACTTATAAAATAACACGTGTATATAAAAGTACTGTGTATATGTAAAATTATATGCATATGTAATATACGTGGCTTCTTTTAAATCTAGAGATTTAATATTTCAAAATATAAAGTTCCAAGTCAAGGCCTCTATTTTCACATGGAAACAGCAGACTGAGCCACAACTTCTCCCACAGATGTACAAACCTTATTGCTTTTGTGAGGATTAAATGAAATAATGTATACGAATGATTTAAATGTCTCTGGCACACAGTAGGAGTACAATAAGTGGCAATTATTGTTATTTATTTATTTGCCATGCCAGGAGAGGTATTTTGACTTTTCACCCCTGTTTAACATGCAGAGTCCTTTAGAAACCACTTGTAAATTTACATTACCCACATATTAAACATCATATACCACCTGAGGTCTGTTCAGTTCAATCAATTTCTGATATAGGAGGGTAGGACATAAAGGAGAATGAATGACTGCTTTGTGGATTTTTTAATAATTTTATTTCCTGAGGTTTTATGAAAGAAACATATGGAGGGTAGAAATGGTATGAAAGCCACTTACATTCTCTTAAAATTTGTGTTCCTGAGAGAGGTAAGTCCAGGGGCTGTCCAACTGCCGGATTTTTCAAGTACTTGGTACAGGTACGGGTTGAATAGAGATGCTAAACAAGATGCTGGATTCATTAAGGGCTTGTCTTGAATCCTGAAAATGGTGCCAAGGGAGCCCGAAGAGGTGTGGCTATAGAAGAAGTGTGAATCAAGTGGAACGGTCTGGCAGTACCAACAGCGAAATGATTAAGGCCAAAGACATTTCCAAGCCAACCAATAAGCCAAACAGTCACCAAAAGTGTTGCCTAGCTATGCAGAAAACATCATAAAATCATGCAAAGAAGGATGGATCAGCCTGCTTCGATTAGCTAACTTAAATACTTCTGGAATTTAAGCAAGGAGAGGAGAAAAAATTAAACTTGTAACTAATAAAAATATTTCCATATGTAACTATTTTTTTAAAACTTCCCAAGACAAGCTGTAAAACAAACACATAAATTAAATGTAGATGTGTACTCAGATATGTGTGTTGTTTCTATGCCTGTGAATATATCCATACCTATAAATAAATTAGGTATTCATTAAATGTGTATGCTTAGTTGCTTCAGTCATGTCTGACTCTTTGTGATCCCATGGACTGTTGTCCACCCAGGTTCCTCTGCCCATGTAATTCTCCAGGCAAGAATTTTGGAGTGGTTTGCTGTGTCCTCCTCCAGGGGATTTTACTGACCCAGGGATCGAACCCACATCTCCTGCATTGCAGGCAGATTCTTCACAGTTGAGCCAATGGGGAAGCCCCCTCAAATGTACAGATGTCAGGAATTTAAAATGTAGATTATATATGTGATAACTTTCTAAATTCTCAAAGACTCTTCCTACAAAAAGGAGATTCAGTGGTGGGACTCTCTGATTAAGGACCAAATGTAAAGAAAATGTTGAATATTCCTCATATTCTCCCAAAGAGTGGCATTAATAAATTCCCCAAACCAACCCTACTGGAAAAATGTGAAGTGGAGGGGAAGAACTGAAGCTAATACAGGTGACACCAAATTGGAAGGGGCTATACGTTCTCTCAGGAAACTGGGGAGAAAACTCAAGTTGGACCCAATTTGAGCTGCTTTCCCACCATCTCCTTCTCATCTCCAGATAATGGATCTGCTGTAACATCATTTGTTCACATCCTAAGCACACTAGGTCTTTACATGGTCTCTTGAAGGTTTCCAAGTTACTCTCCAGACATGTGTTTGGCTGAATTGAGTCTCAATGTGGTGAAACCTTGGGGAAGGGGCACAGAAGGACCAAAAAATCAATCAACCCACCTGAGTTGTCGTTCCTGAGACACCAGGCAATTAAGGCTAGAGAAGAAAAGGAAAGCAAGATACAAAATTTCACGCTTATCTTTTTTTATCTTTTTCTTCCAATAGGTGGTGAGTCTCAATTATTTTTTTGTTGCTGTTCAGTCACTCAGTCATGTCTGACTCTTTGCAACCCCATGGCCTGCAGCACATCAGGCTTCCCTGTCCTTCACTATCTTCCGGAACTTGCTCAAACTCATGTCATTGAGTCAGTGATGCCATCCAACCATCTCATCCTCTGTCATCCCCTTCTCCTCCTGCCTTGAATCTTTCCCAGCATCAGGGTCTTTTCCAATGAGTCAGTTCTTCCCATCAGGTGGCCAGAGTGTTGGAGCTTCAGCTTTAGTATCAGTCCTTCCAATGAATATTCAGGGTTTATTTCCTTTAGACTTGACTGGTTTTAGGTCCTTGCAATCCAAGGGACTCTCAAGAGCCTTCCCCAACACCACAGTTCAAAAGCATCAATTCTTCGGTTCTCAGCCTTCTTTATGGTCCAGCTCTCACATCCCTACATGACTACTGGTGTTATTTTTATATCCTCAAATGGAAGTTTGTGTTATCCCATAGTATATGCTCAATTAGGTGCTTGAATGATTGTGCAGCTATAACCTGGGCCTTCTTTTAGAAAGCACAAAGGTACTCCTTTCATGCCATTCTTTTTCAGCTCCTTTTGCTAGATCCTCTTTCCCTATTTTAACTCCTATTGTTGGAATAACTCTGATTCTCTCTCTTTTTAAATTTCATAGGCATTTCCTCTACATGGTCTAATTCAGGTTTTATTTGGCTTTAAACACCAGCTATCCATTCTTAGGGCTTCCCAGGTGGTTCAGTGGTAAAGAATCCACCTCCCAATGCAGGAGACACAGGAGATTCGGGTTTGATCTCTGGACTGGGAAGATACCCTGGAGAAGGAGATGGCAACTCACTCCAGTATTCTTGCCAGGAAAATTGCATGGACAGAGAAGCTTGGTGGACAGTTCGCAGGGTCATGAAAAGTCAGACACAACTGAGCAACTGAGCATGCACACACACACACACACACACACACACACACACATCCATATGTTCTTAACTCCCAAAGTGCTGTCTCTACATTTTGCTTCTCTACTGAGCTCTAGACTCATGTATTCAATGGCCTACAGGACAAAGATCTTACCATAACAAGGCCAGATCTTATCTCATGATTTCCCACACCCCAAACTTATATTCTCATCTTAGTATATGATAATGTACTCACTGTTCTTACTATATAGTTTTTTGGGGTTTTGGGGAAAACTATATGGGTTTTTCTAGCTGAAAACCCACACGTCCCTGATCCTT
The DNA here is from genome assembly GCF_023699985.2 of Odocoileus virginianus. NCBI lineage: Eukaryota > Metazoa > Chordata > Mammalia > Artiodactyla > Cervidae > Odocoileus > Odocoileus virginianus. Next base: position 47,985,911 of record NC_069689.1, on the reverse strand, counting down.
TTCCTTCCCACACGGCCAGCAATAATAGAGCCATCCAAAATTCCTTCTACATCCATCACCGTTCCTCTCTGACTTTATCACTACAACCCTAGCCCACTGCCCTCTCATTTCATGCCTCCAGTCCTGAAATAGCCTCCTCACTAGTCCCCTGCTGCTACTTCTGCTATCCTAGAGTCCATTCCCCACATGGTGGTCATCGATCTCCAAACAACATAAATCAGACCATGTCACTCCCCAGCTTAAAAATCTCCCTTGACTTCCTAATGCATTTACCATGAAATCTAAACTCTTTAATCTGACTCACTGGGTCCTACAAGGTGCCTCACCTCACACTATCCCCTCCCCGACCCTGGTGCTCACTACACACCAGCTTCCAGAGTTGTTTTCTCTGCTTCGTAAACATGGCAGTCTTATTTCCATCTTAGAGTTTCTAACTTCCATCTTAAGCTTCCCCTGAGGGCCCTACCTCTGCCTGGAATCCTCTGTCAAAAGACTTTCATACCAGCTCTTTTCAGTTCAAATTTCATATCCTCAGAGATATTTTCCTGATCACTTAAACAATGCTCTGTCCCGTTCCTACAAAGATATCATGTTTCAGTTTATCATTCAAGGTCTTTCTTTTGAGTTGTCAAACTCTTACCGCTGTCTGAGATTACCTCTTCCTCCATTTGTAGGTGTGTTTATTTCACATCATTTCCCCTTAGAATATGAGCTTTCTATTCTATGAGAGTCTAGCCCGTCTTATTTAACAATATATCCCCAGAGCCCAATAAAATACCTATCTCAGCAAAGTGAAAGTGAAAGTGAAGTTGCTCAGTCATGTGAGACTCTGTGACCCTGTGGACTGTAGCCCAACAGGCTCCTCTGTCCATGGATTCTCCAGGCAAGAATACTGCAGCGGGTTGCCACTTCCTTCTCCAGGGGATCTTCCAGACCCAGGGATCGAACCCAGGTCTCCCGCATTGCAGGCAGACGCTTTAACCTCTGAGCCACCAGGGAAGCCCCAGTGACCTGGTAAATGAATACCCTGCACATCACCACCACGTGGGTCCTAGTGTGAAAACAATACCAATAATAGAGTCACCACCACACTGATCCCAATCTAAAGACAATACCAATAGTAGAGGCAACATAAGTTCTTGTCCTGCTCATCACAGCCTGCTTGACCTTGGGCAAGTTACCTAGCTCTTCCAGACTATGAAATAGTAATTAAGGAAGAAGGATGAACCCAGCACCATTGTTGAAGCTGCAAAACAATCTCTTCAAATGGAAGAAATGGCAGAGACAGCGGACAAGGGACTGAAATCTTGGCAAGAGGAAAAGACTAGAGTCCAATATCTTGGGGGTAGAACTGTGTGGTGTGTAAGTGATGGGAAAGGCCTGTGAAGATGAAAGTCACCACAGTTTAAGGAACAGCAGAGTCCAGCATTTACAGTGTAAGATGGGGCTCACCCTCTGGTATTGGGGAATACTCTCTGTGCCCTTTCCTCTTCTATTAGGATAGAATGTCCTTGCCCATTACATCTATTAAATAGAACACAATGACCTAATCTACAAACAAACATCAAAAAAATATGTATTCTCTGTATCAGTTCTCTTGAAAGTGAGCAAATTGCCCCAATGTGTGGAAATATCAAAATTCCTATGAGCATTGATGTTGATTTATCTCATTCTTCCTATTACAATTTTTGTCTACATTTAATGTGTGTGACATTTTGTTACAGTGGTACATGTAAGATGCATAGAAGTGTATATACAAAATCAAGACTACATGCAATTGTAGGTTGTTTTTTTTTCCTAGTAAGAGTCTTTGGTCAAAACTTTACATGTGACTGGTTTTAATGACTCATGTAACATCATATTCCACTTTATATTTCAATCATCTTTTTAAGCTATATATGTAGATTAAGTTTGTATAATAAGATTATGCACTTATTAAAGATCAGGCCCTTGTCTCACACATAGACATATTCCCCATAGAGACCATCAGAGCACTCCTTAAAATCATCATGCTTATCACCATCATAGGTATACGTATGTGTACACATACATATGTATGTTTTACATAATGTGTGTATTTATGCTTTTCACTGTGCATACCCCATATGTCATATATATACACATACATATACATAGGATATATTCAACATATAATATAAGATATATGCATATATTATACACACAAACAAACATTGAAAATTTGGTTATCTTTTTTAGAGTCACAGTGATGCATAATTTTCTAAGTCAACATAAAAGGTGTATGTGATGTTACTATACCTTTGATATTAGGGAAGACTCTGAAAATTCTTTGATCTACATTCATCTGTGCCCCAGATATTGTTAATTTAATTGCCAAAAATGTAAATATAAATTAATGAATAGTTTTTTCAATTGTCATTTTATGGACTGAAGAAATGGTAAGCATTTCTTTTGCACATCCATAATTATTTAATGGTATCTACACAAAGGCTTTTAATTATATGGGAATAGTGATGATAATTATAAAGGCCCACAGTCAACAGATAAAACCTATATTGCTCCAGAAAAAAATTAGTATGTTTATTAAAAATGAATTCTTTCTGCCAGTGAATGGCTCACATGACATTTTTCAACAATTAAAGCATGAGCAGCCTTCAGTTTTTACACTTATTGGAGAAAAGATTGCTGGTTTGTGGAATCAGAAAGATTTTTCTTTCTCTTCTTTTTCAACCTCCTGCCCACTAAGATTTTATGCATCTTCTTATTCTTTTAGTACCAAGCATATGCCTACCACATCTAAGGAAACCAGTAAAAAGGAAAATCAAAGTTGATTTCATATATCAAAACCTAATTTAAAATTGATATTGTGGAATAATGGATTTACGTGTTTATATCCTGTGTTTGTCAGTGTGTGTTTACCAGCAACTAAACTGCAGCTGTCTGTGGAAAGTGTCTTTTTATTTCTTACCCTTATGTCAACATCCAGAGTTCTATAATTATATATATGTATATATATTCACCAATATAAATATATTCACCAAGATGAAATAAAGGTCTAGTATTTGTGTGTGTGATAACTTTTAAAATAGTGTTTCCTTCTGCTGTATAACTTGAACTAAGATTGCAATAAATAATGCAACAGAGGTCACTGTCATTTATAAATTACTGAAAATTGGGACTTCCCTCCTTGTCCAGGGGTTGAGAATCCACCTTGCAATGCAAGGGTCACAGGTTTAATCCCTGGTCAGGGAACTAAGATCCCACATACTGTGTGGCAGCTAAGCCTGGGTGAAAGAGTCCACATGATGCAATGGAGATCTTGGGTGCCACTACTAAGATCTGGTGCAGCCAAATAAATAAATAAGGAAAATATATTTATTTAAAAAACTGCTGAAAATTGATAATTCAGTGTCCTAAGATGAAGCTGGTAGCTAACTAAACTGCATTTGACACATTATTGCAATGTCAATAATGTCGTCTTACTATAATTTCTTTTTCTGAACTTGAAAAGGGAGCTTTTATTTTTGCAAAACTGTTTACCTTTTTTGGCTTCATACAAAAAAAATGCTGAAATAACTTCCTGAAATTAGAATATTTCTATATTGCATTTTAAGATTTGGGTTCAGAGAGTGGGGGATGGAGAAATTAAAGCTGGTCAATGAGATTAGTGTTTTAAAAATAAAAGAGAGAGAGTCCAATTAGAAGTATCCTGGGGTTATTAGTGATAACAGTGCTCATATCCAATTAAGATGAAAACCATTTTACCAGCTTAATGTGCCACCTCTGGCAGTGTGGGTTTATTAGTTTTATCAGACTTGAGAGCTGAAACTTGAAATGATACGTATGCTGGGTACCAAAGAGACACTGTTAAGACTTAGAGATAATTGGTATAAAATGAGATGCCTCAAAAGTTGTTGATTAACAAGCATTGCAGCTTTTGGAGACAGGAAGAAATTGGTCATTTCAGACAGTGTTTGAAATGAAAAAACTCATTGAGCTGTACAGTACATTGTGAAGTCAGGAAGGAACCATGACCTTCCTTGATGTCCAAAAATTCAGTAATATGGCATATTCACATGGGCCAAGACAGCCTTCAAGATCCATAAAACAACCTCTATAAAAGCTCAAATGTACAAAAGCCATTGTTTGTGATGAATGTCAGGTTTCTTGTTTTCCCTTCCAGATTAAAGGATATAATAACTAATGATTAGTATTAATAATTAATAAGAAAATCTCTTGCATTATCCTCAAGCTTTTCAAGATAGGCTTCATAACCAGTGAAACTTATTTTTGTTAAATTATATTCCCTAATGCTCTTAGACAATCATTTGAACTTTTCTTAAAAAAAAAAAACAAACTACAATTCTATACCATCCATCTGGGTATCACAGAATGATTAAAAGCAAACAAATACATACACAATAAAGCTTCCCACTTAGGCAGCAATAAAATCACTCTTGCGTTGCTTCAATAGACATTTCTTTGACTAATAAAATTCTCGTCACTCATTTCTGAAGCTGGTTGAGAAAAAGGCTTTATTGTGCTAGTGTAGTGTTCTGGATGCTTGTCTTTGGTAAAATATTCAATGCACGGCCAGGAATGTGTAATGGAAGTTGCTAGGGGGAGATGGCCCCGCAGTGAGCCTACTCTGGAACCCTGTGATCTGACACCAGTGGTTCTTCTAGGAAGTACTCTGGCACCTCCTCTGCTAAAGTGTTTGACCCTCATGTGAAAGCCCCATTTCATGACTAAGGAATGAACATGAGAGGCTGGGGAAAGTGTGGCCCATTGGGGGTGAGAGGATGGCATGATCAAGTAAAGAAACATAGGCCAGATTAGCTAGGTCATGAGATAAATGGAATAGTCCATTTCAGAGAGAACAGTAGGCTCTAAAGTGAACCTTGTTTGGAGAGATACCTTACGATGAAGTTTCAAATCATGCTTGTTTCATGTGAGCTTTTCAATTTCATAAAGGAATGAATGCAGATTATTGTGTTTGCAACACGTATGGCTGTTTCCACCAAATTGAAAACCAAGGGTTCTGAATAAACCTTAGGTTAGCATAGATCATATATAACTCTTCTAGAAAACAAAGTAAAAATTAAGACTTTTAAAGTCATTTCAATTGTGTATGTGTATGTGTGTGTGTGTGTGTGTGTATGTGTGTGTTTCCCATATTTTTTTGAACAATGCCTCTTAGAGCCAAAAGCAGTAATTACTAGTTGGAATTTCTCAAAGAACACTATGTGATTTGTTGGATAGCATGTGTTTTAGACACTTTTAAGGTATATGTATCACTTGGGTGTCAATAGCCAACTTGTTTCACAAGTACAGGTCAACTTCTAGACAAACATGATGATCAAGATGGCATAGCATTACTGAAAATGAGTCTTAATGAGTCAATAGATTGATTATACATGTACATAGTTTAATTTATATAAAAGAATCATATATATTTGGTTATTCCATTATTTAACAGTTAAACAGTTATCCAGAAAAATACCAGGAGCTCTAGATGACAGACGAATTGACCATAAATATAGGACAGATAGAGCTTTCCAGGAGGCTCAGTGATAAAGAATCTGCCTGCCAATTCAGGAGATGTGAGTCTGATCCCTGAGTCAGAAAGATCCCCTGGAGAAGGAAAGGCTAACCACTCCAGCATTCTTGCCTGTGAAATTCCGTGGACAAAGGAGCCTGGCAGGCTATAGTCCATGGGGTCACAAAGACTCAGACATGACTTAGTGGCTAAATAATAACAACAACAAAGAACAGAGAAAGGATAGCACAGGAGGTAATGTTCACTAATGGTCACAATCATTTGATGCCATCAGTAAATTTTAGTTTTATTAAAGCTAAAGTGAATCCCTAAGAAGTTTTGCTAAGGCCTAGGTCTGAGGTGTGAGGGTATGGTATGGTAGTTCTCTTTTCCTCTTCTCAAATGAAATAAAGGGAGGTAAAAAAAAAAAAAAAGAAAAAAATACAACTGGACTTACTCGTTATGAAAATAAAATATTGGCACTCTATTGAGAAGTATTTCACAAAAACACACTTGAGGAAAGGCGATGGGCACGGGCTTGGAAGTTGGTATTGGAATAAATTTTCAGGAAATAATTTGAATTTACCTCAACCTATGAACATAATAAAAGCCTGGAAATACTTTTTCAGGGACATATCCATTGCAAACAAATATAGAAAATCCAGATAGTTTATTTTTGCTTCTCTGATTTTAGTCCATCCCAAGAAAAAAGCAGCATTTTAATAAACATTCTTCCAGGAATTTATCTACTTAAAAAAAAATAGAACCCAAAGCAAAGGTAACAGAAGTACAGATAAAAAAGGTGGGACTACATCAAATTAAAAAGCTTCTGACATGAAAAAATCAACAAAATGAAAACAATTTGTGCATGGAAAAAATAATTGTAAACCATATTTATCTGGTGAAGGATTGATATTCAAAATATATGGAGAACTCAGACAACTTAGTAGGAAATAAAAACCCAAACAATCTATCTAAAAATGCATAAAGAAATTGAATAGACATTTTTTCCAAAGAAGACACACAGCCAACAAGTACATGAAAAGGTGCTGATCGCCAATCATCAGGGAAATGCAAATTAAAACCTGAGATATCACCTCACACCTGTTAGAATGGCAATCATCAAAAATACAGGAGATGACAAATGTTGGTGAGGATGTGGAGAAAAGGGAACACTTGTACAGTGTTGGTAGGAATATAAACTGATTCATCCACTATGGAAAACAGTATAGAGTTTCCTCAAAAATTAAAAAGTGAACTACCATATGATCCAGAAATTCCACTTTGAGTATTTATCCACAATAAATGAAAACATGATCTCAAAGAGATGATTCACAAGAGCTAAGACATGGAAACAACCTAAGCATCCCTCAATGGAAGACTTGATAAAGAAGATGTGATACTCACACATTAATACATACAGTGGGATATTATGCAGCCATGAAAAAGAAGGAAATCTTGCCATTTCAGCAACATGAATGAATCTGGAGGACATTATACTAAATGAAGCATCAGGCAGAGAAAGACAACTACTGTATGATATCACTGCTACATGCAATCTAAAAAAGCTGAATTCACGATAACAGAGACCAGAATGATGATGGTTGCCAGAGGATTGGGGGTGTGTGAAGACGGGGATGTTAGTCAAAGAGTACAAATGTCTTGCTATAAGAAAAATAAGTTCTAGGGAGTCTACTGTATAGCATAGTGATATAGTTAACAATACTGTATCATATATGACAAACCTAGACACCATATTAAAAAGAAGAGACATTACTTTGCCAACAAAGGTCCACCTAGTCAAAACTATGATTTTTCTAGTAATCATGTATGGATGTGAGAGCTAGACAATAAAAAAAGTTGACCACCAAAGAATTGATGCCTTTGAATTGTGGTGCTGGAAAAGACTCTTGAGAATTCCTTGGACAGCAAGGAGATCAAACCAGCCCATCCTAAAAGAAATCAACCCTGACTATTCATTGGAAGGACTGATGTGGAAGATGAAGCTCCAATACTTTGACCACCTGATGCGAACAGCCAACTCATTGGAAAAGACCCTGAAAGATTGAAGGCCGGAGGAGAAGGGGATGACAGAGAATGAGATGGTTGGATGGCATCACTGACCCAATGGACATGAGTCTGAGCAACCTCCGGGAGATGAAGGACATGGAAGCCTGGAGTGCCTCAGTCCATGGGATCGCAAAAAGTCAGATATGACTGAGTGACTGAATGATGATGACTGTATTACATACAAGCAAGTTGCTAAGAGAGTGGATTTTAAATGTTCTCACCCCCCAAAAGAAATGTAATCAACTCCCCATATCTGCAGGTTCTACATTTTTAGATTCAACCACCTAAAAATTCCAGAAAATTACAAAAAGTAAACCTAGAATGTACTGCATACTCACCAATGTTTACATAGTATTTACACTGGATTAGGTATTATAAGTAATCTAGAGACAAATTAAAAATATATGGAAGGCTGTGCTAGCTTACATGCAAATAATGGACTTGAGCATCCTCAGGGTTTGTTATCTGACAGAGGTCCTGGAATCAAGCCCCTCTGGATACTGCCAGACATGATTGTATTAATTATGTGATGTGATGCTGGTGGTCATTAACATCATGGTGGTAATTGGTTTTGCAGTGTATAAGTGTACCGAATCAACATGATGTACAACTTAAGCTTACATATGTCAATTATATCTCAGTAAAACTGGTGAAAATGCTTTAGTAAAACCTCTAGACAGGTATACCATGGGTAAGAGGAGTTTTTAACTTGTTTTTGATAAGTTTTTCAAATTAAAAAAATAATCCAATAGGCATGAAACATCCTTCCATATCTAAAAACCTCTTTTATTTCATTTAGTGGCTCTTTGCATTTTTTTGCACAGGGATACCAACATTATTGGGGCTTCCCCTGTGGCTCAGCTGGTAAAGAATCCCCCTGCAATGCAGAAGACCTGGGTTCTGTCCCTGGGTTGGGAAGATCCCCTGGAGAAGGGAAAGGCTACCCACTCCAGTATTCTGGCCTGGAGAATTCCATGGACAGTAAAGTCCATGGGGTCACAAAGAGTCAGACATGACTGAGTGACATTCACTTTCACCAACATTATTGGGCTTCTCAGGTGACTCTAGTGGGAAAGAGTCTGCCAGTGCAGGAGACTTAAGAGCTGTGGGTTTGATCCCTGGGTAGGGAAGACACCCTGGAGGAGGACATGGCAATGCACTCCAGTATTCGTGCCTGGAGAATCCCATGGACAGAGGAGTCTGGAGGGCTACAGTCCATAGAGCCTCAGTGTCAGACACTACTGAAATGACTTAGCATGCATGCACACACCAACGTTATCAAATTACTTTTTTAAGGAGGTGACATTCAAGTCGTTACCAGTTTTACAGTGATAAACAACATTGCAAAGGATATTCTCTTACCTTGTTAGATATTTCCTTAAGATAAATTTTAGAATTAGTTTTCAATCAAGAGATATAAGTACGTGGTAATGCCAGTATACCAAGATGATTCAATGGACATGAACTTGAGCAAACTCTGGGAGATAGTGGAGGACAGGGAAGCCTGGTGTGCTGCAGTCCATGGAGTTGCAAAGATCAGACATGACTTAATGAATGAACAACGACAAGAATGATGCCATTTTGACTCCTCCTCACATACTCAGAGTTTGGGCTTGTAAAGAACTTGAAGAATACAAAGGTGGGTCATGGACAAAGAAAGAAAAGTAACTAAGTTACTTTAAAAGCCATGTGAATAGGCTTACACATGAGGTTCTCAGAGTGAAAATGGAATAGTGTTCATTTGTGTTTGGCATTATCTACTGATGCATACAAAGTCCCAAAATTTAGCAGCTTAAACAATGCATATTACAGTAAAGATTCTTCCTGCAATGCTGGAGACACAGGTTCAATCCCTGGGTTGGAAGATCCCCTGGAAAAGCGAATGGCTACCTATGCTAGGATTCTTGCCTGGAGAACTCCATGAACAGAGGAGCCTGGCAGGCTACAGTGCATGGAGTGGCAGAGTGGGACATGACTGAGTGGTTAACACTTTTATTTTTTCATTTATTATCCCACAGTCTGTGGGTTAGTTATCAGGATGCAGCTTAGCTGAATCTGCTGTTTCAGAATCTCTTTCAAAACTGCAGTCAAGATGCTGGCTAGGGTTGGAATCTCATCTGAAGTTTCAACTGGGGAAGAAGTTACTTCTAGGCTCACTTACATGGTTGTCAGCCAGCATCATTGGCAGGGGGAGAGAAGGTGGACTAAAAGACTTAGTTCTTGCTTGGATGTTAGCCAAAGGCTGTTTGCCACATAGGTCTTTCCAGCGTGGCATCTTGCTTCACCAAAGCCAGCAAGGAATAAAGTTACCTTGTAAGACAAAGGTTACAACCTTGTATGATATAATCATTGAAGCAATATCTGTCACTTTTGCCGCATTCTTATTGGTTAGAGGCCATTCCTTGGTTAAGGTCCATCCCTTGCGGCTCAGCTGGTAAAGAATCCCCCTGCAATGCAGGAGACTTGGATTCAATCCCTGGGTCGGGAAGATCCCCTGGAGAAGGGAAAGGCTACCCACTCCAGTATTCTGGCCTGGAGAATTCCATGGACTGTATAGTCAATGGGGTTGCAAAGAGTCAGACACGACTGAGCAACTTTCACTTTAACTGTTGGTTAGAATTACATCACAGACCCAAACTCAAGGAAAGGGGGATTATCTAAGCGTGTGAATACCAGGAGACAATGATCATTGGGCAGTCATCTTACAGTTTGCTTGCCATTGTAGGTTCTATGGTTGGAGGTGTAAAAATAACTTGAGATATGCCAGTTGGGTATATGTACATGGAAGTTATTTCTGGACATGATAGGAAATATTTTCTCCAGCTGTGCAAAGTTGTAGAAAAAACAGTTTGTGTTTTTAATAGCCTTCACTTTTAATCATTTAATTTTCTTAGTTACAAAAATTAATCTGTTTTGGATGTTTTATAATTATCAAAAACATTTAAATTTCTTAGGTGTCAAAAATAATCCTCAAACTGCCCCTTGTGGCTTTCATAATTTAACATATAATTGAATTTAAAATATCTCAATTGGTAGACAGCTGGTGAGTACACACTTTAACTACATTATTTATTTTTTTGGAAAAAATACAACAGTGGTAAAGAATCCACCTACAAGTGCAGGAGACAAAAGAGACAGGGAAACATGGGTTCTATCCCTGTGCTGGGAAGATTTCCTGGAGAAGGAAATGGCAACCTACTCTAGTAATCTTGCCTGGAAAATGCCATAGTCAGAGAAGCCTGGCAGGCTATAGTCTATATGTACATGACAGGTTGCTAGAGTTATTTGACTCTTTGCGACACTATGGACCATACCCCACCAGACTCTTCTGTCCATAGGATGCTCAAGGCAAGAATAGTAAAGTGGGTTGCCATGCCCTCCTCCAAGGGATCTTCCCAACCCAGGGACTGAATGCACACATATTAAGTCTCCTGCATTGGTAGGTGGGTTCTTTACCACTAGCACCACCTGGGACAGTCCAGTGGGTTGCACAGTTGGACATAACTGAGTGACTGAGCACACATTAAGATATGGCTTTTATTTCATTTCAGTTTTACTTACCTCACAATGTAGATGTGAGCAATATAATTATGGGATATAAATGTCCTATTATTGGTATAAATGGAACTTATTTGAAAAATATTTCTATTAATTTCTTTCTTGAATGTATTTAAAGTGCATTTGTACAAACGTGTAATCACAGGGAAGAGAAACTAATGATAAATACTACAGTATGTGGTAAATTTTCAATATCTCACTTTGTTAACATCTTTAGGTTTTCTTTTCTTATTTCACCAATGATTTTGTGCTCCCACAACTGAAAGTCCATCCATACAAGGCCATAATCTGTAATTGGATGGCAGATGGAGCCCAGGGCAGACTTGCCCCAAAATTGGCCTTTAATCATGATAATCAGCAGCTTAAGTTACGTGTTCGACCATGGAAATGTGTTCTGTCTTCTGACCAATAGGAGCTTCTTCATGTTGTACTGTCCCTTGTTTTTTCTTTTTACAGATAGGATAAAAGGGCCATAAATCAATGACTTTTTAAAAGGGCTAACCAGAAACTGAAACATTTGTGAATAAAATGGAATTTAATGATAAAGCACAGGTTTCACAGCTTCATTCTCATTAAAGAGAAAGGTATTTATGTACCTAGTAAATGTTTTAAAATAACTTAGCATTCAACAGCCCCGGCTTAAAGTTGGGAATAATGAATCTGCAAATCATTATTGATTAAGCTGTGAATTCAAGATTGCTTCTTAACCTAAGGAAATCTCTTCAACCATACTTTCTTACTTTTATTTTGTCAAACGAATTCAATTCAATTAGTAGTTATTGAACACTTATCCAATACATGGTGCTCTAGGAAGGTTAAAAAACACTCAGATTCAATCTTTGCCCTGCTTTCCAGGGAACACAGTTCTGTAAACTGTGTCACGGCCCTCTTCCAACCAACCCACACATCTCCCCAAGGCAGACATCTAGGTCATTCTCTTACAGAACGTTTTGCCCTATGGCGTGTGCACATATAGGATGTTCAGGTCCCCAGCAGAATTCCTTGGCTCCACCAGGAGAATAGCTTCCTCCAGACAGTGAAATAGTAAGTGTATTGTGTGTGTGTGTGTGTGTCTTAGTATCACAGTGTCCAACTCTTTGTGGGCCCATGGACTCCAGTCCGCCAGGCTCTTCTGTCCGCAGAATTTTCTAGGCAAGGATACTGGAGTGGGTAGCCATTCCCTTCTCCAGGGAATCTTCCCAACCCAGGGATTAAACCTGGGTCTTCCGCATTGCGGGCAGATTCTTTCCCATCTGCGCCACCAGGGAAGCACCACAGTATGTGTAGGAAACAGTCAAATAAAACAGTGGTGGAAGCCAAGGGTCTCCATTCATGAAGCAGCTAAGGATAGCCAAGCATCCAAGCCCTCAGCTATCTTCCTAACACCTCCTGGATGTCAGGCCTTGGGAGAACCAAGTGGAAGAATACCTAAACAGCTTCTCAAGGCTTCATGGAGAAGACATCTAGAGAAGCAGCTTTGAGGTTTCAATTCTGGTTCTGCTACGTACTCACTAGCTCTATGGCTTTGGACCCAGGACACATTTTAAATCTGTTTCTTCATCTGTTAAAATAAAACCTGGGACTAGTAACTTACATTAATGTTAGGAGGATTAAATAAGGTAACAATAGATAAAAAGTGAAGTGGATGTTAACTCCTGCTTCATTATTCATGATAAATGGCAGCTCACTAAATATATGATGAGGAGACAATGAGTTCACAGTAATTATTTTTTAAATGTTTTTAATTAAACTCAACTGCAGGTATATAGAGGGCTTCCCTGGTGGCTCAGAGGTTAAAGTGTAGGAAAAATACTTTGGCTAGAAGAGCAAAATTTCCAGCAACAATTACATCCCTTGAATCAACCTTATATATATTTTCCTTTGGAAACAACCTACGTGTCCATCAACAGAAGAATGAATAAAGAAGATATGATACACACACACACACACACACACACACACACACATACACAATGGAATACTACTCAGATATATAAAGAATGAAATTTTGCCTTTGTCACAACATGGATGGACTTGGAGGACATTATGCTAAGTGAAACAAGGCAGAGAAAGATAAATACTGTATGATATCACTCATACGTGTAATCTAAAAAATATGACAAACTAGTTACTAAAACAAAAAAGCAGACTCACAGACAGAACAAACTAGTGATTCCCAGTGGGGAGAGGGAAGGAGAGAGTGGAAACACAAGGGCAGGGGGAAAAAAGCTTACTAAGGGATTATATGAATATAGAATGATGTTCGTGAAACTTCTGAAAATTGTACAGCAGTACAGAATTTAAAGACTCTTTCATTTGATTAAAAAGAGAGATTGAAAGCCTTGGTGATGAGAGGAAAATGAAAAAGACCAAAAGGTTTTAGCAAGTGACAGTGAAATAAAAAATTTTTAAAAAGAAAATATATATTTACAAGGAAGAGAATCTAAGTTTTCTTGTGCATTTTACGTATGTTTGACACTGTGCAACATATGTATATATGTCTGTTCTTTTTTCTAAACTTAACTAAGGACTTATTATAGGTTATGCACTGCGTCATTTATGGGCCATATTTTATTTTCCTGACAGTCCTATGAGCTGGTACCGTTCTCACTTCACCGATAACAGACTCTGGTTTAGGAAGATGAGGGCCCTTGCCCAAACTCACATAGTAAATACATACACCATCTGCCAAGATTCCAGCCTCTGTTCTTTACTACCAGAGTATTTTGACAATGTAGGTTTTGATGTGCTGTCTCTCCGAATCTTTATATTAACCTACACTTCACGTGCAGATATTGTCAGAGAATATATATAAGGAAGCAGAAGCAAGTCATATCATTGGCGAGTGCTGAAATTCTGACCTCAAAGGTTCTTCTCCTTCCATGTTGCTTCTCTGGGAAATAAAATATTAATAACATTTTATTTAAAATACTAGCTTCTGGAATATTTCTCAGTTATAAACAATGAAATAATGCGATTTGCAGTGACATGGATGGACCAAGAGATTATCATACAAAGTGAAATAAGCCAGAAAAAGGTAGATATCATATATTACTTATATGTGGAATCTAAAAAATATGATATAAATGAATGTATGTACAAAACAGAAATAGACCCACAGACACAGAAAACAAACTTATGGTTACCAAAAGGAAAGGGTGTTGGGGGGAGGGAAATAATTTGGGAATTTGGGATCAACATATGTACATGACTATATACAAAATAGATAACCCACAAGGACCTACTGTATGGCACAGGGAATTATACTCAATATTTTATAATGTATAGGGGAAAAGAATCTGAAAAAAAAACATAAAAGTGAATCACTTCACTGTGTATCAGAAACTAACCTAACATTGAAAATCAACTATATGCCAATAAAAATAAATCAAAATAATATACTAGCTTCTGATATTTCTGATAGTAGGTCTTTGACCATATTTCAAGGGCTTCTATTTATGTATCATATGTGCGTTCTCCTCTTCAAATTCTTTGTCTTACCAACGTTTCCAGATGGTTCTTTTTGCCCATCTAAATATAAATCACAGCCGCCTCTGCTTCTTTCTTTTCTAAAAAACTCTCCTAGCTCCAGTGATTTACTGCTACCCCGTCACATGCCCAGCTGTACCCTCCAGAACATGCGTGTTCATCTTCAGCTCCTGAGGATTGTAACCACAGTTCAGGACCTTCAGAGCCCAGATGCCTGGGACAATACAGGCACAGAAAGCGATCGTGTGAGGCGAAACATACAAACACACGTCCATGGGTGCTGCTGATTCCACCTGAAACATACTTTAAAAAATATTTTCCCCTGTCTTATTTCAATTTTGGTAAGGATGACGTTCCTTAAAAAGAAATAGGGCTTTCGCCAAAAATACTTACGGTTTTAACAAGAAGGAAAAGAGAATAAAATATTTCCTATAGGTTGGAATGGCCAAGTTATTCTTATTTACCTCAGATATGTGTTTGTATTAAATAATTTATAGGATTTTTTTTAACTTTTGAAACTATCTTCTTATACAATATTTTGAAAATAATAGCAAACAGTAAATTGCAATTACCAATACTATAAAATGTAGTAGAAACAAGATTTTAAATCAGGATTTTAGATTCACTTGCTTATAAACACTAAATATTTTGTCTTCTTATGTAAAATAATTAGGAATTTTTGAGAAATCAAATATGACTATAAATTTAAAGCATAGGATCAAATTTTGACCAAGTAACAGCTTTAGCATATAGCTTTTAATAAAAGTTGATAATGAGTTTCGTGTTCATTGAATGTATTATGGAGGGGTGGGGCTATAAGTGGAGGAGAGGGATAATTTCATACAATTTAATCAAAAATTCACTTTTGCATGAAATCAAAAGTTCTTCCAAACTGTGTAACTGTTGAGTTGTAGTTAGTCCTCTCTGACAGCACATTCATTAAAAAAAAAAAAAAAAACAACAGAAGAAGAACTACTCTCTCCAAAAATCTATCCAATGAGGAATTGTGTTAATGGGGTAGATTTTTTTCCCCCTTCTTTCCATCTGAATATTTAACATAAAAGTCCTGCTCTATTTTTCAGCTGGAATCACAGCAGTTTCTGTTTCTAACCTGGGAAGAATGTGGTCGGGCCTGAAAAGCCCCCTGTCCTATTGTTAGATTCCCCGGCACTGATCCCTGCTTTTAACATCATAATGAAGGATGCTCTTTAGTGGATTATCTTGAGAAGGGATTAACTCCTTCAAGTCTTCTAGGGGGCAAGGTGTTTTGAGCCCTAAATACACACCAATTGCCTGCTTAACTTTTCATCTTATTTTGAAAACCGCCCAGCTGGAATTCAAATTCTTTTCCATAGAGCTGAATTTTATTAGTAGCAAAGTTGGAGTTAGGGGCAGCAGATGCTAAATATAAGCACTGTTCTTTTAATCTCGTGGGGCCAAATGCTTCAGATATTTCACTGAGACAGGCACGTCAGGATAAGACTCAATCTAAACTTTGCCATAAAGTCTGCAAGTGCCTAAATCCTCACCCCATCTCCCAGACCCATGCCTTAAGCCTTCCAGAAGATCCTACTTTTCCTAGGACCCTACCTTTAACCTCCATTGTCTATGTGGCCCTCGTACCATAGCTTTTAACTTTATCATCCACATTTTTTTTTGAAGTCATTCTCAAAGTAGAATTCAAATGCCTAGTAAACACACATACACACACTTGAAAAGAGGGCTAATTGCTCTATAATTTATAATCAAGTGGTTTCTTTAGCCTTTGCTTCTTTATCTTAATAACCACTTATTTCTATCTGCCTATTACATTAATACTGAAATCTTGCATTTGTTTCATATTCATCTTACCCCTTATCTAACCTCATTTCTGTTATTAACTATCCTATTGTATTATCACAGGATTTGCTAGATAGCTCTAAACTTGTTCTTTCTCCTACTTTCTGTTACTTCAAACTTTTTTTTTCTGTAATAGCTTAAAAAAAAAAAAAACTTTTCTTTTGTTCAACCCAAAGAATATTTTTTAACACTGAACACATATATTAAAGGTGTTTGTTAGACGTAGAAATTTGCTTTTAGACACATCCGCAATAAAACTTTTTTCTTGGAACTTCGTCTTTCAGGCTGATTTACTTTTTTAATCAAATAGCAATTCACATCACCTGCAGCTTAAAACAAAATAAGGTATCAATGAATTAGAAAATGCTTTATCGATTGTGTAAAAAAGTTTTAAACATAAATATCACCAGAACGACCATAAAAAGATCTTGAGAAAATGAAGTTTCATAATTCGTTCTAACACCAGGTGCATTTTCTTGTGAACCCAATGAAATGAACTCTTATTCTTTGTTTTAGATATATAATAACTGTATTCTAGAGGCTATGCTTTAATTGTAAATAATCCTCCACATTCTTTCAGTGTAAACTCTTTAAAGAGTCATGAATTTTATTTATACTCTCTCTCTCTTTGAGAGTCTTTTGTTTATTTGCTGTTTCGTTCTTTGTGAAATAACACTCCCAGAGGAAAATCCCCCTCTCTGCTTAAGGAATTAGGCCAGAGACAAAAGCAGGGAATTCTTTAAGCCTTGTTTTGTGCTAAGAGAAATGTTTGACATTTCTGTGGAGAGGTGTTTAGTTTGGATTCATTAGGTCTTAGGAACTCTTTTCTCTTTTCTGGCCTTTCAGATTCTGTCACTGTTTTTTTCTGTGTTTGGTAGACTGAAGAGAATTTACCAGGGTGTAATTAGGTTTCCTACATTCAAATAGCAAAAATCCAGTTTTAAATAGTTAGACCAAGTATTCCTCTCATTCAGCAGGCCCAAACCTGAATCCCACTTTCTGATACCCATCTGGGTAGAAGAAGAGGCAGCAGCGGAAGCAAGGAAGAAAAAGGCTTTCACAGAATTTTATGCCCTGGTTGAAATAAATCCCTCTCCTAAGCATCTCTAAGCAAAGTTGCTTGACTGTCACTCCCATAGTTCTATCCAGGAAAGCCAAGACATTTGGTTTTCCAATGCTTCATCAAGGAACACTAAATAAATTCAGCTTTAACATCATTTTTTTGATGTTAAAGTTTTCGATAACTTTAACATCATAGGGCTTCCGTGATAGCTCAGCTGGCAAAGAATCTGCCTGAAATGCAGGAGACCCTGGTTCGATTCCTGGGTTGGGAAGATCCCCTGGAGAAGAGATAGGCCACCCACTCCAGTATTCTTGGATTTCTCTGGTGGCTCGACTGGTAAAGAATCTGCCTGCAATGCAGGAGACCTGGGTTCGTATACGTGGGTTGGGAAGATCCCCTAGAGAAGGGAACGGCTACCCAATCCAGTATTCTGGCCTGGAGAACTGCATGAACTGTACAGTCCATGGGGTCACAGAGAGTCAGACACGACTGAGCGACTTTCACTTAACATCACTTTTAATACAAAAGGAAATATATTTACTTACTTTTTATTTTATAGCACCTTGAGTGGTCCCCATGCCTTCTCAAGATCATTTGAAAGATGTGTAATGTCTAGCCTTGGAAATGACACATTCTTAACAGGGCATCACAGCTATATATTTTACCTTTACAAACAACAGAGATACTTTGCTAGATTATCAGTTTCATTAGCAGAATTAGTAGAAGCTCAAATACTTGGCCGTTCCCCAGATCCTCAAGCCAGAACTAGAGCTTGAACATAGGTATCCTTTTCCTCTTGCATGTGACTTGACCGACCAAACTCAGGATGATTTGCTTTTGAATTTTTGCTGCAGGAACGGAAGCAGAAAAAGGTGCCACTTGACATGCCACTCAAGAACAGTTCAGAGATTAGAGAACAGAAGCCACACAGACAGTGTAGGCTTCTTTCCAGCTAAGTCCCAACTGATGTTCCAAAGCCTGCCAGTCTCAGCCCAAAGGCCTCAGACTTGCAGTTCAAGAAACATGCCCTCTGGACACTGCTGGTCCATATGTTCCCCACACACACCACACCTAGAGAGTGATGAAGTTAACAGGGCAGCTGAGGAGCCATGGGCAAGCCCCCACCAGTGACAGTCTTACTGGAACACAAGCTTTCTTTGGCTGGCTGACAATAACCCTGTGGCAGATCTGGCAGGGAGAGCATTAACCAAAAACAAAAGACAGAAGAAACACTGAAGGAAGGCCTAGTGCCCATGATTAAATAGGGAAAGATCAGATAATAACATCTTTAGCGATTGCATCGTTGTCAAGTACACCTCCCCAACCCTCCCACAGCCCCCGCCAAAGTACCGATCTGTCTTCATCAAAATTGTAGAGAACCTGTGAGTCATGTCAACCCAGCCCCATCAACAAAGATGTGTGTAAAGTACTAACTCCTTCAGCCTACTGACTCCAGGAGAGCTTTCACGGTGTACCCCCGTGGATTTTCTTCTGTCATTGAATGTTAAACTTTGCCATGTGTGTTAAAATTAATTCTAATCTCAGTATTATCTAATAGAGTGAAAAGAGACTGTTTTACCCCCTTCTTTTTGAAACTCTAAACTGTACATTGTAGTTCAATTTCTGCGAGGACCTAAAAGTTCATAGCAAAAACCTCTGGGTTTTTGTAGTTCTGTGTAACTGAGAAGCCTTTGAAAAGAAATGTAAAGTTAACAAAAGTAATGGTTGTAATCACTGATTCTTTAAGAATGTGAAAGATAAAACTATCAGACTTTATTGACTGAAGAATAAATAGGAAGGGATGAAGGGATAACACGATGAGCACTTATATCAATAAATAGAAGTAATTATTTAGACCATTAGAAGAAAGATTTAATAATCTAAGTGGGAACCACGGGTTGAAATGTAAAAGTGTCCTGTCCTAAAATAAAGAACATAATGGTCTCTAGGGAGAAAATGGGATCAAAAGAAAAAAAAGAGATGTCAAAAACTAGAGCTCATTTAAGTGTATGTACTATAGTCCCCCAAACGTCTTCCTTTGAATCAGATGTTTTAAAAAAAAAAACTTAGGGATCAGACAGGAGATTTTCAAAAATGGAAAATGTCCCCAGATCATGATAGAAGCATGGCATGCTACTGATCATTTTCCTTGGGGAATACCTGTCATTCTTGACCATGAGTCCATTCTTTAGAGAAGCATTGCCATCTTCATCCTCTGCACTGATTCTAGAGCAATAGGAGGAGCAGGAAAGAGAACTAGTTAAGGAATTTCAATTTCTTCTATCTGAAAGAAGGATAAACTTGTGAGATGGATAAACTTATTTCATCATATAGAATAAGTTTGAGTTGACCAGATATATTTTAATAGTTGTATTTATCATTTTCTCTCTTGTTAAAAAACTCAAAGACAGAGAGAAGGGAAGCTCTTCTTGAATATGGAAAGAAACAAAGTTTGCCTGAAAGATGCCTTGGCATATTAATTATTCAATGGCAAGTAGATTGGGCAGAATGCCACTAAACAAAAGGCCAATGATAAGGACATAATGACAGAATTTGCTCTGCAAGTAGGCATCTATTCATACCATATAAAATCAATTACTATAATTCCCACAGGACTTTCTCCCCCCTAAATCTACCAAATACAATGTGTTCTAACATGCAAAGAAAGCTAGAGAGAACAGTCACCATCTTAACCCTGAAGCTCTTGAACCTCAGCACCTCAGTGTGAAAATTTAGTGTCTTCATTATTTGCAATTAATTAGAATGAAATGTGCCTCTATATTTTAAATTTTGTGTAAAGATACTTCTTATATTCCAAGCAAAAAGAGCTACTTCCCTTGAATAACATTCCTGTGATTTGTTCATTACTGTGAAGATAACAACTTTAAATAAACATGATCTTTAAACTTCTTAATAAAGACAAATTGCCTTCTTTAGCCATTATAAAAAATGGCAGATTTTGTAATCAGATGTGCGTTCAGAGTTTTGAGACTGTGCAAATTAGCATTTCTTTTCGACAGTAGCTTTGCTTTTCTTACGATGATCAAACCATGTTCCATCCTCCCTGGCCTACTGGCAGATAAGATAGAATGACTTGAGGCATGAAAGATGTGATTATGTCCCATATAGTCAGTTAGCTCCTAACTCTTCTTCTCTCTGTGTGAGGTCTAAGATGCACAGGTCCATATCGCAAGAAAACATGATTGATTTCCAAAGGGAATGGTGGAAGCCAAGCGACACCTATTTGGAAATGGTGTTTTGTTGAACTGTTTCTAGAAATAAGCAAACAGTCTCAGAAAATTAATCTAAGTAATATTGGTTCTCTACAGAATGGATTTCGTTTAGACTCAGATATTTTATGTCATACCATTTAACAGGGTAGTATGAAAGTTCATGTTACCTTTCCAACAACTGCAAACACGGCTCCGCTTTCTCACATTGTAAGCATAGCACTCTTCAAAATTTGAAGAGGTTTCTATAGAAATTTTTTCTTCAACATATGGATTAATATAAAAACCAAATCACTTGCTTACAGGTTCTAATAGTAAGTTTTGGTACAGCATTAAGCAAATTCCCAATATAACAAGACGATTTTAAATGTGATTAGATATTGTTTTAAATGTGGTTATCTCACCTCCTTTTTTTATCGTTACAAAATAAAGACTTCTTCCCCTTAGGTTGCCTGTCACTTTTGAAGCAGGAAACATGATGAATTTCAGCACATTTGCCTTGCTATGCTTTATCAAGCTCATTAGAAATGATGCATGATCTGAACTTTACAGAGGAAAAAAATACATGGACACTTTCTTTTTTATCTTCTCTGTTTACCTCTGAAATCATGCTGTTCTACTTGTTGCACCGACTAACTGCCTATTAGGAAAAAATAGTCTTGCCTGTAAAACTCATGACTTTCCTTTACAACACCATAAACTTGAGGTGTTCATTCTCAAAGAGTGAGATCTCTAAATTTCTAGCTCAGAATGCTTCATTTTATTTTTCCATTGTCATGCTATGCTGACAAACAACTTCATATATGTGTATAGATTTGATGGTAAAGGTTATTTCCTTAATCCAATTTCCCAGTGTGATACACTTATAATAAAAACCTTCAATGAGAAAGCTTCGGCTTAATGAAATCAACTTTCATCCATAAATTCAAACAAATCTTCTTCTCACTTAGAATTATATGGCATGCTAAAAATTCACTTTTAAAGAAAAATTTAAGACTAAGTTTTAAAATGATTGATGCCAAATAAGTTTTAAATAAGTCTTGAAAATCCCAAAATTATTACAGAGATAAAATGTCATATCTTCTTATTTCTCTCTACTGCATTTGAAAATTTGATTTGTACTAAAACCCAGACAGACTCACCATGATGAAGGTCATCAGATAAAAATAATGTTTCTCCAAGTTTAATTCAGTACTTATCAGCTAGAACAATTTCTCTCTAATCCTTCAGATGTTAACTGCTATTGAGATGTAAAATGCAAATGAATATTATTTTTAAATGTTACATACAGAGTTGGTAAAAGCACTTAGGCTTAAAAAGAAGAAAGGTGGCTTATTTTATAGCAAATAAACATTATCTGAATTTCATTTTCATTAATATGTCTTTTATTTCTGGCACTTGTGTTGATGAGTTTCCTTGGTAATAGGATGAACAGTGAGGCACTTATATTAACCGTGATAACCAAATTCCAAAATCTTGGAGAAATGCTCTGTTATTGTTTAACATGTTTCCTGGGAGACTCTTCTAGGTGGTCCAGGGGTCAATCTCTACTTGCAAGCATATTTTCAAAATGAATATCTATACTTTTACGTCTGTAGTTAACCAGCTCACACACAGAAAGTTATTGTTTTATGTGTAATAGTTGCTTCACAGTTTCAAGCTGGCTCTCACCAACATCATTTCATTTTCTTCCTTCATTCCTCTTGGAAATGCTCTGTGTCAGGTGCTTTTCTGAGTTCTGGAGTACTATACCCCTGCAATGATGGAGATGACAGTCTGGTGGAAAGATCAGTCTTAATCTATCATCATCCAATTAGATAAAGGATTAAGATACTTACAACTGAGGAGGCCTGAGAAGGAGGATTCATGAGGTTCTTCAAGCACATGTCAGGGGTCCCTGCTCTAGTATGGAATGTCAGGGGTCCCCAGCCTAATGCAAGGTT
This sequence comes from Odocoileus virginianus, assembly GCF_023699985.2. Taxonomy (NCBI): domain Eukaryota; kingdom Metazoa; phylum Chordata; class Mammalia; order Artiodactyla; family Cervidae; genus Odocoileus; species Odocoileus virginianus. The sequence goes on along the minus strand of NC_069689.1, from coordinate 47,963,201 downwards.
AGGGAGTCCCACACCTAGAGCAGGATGTCAGGGGGCCTGGACCTAGCCTGGAGATAACATGGATCTAGCATGGGATTTAAAGCTTCTTTCCTTAGAAAGGAATGTTAAAGTGAATTCAAGATTCTAAAAGAAAGCCAGTGGGGCTGAAAAGAAGAAGGGATAAGGCTGACAAGGGTAACAAGGCCAGATCATGCAAAGCCTTGAGGTCATCACAAGGATATGATTTTTGCTCTAAAACCAGTGGAAAGCCATAAAGAAACAGAGGAAGCTTCAGTGCAAGGAGAATGACACAACTTGGCTTGTATTTTTTATAGATGATTGACATAGATATCCTACAAGGTAGACGAGGTGTGACAGACCCCACTGAACAAATGTAGAGATGACCTTAATACGGAGTTTCTTCTTAAAGGAGGGAAGTTCAGTGAGTGGTTGGTGTGTGCACTCGCCTGCACATGCAGTGTGTACTTGTGTGTCTATATATCTGTTCTTATTTCCATCAGAGAGTTCATCCACTACTGCACACATTCAAAATCAAGGCTATGCTTCTCATTATTTTTTGGTGGTATTTAATTTTAATGTCAAGTGGGAAGATATAAATGAGGTAGTTTGCCAACCATAAAAGTCTAAGAGAAAAGTTATCTTTAATTATGAATTTTTCTTTAATGTGTGCCTATTGGTTAACTAAGGAATTTACTGGATACATTATTTTTTACACAATTTTAGAAGCAGTTTGGCTGAAAGACTAGAGTGACATTTGAGTAGTAGCAACACTATTCATTCAAAAAAGCAGATTAAATAGAATAAGCATATCATGGAATAATTCCTTTATCACATATTACATAATAATTATAAGTAGGTTTTCCAACATTAAAGGAGTATAAACATCAGATCTGAGCAAAATATGGTGTATTATATTCTACTTAGTTCTGACAAGTGGGCAAACACCACTTGAAGGTAGAAAGCCCGTTGTGGCTTATAGTAAAGTAGAATGTTTCTCCCTGCTGCTTCTTTTATTAGCTCTTTCTGTCCTCAGGCCACATGCTAGAGAAGAGTCTAGCTCTGGGTGATCTTTCCCCAGGACCTGATACATAGAGTCTATTCACTTCAAGGAATCAGAAGGAAATATTTGGATCTAGCACTTCTCCTTCCAAGGAAGGAAGAGTGGAGATGTCACAAGAGCGCCATCTCATTTTTTCAAGGTTGAATTATTGCAAAGAGCAGCCAAGTAGCACAACCTCTGCAATCGTTGCGGTTGTTGTTGTTTGACCACTTATTCATGTTCAACTCTTGTGACCTCATGGAGAGCAGCCCCCCAGCTCCTCTGTCCATGGGATTTCCCAGGCAAGAATACTCGGTGGGTTGCCATTTCCCTCTCCAGGTCATCTTGTCAACCCACAGGGATCGAACCACGTCTCCTACTTGGTAGGTAGATTCTTTACCACTGAACAACTAGTAACTTCCGTTTTGTGTTATAAACTTGATCGAAAGTGCTTGCAAATTAATTGTCTAATGATTCTGATGTAGGCAGAAGTTGGAACTTACAGTCACACCTACAGACTCATGGTGTCTTAGTCAGTTTGAGCTGTTACAAGACACGATAGTCTGAATGGGGACTTCCGTGGGGGCTCAGTGGTAAAGAATCTGTCCGCAATGTAGAAGATGCACGTTCGATGCAAACATGGGTTGCAAAGAGTTAGGCACAACCTAGAGACTAAACAACAACCACAACAACAGTAGACTGAGAGGCTTAAACAAGCAACGCTTATTTCTCACAATTTTAGATGCTTGGGAATCCAAGATCAAGGATCCAGCATGGTCAGGATCTGTTGAGGAATTTTCTGCTGGCTTGCAGAAGGCTCCCTTCATGTAGTTTTCTCAAATGGCAGAGAGAGAGAGATCTGTTTTTAGAAAGGCATTAATCTCATCATGAAGGCCCCACCTTCATGACCTAATCTAATTCTGATTATCTCCTAAATGCCTTACCTCCAAATATCACTAAGATTACAGTTTCAACATATGAATTTGAGGGGAACACACTCAGTCCATGATAGACTTGATTTGCTTATGCTATGAATGAATATTAGGTCACTTCAGTCAAGTCCCACATTTGCAATCCTATGGATCATAGCTCTCTAGGCTCCTCTGTCCGTGGGATTTTCCAGGCGAGAATACTGGAGTGGGTTGACATTTCCTTCTCCAGGGACCTTCCTGACCCTGGGAATGAACCATCTCCTGCATTGGTGGGCAGGTTCTTTACCACTAGCACCACCTGGGAACCAAGACTGAATTACCCCCAGAAATTATAGTAAGATACACCTCACAGCACGGAGTGAAAGAGAAAAACCTACCATCAGCTCTGAGTACTCTTGTCATTTTGGGTCTTCAGGTGGGATTGTTTAGGAGGAAGCTGTATAAAAAAAATATAGAGGTCAAGGGATTTGGAAGCCAGCAAAGAGTATAGAAGAGGAACCAAGAGCCAAAGGATTATGAGACTGACGCACTGCCTACTGCGCTAAGAGGGCAGATCCAAGAGCCAAAGGAAAGATCCTGGGGAACATTAACTCCAGTTACATTGATTGAGCCCCTCTGCTTTGCATAATTTAGCATCAAACTACAGATCACCTCATGTTTCTAATTCCTCTTATAGACAACTCAGGAAAGGGTAATTTAATGCTCTTATATCCAATCATTCACCCAAAATAGAAGCTAGGAATTGAGAGAACCGTCTAAATTCTACCACCAAAACCCAAGCAACAAAGCAGCGATGACCTGAATATTCCATCACAAAAAATCAATTATTCTGTTTTGTTCTGTTTTGTTGGCTAAACTGCTTGAATCATAGTCCATTTCTTAAAGAAGGTGAGAAGAGTGATTCTTCATGGGCTAGGGTGGGGCAAAGAATAAGCAGGTGACAAGAGAACTTCTCTCGGATGTTCTGAAATTCAGATTCCCAGATGCAAGGAGCTAGTTGAGTGAAAATTGTGTTTTCTGAGACAAGGTGACTCATCACACATCCGAAAGAAGTCTGCATCCCCAAAAGACTAGTGCATCTTCTTGCCACTACCTCATTGAACAAAGCAGCCTTCTATTGACTGATGCTAAAACCAACCTTCAGTTGGGCTTACAGATGTAAAAAGACTGTATTTACAAGGCCAGTTTCAAGTTCTGGTTATATTTGTTCTTGTCATCATTGTCTTTGTTTGAATCTAAACAGTCATCTTAATTTGTACTATAGACAGTGTCTCCACATGCAAAAAATGCATCTGTTGAAGTCCTAAACCCACATGTATGGCTTTGGAAAATGGAACATTTGAGAAGTAATTGGTTTAGACGAAGTCATGAGGATAAGACCCCCTGATGAGATAAATACCCTTATAAGAGAGTCCAGAGAACTTGCCTTTTCTCTTCTCCATGTGAGAACACAATGAGAAGGCAACTGTGTGCAAATCAGGTGAATCCTTACTGAGGAACCAAATTGTCAGACACCTCAGACTTTTAGAATTTCCAGCCTCCAGAACTGTGACAAATGAAGTTCTGTTGTTCAAACCCCCCAGTCTATGGTATTTTGTTATGGCAGCTCAAGCAGGCTAATACAAAGTGTCCCCCAAGGGGACACAAAAAACCTTTGCAAAACTATGGAAGCTACTTTAAGGTAAAGTGAGAGAAGTCCTTGAGATTGAACTAACATGGAACTTTTAAAATATTTGATCATTTGGAAGGATTTAGAGGGCTTTACAGGCTTCCCTGGTAGCTCAGCTGGTAAAGAATCTGCCTGCAATCCAACCCTGGTTGGATTCCTGGGTAGGGAAGACCCCCTGGAGAAGGGAAAGGCTACCCACTCCAGTATTCTTGGGCTTCCCTGGTATGTCAGAAGGTAAAGAATCTGCCTACAATGCAGGAGACATGGGTTCGGTCCCTGGGTTGGGAAGATCCCCTGGAGGAGGGCATGGCAACCTACTCTAGTATTCTTGCCTGGAGAATCCCCATGGACAGAGGAGCCTGGTGGGTTACAGTGTGACTGAGTGACTAAGCGCAGCACAGAGGGAAGTACAGTGATGCAATGAAAGAATGTATTCCATTTAACATAGTCAATTTCATTTTGTAGGAATTTTGGGTTACTTGGTAATGCAACCCACTTCTTCACAAATACTATTCCACAACATACTTGAAGAAATTTTGCATCTGATACAAATACATAGATTTCTTTGATTAAACCAAATGGGATGAGAGAGTTAAATGTTGTGCCAAGAACATCATATGGTATTATACCTTCTACATTAAAAAATAAATGTTTCCAATTTAGAAAAAGAACTCTTTTTAAATTCTTGAAATTGAAAGTTGATTTCACTTTCTCAGTGGGGCACCTGATAACGTTTCCCTGAAGCCCATCTATGTTGGTATATTGGTATGACCATTTCTTTCATAAATCTGCTTTGAAACACAGAAGAGGCATGCTGTTTAAAAGCTGGTGAAAGGTGATTGCTAGCTTTGAAATAAAAAAGCCGAGTCTCATTTTGAAAAGCAAGACCTTTCGCAGTTTGACTGAAAAGCATTAAACAGGATAGAGCGACTATCTCTTGTAATTGTCAGCAGATTGGCAATCTGACATATAATTCTGGCAAACCTGTACTTAATTGCTAAAATATGACTTCCTAGCAACTACAAGTATGTTCTGGCAATGTCAAGTTATCCCAAACCACATGACTTGACTTCTGCTTTAGAATTAAAATTGAAGATTTATCCCAGGTTGAAGCTGTGCCTCGTGCATTCCGCAAGAACTCTATAAACTGCAGACAGGAAAACGGGATATCGTTAAAGCATTTCGGTGCCCCAGGGGTCAATGTCAGATACAATCTAATTTAACATCTTTATTAAGGATCTCGAAGAGGGAGTAAGCCACATATTAATGAAATGTGCAAATGATATTAAACTGGGAGCTTGTGTAACCATCAGTAAGGACAAAGAAATAATAGAAACGCACCAAAAGAGGTTAAAAGTATGAGCAGAAAATTATTACATGAAAATCACCTTCTTGGGATTGATAGTTTTGGAGATGAGCACTGGGAGTCAGAAATCTCAAAGTTTGGGAATTAAAAGGAAGAAAAAGAGGGCAACCTTTAGCCAGTATCTAATTAAGACACCAACGTAAACATCTTACATTATGTAAATTTATACAGTCTTAAATCAGAAATATCACCAACTCTAAAATTTACATACAAGCCAACTCAAATGTTGTAACTTAACTAAATACAACATATTATAGATGGCTGTTAAAAATGACTAGTATACCTGAACAATATCAACAATCAGAACATATGAAATAGTACAGAGAGGAAAAATGCCAAAACATAAAATATGAGCATGATGATAAAATATCACGCATCATAAAATACAAGCCTGCTTATTAAACAAACTCTAGAAGTTCTTCACTCAGAAACCGTGTTTCCAATAGATAGTAATTTGAAAAAACAGACAAATGTGTCTTTTTTAAAAAATAATGAAACAATTTGAAAGCCCTGACCTTTTACCCTATGACTCCTTGCTTTCCCATTTCCATCCAAAGGGTTGAGACATGGCCAAAGCTGTTACTAAAATAGGATGCCCTTGGGGCAGCATCTGATAACCTGTCAATCTTCAGGTAGCCTCTCTTGACTGCCTATAACTTCTTGAAATCACTCTCTCTCCCTTCTCCACTTTGACTTGTTCTTCCATGCCAAAGACTTTGGTCACTCTTAGTTATCTAGTTATTTTGACAAGAAATTTTAAATAAGCCTACACCCTGAAACAATGGTTTGCATTTTAGGGTCACTGTCCTTTCCCTCCATCCCTTAGAATTCCTCAGAGATGGTTCTGAGCTGAACTCCACACAATGGAATGCACACAGCGTGGAGCTGGAAAGGGGACCTTACCTAACCCATCCTGGAATATTAGGTTTCATCACTCTACCTTTGGTGCTGACTCAATAAAAGGTGGCTTCTACTTGTTTTCCAAATCCTACCATGATCCCTTACCTCTCTTCAGGTTCCAGGAGGAAAACTAAAAGAGGAAAATTCCTTGGTACCCCAGAGATACTGAAATATAAGGTAGATTCAAAGAACTGAAGATGTTGGGGTTCTGGTGTAGGTACTAACGTAGTGGAAACAAATTATTTTATTTGTGCTGTAAAGAACCTAACCAGTATCACATAGACGTGGGGTTTAACACCTCTGTGTCAAAGTCTCTCAGAGACATCGGGGCTCGACCAAATTCGTGGGGAGGGGTAAGTGGCATGTGAGGGAAGACTATAAACCCAACTACAAGCTGCAGCTAATGTGGGTGGGTGCACTGAAAACCTTCATGGATGTGCTTGCCAGTGAGGAAGAGGGATTCTTTTAAATATACTAGAAGGAATTATTACAATTATGTGAATAAAATTCAAGGAGAAAACAAGTATGTTAAGCCTTTTTATTACACCTTAAGAATTTTATTATACCATAAGCTTTTTTGTGGGCTTAAGACACACAAAGGTAAATTAAAACACAGAAAACACATACTGAAAAAAAGTTTCATTAATGGTTCCTAAATTACAATGAATTAGAATGAGTTTCTCTACAAGAAGTGTAAGGTTTCCTTTAGCTTACTATCCAAGATCACTTACCAAGTAGACTCTCCATGAAACTTCCTCACTCTATCAAGCACTAATGAACTCCACTCCACTTTAACAGAAGTGAAAAGTGTTTTCAGAAAGTCATTTCATTGTCTTGGATATTTCAGCTTTTTTAATGTTTAATTAGAAAAACACACCAGAAGTTCAACTATAGAAATTTGTTTAATGCTTCCTACTATGATAAAATAGAAATTTTTTTTCTCCTTCAAGAAAAATAAACTCAACTTACCCATCTCTGTCTTCTTCCAGGAGTATATGAAATACAAATTGCTCATGTCACAGTATGTCAGAAGGTGTTTAGTGCCTGGCCTGTGCCAGTCAGTCTTCTAGATTATTGTTTTTAGTCTCTAAGTTGTGCCCGATTCTTTGCAACCTTATGGACTGTAGCCCACCAGGCTCCTCTGTTCGTGGGATTTCGCAGGCAAGAATACAGGAGTGGGCTGCTATTTCATTCTCCAGAGAATACTCCCCAACCAGGGATCGAACCTGGGTCTCCTGAGCTGGCAGGCCGATCCTTTACCACTGAGCCACCAGGGAAGCTATTCTAAAGTGTAGAAATGCCGAGAAACTAGGAATGCAGACCCAGTCCCTACCCTGAAACATTTTACCATCAGGTGAGAGGTATTAACCAACAAACAGTTGTCTATCATAGACTATATTTAAGCTATGAAATTAATAGTATCAGAAGGGTTCCAGCAATAACACAAATAATAAGCTACTTGATTTTCAAGTATCAAGATATAAGATCATTAAACGGAAGTGTGCAATTTTTTTTCAAAGAACAAAATATTAACTTTCAAAGGTCATCAGAAAAGCCTGAGGCAAATGTTGTATTATTCCCTGATATTTCATTCCCCTCTTTGGGGAACATGGAAGGATGATAATTCCCTGTCCTCTTGAAATCAGGCATGACAATGTGACTTGCTTTGGCCAATGACGTGTAAGGTGGGGGGTGAAGAGTGTAACTTCTCAGTGGAAGTGTTTAATTGTCAGCCCTGGAATTCTCTCCTGCTTTTCTCTGGCAATATTGAAGGATATATTGATGGGAAGGTAGAATTCAGAGCTATCACTTGGAAGATAACATCTGGAGAGTCATTTAGAACTGCAAAGAACTTTGCATGAGGCAAAATTAAACCTTTGTGTAAAGGTCACTGATACTTAGGAATGTTTGTGATTGCAGCGTAACTTTGCCTATTCTAAACTTAAGGACAAATATGATGTCTTCACTATGAAACAAGTGTCGCTCAAAAATATGTATTAATTCTAAATGAGCTAATTGCAAGCTATTCAAGAAGAATTTATTGGCACAGAATAGTTTAACCAACAACATGTCAGGATTTTAATTTTGTAGAATAATTTGAGTTTTGATTTTTCCCAGCTCACTACTATCCATGAGTAGTGGTGGAGGGTAGCTTTGTTATCAAGTGGACCTTCCTCTTCCATCTTACAGGTGGCCTGTGGGTCTACATCTATACATACCTGAAAAACATTTGCAATCTTCTAAAAAAGGCAAAGTGGTTTTAATATTTTCATTAGACACTGAAAGAGATTTTGACCAAAAAAAAAAAAAAAAAAATACAAGTGATCAGGAAATTGTTCTTAAAATTATATTTATAATGATGGGTAAAAATTAAAAATAAATGTGTCTAACCAAAGAATAATTTATCATGTGAAACAAAAATGAACACTCTTCTGCATTGAAGATCATTCTCTTGTATCTAATTTGGAGAGATACTTAACAAATAGTATAAAAAAGGCTTTCTTTCTATTATAATAAGTAATTGATGTAGACTTACCCATTTTACCTGATGGATTTCAGAGCCGAAGAATGACAGTTGCTCACTGTACCATCATTGAAAAGCTACATTCTAGATGATTTTTTTTTAAGACATTTGTCTGCTTCTTGAAATAAGAAAACATCCTAGCCTTGTAAGAGCATTGGTATAGCTCTTTTCTTGAATTACCACGTACAGAATTTCAAAAGAACACTGGAGCTCTAGTTTATAAAATCATTGAGAATGACCTAGTAATTGATCTGGACTTTGAGTCAGAGACCTGTGTTCCTGGTCTCTGGACTCAGATCTATTTTGCATCCAAACCATCTTATAGTCAGTCATCAGAGCTACCTTCTAAATATAAAGCTGACTTCGTTTCTTCTACTTGAACAACCTCCGAAGCTTCTTAACTGCCTCATGCACAAAGTTCATACTTCTTAGACTACTCCTCTGTCCAAAATACCCTTTGCTCCCATCATACCAAGTGGGTCTCCCTCCCCAGTTTTATCACGCTCTTTCATTCTCTTATCTAAGATATGTTTCCTCAACTTCATTTTCTCTACTGATAAACTCATCACTCAAAACTCACTCATATAGCATCTCTTTGATAAAGCCAAAGTCACTTGTTTCTTTTGTGGTGCTTACTCTGGATGTACGCTTGTTTATATTACTGCATCATATGATATACTTCCTATATTTTATTGCAATTATTTAGCTGCTTGTCCAAGTGGACTAACCCAATCTTTTCAAGTGCAAAGAATAAACTTTTATTTCATTTTGCATCATGCCACCCTCTATCAAACAGCTCAAGTATTTGGCATACAATTGTGGGTAAATATCTAACAAATGAACAAATGAGTGAATGAATGAATGAATCAGACCTGAACTCTGCTGACGAGTCTACCAATAACCTGCTGTGTGACCTTGGCCAGATCCATTTATTTCTCTGTGCCCCAGGTTCCTGATATGAAAAAGGGGGAAGATAATTGCTACCTGCCATAGAGGGATGCTGTGAGGATTAATGAAATAATTTTTGTAAAGCAGTTTGAGCTCCCTGGAAGAAAGGCACTATGTTGGAACAAAGTGTTATTATAATTATTATGTAGCACCTTTCATCTGAGAATCTCAAAGCACTTCAGAAAACATTAACTCATTAATCTTCCCAATGCTCCTGCAAGAGATTTCCATTATCTCCATGTTAGAAAAGAGGGAAAGCAGACAGTGAAAGGTTAAATGCCTGGCCCATAATGCCATCCTGTGGAATGCCAAACTTCAGGACTCCTTGCTAAGAGACAGACCTTTGAACCTCCAGGCATCCTCCACTTGCCTATACAGAGAAAGCCACTGAGCAGCCTCCATGGCAAAGATCCAGTTGGAATGAGAGCTCAAGTTAATACCTTCCATAGAAGAAGGGGTGGGATGGGGCAGCAAGGTGATGACCACAATCCTTCCCTCAACTGTAACAGTGAGAAGAAAATGTAAGCAACGCCTGCAATCAATCGCTCACCCTCCTGCAAAGGCTTTGGCTCCGATCTTTTCATCAGCCCTCTTTTAACTTGACACCTTTCTGAGATGCCTGTCTCTCAGCCAGAAAATGTCTCATCACCTTTGAATACAAAGGTAGCAGTTTAGCAACCAAAGAAATAATCCTAAAATACTGCATTCAAAGGAGCTTTCCTCTCCTAATACTGTTTTTCCTGCTGAATCCCATGAATGTTAGCTGAGACAGGTGGTACTAATCCGCCTTCTAAAAGGAAAAGGAAGAATGTTAGCTATTCTGCATATACTTGGGGCGGGAGGGAAAGCTATAGTTTGGATAAAGATGCTTTACATCAGGAACAACTAGCAAAGTGGAGCCACATCTATTCATAGCTAACCAGAGAGGCGACATTTGTGCTTTTCTCACAAATGTTCAGTTCATACTTCCTGGAAGCTGTGGTCAAGATGACTGGCACAATTGGGTGGGCAAATTTGCCACAAAGATACATAGCATATGTGTCTTAACATCCTGGAAATAACATGATCCTTTCTAGAGGCCAGGTGAATTCGTCAATCACCGTTCCAGTACAGATTCTTTCATAGCACCCATTTCTAAAGGAAGCATGTCATTTTGTCTTTGTTTTAAATCTAGAAGAATGGAATTAGTCCCTTATGATGAGTTTCATGCTGACAACTCCTCTGAAACTTTGAATGAAAAATCCCTCAATGTCCTTCACACTTACGACCTGTCTCTCTGCCACATTCATGAGCAAGTCTACCCATCTTGAGGTTAATCACTCACGCACTGTACCACCGGAAAGATCTGAAACTACTAGCCTACTCTTCCTGAACACAGTCTTAGTCACCTCTTTCACTTCCTCATTGGAAGTCATCTGTAGTTTCGGAAAGAGATTGAACTTTGAAATCAAGCTAATCTGACCGTTAACCGTAGTGCCTGACTATGCACTTGCTAGTTGTGTGACCTTCAGCAAATGTCTGAATCCCTCTGAGCCTATTTTTGTGGCCTGCAAAATAAGAATTAGAAGCCTACATTGAAAACTGTTTCAGAGATAATCACAACAGACAGTAGTTTCCTGAAAAGGTTGGTGTGCTGAACTAACAGGACCTCCAAATATCAAGCAGAAGATTGAGTCTAAATTCACTCAACAAACACCAGAAGACAAGATGTACCCACAGTGCTAGGAAAGTCATCCCAAAGAAAGTCCCAGAAACAGAAATTAGACCTAGGCAAGGCATTTGAAAATGGGAATCCAGCAAATGAAACCAAGCAGGCATCAAAGGGGGTCAGGGGAGAGGTAGAACAGACCAAGGTCAAAGCCTAAACTGGCAGGTAGTAAATGACAGGACAACTGGAAAATTAAGGGTCAAAAAGTCACCCAATGACCAGAGTTTCATGATCTTTCTCCCTGTAAGAAACCTAGATTTGGAGGCATCAAGGAATTAGGGGATTGGATTAAGAGTTAGACCAGGACTTATATAAGTAAAATGAGTCCAGGCAATCAGCCAGAGAAAGGACCACCTCACAGAGCTCACATTATAACCCTCCTCCCCAACATTCACCTCTCAAATACTTATCAGTTTCCACAGTTAACAGCCCTCTTGGACTTACCATTTGCTCTTCTTCTACCATCTTGTCTTGTACAGACTCGGATGTTGAGCTTGAACTGGCTCATCAATGACTGACCCAGAAGCCTCATGAAATACAAGACTTATATTTGCTTCCAGGCCCCACTGACACAATACTGCCCAGTCACCATGCAAACTCAGGTTCCCAAGTCACTGCAAAACCCTTCTCCAGCCACCTTCTGCTTCCTGTGGAGAAGAACGTCACACAGAAGTAGGCCAGAATGGAAAATAACTTACCAGAACTCCAGGATACCATTTCATCAAGAACAAGACAATGCAGAAAGTCCTAGCATAGGACATCATACCCAGTCCTCTTGATAAGGATGGCATGCTAGACCTGGGGTGTGGTGAACCCACAGGCAGGAGACAAGTTCCTCTAACGTGGAGTCTGGAAGACCATCCCCCACAACCCTCTACCCTCTGACACTTCACTGATGATCTTTCCTGGTCCCTGGCTTCAAGTGCCACCACTGAACAGAGTCTTTTCAAATGTTCATCCCTCACTTTTAGCTTTTCTCTGGAGTTCCAGACCTAGGCTAGCAGGCATTTTTACCTGAATACCTGATGGACATCTCAAATCCATTAATGTCTCTCTTCACCTTTATTAATGGCGTCAAATATCTCTTATATACCAGACTCAAAATGGTGTGTGGACCTTCCAAACTGCAGATTGAATAGCCTCACACCTAACCCTGGGGCCAGCAAGAATAGAGTCTGAATATGCATTAGCCATGTTGGAAAAGTCTTCTTGGCCCCAACCAGAGACAGTTCTACCGCATGTGGGATAAGGGCAGAGGTCTTCACTCAGAGATGACATGGAGCAGTATTTCAGCGGTATCTCTGAGAATGAGCTCTTGCCCAGGAATGTAGATAAATGGCCCCCCGGGCTCCTCTACACAGACCAAGTGGATTAGAAGTGACTGAACAGGGCAGGAGTGACTCAGTTAGCTTTAGGCCATTGAGCTGGTTCTAAAATTTAACCATTATACTACCTTCTAGCTACTGAGAGGGAATGAGGACTTCTAAAATGAGTTCAATTATAGAGGTGAGGCTAGTGGTAAAAAAACTTCTCTGAAGAAGTTTTTGTTACCTGTGAGACTTTACCTCCTAAGTAGGTTTTGTTTTCCTCTCCACCATTTAGAATTCTACATAGCAGTTGATTTTACAAGTGGAAAGTACATTTCATACAGTGACCCAGGACTATGAACCAGGCTGCATTGTGTAAGCACTTACTTAAATGATGGATCTGTATGGGTACTTCAATTCCCCACATAGAAATTAGAATAGCCCCAGGTGAATTTGGTCAATAGAAAACAGTAATAATAATCCCCTCCATCTGTGATGAGCCAGGCACTGTGCTAGACCCTTCACAGATACTAATCTTTACACAAGGAAGGCCATATAACTCCCCCTTTTCAGTGGAGAGGTTAATCAGGTAAGAAGGAAGTAGCTCCTGTTCAGTCACTCAGTCGTGTCCAACTCTTTGCAACCCCCCTGGACTGTAGCCCACCAGGATCATCTGTCTGTGGGGTTCTCCAGGCAAGAATACTGGAGCGGGTTGCCATTTCCTTCTCCAGTAAGTAGCTGAATTAGGCTCTAAACACAGATTCATCTGCTCCCCAAGCGGAATTCGTCCCACCATGCAACTCACCCCTCAGAAAAGTATTTGCAATTCTCTCAGACCCCTCTGCTCTGCCTCTTGGGAAGATCCCTACCAATGTCCCCAAAGTTCTCAGAAATTTCATTCCCAACTCAGATTCCACAGAAGACACATTTTTTCCATTATAGTTTACTAACACTGAAAATAGAAATTAAAAGTCTGTATATGCCAGAAAGGGTAATGAAAGAAAGAGTCTTCCTGGCTCAGACAGAAAAAATCCAATGAAAAGAACACATCATTTTTAACTTTTGAATTGATTTCTTAAACATTAAATTTACTCAACCAGAATGAACATGTCAAAATAGAGAATTCTCCTTGGCGCAGATTTGGAGATTCAACGTGTCATTGAAAATTAAGATGTTTCTGAATGAAATAACTCTTCTGGTAAGTTATGTCTGAACATGACCACTGGAATCTCAGAATTGATGATAGGGAGATAAAAAATGTAAATGACACCTGCCCGGAGGATCCCAGACTGCAGGGTTTTCTGGAGAGAGTGATAGGAAGTTGAATAGCTATGGTTTCATCTCAAGTAAATTAACATTTCCTTAAGGGCCAAACTTCTTATTAATGCCAAAAAGCACCATCAGATGCTTCTAGAATTCAGCTATTTCTAAAGAGTGACATTTTATTTAGGGAAAAAATGCTCTATGATGTTTGCTAAACACACCTAGATTATTAATATCTTCTGCTATACTGTTGTTTTTAGACTGACAGGTTTTCTTCCAAAGTTGAGAAAAAAGAACAATGATGCAATATTTCTGGGTCAACTTTTATTGACCTATGAAATTCTGGCCCCCATTTAGGGACAGTTTTAATTAGACCCTAGATCTCTCTCACACCTTCTGTTCCAGAAAATTCAAATCCATCCAGGTTCCTTCAGCAGGATGACTGGTGGCTTCTGAAAGGGAAGGTTTGCTGCTGTGTCCTTGGCTTTTCAAGTTTAGAGTTACAGCTTTAACTTACAGACAGGTCTGTTTGCTCATGCGTGTTCAGTCATATCCAACTCTTTTGTGACCTCATGGACTATAGCCCCTAGTCTCCTCTGTCCATGGAATTCTCCAGACAAGAATAATGAAGTGGGTTGCCATTTCCTTCTCCAAGACAGACAGGTCTAGACAGCTGCTATAGTTACCCACTGATGCTGGTGTCACTATATAGGACTGAAATTATGCCTGGAGGCAAGTAAGGCTCACACCCAAGGCCAAATAAGGCCCGGGGCAGTGCTAGGTAGAGCAAGAAACAGGGAAAGGCAGTGAATTCTTAACTAAAACTGGGCCTCGGAGACAAAAATTCAGATTGCAGTATCAGCTAGAACTTAGCCTTCTGGAATGTCCTGTGATTCTGTGTAAGACAGTCAAGAGGTCATAAGAGCTTTTCCTATTGGATCTCATACCATTGGACACATGGTGACCACTTGCTTACTAGTCTGTCTTCCCTACTAAAATCTTTGAAAGGCAGAGACTGTATGAGTTCCCTACATCAACACACCCGCAGTACATAGTAAGGTACCCACCTGTGGGGAAATTAACAAGATGGCACCAGTGAGGTTCTCTTGCCACTCCCTCACGCCCTCTCACCCCGAGTTCTCTAAACAATGATTCTGCATGGTTGTGTAACAGCTGAGATCACTTGCAGCGCTAGGAACGCGCGTCACATTGTACCCGCTGAGCCATGATTCTCTTTTGCTCTGTACAAGTATATAAGCCCCACCTGAGAAAACCCCTTGTGCTATTGCCCAGAGAGGATAAATACGTCTGCAGCTCCTATAGCTCCTCACATTTTCTTCAACCTTCCCCACTTGTGCCTTGTCTACCCTGGGTTCAGCAAATAGTTTGAGAAACAAGGTACCACCAGAGGGTAGGCACACAAAATCATTGCTGCACATCAAATGTCAACCAGTGATCTGGTTCTCTCTTCTGGATAACATTCATTCATTCTGCGAGTACATATGAAGTCCCAGCATCGGTGGGATGAGTTTAAATGACCCATGAATGCTAATCAAACAGGCCAAACTCTTTTCAAACTCTCATCACAGAGCAAATGGTCCAGGCTTTAAGTTAGCAAACTCCATTCTAAGATGCAGAGAGGCAGAGGAAAGAATAATTAGATCCTAGGCAAGAAAATTCTGAAAGAGATGGGAATAACAGACCACCTGACCTGCCTCTTGAGAAACCTGTATGCAGGTCAGGAAGCAACAGTTAGAACTGGACATGGGACAACAGACTGGTTCCCAATAAGAAAAGGATTATGTCAAGGCTTTATATTGTCACCCTGCTTATTTAACTTGTATGCAGAGTACATCATGAGAAACACTGGGCTGGAAGAAGCACAGGCTGGAATCAAGATTGCCGGGAGAAATATCAATAACCTCAGATATGCAGATGACACCACCCTTATGGCAGAAAGTGAAGAGGAACTAAAAAGCCTCTTGAGGAAAGTGAAAGAGGAGAGTGAAAAAGTTGGCTTAAAGCTTAACATTCAGAAAACTAAGATCATGACATCTGGTCCCATCATGACATCTGGTCCCATCACCTCATGGGAAATAGATGGGGAGACAGTGGAAACAGTGGAAGACTTTATTTTTCTGGGCTCCAAAATCACTGCAGATGGTGGCTGCAGCCATGAAATTAAAAGACGCTTACTCCTTGGAAGGAAAGTTATGACCAACCTAGACAGCATATTAAAAAGCAGACACATTTCTTTGCCAACAAAGTTCCATCTGGTCAAGGCTATGGTTTTTTCAGTGGTCATGTGTGGGTGTGAGAATCGGACTGTGAGGAAAGCTGAGTGCCAAAAATTGATGCTTTTGAACTGTGGTGTTGGAGAAGATTCTTGAGAGTCCCTTGGACTTCAAGGAGATCCAACCAGTCCATCCTAAAGGAGATCAGTCCTGGGTGTTCACTGGAAGGACTGATGCTGAAGCTGAAACTTCAATACTTTGGCCACCTCATGCGAAGAGTTGACTCACTGGAAAAGACCCTGATGCTGGGAGGCATTGGGAGCAGGAGGAGAAGGGGATGACAGAGGATGAGATGGCTGGATGGCATCACCGACTTGATGGACATGAGTTTGAGTAAATATCAGAAGTTGGTGACAGACAGGGAGGCCTGGCATGCTGCGGTTCATAGGGTCGCAAAGAGTCGGACATGACTGAGCGACTGAACGGAACTGAACTGAGCTGAGGCAAGAAAAGTGGTGAGAGGACAAGGACAGGGGAAACAAGGGCTTCTCAATCACGTTTTCTGAGGAGGGGCTCTACCTGAGATGCTCTGGTTTGCTGCCTGGGTCTGCGTGTGGACAGACAGAGGCTGACAGGTGTGCAGGCCCCCGGGTGAAGCGGGCTCCACAGGTGTCCCACGTTCTTGATTGCAGGGCTGACGGAGATCACACAGCCCCAACAGCTGATTCCCTCTCATTACCGCCCAGGTCAGTGTCAAGCAGACAGCTGCTCCTGGCGTGTAACCCTTTGTTTGTCTTGGCAACAAGAGTGAAGGCCCCATTCAGGAAAGTCCACACTCACCCTGGGACCGCAAAGTCTGGCTTCAGTCCCATGTCACTTTTTATTAGTTTAGTGGCACTTTTAAAGAATGCTTCTCTAAACCTCATTCCTTCATCTAGACCATGAGGATGGTTAGTTCTGCTCTTTGCCCCCTAAGTTTCTTGAGAATAAAAGTTCCATAGGTCTTGGGGAAAAATGAAACATCACAGGATGGCTAAAGGAGAAGATTAGGTGAAGAAAGCAGTTTTCCACCTAATTTTCTTTTCACAGTGATGATGATAACGAAAATGAGAGCAGTGGTGGGGAATAACTAAACACATGGATTCAAAAGGGTACAATCAATTAACTTGTATATTCATTCAGCAAATTATGAATTACTATAATATCTTTTTAAATTGAAGAATAGTTGACTTGCAATATTGCATTAGTTTCTGGTGATTCAGTTATACATATGCATTCTTCTATTTTTTCATATTTTTTTCCCCTATGGGTTATTACAAAATATTGAGTATGGTTCCCTGTGCTAAAGATAGTAGGTAATGGTTCATTATCTATTTTGTATACAGAAGTGTGTAAATGTTAATCTCAAACTTCTAACTGATCCCTCCCCCTACTTTCCCGTTTGGTAACCATAAGTTTGTTTTCTATGTCTGTGGGTCTATTTCTGTTTTCTATGTAAGTTTGTGTTTTATTTTTTTTTTTAGATTCCACAAATAAGTGATATTATATGATCTTCCTCTGACTTCCTTCACTTGGCATGACAATCTCTAGCTCCATCCATGATGCTGCAAATGGCATTATCATTTTTTATGGCTGAGTAATATTCCATTGTGTGTATAAACCTACCACATCTACTTTAACCATTCTGCTGTTGATGGACATTTAGATTGCTTCCACGTCATGGCTCTTTTAAGTAGTGCTGCAATTAACACTGGGGAGCATGTATCTTTTCAAATTATAGTTTTGTCCAGATGTATGCCCAGGAGAGAGTAGAATTGCTGGATCATATGTTAGCTCTATTTTTAGTTTTTTAAGGAATCTCCATACTCTTCTCCATAGGACTTCCCTGGTGGCTTAGTGATAAAGAATCTGCCTGCAACGCAGGAGACGGGTTTGATTCCTGGGTTGGGAAGATGCCCTGAAGGAGGGTATGGCAACCCACTCCAGTATTCTTACCTGGGAAACCTCATGGACAGAGGAGCCTGGTGGGCTACAGTCCATGGGAGTCCTAAAGAGTCAGACATGCCTGAAGTGACTGAGCACATATACAGTTCCCCATAGTGGCTGTCCCATAAAATCTTTTTTTTTTTCTATTGTGCCACACAGCATGCAAGATCTTAATTCCCCAACCAGTGATGGAATCCATGTCCCCCGAAGTGGAAGAGCCCTAACCAGGGAATTCCAGGGAATTCCCTGTCCCTTCACATCTTAAACAGAACCTCCCCCTGTTGTTCAATGATGATTTCTTATCACAAATAACACTCTCCCAAGTGAGCCATTCAAGCCAATGGCTTCATATCAATAAAATCACTTATCAGAAATGATACAAATCAGGAATGTGTAACTTTAGTAAGAAAGTGGTACCTTAGTGAGCAATAAGCACATCTTTCTGCTGTATCAGCTTTCTCTTAAAACTGTGAGGTTGATGCACATGTATTTGAATAAAGTAAAGCATGTAAGAATACAAAACTGAAATTCTTCAAAGCAATAGTTCTCAAAGTGTTCCTGGACTGGCAGCTTCAGTATCAACCGAGATTGGACCAGAAATACAGATTCCCAACCCACCACAAGACTGCCAAATCAGGAACTCTGGGGGTGGGCCCAGCAGCCTGAGTCCACCCTGCCTAACAAGCTTTCCAGGCAGTCCTGGTCCTGATGTACCTGCTATAAAGCTGTCAGATGCTGCTAAGAGTCTTTAAACTAGGTTGAAAGAAAGTGAAATTCGCTCAGTCATATCCAACTCTTCGAAACCCCATGAACTCTACAGTCCATGGAATTCTCCAGGCCAGAATACTGGAGTGGGTAGCCTTTCTCTTCTCCAGGGGATCTTTCCAACCCAGAGATCAAACTCAGGTCTCCTACATTGCAGGCAGATTCTTCACCAGCTGAGCCACAAGGGAAGCCCAAGAATACTGGAGTGGGTAGCCTATCCCTTCTCCAGGGGATCTTCCTGACCCAGGAATCAAACTGGGGTCTCCTGCACTGCAGGCAGATTCTTTACCAGCTGATCTATCAGGGAAGCCCTAAGAAGCTGAAGCAGGGTGCAAAGCTCAAATGGAGTAGGAAGTGAAATACCCAAGGGTGGATGAAGAAAGAAAAGGCTTAATTCCTCATGCTGTAACAGGGAAAGTTTTCATAATTATTTGGAAGCATTTCACATGTCAAAAGTGGCTTCCCTGATAGCTCAGTTGGTAAAGAATTTGCCTGTCATGAGGGAGACCTGGGTTTGATCCCTGGATTGGAAAATCCCCTGGAGAAGGGAAAGGCTACCCACTCCAGTATTCTGGCCTGGAGAATTCCATGGACAGTCCATGAGGTTGCAAAGTGTTGGACATGACTGAGCAACTTTCACTTTCACATGTCAAAAAAGTCACTTTGATTACCAAAGACTGTTGTAAATTTTATATTTTATAAGTCTTTAAAATTAATGTGATACCAAAAACTCTGATAATGCCTGAATGAGGACAGAGAAAGTAGTAAGCTGAAAAGGCAGTTTCTTTTCTGCATCTCTCCTTAATTCCTAATTCAGAGATCATCCAAAGTACTTTGATCTAAAGTGTTGTGCCTGCATGCTTAAGTTGCTTCAGTCATATCTGATTTTTATGACCCTATGGACTGTAGTCCACCAGGCTCCTCTGTCCATGGGATTCTCCAGGCAAGAATACTGGAGTGGGTTGCCTTGCCCTCTTCCAGGTTATCTTCCTGACCCAGGTATTGAACTTGTGTTTCTTATGTCTCCTGCATTAGCAGGAGGGTTCTTTACCACTAATGCCATCTGGGAAGCCCCTAAAGTGTCATAATCCTATTAATAAGGGGAGAGAAATTGAAAGAAATGACTTAGCAAAGATCCTTTAAAAGCTAAGATTTCCACATTCTCTATTCAGTTGTTACCTATGTCTAATGGTATTCTCATTTTTGTTGTCTTGTAAACATTGTAAATAATCAAATCATAAACTTGTTGGCTATGGAAACACAAGTGATAAATAGAAATTTTCCTAAATTTTTAATACAAATTTTCATTACTACCAACTTCCCACAAACTCCAGTCAAAAGCCAAAAAAGAGCTGGCTAACCTCTCTGGAGTTGTACTTAAAAAGCAAGGTCATGATAACAGCCCTTTTGAACGAAATGCCCTCTCTTTAACACGAGTCTACATAGCCTTTAAGTCACACCCTGGACTGACACTCGGGGTCAGCTGCAGGGACTGCAAAATCAGAAGGTGGTCAGCAGTGGCTGCTTGGGTAAACTAGGATTTCTGAAAGCATCCATCCTAAAACTGTTCTGAGGCTCTCTGAGGCAGCCCTCCCCCCAGCTTGTTTCATTTGTTAGAAAACTTTTGTGAGGACAACTTTCCACGACTTTTAAGATATATTCCGGTCTATTAATATGGCTCCTTACCCTACCGTGTTCACATCTAAGAACACTCCACTAAATAGATGCCCATTCAACATCAGCTAGCGTTAATACCTCTAATTCAACAGGTGCTAATGTGGAAATAATGGTGGCCACATACAGAACAACTGGTGCTGCACCTACATTGTTGTTTTTTTCTTTTTTTTCTCTCTCTCTTAATATGACTGTAGACAGATCTGTGCTATGTATAAATTCCCATCTAATCAGATGGGGTCTGTATAAAACTGTTCTTTAGGGCATCGATAAACATTCACTCACAATCTTGGATTACAAACGTTTTCACTTTTTCTAACTCCTATTCACTGTTTTCTATCAAATAAGCCTATCTTGAAAATGATGGCATTGATGGCTGAAGAGTGAAAAATTCAGTGTGTTTGGATGCTAATTTCACTGAATTAACAGTGACCAGTAGTTCTGCTCTACAGTTCCATTAGATTGCTCTTGTCCAGAAAGGATTCCATAAGGACCCTGAAATACAATTTTGTCTTCAATTCCATCCGCCAAATTCTTATTGCTCTTCTACTATAGGCGATATTATATTGCTTTCCATCTTTACTAATATTGCATCTAACAATTCCTCACTAGGGTTGTTAGAAGGGCAGTGAGTTTAGCCCCTAACAGGACTTACTTGAGAAATTATTGGAGAACTGTAGACTTAACTGAGAAAATTAATACAGGGAATTCTTTCTCATGTGGCATCTGAGAAATGAAAGCCTGCTGCTGACCTGTGTCTTCTGTCAGTTAGCACTTTCTGTCACACATAAGGCAGGATGAGATTGGAAGCTATCCTAAGAATTTGATGTCTTCCCATTTGAGAGGGGAAAAAGATAACATCATGCCCTGGTTCAAACAGTTGTTTCTCCCCATTGACTGAAATAATTAGGTGTTCTGGCATCTTACCATCTAAATTGTCCAGACAACTAAAACCAGTAGACTTAGAAAACCAATGCCACTTGCTCAAAATAATTTATTTTTCATCATTAATACAGGTAAATTTTTAATTGAAATATATTTGACATATTTAACATTGGGTAAATTTAAGGTGTACAATATGTTAATTTGATATATTTGTAAGTTGTAATGTGATTTCCATGTGGCAAATAATTTCTAGTCTCTTAGCAAGTTTAACATTTATATAGTTCCCTCTGTTCACCATAATATGCATTAGATCTCTAGGATTTTTTATTCATTTTAAGTTTGTACCCTAAACATCATCCTTCCCATCCCCCCACCTTCCATCCCTTGGTAACTACCATTTTCTTCTCTTTTTTATGGGTTTGACTTTTTTTAGATTTCACATATAAGTGATA
The DNA here is from genome assembly GCF_023699985.2 of Odocoileus virginianus. Lineage (NCBI taxonomy): Eukaryota > Metazoa > Chordata > Mammalia > Artiodactyla > Cervidae > Odocoileus > Odocoileus virginianus. The sequence continues at coordinate 47,941,549 of NC_069689.1, read as the reverse complement.
TTGTACAGCACTTGTCTGAACTATCTTAGCATAATAAACTCAAGGTCAATCCATGTTGTCACAAATGTCAGGATTTCCTTCTTCCTAATGGCTGAATACTATCTGAGTGTGTGTGTGTGTGCGCGCGCGCGCGCATTACAACTTCTTTATCCATTCATCCATTAATGGACACCTAGATTATTTCCATATCTTGGCTATGGTGAATAATGCTGCAGTAAACAAGGGAGTACTATCGTTTTGATATAGTATTCAAAATAATTTAAATACCTGATAATTTCTCATCCAAAGGGAATAAATATACTTTAGTACAATTAAATTATAAGAATATAAAGTTGTGAAAATTTAACAGTAACCAAGATTCCAAAATGGAAGATTAAATTTAAAAAACAGTCCACCATAAAATAAAATACTACAAATTTTTACTTTAATCACTATAACATACATGACATGGAAAGAGATTTGTGCTGTATCTAAATAAAAAAGATTACACTAGTGTATTTCAGTATGATTCAATACTTCTTTAAAAAATATATGTGTGGTATATTTATACATGTTCTCTAAAAATGTTAGGTCAGTGTGGATGTTAGAATTACACTTTTGAGTTCATATTTGCTTTTTATTCACTTTTGTAGTATTTCTTCACTGATGATGTATTGCTTTGTGACAAGACTAAAGTACTAGTTGCTCAGTCGTGTCCGACTCTTTGTGACCCACAGACTACAGCCCACCAGGCTCCTCTGTCCATGGGATTCTCCAGGCAAGAATCCTGGAGGGGGTTGCCATTCTCTTCTCCAGGAGACCTTCCTGACCCAGGGATCGAACCCTGTCTCCTGCATTGCAGGCAGATTCTTTATCTTCTGAGTCACCAAGGAAGCCCAACAAGAATAAAGCAGTACCTATTAGTTTTACATTTTTAATGAGGTTTATTTCTTAGGACACAATTGCAGAAAAGCCTAAAGTTTTGCCAAAGCCAAAGAAAATATCATCAAGAGTGATCTCTAAGTGGGTCTGTTATTTCTTAGGAAGCAAGTTTCATGCATGAGAAAACTCCACATATATTGAGCAGAGTTTACTGTGTATGTCCTTCCAATTTTTATAGCTTCTCGCCTGGCATTAAAGAGACTTCTGCCATTCTCAGGATGTTCCTCCTTGTTTCTAGCTCTTTTTATTCAGATTTCAGAGTCTCTCTACTTGTGAATAGAATTAAGTCCTAAACGTTTGTTACTGAGTTGGTGGGTTGATCTCAGAGTGCATATTCCCGTAAAAACCACAACCCACCCTTGCTCTGTTCCAAGATCCATAAGCCATACACTTGGAGATAATCATTGTTCTAACGCGTGAACAATTGATTGAAGCTTAGTCAACATATGGAATATGTAATGAGCTTTCAGAGAATTGGCATGAAAATACAGAAATGAGGGACTTCTCTCCTGCCTTTTCCTCCCCTAGTTTTCTCCCCCTGTTTTAGTAAGCATGTCAAGAGTGGTCTCTTGGGCCCTGGCAGGGACCCCACCAAACAGTACAGGGCTTGATGGGAGCGTGGCATCAGAGAAGAGCCCCCGAGGCCAAGGGCAGGGCTCTGAAATCAGAGAGAAGCTCTAGGAGCTGGCTTTCAGAAGATGTTTTGATCCTGAACCAAAACCTGGGAACTATTCTCATTGTTAACTGGGCCCCTTAGGTGACTTGAAGGTTAGCTTCTTGAGGCTTACCACCAAGCGAACGGCAGCCGTCATCCAGGTACCCTCCTATTGCTCCACCAACCTAAACCCTTTTAATTGTCTTGAGACTTCACTGCTCACAAAACAGCTACAACAAGAACAATGACAGCAGTAATAATGCCTAATTACACTTCCCTACAGGCTTATGAATTGTAGAGCATTTTATAGACATAAGTTCATTTGTCCCAGAAATTCACAGACATTATGTAAGTTTCCTGATTGTCATTATTACTTTGGAGAAAGACAAAGTTACGGGTATGTGAGACATAAATCTTGTTTCAATCCTTTGTGTCTTCAATGATTCATTTCCATGGCAAACCATCTCCAGACTTTCCTTGGCATCTTATCCAAGACTGTGTGACTCTGCAGAGCAGGCTGGAGAAGCGGAGGGATGATGCTTCTGGGGCTGGAAGTGAGAAGATGGAAAATCAGATGGAGTAGGAGGAGGACAGAGAACTGTCCAGGAAGCAAGCCTCTCCCTTCCCATGGGACACACTTCTCCAAATCAAAGACTTAATAGAAGGAAGAGGAAGAAGGAAGATAGAAGAGAAGGTCACTTGACCACCTGGCTAATGGACCATTTGTCCAGGTGACCTTTTAGTATATAAAAGAATATGGAACTTCAGTATAGAATGGAATGTCTTTGTGGTGCTAAGTCATTACAAGACACCATACACTCCATTCCTTCTCCATTTTTATTTTGTTCTGCTGGGATTTCATTGCAGTGGGTCAGCTTTTTCTACTTGTGGCTTGGGGCCGGGGGGCCGGGGGTGGTGGCTTCTCTTGTTATGGAGTCCAGGCTTCATTGCCCTGAGACATGTGGGATCTTAGTTCCTGGACCAGGGATCAAACCCATGTCCCCTGCACTTAAAGGTGGATTCTTAACCACTGGGCCACCAGGGAAGCACCAGCTTGCAATCCATTTTGCAAACATCTCCTTGGAGTTGGCCAGAAACATTTCCTCACCCTGTGGAGTGCGGTCACTGCTGAATGAAGGACTCTAGACTCTGTGGTGTGTTCAAGGTGCTAGTCTCTTTTTATTTTTTAATTTTATTATTAGTTTTATTATTGAAGGATAGTTGCTATACAAATATGTTACAGGTATACGATATGGCGATTCACAATTTTTAAAGGTTATACTCCATTTATAGGCATTATAAAATATTGGATAGATCCTCTTTTTAATCTCGTAGGATCTATGTTGTCACAAATTTGTTCTTACTATTTAGTGATTGTCATTATTACAATAATTCTCCCAGCATGTAAAGATCAATACTTGCTTTGAGAAATGATGCTCCAAACAATCTATGTGCATGGTGGTATTTGGGTACATGTGGAACTGGGAGGGCCTTCAGAAAACTCAATAAAGACAATTAGGGTATTTTTTATGGTGTACAACAAAGATGAAAAACAAAGTAAAATATACAGATTAGCATGTTGCCTCAAATTTCTACTCCTTTGTGCTTGTTAGAGTAAACATAGAGTGCTAAAAACAGGTGTATCACTTCGGTTACATTTGAAATATGTGATGGCAAAATCATCTGAATCATCTCAGACCAGTTTTTTAAGGTATAATCATAAAAATTGCCTGCAGTGCTTATAAATAACACCTCGGCCCCATCTCATACTTTCTGAATCAGAATCTCTGAGGGTGGTTCCCCAAATCTGTACAATTAACAAACACCTTAAGTAAATTTAAGGTATGCCAAAACTTGAGAGGTACTAACTGAAGGTGTACCAAAATTTGAAAAGTACTGTAGGAACCATCATTATCAAGAATTTATAGCAGAGACACCCAAGTCCCTGCTATTCACTTTACAGATCTTTCCTGTTTACATCATGAAATTTTTGCTGACTATTGCAGGCATTCCAATAGATACTTCTGTGCTTCCTTTTTTTGCTTGAAATCTCAAGTATGGAAAGACATGTCCTTCGGAAACCTACAATTGAACTCTCTTATTCTTTACATTTTTAATATTAAATCATTGCAAACATATGGAAAATTATTGATAAGAATATATGAAACATTTCTATACAAACCTAGATAAATTTGTACCTATTAAATTATATTTTGTTACTAAGTGAAATTAAAAACTAAAATCCTTCTGTGCATGACACCCTTAATAATATGCAGTGGGACTTATAATTTACCAAGAGTCAGTGTAAATTGTGTGTATGATATGTAATAGAACATGAATACAGAATCACTTTATTAAGAATTCTAATGACAAATTTGAAACTTTTAACTTTCTTACTTAAAAGACCACCCAGTTAGACATATAAGTGAAAATAAAGCTGAATATAAGTATACTCATTTAAGGCGACAGTATTATATATTTTCTAACTTTATGGCTAATGAAAAAGAGATAATTTGGGAGGAAAGGAAGAAGAGAAGAAAGAAATAAAAGTATAGTGGGAGGGTGTTCAATCTGGAATTTTTGATGACTAACTACTAGTTCAATATGTAGTATTAGACTTAGTATTGACTAAGTATTTGATTAATAATAATAATCAAAGCACAAGCTGCCCACAGTTTTCTTTCCTTGAATGCCCCCCTGTGCCCATGGCAACCTGGTAATGGTCACCTCCATACGTTTCCAAACTTGGCACCTCATATGATCTCAATTCTTTTCTGTTTTCCCGAACACATGCACTCAAAATAACTGGCATTATTTCACTCGTTTTCATGTCTAAATAGTATTCCATTGTATATTTATGACACGTATCACATCGTCTTTATCCATTCATCTGTCAATGCACACTAAAGCTGTTCCCATCTCTTGGCTATTATAAACAGTGAACATTGGGGTGCATGTATCTTTTTGAATTAAAGATTATCATATTAAATGAAGAAAGTCAGAGAAAAACAAATGATAACACTTTACATAGAATCTAAAATATGATAAAAATGAGCTTAATTTCAAAACAAAAATAGAGACATAGAAAACAAGTGTATGGTTACAAAGGAGTTGGCGGATGCAGGCAGGATAAATTAGGTATTTGGAATTAGCAGATATAGTATTATATATAAAATAGATAAACCACAAGGACCTACTTTATGGCACAGGGAACATATTCAGTATCATGTAATAAACCATAAAGAAAAGGAATATATATATAAATATACATAAAACTGAGTGACTTTCATCTACACTGGAAACTACTACAAAATTTTAAACTAACTACACTTCAATTTTAAAAAATTCTCCCCCCCAAGAAAAAAATAACTAAATAAAAGTGACATGATAATATCCTGTTATCCTCTGACTTGGAGTATACCGGCTTGCTGTCACAGCTAGCATGGCTCAGGGCAGTGTCTCCTGCCTTCAGAGACACTCAGTCATCATTTCTACCGGGCTCCCTTGGGTCCTCAACAGCTGCAAAGGTGGAGGCATCATGATTACCTACTAGTTATCAGTTTACGAAAAAGTGGTGACTCAGAGGGTTAAAGAACCTGCCTGCAATGCAGGAAACCCAGGTTTGATCCCTGGGTTGGGAAAATCCCCTGGATAAAGGAACGACTACCCACTCCAGTATTCTGGCCTAGAGAATCCCATGGACAGAGAGCAGCTACAGTCCATGGGGTCTCCAAGAGTTGGCATGACTGAGCGACTAACACTTCACTTATCAGTTTGGGCAGGGCAGGCAGGGCAGTGCCTGGTGAGGTGTTTTGAATCTTTAGCACGATAGAATGCTAAAGCCAGATGGTGGCCGAAAACGAAGGACTTAGCCAATATCTGACACCCAAAATATTTTTACTGATATATTTATAAAGCACTTGCTACATGTGAGGCCTTGTAATGTTTATTCTACACAGTGTTAGAAATTCAACTCATAGCCTGGTCACATATAACACCCCAAAATTAAAGGCCAGAAAATGAGGGCTCAGATGAGCTGGAGCATGTATGCCTATTTACAAAGGGGATGAGTGGAGAATCTGGGATTCAAATACAGATCTTCTCACAAAAGGTTTTAAACTATCCTCAATATCTCTCTATTTCTCATAGAAAATACATGGCATTTTAGGCACACCAGTTGCCATTTTCTTTAGTCTAAAATATTTGCTCAAATTAGGTCACCCCTCTAATTGTTTGGCTAGTCTGCTATGGCATATCCATAGCACCTTCTTCTTTTCTACTATGTCCCACTAATTATTTCATCAGATTTTGATCAAGCCCTTATCACATGCCACACTGTCCTGAAGGTCCACCTAGTTTGGTCCACCGAGTTTATGAATATAAATTTTCATGAAAGCTCCATATCTATCACCTGTATTCATCAAAAAATATAGACTGACTGTAACTACTCTGCTGCAAACTGTGGGTCATAGCTTCCTATTAGAGATATCAAGGCCTGTATAGTCAAAGCTATGGTTTTTCCAGTAGCCGTGTATGGGTATGAGAGTTGGACCATAAAGACAGCTGAGTGCCGAAGAACTGATACTTTTGAAATGTGGTGTTGGAGAAGACTCTTGAGAGTCCCTTGGACCGCAAGGAGATCAAACCAGTCAATCCTAAAGGAAATCAGTCCTGAATATTCATTGGAAGGACTGAGGCTGAAGCTAAGGCTATCTGATGCTATACTTTGATGCTATCAAAGGCTATACTTTGGCTATCTGATGCGAAGAAATGACTCATTGGAAAAGACCCTGATGCTGGGAAAGACTGAAAGCAGGAGGAGAAGGGGATGACAGAGGATGAGATGGTTGGATGGCATCACTGACTCGATGGACATGAGTCTGAGCAAACTCCAGGAGTTGGTGATGGAAAGGGAAGCCTGGCATGCTTGCAGTCCATGGGGTTGCAAAGAGCCAGACATGACTGAGCGACTGAACTGAACTGAGACATATCAATGTTATGGTTTGTAACTAGCATTTCTGTTCAAAACGAAATAAAATACAACAGAAAACAGGTGTGCATTGCTGGGAGCAAAGTAAACATTACATGGACAACTTTTGCATTTGATTTGCATTGTAAAATCTATTACTTACTGTGGGGTCTCACCAAAAGTAGTGTGAAAAACACTTCCCTGGCCTAAAGGATCCTGAGAACAGAGTTATATCTTTTGTTTTTCTGCCTCCAATTGAGCAAATGGCAGCCTCTCCTTTGGTTGGGTTAATACCTCTAATTTGGAGAGAAATTTCATAGCTTGTTGATTCTGAATACCAACTTTGAGAATTGCAAATGATGTTCTGATGTTCTTAATGTGACTGTCTATTCCTCCATTTATCAATGCATTATCGGACAATGGACTGTCTGAATAGCATAATACAGTGACTTTTTGTAATGGATAAAAAAAATCATTAGTAATGCACTCATTTATTCCTTTCCAAAACACTTTTCATCATGTGGACATGGTCTTAGCACCTTGAATGTTAATTATCCACTTAGATGATACTGGATATTCCTGTGGGGAAAATATATTTGATGAGTAAGTCTAGGGGAAAAAATGTTCAGAAACTTATCTTTTCAGTGTGATTTATGCAAGGCCAATTATAGAAGGTCACATAAGATAGAAAACTACAGAAGTGTTGCTCTATTTCATGATTATAACCAATTTTCATGTGTCTATGTCTATAGTTGATCAAGTTATTTGTCAAAATAGATCTGTAGCAGTTGCCAGGGGTTGGGGGGTAGGAGAAAGGGGGAGATGCTGGTCAAAAGTTACAAATTTCCAACTATAAAACAAATAAATTTGGGGGATCTAATCCACAGCATGGTGACTATAATTAATAATACTGTATTATCCTTAAAAGTTGTTAAGAGAGTAGATTTTAAAAGTTGCTGCTGCTGCTGCTAAGTCGCTTCAGTCGTGTCCAACTCTGTGTGACCCCATAGCTGGCAGCCCATCAGGCTCCTCCGTCCCTGGGATTCTCCAGGCAGGAACACTGGAGTGGGTTGCCATTTCCTTCTCCAATGCATGAAAGTGAAACGTGAAAGTGAAGTTGCTCAGTCGTGTCCAACTCTTAGCGACCCCATGGACTGCAACCTACCAGGCTCCTCCGTCCATGGGATTCTCCAGGCAAGAGTACTGGAGTGGGGTCTTAAAAGCTAATACTATAAAAAAGGTAATTATGTGAGAGGATGGAGGTCTTAACTAATCTTACTTTAGTAATAACTTTATAATGTGAGTATTAAATCATCAGATTGCATACCTTAAACTTCCCCATGTTATGTGTCAATATCCCAATAAAACTGAAGAAAACTTTTAAAATCAACAGGTATAGGATAGGCAAAAACAAATGCATCTCTGAAACACACCAAATCATAATTTGGTGACACAGAAACAAGAACATGATGTTAAACATGAACACTGCACCCAGAAGACACAGTGCCTATCCAAGGGGTTTTACTGTCAAACTCGTGTGTATGTCAAGTGGAGACTGGCTTTGAAGTCAGAAAAACTCTGGATTGACTGGTGTTGGGGGTGGATGGGAGAGGGTTTTGTAAATAATACAGAAAACCATAGTTTCAAGAGGAAATCAGTGCTAGAAATTGAGCCATCACCAACGCCCAGTATTAAAGCAGAACATTAAAGATTAGATAAGGGATAAAAATTCACATCTCCTCCAGGTAATAAGACAACCTCTTACTCTGCTGGATAGGTTAAAAATTAGCTTTGTTTTTGCCTTTTCTTAGTTGTAAGTTGCCTTGGCCCAGAATGAAATCAAATGGTGCAGATGAAAAACTACCAAATATTCATTTGAAACTATTTCTCTCCGCCCTAGGGCTTCCCAGTTGGCACTAGTGATAAAGAACCACCTGCCAATGAAGGAGACACAGAAGATGCAGGTTCGATCCCTGGGTCGAGAAGATCCCCTGGAGGAGGGCATGGCAACCCACTCCAGTATTCTAACCTGGAGAATTCCATGGACAGGCTACAGTCCATGCAGTCACAAAGAGCTGGACATGACTGAAGTGACTTTAGCATACACACACCTCCCTCCTATAGAGAGAGACTGGGATGTTTGCAAATGTTTTCTTTCGCCTCACCACTCATTTTTCTTGAGAAATCTCTGCAAGACTCAACCTAGAATTACCCTTGGGTTACAAACTGTGGGATTTCAATCTATGATTAGAAAGAAAAACCTGGCCTTTGAGCTGCATGGACTGAGCCTTTTCTGGCAGGATGCTTACTTGCAAAACCAAATTTGGAATTAAGAATATGATTAGATTAATTTAAAAAAAAAAGACTAGGGAAAGTACAATGGTTTGCTCTGAAACCTTGTAAGATTATATACCTTAAGTTTCCTCCACAAATGCAGAATTATGCCCATTTGGAAAAAAATAGACAGCTATTTCCAAAAGGCCCAAACATGCCCTGGCTGGTGCCTCCCCACCTATTTTCAAACATTGATTGAAACACAAGAAAAATCCAGAGGAGGAAAGCAGAGAAAAATCTCTCACATTCAAGAGGCACCCCTCCCTCTGATTACTCAACGCTCTTCCATCCAAGGTATTGAAATATTTGTTTCACATCCTATCTAATCTTTAGTTATGTAAAAGAGACTTGGAAGAGAATAAGGATGTATCAATATCAACTAAGATTTTCCAGTACCCAGGCATTTCTGTTCATGAGCTATGGCTCACTCAAGCCATCTTCTACATGGTGACCATGGGAGGAACTCTTGCTCTAACTTATTGTCCTTTCGCCTAGCCAACTGGGCCCACATTCATTGACTCCCAAAGTGTCACAGAGAAAATCTGGTCACTTCAATCTCCAAGACAATATACAGCACACATTACATATGCTGTTCTGTGCTAAGTCACTTCAGTTGTGTCTGGCTTTTTGTGACCCTGTGGACTGTAGCCTGCCAGGTCCCTCTGACCATGGGATTCTCCAGCCAAGAATATTGGAGTGAGTTGCCATGCCCTCCTCCAGGGGATCTTCCCAACCCAGGGATCGAACCCACGGCTCCTTGTGGCTCCTTCATTGCAGGTGGATTCTTTACCACTGAGCCTCCAGGATAGCACATGTATGGACATACATACAGATAAATGGATAAACTGAAATGCAAATTCTAACACTAAAATTCATTTTTCTGTAGGGAAAATGTTCTTCCTTAATCAAAAGTCCTGCTGATTATTTTCTCCCCTGAAGTATAGACATTTTCAACAACGGAAAAACATCTAATTCAGTTCAGTTACTCAGTCATGTCCAACTCTTCACAACTCCATGGACTGCAGCATGCCAGGTCTCCCTGGTCATCACGAACCCCTGGAGCTTGCTCAAACTCATGTCCATCGAGTTGATGATGCCATCCAACCATCTCATCCTCTGTCATTCCCTTCTGCTTCTGCCTTCAGTCTTTCCCAGCATCAGGGTCTTTTCCAGTGAGTCGGTTTTCTACATCAGGTGGCCAAAGTACTGGACCTTCAGTTTCAGCATCAGTCCTTCCAATGAATATTCAGGACTGATCTCCTTTAAGATGGACTGGTTGGATCTCCTTGCAGTCCAAGGGACTCTCAAGAGTCTTCTCCAACACCACAGTTCAAAAGCATCAATCCTTCTGCACTCAGCTTTCTTTATAGTCCAACTCTCACATCCATACATGACTACTGGAAAAACCATAACCTTGACTAGACAGACCTTTGTTGGTAACGTAATGTCTCTGCTTTTTAATATGTTGTCTAGGTTTGTCATAGCTTTTCTTTCAAGAAGCAAAGGTCTTTTGATTTCAGTCTAACCATTCACTTAAAATCGTGCTGACTCCTTGCTTAAAAAAGGTCCTGCTCTCAGTGTCATTCTCCCAGATCAGTCTCAGATATCCTGATGATTCCCACCAAAATTTGGGCTCAGAGTTCCAACACACCAGGTGAACAACCCCTGATCTTTCAAGGGCCTTCCCACAGGTTCACTTTGTCCTCTGATGAGTTAATATGTGAAACAGGGCTGTGCATGTTTGGGCCATTTACTTATTAAAGACATTAAAAGCTTCTGGCTCTTTGACATCCAAAGAAAAAGCAAAGCCATCCAGTGACTCCTGACCCTAGCTTATCAGATTATGGATGTCACCTTGTCAAGGCCTCATCACTAACTATATAAGGAGGCCACGTTTTATAGGTGTTTACAACAGTTTAAGGTTCATGCTGCCCATCTGTGTCAAGCCAAGGACATGCAAGGCAACCAGCCAGGTTAGCGGGGCCAAGCCCAGGAAGCAAGGCACTGGACAGAAATCCTTATCTTATTAAATATCATATTTTAAAATAATTCTTAAAACAAAGCAGAGGAGAGTGGTCTTCTTTCGTAGCTTTCCCTACAGGTTGACCAGTAGTTTGGTGGCAATGGCTTCAAATACTTAAATACTATAGAGGTGTCAGCTAGTCAGCCCGAACTCCATGAATACCTGGAAAATATGATCCCAATATTTTGTTCAATCAACAAACTATTTTTTTTAACCCTAGTTTTCTAAGTGAAAAGACTGTCATCTTGTTCCAGGGACAAACCTATGCAAGTTGTCTGAGTAGTTTTGTACGCGTGTTAATACAGTGCTCACGGCAAGCGTCTGAGAGTGTGTGCGCATGCGTGCATGCCACGTGCACCCTGGTTTTATCTAAATTGCCGGCAATAGCAATTCACTATCCCCCATATAATTGCTTTCTGTCCGGAGTCAGTGAGTCTGGATTTAACACTGAAAGAAGAAAACAAATTCTTTTTGGTAGCTTCAGAAATCAGCAGATCTGAAGTGCATTTGAATACTCCTTTTGATGAAAAGGGATGCTGTGTAGCTGAAATGTCTAATGTCCCATGCTGGTGTTTTTATCTGGTACTTCAAAAGAGGTTCTGAGAGCATCTGCATGAATTTCACATGCCTGAATGACTGGAAAGCACCTGTTCTGTGGGAGGCTAATTCTCTTGACCATTCAATTTAATCTTTCCTAGTTTCAATTTTAAAAGAGCCATCACTTGCTAACAAGATCTTTTGTATGAATGGTCTCTCCCTAAGGTCAAATCTTCAGACTGATATACAGCTAAATTCCACATTTAGACACAAAATGTAAACTATCAAATAATTTGAATTTTCACTCATTTTGCAGCCTTATAAGAGTAAATGCAAAAATAAATGATTTGGTATTACGAGTTTGGTTTTATGTCTGTACACACAATAGCAAAGTCATTCAAGCTATTTCTCAGATGCTTAATGAAAAAATTGGCGTCTTTATTTGCCATAATTCCTCTAAGCCTTCTCAAGAGGCTTTCTCTCCGCTGCACACTCTCCTCCCACACACACCCACACTCTGGCACATAAGAAGAGAGAAAAGTTACCTTGCCAAGTTTCAGAGTGAGAGTCTTTGCCAGTTGAAGTCATTACTTTCTGGTAACTAACTTTCTCTCAGATAAATGCTTAGCCTTTGGGGGTTTCCGCCTCTCCTCCCTGCTCCCCTCTGGGATGGTATCTGTGTGTGAGGACCTTCTCTGTGTCCTCAGGGCAGTAGGAAGACGTGGTGGGTGTGGGTCAGATTCACACAGGGACTGTGGATACATCCAGTGTCCATATGAGGACTGGCAGCTCTGGCCCCATGCCGAGACAAACAGTCCGTTCTCACTTATTCATCTGCTTTGCCTCTGGTCTCAGAGGGTTCCTACACCATTGCATCTTTATCCTAACTCTGGACCTCTGCAAGTTCATGGCCCAACCCAATACATCCATATCTCCTCATGGAGGATTGTGGGAAATTCTGAGATCCATAGACCTCGTGCTGAGCATGGACGTAGTGCATACTCAGGGACATCTTTCAAACTCAGATGCTCTCCTGTGGCTCCAGCATCAGTAGGGCCTTTCCAAGGGGAGTGAAACCATGCCAGGGAAGTTGTCTAGGCCCCCTGCCCTTGACTCCCCTAAATCTCTGGTCATTTTTGACACATCTCCAGATCTGTTCACACCACTCTGTTCCCTCATTATTGGTTGACCAGAATTTTAGCTTTGCACTTGAGTTCCACACATAGTATTCACATTTTCCACTTCCCTTTACATCTATATGGTCAAATGATGAAGTTCTAGCTAGTGAAGCATTGATCAGATTGGGGAAAGTATCCTTAAAGTTATGGAGTATGGGCTTCTTTTGCACTTTTGTCTTTACTGGCTGGGATGCAGATGAGGTGGATAGAGCTAGAGAATCTTTGTTGGACTATGAGGCAACCTTGAAATGGGGATCATGGTAGACTATAAAGAAATCTGGAGCCTGGGTCCCTTACACTGTGGAGTATCATCCTATCCTTGAACTGCCCTTTTCCAGGCAACTGTACAGGAGGAAAATACATTTCTATCTTATTTCAAGCACTGTTACTCAGAATCAAGCCTAATCCTTACACATCTCAGTCTCCTCCTTCCTCTCTCACACATTCTATCTGAGCTAAAGGGAGGTTTCGTCTCCTTCTTGTCTGATTTGCAAAGGCTACCCTTCTTAAGGAATGCTAAGCCTTATGGCTCAGCCTTTTTGATGGAAGTGGAAGAATTTCTCTGGAAGAAATAAGTGAGGTCACTTCCAAGTTTGACTTCAAATAGATTAACAAGAACTTAAAGGAATTTTTATTTTATTTTTTCCAGTGACAGCTGCCGATACAACAAAATCCAATGTCTGATGTTAAAAGCTGAATCTTGTCCTTCTTTCTTATTTCAGTCCCATTAGAATAATCATAATTTTCCTTGAGGCAACTGAGTCCTTTAGACAGAAAGTTGGTGGTGGTGGTGGTGGGAAGGTAAGTGGGAAATAACACACTACGGAAGAAGGAAAATGGCTAAATTTAAGAAATCTCATCACATGCACACATACTCATATGCATATGTAGATAGATATGTACTTATATAATGAAGTAATTCCTGCCCCACCAACCTGTAGACACAAAGGAAATAATATTAACTTCGAGTTGGAAACCCTGCCTACTTGATATAAAGCCCAAGGAATTTCTCCCCCTAACCCCTCATAGCAAATACTCCTTTCCCCAAGTTATTCCTGGGCGGAGCCTTGCTGGCCAAAAATGAAATCCAGGAGAAGTGGCCCCTGAGCGGTCCCTGTCCGTGGTGCAGCCTTGGGTGCTAACACGGGGGCTGGGCTGAAGGCTCACGGCTGCTGTGTTGAGCTCCTCTGTGGAGCACACGAGCTTCAGGACTGCACATCACACTGCGGCCACAAAGCCGCTCCTCGTCCCACCTTGCAGCCAACACCTTGCTTTTAGAAAGGGGGGCTTCTCCCTCTCAGGGTCCCCCTCTCAGTTCAGTTCAGTTCAGTTCAGTCACTCAGTCGTGTCTGACTCTTTGCAACCCCTTAAATCACAGCACGCCAGTCTTCCCTGTCCATCACAAACTCCCAGAGTTTACTCAAACTCATGCCCATCGAGTCGGTGACGCCATCCAGCCATCTCATTCTCTGTCGTCCCCTTCTCCTCCTGCCCCCAATCCCTCCCAGCATCAGGGTCTTTTCCAATGAGTCAACTCTTCGCATGAGGTGGCCAAAGTATTGGAGTTTCAGCTTCAGCATCAGTCCTTCCAATGAACACCCAGGACTGATCTCCTTTAGGATGGACTGGTTGGATCTCCTTGCAGTCCAAGGGACTCTCAAGAGTCTTCTCCAACACCTTTCTCTAGGGATTCCCAAATCTGTCAAATGCTTGAGATGTGACACTCCTTTAGTCCATACTGTGGCTCTCAGTCCCTCTGTAGACGGCCCAAAAGTGGAGAGTGTTTTCTCCCCAGCTCCGGGTCACTCAAGGTTTAGTGCAGTACTGCTTACACCCCAAATTTCACGAACTCTGTCATGAAAGCACTCTGAATGTCTCTCTCTCTGTAGAGTGACGAGACCTCATGCAACCATTCACCCTATTGCCCCCAGCATCCCCCAATCAATGACCCAAGCCCACAAAGTCAGCCCCTGGGGGCTGCCCTCCTGCCCACCCACCTCCGTCCCGCCCTGGGCTCCAGCCTGACCTTCCTTCAACAGCTGAAATGCACCCTGCTTCCCCTACTAGTGGCCTGGTACGAGCTGCCCCCTGCATCCCGTCTTTGTGTGTATTTATCACTCAGTCATGTCCGACTCTTTTGCAACCCTATGGACTGCAGCCCACCAGGCTCCTCTGTCCATGGGATTCTCCAGGCAAGGAGACTGGAGTGGGTTGCCATGCCCTCCTCCAGGGGATCTTCCCAACCCAGTGAATGAGCCCAGGTCTCCAGCATTGCAGGAGGATTGTTTAGGATCTGAGGCACCAGGGGAGCCCAGGAATACTGAAGTGGGTTTCCATGCCCTCCTCCAGGGGATCTTCCTGACCCAGGGATTGAACCCGGATCTCCTGCACTGGCAGGTGGATTCTTTACCATCTGAGCCACCAGGGAAGCCTGCCCTACCTCATAGCCCACCTCGTCTTCAGCCCCTCAAGTGAGTGGCCCCTGGTAACCTTTCACATCACACTGCAAGCATCCCTTACTCAAGGCAACCTCCCCTGTCCCCAGTAGGACTACACACTGCCCTCTCGGTTACTCTCGTTTTCCTTTTGAATGCTTCGCACACATGCTCTTACATTTGTGTGTGCTATGTCTGTGTGTACACTGATCCTGAGAGGGGTGTGTTGATACCAGGTCCCAGACCTCAGTTCATGCCTTGAATATAGGCACTGTATCGCCTACTCCTTTTACTGAGGGTGGAATGGTAGGACATCAAGGCAAATACTTTGAATTCTTTCAAAGTAGAAGAAACCTAAGAGTGAATTTCTAGACTAAGTCTCCAAACATATAATGAGATTAAGTAAGATAATGATCTAAAATTATTGAGAAGAGAGAAAAGAAGACTATAATTTCAAAGTCACAGTTTTTAAGTGTTTCCACTGACATATCTATGTTGACATTTATGGAATTATCCAAACACTTGATTAATTCATTTTTAAACTATTATAACCATGAATATAGACTGGATTATGAGAGGTTAGGCAAGCAAGCATGGTTGATCCAACTTGTCTATTTGAATTCTGTAAGCTCACTTTTCCTGGTGGCTCAGTGGTAAAGAACCTACATGTCAATGCAGGAGGTGCAGGTTCGATCCCTGGATCAGGAAGATCCCCTGGAGAAGGAAATGGCAAGCCACTCCAGTCTTCTTGCCTGGGAAATCCCATGGACAGAGGAGACTGGCAGGCTATAGACCACAGGCTTGCAAAAGAGTCAGACATTACTGAGTGACTCAACAACAAAGCTCACCTTTGCATAGACAAGCCATCGAGCTTTCTTTCTACCAGGCAGTTCTCTGGACTGTCCTGATGGCTGTCATCTCTGTAACCTTTCCTGGAATCTAGGCAGAGCTGTGCAGAAGCTGGCTTCTGCAGGGTTTCAAGAGCCCATGTGTGTCCTTCCTAACTGCATTCCGTGGAGCTCACTGGTAGCTCAAAATTGGCTATAGTTGGCTTATTATGGAAATCATTCAACACCATAAAAAGGGCTTTATTTCCAAGGAGCCAGTTGTTAAACATTTACCATCACACCACTGGAAGTAAGGAAATGCATAACCAACCTAGGAATCCTGTCTTTAAATGAGTTAATTTAAGCCCACCAGGCCCTGATCATATTACCTCTGTTTCCTTGAAAAGATCATGTATAGTTGTTTACTTTGCATGTTATTTTTAAAGCTTGCATGTGTTTCTTTGGTAAGACTGTTAAGCCACAGTAACATAAAATGACAAAATAAGATTAAATGGAGCCTCTGATGTAGAAGTGTCTCATTATAGCAGGGTTGCTCATCTCCTCTGGCCTTACTGACAATGATTCCAGAACTTCTATGCATTTTTTTTCTCATTTGATTGAAAAAATGAATGGCTACACCACTTTAAGATGATGCTCAGATGAATATATGATATCACTTTTATGGAGACTCAAAAAAATGGTACAAATGAACTTACTTACAAAACAGAAACAGACTCATAGATGTAGAAAACAAAGCTACAAGGCGTGGGGGCAAGTGAAAGAAGATAAAATTGTCCAGAGAACTGTATTCAATAGTCTATAATGGCCTATATGGGAAAAGAATCTAAAAAAGAGTGGTCATATGTATATGTGTAATTAATTCGCTTTGCTGTGTACTTGAAACTATGCTCCAATAAAAAATTTTTTTAAAGATGTTATTAGAAAAAATAAAAGGGATGGATGGGAAGAGAAAGAGGTAGAGGAAGGAGAGGGTGTGTAGAGAAGGGGAAAGGGATACTGCTGAAATCCACAAGGCACCTCACACCTGTGTTCTCTGGACCCCCACCCCGTGTCTTCTTAGTGGGGCTCTTGTTCCCATGACATTTTTTATCTCTGCCCACTGAAACTCTTCTCTTCATCCTACTGCAAAAGAGTTGTCTCATAATAAAGCCTTTTTAGAAATAACTACTCAAGGAGAAATTAATATTTAAAGAGAAGTGAAAAAACTGGTTGAGATAAATTGACAAATTCTGTGAATAATCTCATAGTTACCTGAAGTTTTGGAAATAGAGAAACCTCCTTATATTTATTTAACCAGGCGAGTCCAGCATTTTTCCTTCCTCTTCTTTTAAGCTTTGGAGTAAAACAACTCTAAATTTAAATTTACACCGAATCACATAAATTCTCCATCTGGAGCCCAATTCTAATAATAAGTCCTTTGGGATTGATCTCCCTCTCTGTCTTTACTTTATGTGAATTTATAAATTCATAATGCAGTCTTCTGGCTCTTTTAATGGAGAGGATTTCCCTGAGAGAGCAGAAGTCATCAATGTCTTTAAATACTCACACCTGCACTCCTGAGCAGATATGAGCATTTTGTTCTATAGGAAGGAGTAGGACAAAAGGCAGTGTGACCTCTGGACAGAGGGAAAGGAGATTGATGTTGAAGAACTTGGAATCAACAGGGTCAGAGCTAACATTTATGATATGTATGGTGTGCTAAGCATTGTTCAAAGTACTTTACATGTAGTAAATCCTGTAATACATGTAATACTTTACAGATGAAATCCTTTGAAGATTCTAAGGTAGTAACAGTTATTATCCCACGGGTGTTAATCACTCAAGTCATGTCCAGCTCTTTGTGACCCCATGGACTGTAGCCCACCAGTCCCCTCTAATCCAGTGGAATTCTCCAGGCAAGTATACTGGAGTGGATAGTCGTTCCCTTCTCCAGAGGTTCTTGCCAACCCAAGGATCAAATCTGGGTCTCCTGCATTGCAGGCCGATTCTTAACCGACTGGGCCACTAGGGAAGCGTTAATGGCAAAAAAGAATTTCGGTAATACACCTGGGAGGACATACAGATAAGGAATAGAGCTACAATTCGAACTCAGCATTCTGGCTCTGAAATGTACACGGCTGCACAGTTTCACCAAATATATATATGAGGCAGAATCACTCAACTACAGCACAGCCAAATAGATGTGCTTCCTTTGCTTAATTATCTTTTTGAACTAACAGGACCAGCCTTTCTATGGGGCCCAAGGACCACCCATGTGAGCAGAGCCTTGGCACTTGTAGAAAATGCAGAGTCCCAGGACCCTGCACAGACCCAGCACACTCCGTGTCTCATGTGACACTGATGCTTCAGAACAGAACCGAAGTTGCATCTAGCCCAATCGGATCTTGAAGAATATGGTTTCCTTGAGCCACATTCTCCTTGTTTGCCATACACTAGTATCTTAATTAACAGTCATTTACCACTGGTGCTGTTGAAAAGGAACAAACTGGATGGTTGGAGCTAGAACTACCTGCACTGTGATGAAGACGCCAAGTCAGAAAGAGGGAAGAGGTGAGGTGAAGAAATGGCTTCTCTATATTGAAGAGTTGGGTTTTATCCTATGGTGAAACAATAGAACTCAAATTTTATACTGCCTTTGCATGTAGTTCAGCTAAATGGGCAGGAACAAAACACTTGATGCTGTCAACTTGTAACATCTTGGGAATGCAAATATAGATGCCATTGAAAACCTACCCTGAAAAAAAAAGGGCTTCCTTGGTGCCACACTGATGCTGCATGTGGAATCTATTTTGCTGTAGGGTAAGCTTCACTGTGTTGAAAAAACAAAAACAAAAATCGGCATTGCGTATATGTCAATGCCAAGATATAATGATAAGAAAATAATTAACATTTAGAATTTCATTTATTCATTCAGCAAATATTTATTAAGCTCATATTATGAGTGCAAAGCCTTATGCTACAAGTTGTTTAGTCACTAAGTCTTGTCCGACTCTTTGTGACCCCATGGACTGCAGCACACCAGACTTCCCTCTCTTTCACTATCTCCAAGAGCTTTCTCAAACTCATGTCCACTGTGTCAGTGATGCCATCCAGCTGTCTCATCCTCTGTCGTCCCCTTCTCTTCTTGCCCTCAATCTTTCCCAGCATCAGGGTGTTTTCCAATAAGTCAGATCTTCACATCAGGTGGCCAAATTATTGGAGCTTCAGCTTCAGCATCAGTCCTTCCAATGAATATTCAGGACTGATTTCCTTTAGGATGGACTGGTTTGATTTCCTTTCAGTCCAAGGGACTCTCTAGAGTCTTCTCCAACACCACAGTTTGAAAGGATCAATTCTTTGGTGCTCAAGCTTCTTTACGGTCCACCCCTCCCATCCATACATGACTACTGGAAAAATCCTGGCTTTGACTAGATAGACTTTTGTTGGCAAAGTGATGCCTCTGCTTTTTAATATGCTGTCTAGGTTTGTCATAGCTTGTCTTCCAAGGAGCAAGCATCTTTTAATTTCAGTCACTGTAAGTTTTGCCAATAGCAAACTCAAAGAAAAAAGGGGGAGATGTCACACTGTACTTTAATTATATGAAGATTGTAAATACCCTATTAAAAGATACTTCAAATTTCTTCCTAAACAATAATAAACATTTTATCATGTAACATTTGGTCATTTTATTTGTACTCATGTTACAGAATCAAAGAAAGGTCCAAAAAGAATGTTTATATGCAGTCATCTAGACCTTCAAAACCTTCTGCTTTTGGCATACCTGTGCAATCTTCAATGAATGGAAGATGGTGAAAATTATTTAAATATCATCACTTACATATAGAGATTTATCAATTTTATTTTCACATTCAACTTCTAAAATGTTTATAATCTCCATAAACCTACATGACTTTCAATAGATTTGTTATTTTGAGATGGTATAAGTGAAAACACCCAAGAGATGTTCAGTGCATAGCTTGAATCTAGATATGTCTTCGTCAGACTTACTTACACAGTATCTTTTTATTTATTTATTTTTTTTATTTTTTTTATTAGTTGGAGGCTAATTACACATATTGTAGTGGGTTTTGTCATACATTGACATGAATCAGCCATGGATTTACATGTGTTCCCCATCCCGATCCCCCCTCCCACCTTCCGCTCCACCCAATCCCTCTGGGTCTTCCCAGTACACCAGGTCCGAGCACTTGTCTCATGCATCCAACCTGGGCTGGTGATCTGTTTCACCCTAGACAATATACATGTTTTGATGCTATTCTCTTGAAACATCCCACCCTCGCCTTCTCCTACAGAGTCCAAAAGTCTGTTCTGTATATCTGAGTCTCTTTTTCTGTTTTGCATATAGGGTTATCATTACCATCTTTTTAAATTCCATATATATGTGTTAGTATGCTGTGATGTTCTTTATCTTTCTGGCTTACTTCGCTCTGTATAATGGGCTCCAGTTTCATCCATCTCATTAGAACTGATTCAAATGAATTCTTTTTAATGACTGAGTAGTATTCCATGGTGTATATGTACCACAGCTTCCTTACCCATTCGTCTGCTGATGGGCATCTAGGTTGCTTCCATGTCCTGGCTATGATAAACAGTGCTGTGATGAACATTGGGGTGCACGTGTCTCTTTCAGATCTGGTTTCCTCCGTGTTACACAATATCTTTAAAATGTCGCAGAGAACTACCTCTTCTTATCTTTTCATTTCCTGCTGAAGGCATGGTCACCAATTATATCTTTTATGGCCTTAGATCCAGTAAGTGATGCCCCATCTTTTGTGGAGCTTGGAGCTTATGTCTAATGTGCCTGTGACATCTAGGTCCAAATTCTATACAAGAAACACAAAAACAATGTTACAAAAGTATAAACTACAAGCTACCAGGAGTTGGGAGTGGGAGAAAGATGAGTTTTAGAAAGACTTCACTGCAAAGGGAGCATTTGCATTTTGAGAAATAAAGTATCTTATTAGGCAGAATAGGTAGAAAAGTATAAGCCAGATAACAATATTGGAATGCTCAAATTCAGGCAAACACAAAAGAATGCAGGGTAATTGGGGAACCACAAACTCCCCATGCCCGGAGTCTACAGTGAGTACATGCTTTGAGATACCTTTGAAATTTAACAGAGCTAGCGATGCAGGAAGGCATAGAGGAAGATAGACGGGAAGTTGGCAATGGTCTCAGGCATCAGACCAAGGACCATGGGCTTGATCTTCTAAAGTCAAATGGAATCACTGAAATTTCAAACAAGGAAAGTATATCATGTTTGTATTTTAGAAAGTCACTTTGATCAACAATGTGATCAGGGGATTGCCCAGTTGAAGTCTACAGGAATTGTCCAGGTAAAAGAAGACCTGAGTGAGCTAAGGAAAGTGTGAGCTAGGAGGGTGATGATAGTGAAAAACTGAAAACTCTGTTTGTGTTAAGCAGAATCGTTTCCCTTATGCAGCATTACCAAATATAATTAAGGTGAATCTCTCATTAATACAGTACTTCCTATCAGAAATTAACACAATATTATAAATCAACTGTACTTCAATAATTACATAAATAGTAATGCAGAAGGGGAAAAAAAAGAATGAAAACAATAAATCTTATATCACATTAAAAAATATATACAGTACTTCCTGATTTGACTTAGCTCTCAAATTACTTCTTGGACTAGTAATCTGTTTTGAATCTTTTGGAAGCTTCCAAATAATGTAATGCAATTTCAAGATAAGTTTATTCATGTGTTAGCTTTTTTTTTTTTAATTGTATTCTGGATGTGAACTGCTAGATTATAAAACCAAACTAATTACAAACAGATTGAATGAGTGGAACCATGCAGTGGACTCCACCAAACCAAATTTATAAATCTCATACCAGACTCTACAGCTAAGTCAAATGCAATTTTGTAAAACCCAGGAGGTTAACTGGAATCAAAGAGGGCTTTTGCTATTTAGAATTTCTATTTTCTTTGTTAAGTCCTGAGAATTTTATTTGATTTCTTTGATATAGCATAGATGCAGGAAAATGTCACTTTAAGAAAGGCCATTTTTCAATCATTCTGACCTCTCAAACCAGGGCATCTAATGGATTCAATAGTGTCACAGCATTTTAAAAGTTTGCAAAATGCAGGTATCTTCTTAGCAAATCTTGCTGTCACAAGGTCCCCATAGTCTCCTCTCTACAGCCATCCCCCCCATTCCTTGGCTACAAAACCCCAATTTACTTCAGGTATTGGGTACCTATATTCTCCAGGGGAGTCTGGGTCCCACCGTTGTAGGGGTGGATGCACCATAGAAACTTTACTCCCTTGGCAGGTCTTGACTGTGGAATGAGAGTGATAAAATTCTAGCCAAAGTGAAATGAAGCAAGAAAAGTCAAGATCCTCTGGGCAAGGCCTTTGCTCTCTGCCCCCTGTCCACTCAGAGAGAAGGGCTAACCAACCCTTAGAGCGGCAGCAGCTCTGTAGTGACCGCGGGGGACAAAACCATCACACAGAGCAAAAAAAGATCGAAAGTCTTCAATTCTTGATGATGCTGTTGGTCTAAGCCAACATGACGATCCTGGGTTGCTAAGCCAAACTCAGAGCTACCACCCTACCTCTAGACTTTTTATTATATTAGATTATAAATATACAGATAATAACTCAAAAAGACACATGCACCCAGTGTTCATTTTCCCATAGCACTATTTTACAATAGCCAGGACATGAAAGCGACTTAAGTGTCTATCGACTGATGAATAAATAAAGATGCAGTACACACACACAATGAAATATGACTCAACCATTAAAAGGAATGAAATTGAGTCATTTGAAGAGATGTGAATGGACCTGGAGACTCTCCTACAGAGTGAAGTAAAACAGAAAGAGAAAAACATGCATGTGGGCTCTAAGAAAATGGTACAGATGAACCCATTTGCAGGGCAGGGATAGAGATGCAGATGGAGAGAGCAGAGGTGTGAATGCAGGGCTGCGGGGGAAGGGGGTGGAAAGAATCGAGAGGTTGGGATTGACATGCATACACGTTCGTGAAAATAGCTAGCTGCTGAGACCCGGCCGTCTAGCACAGGGAGCTCAACTTGGGCGGGACTCTGCGGTGACCCAGAGGGTTGGGATGGGAGGGGGCGGGAGGGGGTGTGAGGGGTACCAGACGGAGGGGATGTATGCATCCGTATAGCCGATGCACTCCGCTGTCCAGCAGAAACTAACACAGTATTGTAAAGAAACTATACGCCCAATTTAAAAAAAAAAAAAATCTTGATCCTAAAAAAGCTGAGTTAGCATTTCTGTTGGCAGTGAAGTACATCCCAATCAACAAGCCACAGACAGTTCACCTGTGGTTGGTCACAGGCGCTTTCATTTCTACTTGGTTCTCATCCTGATTTGACTGTGTCTTCCTCTGGGGGCCTCACTGCCCATCAGTACCATGTCCATTACATAAATGCCATCGATGGTTTTTCCCCCACATTATTCATAATATATTTCTAGGAAAACTAAAAGTTATATATTAGATTGCTTAATATGAGACAGAACAGGAAATTGCATCAAATATAAACTATACCTCTCTGAGGGAGGAAGCAAAAAAATAAATCATTCCAAGTCCTCTGTTGGATGACTCTGGGAGCAAGATAGGTGAGCTGGTTAGGCTCCATTTCCATTTTTCATATTCTTGACTTTTTCTGCAACCTGCTGTTTATAGATCCTGATACTATCTTACAGGCTTGATGGGAGAAATTATGGTTTCCATTATGCAAATGCTCCAATTGAGATCAAGAGAGGTTGGAAAGAACACATCATAAAACTAAAGAATGTATCCATTATATCCAAAACTTTCCCCCCTGGACCATATTGTCTAAAAGAGTGGTTTTATGTGCTAGTATAGACATTATTAGTGGGAGAACATTTTTTTATACATATGTATAACACTACTGTTAATGCACTGGGGTAGATTTGGCTTTTCCCTTTCTTTTCTGCCAACTCCCATGTGTTCTTTCTGAGTAAAGTTTCAGATCAAAGGTGGAGTGAGCTGAGTGTTCTTTTGCTGCAAAAACATTTGTTCTCCTGTCAGATTCAAGTTAGTCATGCCACATATGTGTAACAAGGGCAGCAGAACCCACAGAAAGGCAAACAGGAGTAGATCCATGGCCCACTTCTTACAGGCTACCAGTGTGGACACGTCTGTCTACAGGGTCACCAAGGCATCAAGACGGTAACACCTCAGGTAAAACAGTCATTTCAGGAAAAAAAGCACAGAAGGCAAGATGGTGAAGGATTATTCTCTCAACATAAGAAGGCTCCTACCTTTAATTGGATTGATGAAATGCAAGTAAGAAAGACTTCCTCTTCATCCCTATAATAGTTGGGGCCTTTTAAAAATAAATAACAGAATCCAACTGCAGGAAGATAACTGGGTCCAAGGTTGCTACAAGACCTTCTTTCCCATCCTCACCTCTACAGCTATCTTCATACCTGCTTCTTGAATTCTCTCTTGAAACCAGTTTTCTCTTCCTTCTTAATCCAAATAGTGGAAAACATCGTCATCCACAGTCTGTGTGTGGTGTGGATGTGTGTGAGTCACTCAGTTGTGTCAGACCTCTTGCAACCCCGTGGACTGTAGCACACTCCTCTGTCCATGGGATTCTCCAGGCAAGAACACTGGAGTGGGGAGCCATTCCCTTCTCCTGGGGCTCTTCCCAACCTGGGGATCAAACCTAGGGGATCAAATCTCCTGCATTGCAGGCAGATTCATCCTTGTAGCTCAGTTATCCGGTCTTCAAGATCCCTAGAGGTTGGCCCAGTTTGGTTCTAGTGTCTGCCCTTGGTCCAATCACTCTTGCCCCCTGGGAAGGGCTCTGATTGACTCATCTGGAGTCAGGGGTCCTCTTCTGAATCAATAATCCATCACCAAAGCAGAGCGTCACAGAGCAAAATGACCACCTTTGGTAGCTGTGTCATGACAATGAAGAAGGCAGTGCTCAGGAATGAGGATCTGAGAAGATGAAACTTACAAAATAATGCTTGCCTCCAGCTGGTGGCATAACTTTCAGGACCCCGTGCACAATGAAAATGCGAGGACCTTCATTCAAAAATCATTAAGACTCTTAAGATGAAATCTTCCCTACTCAGCAATCAAACCCGGGTCTCCCGCATTGCAGGCAGACGCTTTACCCTCTGAGCAACCAGGGAAGCCCTTATGATGAAAGCAGCTGGTATTAAAAATAATTTGAGGCACTTCTGAGTATAGGGTCCTGAGCGTCAGCACAGGTCATATGCCCACAACACTAGCCTCATTTGTGTTCTCTCCTTCCCTTTAGAAGATCAAAACAAAATGTCTTGAGTGATAAATTTTATCAAGTTAGCCTGCATCTCAATAAACAATACACATTTACCAATGGCCTACTGCCCATAATACTGTTGAGAGAGCTATTCCATTTTACATGGGAGAAAATCATCTTTGAAGAAACAAGTGTTTAGACACAAATTCTACAGATTCATCAATTCCAAACCAAGTCTTTAAACTTGAGATCATGGATGTTTTCACTCTGCATCACAGGATCATGTCTTCCTACCTCCAGTTTAAAGTACTGATTTTTAGACTTGACCCCTCCTCTAAGTTTTCTTCAACTGATGTGCAGTTTCTCTGAATGACAGTAGAAAATCCATGGTGGAGTCTGAGCAGTATGCTTTTATGCCTAGATCACAGTCATTGTAAAACATGAAAATGAAACATTTTGCTTCAGATGCTAAAAGATGACAACAAAAATGGAAAAGGGTTCTCATCTTGGAAACACATAATATATAATGTTACTTAAATGGCCATAAGTATAAGCTAAAAGTTAGCTGAGGTCACCCTGTTCAATTTCCTTCTCAGTATTTCTGTAAATTCCTGAAGACTTATGTGCTTATGGTAACATTTTTATCCCTGAGTATTTCTGTCCACTCCCATACTCTCCCAACCCTCCATATCTCATCTACCATGGACATTATGCTTTTTCTTTTTTAAATTTTATTTTATTGAAGTATAGTTGATTTACAACATTGTGTTAATTTCTGCTGTACAATCGTGATTCATACATAGTTATACATACATCTATCTATCTATATATATATATATATATATATATATATACATTCTTTTTCATATTCTTTTCCATTATGGTGTGTCCCAGTGTTAAGAGTATAGTTCCCTGTGACATATAGTAGGACCTTGTTGTTGATCTATTCTAAATATAATTGTTTGCATCTGCTAATCCCAAACTCCCTAGGCATTTTATTTGAACTGTGCTAGTCCAATATTTAAGCCCAGGTTCTTCACCTTTGTTTACCTAAAACTAATCATACAGATATTGATACGTGTTACATTTTACTAAAATATTTCATCTTACATTGTGAAAGTGAAAGTGAAAGTCATTCAGTCGTGTCTGACTCTTTGCCATCCCATGAACTATACAGTCCATGGAATTCTCCAGACCAGAATGCTGGAGTGGGTAGCCTTTTCCTTCTCCAGGGGATCTTGCCAACCCTTACATTGTAGAGACACAAACAAATCAAAGATGAGGGCTTGACATCTGTTTTTTCGAAAGCTCCTTGGACAAGCCCTGACCGGGACCTCACACTGCGCCGTTCTCCTTGGGTTAGAGCTAGCCCTCCATATACTCTTGACTGTCTCACATTTTGCTTTTCTTAACTTTGTCAGAGAGAACATTTGTTCTTTGACTGTTCTGCTGCTGGCATATCTTTGCCTCTCCCCAAACTCATAAAATCTCTGCTAAATTAACCCTGCTCTCTGGTATATGTGCAAATTGTTAAAAGAGTCAATAGCTCTCATCACATGGGAACACTTTTTTAATCTATGTGAGATGATGGATATTAACTAAGCTTACAGTTGTGATCATTTCACAGTATATGTAAGTCAAGTCATTGTGACGGACACCTGAAATTTATACAGCGCTATATATCGTTATATCTCAATCAAACTGGGGGAAATCTCTGCTAAACTGTTTCTCACTATCTGAACAGTTCACAGAGCCCTGACTGTGGTTTTTTTCATTTAAGACCCTCCTTCACTCAGTTTGGAGGGGATGGAAATGGTAATAAGTGAAGAAGGGTCTTAAACTGGAACGAAACAGCAGAGAGTGGATTTTTAATTGATATAAACCTTGTCACTCACCACAGGGCCAGCCAACTAGCCCTCTCCACCATCCCAGCTGAAACTTCCTCAAAAAACAAGGGGGGACATCCCTGGTCAGTGGTTAAGACTCCACACTTCCCCTGTGGGGTCAGGGGTTGGATCCCTGGTCAGAGAACTGAGATCCCACATCCTGCACTGTGCAGCCAAAAATAAATAAATATATATTTTTTTTCTTTTTTAAAGAAAGAAAGAATGTCTTTTTAAAAAACAGAAGTGTCCACAGACAGCTTGGGTTTTAAATAAAAATTTAATTTTTACCACATTACACTGGGAACAAGTAAAATAAGCTCTTTTATCAGTTTCATAAAACTTGATTCCATTTTAGCTCATTTTAATCTCATTTTTTTTTTGTTTCTATAGAAACAAAGAAATCAAATCCTAGCCTTCAGTGTTCACACATGAGAATTTTCAATTTACAAAATGGTCTTCCTCTATTGTTTCAGTGTCTAGCAAATTCAAATATGCTGTTGAAATCAAGTTTTTATCATAAAAATCTGTAATAAAAATACCTCCATTTTCCTCAAGAAAATCAACAGTTAAGACAATTAAACTATATTTTATAATGTTCCTGAAACGATTAATGCCAAGTAACAAAGCATTGTACACCACCACCTGGCTTAGTCAACTTGGTTTTCAATTTTTAAGCTAGTTCCTTCTTTAATAATTACTTTCACCTTACCCAATTTATTTCTCACAGCTTTGTAAAATAAAATGGAAATTACACTTGTGTCCATCACAGTGGAAATCTTTTTAAATCCAGGAAGATGTTTTGAGGTGTGGTATTGCCAATGGAAGATTTCACACAAAGAAATGTGAAGTCCAACTTTAGGGTCTGTTCTGAGTGAGCATTATGAAAAAAATGCTATGTTAAGGGAGAGTGAAAGTATCAAAATGCTTTTAAAGGATCCAGGTCTTGTCTTTCCATTTATAAAGCAGATAATTTTAGGCAAGATATTAACCCTCTATGTGTCTCGGTCTCCTCATCTGCCAAGTGGAAGCACAATCTATTCTATAAAGTTATTGCATGGACAGAATGGAAAAGTAATAATAATAGCCATGGTTTGTTGAGTACCTTATAAATACAATCTCATATAACTCGTAGAACTCCATTTAAGAGGGAATAATGTTCTCATTTTTCTGGCAAGAAAATGAAAATTCATCTTATAATAACCTATTATGGAAAAGAATCTAAAAAGTAATACATATATTTGCATATAACTGAATCACTTTGCTATACACCTGGAACTAACATAACATTGTAAATTAACTATACTTCAATAAAAATAATATTAAATTCTAAAATATGAAAATTCAGAGGGGTTGAAACTTTGTTCAAGTACTAAATGACCCAACTGGAATTCAAAGCCAAATTTCTGATTCTAAATCTTATGCTCTTAGTGTCTTTGATCTGTCTATTATGGAAAGGTTGAAGTATATTTATGTTATTTCATTTTCCTTCTTTTTTGAAAATCAGTGGTTCTCAAAGTTTGGTCCCTGTAGCAGCAGAAACAGCAGCATCACTTGGGAACTTTGTTAGAAATGAGAGTTCTCAGACCCCACCCCAGGTAGACTGAATCAGAAATATGTGATGGAGTTCAGCAACCTGTCTCAACAAACTCTTAGATGATTGTGATACAGGCTAATGTTGGAGAACCTTTCCATAAAGATTACAGAGGAAGACATAACTGAGGAGTTTAAAAATCAAGTCTCAATATAATAACAGACACAAGTGACCATG
The DNA here is from genome assembly GCF_023699985.2 of Odocoileus virginianus. Lineage (NCBI taxonomy): Eukaryota > Metazoa > Chordata > Mammalia > Artiodactyla > Cervidae > Odocoileus > Odocoileus virginianus. Next base: position 47,912,737 of record NC_069689.1, on the reverse strand, counting down.
ATACAAATAAAATCTTGAGAAGTGTAATAAGAGAGATCAATGAAGTGCCCAGAGAAATAATTCGGAAGGATGTGAATTCTGAATGAACTCTCTAGGAATCTGAGCAGGGCTCTGTATTCTCTAGGAATCTAGCAGGGTAGGACTTCAACAAGCAAAATGAAATTCAAGTTGAGGCAAAGAGTGCCACCAATATATTGAACACTCTGTTTTGCTGAGATGCAAGAAGACTGGGAGATGTGAGTGCTAGCAGACTGAAGACACGGGAGGAGCCAAGCAGAGACCTTGGGAGTCTGTTCTGTGGGCCATCAGGAAGGTTTGAACCATGCTTCAACAGAGAAGATAACTTGGTGATAGCTGTGTTTAGAAAGAGAAATCTGAAGGCTGTGTGAAGGGAGGGAAGGTAAGGGAGGGTGGCAGGGAGACTTGCCCAGAGCTGGACCTGACACCTTATACCATGTGCAGGTCTGACAATTATCAACACAGATGGCAGAGGAATGAAAAAGGCCAAGGAATAATTCCTTCTTCCTCTATAACACGCTCCTTTAAGAGTGACACTTCTGATTATAAATCTCATACTTCTCAAATATCGAAATCTATAAAATTTAGAGAAATGTAAAGATGACAATAGAAATTACTCAAACTTAGAAAGTTGCTAATATTGAGGCAAGTCACTTGAAGGTTGTATTAGTGTGTGTGTGCGTGTATGCTTGTATGAGAGAGAGATAAATGATAGATAGGTAATATCTTAATAGAATTGCTTTTCTTCTTATCACTGAACATAATGAGCACTTTTCTATGTGAATAAAAATTACTCATAAGTATTAATCTTAGTGACTGCATAAAATTCTAGCCCATAGTAGCCTTCAATTTATTTAGTGATCTGATACTCATCCTTCTATACCAAGGCCTGCTCACAATTCTAAATTTCTAGTCATCTGCACTGGTAGATCCTTGACAGTGAAATTAGGGGTCAAATGATGTAATAATGTTAGGGATCCTATCCTGAGGTTAGCCTTCAGGAGTATGGCACTATTTTACTCTTCCAAGTCTGTAAATATATGATCTTACCATAACCTCACCAGCATTAAGTATTATCATTTTATTTTATTTTAGTATTATCATCTTAATTTATCTTGATTTATGCTTTTTTTTGACAATATAATAGTTAGAACCTGCATTGTCTTTTTAACATAGCCTGATAGTGGCTTGCCTGACATTTTCAGAATATAACTAATCCCCAAATGACCACTTTTCTGATACAGCCATTGTGCATCTATGAGTACCAACACATGCTGTCAGTAGCTATCAATAAATATCCCAAATTATGAGAAACTGCAGAGTGAAGGATCTCAGAGACCAAAATAATATCCCATGAGAAGCAGGAGACCACAGATAAATCTGGCTTCTGGACCTACAGCAGATTCATTTATTAATTCACTCATTTTAGTAATATACATGGTGATAAATTTGAAATAACATACATAAAGGGCTCCATTGATTATGAACAGAACATTGGGTGCAGACAGGATTTTCTTAATGCATGAGAGGTTAAGAATGATCGCTTTTGATGTTAATTGGAAGAATTCTCTGTGGGTTAGGTGCACTTTTGACAAATGAGTTCGCCGTTAATTTCAGGGTATGGTAAGTGAGTGGTACACTCTTTAAGAACCAGTTTTCCTCTCATTTATCAATATTGTGCCCTATAATGGTATACTTAAAATTGCTTTTGCTTGCGATGACGTTCTCTAAAAATTAAATTCAGAGCAAGGTCATATATATAACCACTTTGTTTTTCATTGATAATTAGTAGTTTACAAAAACAGAAAAGGTATTATTATTTCTCTCTGGGTTGTCCTGAGAATCACCTAGTAATCCACAATTCAGCGCTCAGGATCACTTTCTCTGTGAAATCTCAGCCACTCCCAGGTTAAATCAGCCATGGATTTCCCTCTGTTTCTGCAGTTCCTTGCCTCTGTCTCTGTTATGTCACTACATTGTGTTAGAATCAACAGGAGCCATGTTGGTCTCTCCAGTTGAACTGTGAGTGACTGAAGCCAAAGGTCAAGATTTTATTCATGTGTAGCATGCACCACAGTGTCTGTCATCAATACTTTCTTACTGAATGACAAGAAAATGATAAACATGGAAAAACAGCAGCAGTGGAGTGCTGACACTCATCATGGCAATGATCTAAGCAAAAACCATGATGAGGATGCTGGCTAAGGTGATGATGGTGGGAATAAGGAGTGTAAGGCTCTTTCATTTTACCAAAGTCAGTGGAGGTGTGTTTTAAGGAAACAAAGGGAAGGAAGAACAGGTTTGTAGCCACTATCGCAATATCCTTTTCCTGATCACCTACGCAATACCATTTTGCACTGTCTTCCTTACTCATGGTGATTCTAATTTATTGGAGCAGCACCGTGTCCAGGTGTTTTAGCTGCCATTCTCCGCTTCCCTTGTAGATCACATGGTCTCTCCACACTATGCAGTAGACATAGGCAAAAATTGTTGAGTGCTGCCTTCAGGAAAGCTCCCCTCGGTTGTCAGAGGCCCTCTGGTTCTGTGATCCTTCTTTGTGCCTGGAATGTCATAGTAATGGGTGGAGTTCTAGCTTCTATCTCGAGAACACGAGACAAGTATCAGAGCACGCTACACAGACCCTGCATCTGTCTATCCATCTTATAAAAGTGACAGGCCCCGTGAGATAAAATGACAGCGCTTACAACTACCCTTGGGAATCTCCTAAGATCTGGAGGTCAAACAAGAGTCCAGAGACAAAGATAATACTGACGTTTTGAGTTTTGAACATCAGGAGAAGTTTATTCCCATGAATAAACAAAATTGCTGAAACTAAAAGGAAGGAGTAGGACAGCGGTTCACAGAGTAAATTGATTTGTTTTGATTTAATAAACTGAAGAAATCCCATTGAAGATTACAGGCATAACAGGAAGACAGTGGTGGCCCAGCCCTTGGGGAGCAGGAGATAACTAGAGTAGCAAGAATGGACAGGTTTACCTAGAGACAGTCTCAGGCAGAGAGAGGATGATAAAAACAAACAAACGAGTCTTGAGCAGTTGCTTTAAGGCTAGAGAAAAGGAGTCATCGGAACTGGGAAGAAAACAAAAACAGAAGGCACATGAGGAGATGTCCAAAAGGACAATGATGCAAAATGACAAAGAAGAATTATCCACAAATCGTCACCGGAACTGGCCCTTGGAAATCAGAGTGACTATGAGGAACGAGCTTAGGTTCTTGGGAATAGGGAGAACTATGGATTCGAAATCCATGAAGTAGAAGTATTATCCATGAGAATTTTCTTTCAAGAATTTGGCCTCCGAAGAGAGAAAGAGAAAATACCATGTGACTAATACCTTAATGTGATAGTAGGCTAGCTGTTTCCCCAGGGTAGATTAAAAGCACAATTTCTTCATTGGATAAAGAATATGACATGTTAATATTTAATCCAGTCTAATATTTACTAATTTCCTACTTTTGATATGTATAGGGAATTTCAGGTAAAGAAGCTACCAGTCACATTTTGGGTCAGCCAGATTTTGACTGTGAATATTTGTTTTTAAGACAACAACTATATCATGGAATTCCTAACATAAAAAAATAACTTTTAGAAATAATAAGGAATATTTTGGAATTAAGAAACTGGGGGTTTAAAGTTGTAATTCCACAGTGATTTTATTATGACCTTTGCATACATTTGCACTTTTTCACCTACTCCTCTTTACTAGCAAGAACTAGATTCCAAAAATTGCCAAGATCAGCATTGCCTCCTATTCAGCATTAGTCCAGAAGCATCTTCCACTTCCTTCCCTATGTCCTTACATTCAGCCCAATCCATATTTTGGGTCTGCCCAAGCAAGCTACGTCAATACAGCTACCCCAGATTCAAACTGACATCGCCTCCTGTGCCCACTCATCCAGAAAAAATTCTGTAGTTATGTAAATTTCAGGGAGAAGGTTTCAGAGTGTTCTCAAGGGTCTGTCCAGATCTTGACGTGTCTGTATTTGAACTGGCTCCTGAAATTATGAACATATAAACTCACCATCATCACTTCACACATTTATTAATAGCCACTATTTTTCTAGCATTAACTATGTGGCAAATATTTTATGTACATTCTCTAACTTACTTCACCCCACAACACTATCCCCATTTCACAGATGATAAAATCAAGATTCTTACTGACTGGCACAGATTAAGAGCTCAAGAGCAGAGGGGTAGAGATTTGAACTCAAGTGTGTTTGATCGTAAAGTTCAAACTTCCAGGAACTCTGATGCACTACCTTAAAGTCAGTGCGTGGACACGGAGTACTTTTAAAATATTTTCCTCCTCATAATAACCCAATTAAATAGTTGTGATGATTTTTCATTATTGTTATTAATTTTACTCATAAAAAACTCAATCTGAGAAGTGTGCTTTCTTCCCTCAGCTAGTAGCAGCTGATGTCACCATCAAACTCCAGATATCCTCCTCTAAACTCCAATGCCTCTGTTCTTTGAATTACTTTACACTGGAACATAAAGCATGTTCATAAAATCTAGCCTCTGCTATAGTGACAGGATACCTGTTTCACAACCCTTTTGATTATTATTATTATTATCTTTGGTTTTTAGTTATCAATCAAAAAAGAAAGTTCTCCTGTGGTTTCTAAAATCTAGTAATCCTCATTAGAAATGGATCAACTGGATTGTTTGGAGCAAGGCTTTGGGGTCAATAATTTTTAGAACCCAAAGCAGAGCAAATCATTTTTAGCTTACTATTTTGAGGGTCTGAAATGTTCAGTTGTGTTTGTTCCTTTGGTCTGCAGCCAGAAACAGAGGCATAAGGGCTCAAATACCAAATGAAAGGGTGTTCTCACAGTACTTCTGGCCAGGGCCAGAGTAGAAATATCGGAAAGCTCACATGCAAAGCTGTTCTTCCGAGAGTTTCATACTAAACCTGCAAAATCAAGATTCTTGCAAAAAAAAAAAAAATTTTTTTTTAAGTAGCTTTTTGGAGCAAATTCTTACTTCAAACTCTGCCCAACCTGACTGTGAACTTGACACATTCATCCATCCCAAGACCATATATCCATGTAGATATATATTCTTAAGTAGAAGCCCTTATGCTTGAATAAGTAGTTAATTCTTCCATAAATGTACCTCCACGAGAGATACACTTTGCCACTTTTATTTTCTATTCCCAGGAGGACTTATTAGAAGCCAAATATTCCACTTAGGTTAAGAGTACCAACCAGGCAAATGATGTTGCCAAAAAAACCTACTTAATTATACTCTGTTTCCTAGATGCTCTTAAATTGGCTTAATGGGAAAAGTGCTCTCCTTTAAAATCAATTTTATTTATTTTTTATGCACCTATATAAAATTTCCACCAAGTTTATTTTTGAGTATTGGATTAATTTAGTTCTAATCATAACTTGAACTTCTAATTTTATCTCATCCCACTGGTTTCAAGGGTAAAGTATAATCTCAGAAAAGGAAAATGTCTTCTGTATTTACAAAGTATAAGCTGTGAACTTCCACTTCATTTAACTTTAACTTTGGTTTAGTTATTAATTTTATTTCTAAATTGATGGCTTAATTCTTTCTAAATCATTTGAGTTCATAAACCCAAGCAGCTCAAGTAAAACCTACAATAGTTAAATAGAATCATTTCTAATACAAAAGCTTATTTAAGCTAGTAGTTCAGGAAAAGAGCAGATACTGTTTAGGATTGGGGCTTCCCAGGTGACACAGTGGTAAAGAATCCACCTGCGAATACAAGAGACACAGGTTCAATCCCTGAGTCAGGAAGATCTCCTGGAGGAGGAAATGGCAACCTACTCCAGTATTCTTGCCTGGAAAATCCAGGGACGGGAGAAGCTGGTGGGCTGCAGTCTAAGGGATTTCAAAGAGCCAGAGACAACTTAAGGACTGAGCCTGCACCCCAAAAGACTGGGTCTTAGACCACAACACTCAGCAAATTTCCTGAGGGAGGCTATGGAACTTTAGAACATAAGTTAGAGATCTTAGTAGTGATCCCCAATGCATGTTCGACTGAACACAAATAAATAATAATTGCCACTTGAAAAGGAATTTGGTGACTAAATTACTGTGAGAAATGCTAGGTTCAACACATTCAGCCAGATCACTTACTTGGGTGCTCTCGGAAACCTTCATGCGCTAGCAGTCCCACCAACACACTGGAAGGGAACATCCTGGGCACTGCCAACTGTGACTGGTGGGTGCAGAGATTTCCCACAGAGCATCCCATCCTTTGACTCTACTCTGAACCACAAAGAAACTAAGAGCCACTGAAAGACCAAAAAAAAAAAAAAAAAAAAATGAACCTCTTCTAAGCAAGGTGTTGGTAGCACCCGAAATATATCATTATATTTAATCTTCACAACAACCCTATGCAATGGATATGGAATCCTATTGGTAATTTACAAATGAGAACACTGAGGTTCAATATTTCAATGGATTTATCAGTCATTATGGGCCTCATTTGCTTTTAAACAGTACTGAGACCAATCTTTGATCTACTGAATCAGAATCTCAGCAGTGTGGTCCCCATGAATGTGTGTTTAAGCTGGACAAATTGTTTAGTTGTATGGCTACAGTTGAGAACCACTGGAATCAGCCATTTCTCTATCACATATTCTTTTAAGTGAAAGAGCTAAAACTTTGAATTCGGTCTTCTGACTCCCAAGTCCAGTGCTCTTTCTCCTATTACAGGCCACCCATAAATGATTCTCTGCTTCTGCGTGAAGTGAAACATTAGTCACTCAGTCATTTCCGAGTCTTCGCACCCCATGGACTCTGGCCCGCCAGGCTCCTATGTCCATGGGCTTCTTCAGGCAAGAATAGTGGAGTGGGTTGTCCTTCCCTTTTCCAGGGGATCTTCCTGACCCAGGGATAGAACCCTGGTCTCCCACACTGCAGGCAGATTCTTCACCAACTGGGCCACCAGAGAAGCTCCTGGGTGTCTCCAGGTAAAAATCTGGAAATTGTCAGAAGGTACACACTGCTTGATTGGTGCCCTTTTCTAGTCATGGTTTAAGGTGCAGCAGTATCTTCTAAGATAGCCAGGTAAATGACATGATTCTTTAGAAATAGAAGTCAACATATTAAATTACACATCGACTTCTTGTGAAACCACCTAGAGACATATCTTATAAACTCTGTATAAGGTATTGTCAAATGTGAATGTTTGTCTTTCCCATTATCAAATGGAAGTATTGTTCCATTTATCCTGAGTATTATATATGGATTTTGAATGTTTGCTGACTTGTCCTTAAAGATCTAAATCAAACTATCTTATCAAGTATAAAATAAGCCTTTTCCTTTGGCCTCTCTAAAATCCATGAAAACTTTCCCTTTTCACATACAAGAGTGAGTTTTCCAGATCTGCTTGCCTGCCCTTTCATTCTGATTGTGAATGTTCTGGTTCAACTCCCATTTCTGCAATAAAACTGCTTGTTAAAAAAAAAGTCAGCAATTATTAACCCATTTGATGCTGCTTCTCCTGATATTGGACAGATTCCCAATTCAAATACCTAGTTTGTCAAATTAAGATGCCTCAAACTTTATTTGATGTGAACTGGGAAGAGTGTTTTTATATTGGTTTTTTTTTTTCCTCTCTAAAGTAGTCACTGTATTCTGTAGACATTTTTCATTTTCCATTAATATTCTTGGGCCCCTTATGCTTTGTTTGTGCCTCTGTTAATAAAGAAAGTTCAGCACATCTTAACCAGGTGGAATGCCCCTCTCTTAGACCACTTAACAGACTAATGCACTTCTCAGTTATTCCTTGAGTCTTAGAACAGAGCAAGCACTCACAAACCTTGGGGAAATGTATTACTTTACTCTAAGGTGAGCTAAGAAAATTACTTAGCAAAAAATGGAAGGTAGAGTTCAAAGAGAGATTGCCTAGTCCTGTTGTATTTAAGGTCAAATGACTATTTTAGGATGTATTGTGCATGTCTTAGTAATCCAAAATATCCACTGAGTTGAGTTTAATGGCACATTGAAAGCCATTAAGCCATACTAAGTAAATACCTTTTTTGGTATGTGTGCTAATTTCAAAAACACATTGTTTTATTTATAATGCGCTCTTTTCATATTAGAACCAACTGCTCCAGAAGTGGCCTACTATTTGGATTGAGCAGTTTGCCTAGGGCCAGGAATTGAAGCTTTGTGAGTGAGAGTTTATGCTTCATCGAGGCAAGTTCTGGTCAAGAGCATTCAGACACTGGGAAAGTAAATGCTTTGGGGGTTGTTCATAGACTATAAGAGTTTCATGCAATTCCTGACAAGACGGTGCTAAGGATGTCATTGAGAGTTAAGGAAAAAACCCTTTATGGCATTACATACTAAAGTCAAAGTGTCAGTCACTCAGTCGTGTCCGGCTCTTTGCAACCTCATGGACTGTAGCCCCCAAGGCTCCTCTGTCTATGGAGTTCTCCAGACAAGAATAATGGAGCGGGAAGCCATTCACTTCTCCAGGGGATCTTCCCAACCCATAGATCAAACCCAGGTCTCCTGCATTGCAGGCAGATTCTTACCATCTGAACCACGACCCTTTGTATAAGTGGGGCTGCCAAAAATTGGGGATGCCACTTTATGTGGTTTCTAAATAATCAAATTAGAATCACCTTTTTTAACTTAAAAATTATTTGTCAAACCTACTCATTTTATCAGTGAGGAACAAGGAGGACAGACAGCTAAATTGGCATGCCTACTGTCCCAGAGCTACAGAGGAGGAGAGCTAAAGCTGAGCTTCATTTTAACCATCACCATGCTTCCCCCACGACAAGCCTTCTCCACGTACCAGAAGAAGCTGTAAATGCAGCTAACAGCTAACACAAATAAAATATCACTGGTTTATTAAAAAACCTACAGTCACGGCTTATTTCTTAAGGATACACATTATTTTGTACCCTATTTCATTGAACGCCTAAAATTGAATCAGTTCAGTTCAGTTGCTCAGTAGTGTCTGACTCTTTGCGACCCCATGAATCGCAGCATCCCAGGCCTCCCTGTCCATCACCAACTGCCATAGTTTACTCAAACTCATGCCCATCGAGTCGGTGATGCCATCCAGCCATCTCATCCTCTGTCGTCCCCTTCTCCTCCTGCCCCCAATCCCTCCCAGCATCAGGGTCTTTTCCAATGAGTCAACTCTTTGCATGAGGTGGCCAAAGTATTGGAGTTTCAGCTTCAGCATCAGTACTTCCAATGAACACCCAGGACTGATCTCCTTTAGGATGGACTGGTTGGGTTTTCTTGCCGTCCAAGGGACTCTCGAGAGTCTTCTCCAACACCACAGTTCAAAAGCATCAATTTTTCTGTGCTCGGCTTTCCTCACAGTCCAACTCTCACATCCATACATGACCACTAGAAAAACCATAGCCTTGACTAGACAGACCTTTGTTGGCAAAGTAATGTCTTTGCTTTTTTTTTTTTTGTCTCTGCTTTTTAATATGCTATCCAGGTTGGTCATAACTTTCCTTCCAAGGAGTAAGTGTCTTTTAAAATTGAATAGTCAGTGTCATTTTTGTCTGTGTTGGGATGACAGCACCACCTTGGGTACCAAAGCTTCAGCACTGGGCATCATCCAGGACTCTCCCATGCACCCAAACCCCAGCAATTCCCACTGCTTTGCCTCCCACCGCCCTGAGCTGGCCCAAGTCACTTCATTCTGTCTCTGGACCACAGACCACAGCCCGTTTCCTGATGGGCTTTCCCATTTTGACTGTTGTTCTCCGCAAAGGTTGGGCAGACACCTTTCAGTTCTACCCAGGCCTTCATATGGTCTCCTGAATAAAGCTGAAGCAACTTGACTTGAAAAATAAAGCTTCCACAATCTGACTTCTGTTTGTTTCTGTGATAGCATCATCTCATTATCCCCAGCATCTAGCGTTGGGTACCTTAGAAGGCTTTCCTTCCACATTCTCCCCACTTCATGTGTTATTCTCTTTCTGATGTTGACTTTCCCGACCCTCCACCTGAAGGGTCCTTCACCCACACCAATCTCACCCAGCTGGTCCACCTAGATAACTCCAGCTCATGCTTGGAGGCTTCAGAGCCAGGCTGCCACCTTCCCTGAGTCCTGCCCTGTCACCTTCCACCCACATTTGCCAGTTAGGTGTCCCCTCAGTACTTCTAGGGGCACTCCACCCCTGCATTTACTGCATACGATGCTCTGTGTGTGGTCTTCACCCTGGACTCCAGCTCTTTGAAGTTAGGAATCATATCTTATTTATCCTTATCTTCTAAATGCCTAGCACTGGGGCCAGACATCTAACAGGTGTTCAGTGCTTGTTGAATAAATGGAGAAATAAAGCATTCCTACCCCAGATGATTTCCTTTCTGAAAATGGGACTACAGCACAGATTCTCATCTTAAGTAAAAGAATGCAAATATTTGATTTTGCTTTTCTTAGGAATTGCAAGCATGTACATTTTTACCAAACTGACAGTTAATACTAAACAGTATCAAACATCTTGGTGGGGAAGGGGGGTGGTTCTTGCCATAATACTATTATGACCTCTAGTTATAAGTAAGCCGTCCTCTCCTCATTAGAAAGATGATCAGCATCAAGGATGGCGGTGATGGAAGGTAACCATCATGTCCTACTTGCTAGAAAAGTAATCTCAGCTGTGGAGGTGAAGAAAACTAGTCATATGGAGGTCAAGTAATTTGCACACTAGCAAGTGTGTAGCAGAACTCAGATTAGAACTCAGATTAATCTCACTGGTAAGCCACGTGTCTCCTACTGCACCAGGCTGCCTCAAGCAAGAATATCATCATCTTGAATTTATTCCACAACCATCCAACAATCCGTGGCAAAATTTAAAAATGTTTTCTATGTGTAAGATTCATGACTCTGCTCATAGAGTATTATATTGAAGAGAGCTTCATTATTTCAAATAGCGTGTGCTTGATTTCTGTAGAGAAAAGAAACAAATAGTGAAAATAGAGATATAAAAATCCTTGGCTCTGAGCATTGCTCACCCTCTAAAGGCTATGAACCATGGCCTCTGACTCAGAGAGACCCCCAGATAAATTTTGTTTTCCTTTCTCCCTCATCCAGCAGAACACAGCTTTGGAATCCTTCTTCCATTAACTACCCATTGTTTCTTTTACCAACTCCATCTCATTTTAACGTATCATTTTTTATGAAAGATAATGTTACATGGTAGAAAACTATAAAAAATTAATGGATAGAGTTAGTACAAATAAAATACATTACTTCAATAGTTTTATTATTTTTTGTCCATTACACATTCATGGGTTTTTTCGTATGGATATGTTCTATAGATGACTCCATTCAAAGCAAACTACTTTTAACACTTTGATCATTGAGGAATTTAAATCAGCCTGCTTTCCTACAGGAAGAATTCTTTTCTAAAAATATATACCTGTATTGTTGCTAATAATCTTATTCTTTTTATTTAAAAAATCCATTAAAGTTCTCAAAAAGATCATATATAAAATTACCTTAAAGTTTGAATGAATGTCATTAGTCCATTAATTTAGTTTCTGAAAGTCCAACAATCAGTATCTGATTGAACACATTTTTCTCAATAATTTCTTTTGATCATCACTGAATCTGGTGTCTAGAATAGGGCTGGCATCGCACATATGCTTTATAAATGTGTGTTCAATGAGAAAACGCTTGCTAGAAGTCTGGGACCCATCATTTGTAGATCTGTGGCTTTTCCTGCTGTGTTTGCACGTTTATTTTATCAGTTTATCAGTTAGATTGTGACTAAATTAAACAAGAGAAAAGAAGAAAAATATTGGAAGGGTATAAAAGGCTCATAGGAGCCAAAAGTTGGTCACTTAGGACATAAGAGGACAAAAGATGGGACACAGATTGCCGCTCCAATGCTCTGGCCACCTGATGCAAAGAGCTAACCCACTGGAAAAGACCCTGATGCTGGGAAGGATTGAGGACAGGAGAAGGGGATGACAGAGGATGAGATGGTGGGATGGCGTCACTGACTCAACGGACATGAATTTAAGCAAATTCCAGGAGATAGTGAAGGACAGGGAAGCCTGGTGTGCTGCAGTCCTTGGGGTCGCAAAGAGTTGGACACGACAGCAACTGAGCAACAACAATAGTGACTCATCTTGATAGCTCTCAAACAGCAAAGGGACTAGGAACTTTTCAGTTTCTATCCTAAAGACTTTGCAAAGAAGTTATATGCATTTGCATATGTATTCATATACTATATGGATATTTGTATAGATACACATGTATATGTGAATATATACAATTACAAATGTATGGGTACATAAGTAAATATGAATATATACATATGCATATGTGAATATATATGGAAATACATATACCTTCTTTTTGAAAAAATACATATATTCATTTATCAAGGAGGACTTTCAACCTCAGTTGTTCAGAACCTACTGATGTTCTTTGCCTCCACTGCCCTCCTGCCTATCCAGCAGTGGGAGCACAATCCTGATGCATAAAACGTGAATATAGACATTTGCTTCAGAAGAACATTTTCCCAGGGACCTGTTTTATCTCCATAATTCCCAAACCTGTTGGTGAGCCCTATTCTGCTTCTAGGATGAATTAAAACCTTTCGGCAGGAAGATATGATAAAATATTCTCTGATTTGATTCTAAGTCTACAGTGTCTTACCAAGTTTTCAACAAAAATATTATTTCAAAAGAAGTGGAAAAATATTCAGCAAAATGTCTACTAGCCATTGTGTACTAAAAAGGAGAGATATCACTTTGCAGACAAGGTCCATCTAGTCAAAGCTATGGTTTTTCCAGTAGTCATGTGTGGATGTGAGAGTTGGACAATGAAGCAAGCTGAGGCTGAAGAATCAATGCCTCAAATTGTGGTGCTGGAGAAGACTCTAAGAGTCCCTTGGACTGGAAGGAGATCAAACCAGTCAATCCTAGATGGAATCAACCCTGAGAATTCATTGGAAGGACCTGAGGAAGCTGAAGCTCCAATACCTTGGCCACCTGATGCAAAGAGCTGGCTGACTGGAAAAGAACTTGATGCTTGGAAAGACTGAATGCAAGAGGAGAACAGTGACAGATGATGAGATGTTTGGTTGGTATCACCAACTCAATCGACATGAATTTAAGCAAACTCCGGTAGATAGTGAAGGACAGGAAAGACTGATGTGGTGTAGTTCATGGGGTCACAAGTAGTTGGACACTGAACTTCCCAGGTGGTTCAGTGGTAAACGGCCACCTGCCAATGGAGGAGACATGGGTTCGATCACCCAGGAAGACCCACTCGCCATGGAGCGGCTAAGCCCATATGCCACAAATACTGACCCTGTGCTCTAGAGTCCAGGAACCGTAAGTGGAGAGTAGTCCGCGCTCACCACAACGAGAGAAAGGCCCACACAGCAAGGAAGACCCTGCACAGTCAAAATAAATAAAGTTATCTAAAAAAACATAGCTGGACACAACTTACCAACTGAACAACCAAAACAAATGTGGAAAAATCATAAGTGGACTGTAAGGGCCTTAGAGGCAAGACTCAGGAATTCCAGCCTTTATTTTCTTTATAAGCTCAGTACAGACACATGTGATATTTTGAGGAGCCAATCTGATAAAGCAGTTTGATCTACAGCATTTTGATGGAACCTAAATATCAAATAATTAACTTTTATTAAAATTATTAACTCTATGTGAAACAGTGAACTTCAACTCCATCAGAATGCCTGCTCCCGGCAAATAATAATATAACCAGTATTCACAGATTTATACTTAGTCTTCTTAGAAAGGGCCATTAATCATTAAAAGAAATATGCTTTTTTTATTCTAATACTTCACTAATATCATGAAGGCATACCTTTCAGATTCCTGGTTGTATCCTTAAAGTTAAAGTGGCCCCATTCCTTGTTTTCAGTTAAGCAATAAAGTGACTGATTGACAATGAAACATATTCTGTTCCCTGTTAGAAACTTAAATTCATGATTCTCAATTCTCAGGGAATAACCAGGGATTGGGGAAGGATGAAAATTGGGGCATACCATAATCATCAGTGAGAAAAGAGGACCCTTGAAAAGTATATGTAATATATATCATAATTATAGATGTTGCAAAGAAAATATAAACCATTGTTCCTAATATAAACTACAAAAACAAAACTTGAAGTGAAAGTCGCTCAGTCATGTCCTATTCTTTGCAACCCTGGAATTCTCCAGGCCAGGATACTGGAGTGGTTAGCATTTACACTCTCCAAGGGAATCTTCCCAACCCAGGTATGGAACCCTGGTCTCCTGCATTGCAGGCAGATTCTTTTCCAGGTGAGCCACAAGGGGAACCCAAGAATATTGGAGTGGGTAACCTATCCCTTCTCTAGTGGATCTTCCTGACCCAGGAATCAAACAGGGGTCTCCTGCATTTCAGGCAGATTCTTTACCAACTGAGCTCTTAGGGAGGTCCATAAAGCTTGATTGTATCTTTCTGATTACAACAGATGGTTCTACCAATCTTTAGAGGAGAGAGCTTGAGATCTTTACGGTTTCTCAAAAGTAAGTTGGTTTCAAAACTAATGGGAAAATCCTAGCATAGAATATGAACATCTTTGCTTTCTGTAGAGTTCAGAATTACATAACTTTCCTTAATTGGTTTGCAATCAAACAGTATACCCACATAGAGGTTAGATTCTCAAGGTAAAACCAAATTTTCCCTTGAAAATCTCTTCAACCATCAACTAAACCATTATATTTTTCCACTGCAAACTCATCTTCCAATACAACACATGACATCCAATCAAAATGGAAAGTAATAAGAAATTGAAAACTGTCCAAAATCAAGATAAGCATTAAGGACAGACCAGGGTCAGGCATTCAACAGAGTATGGACATCCACTGTGTGTATTAGTTGGTGGTTTTCTTTTTAAGTAAGGATTTTACATTTTGGCTGTGCCAGCCATATGTCAGTGTCACATAGTAAGTGCTCAGTAAATACTTGTCAGCTATAGATTTGATGGCTCAGAAATTTGTTTAAGAAAATTTTCCGTTTGACTGCAAGTTTAGTGCAGTAGTCCATTCACAGTCAAATTGCTACTGTAGTCAAGAATTTCCATGACATTTTGTCCCTGTAACTTACCAATAATGAAAGTTAAGTATCTCGAATAAGATTTTTCTCTTTTAAACTTATGTCAGGTGAGCAAGAAACATCATTGCTCACTGCACTAGAGCACATCAATAAACCAGAATTATTTGACATGACATACCCTCTTTCACAATGATGACCCCCCACCTTTACTGTGGTCCTGTCGTTCCTAGGTGACACCTGCTTAGCTTGCAACCCACAGCTCAATGCGTGCCATGCAGCAGCAGATGGCTGGAGGCATGACGTGTTAATGGCGGTGATTACTTTATGAATAGTGACAGCTGATCAGGGACATCATAAAACAATAGTAGCTGCCATCCTGGAAAAGGTGCTAAATAGGGGTGACATGCTTAGTGAGGGCTATCCCTCTCTCTCGAACCTCATTATCAATTCCAAAGGGACAAGCAGGCCAGCCAGGCAATGGCAGATTCAGACACAGAGGGAAGAACCCATCCACCAGGAAGATTTCCCTCCACTTTAATTGGGGCGGGGGAGGGTGCACCGCTTCTAACATGCAAGCCATTTGGGTAAGTGAAATGTGTGCTCCCAGTTTTACTCCTCATTTGCCATCTTCTGAGCTTGTGGTCTGATACTCATCACTTTTAAGAGATCTGCTTCCTACCACGCTTCTTTCAAGAATCACCGCCTTGAGCCAGGGTAGAAATCACTGTGACAGAATATAAGGAATATTTCTGAGGACAAACAGTACCCTGGACAAATTTCTATTTTTGAGTCATACCTCTAGGAAAAGATGATGTGAAGGAAATCACAGACAGGCTTATGTTAAGAGTTACTCATTCATTCCAAAACCTGAACACTGGGGAATAAAGCAAATAAGGTAGAGGTTCTTATCTTCAAGGAGTAGTAGAAAGACATATGTGTAAACAGTCAATTATAATATAGAATCATGATAGTCTATGTTGAGTATAAGATTAGCTTTTGGGTTTTCCCAAACAATTTCAGCAATGTAGATATACAGTTAAATTAATACAAATTATATATACAATTTTATTAATATATTTAATATATAATAATTTAAATCTATATTAAATATAAACTTGTATGTGATTTATATATTTAAATATATATTTATATAGCATATATAAATAAAAATTTATATAAAATTACCCAATAAAATAAATAGTCAATATTCCAATGAGTTTATCAAATCCTAGTGACATACTCTGGATTATCAACATAGCATACTAAAACATAGAATTTTTTGCTGAAGTAATTAGCCTCCAACTAATAAAAAAAAATTAATTAAAAAAAAAAACAGAATTTTTTGCTAAATCAAAGGAACACGAGGACTCCACTGTGCATGTTGTTTCGAGGTTTCTGGTGGATTTTGCCCATATATTAATTGTTGTTTATTCCCTGAGTGGTGTCAAACTCTTTGCGACCCTAATGGACTGTAGCCTGCCAGGCTCCTCTGTCCATGGGATTTCCCAAGCATGAATACTAGAGTGGATTGCCATTTCCATCTCCAGGGGATCTTCCCGATCCAGGGTTTAAACCCATGTCTCCTGCATTCCAGGCGGGTTCTTTACCACTGAGCCACCAGGAAGGCCCATCTTAATTGTTACCCACATGCAAAAATGCAATATACAAGTGCATGTGTGAGCATGCTAAATTGCATCAAGGGTATCCGACTCTGTGATGCTATGGACTATAACCCACCAGGCTCCTCTATCCACAGAATTTTCCAAGCAAGAATACCAGAGTGGGTTGCCATTTCCATCTCCACGGGAGCTTCCCAACACAGGGATTGAAACCATGTCTCCTGCTTTGCAGGTGGATTCTTTACCACAGAGTCACCAGGGAAATTATTTTAATTGTTACCCACATGCAAAAATGTAATATACATAAGAGCATCTAATAGTCGAAAACAAAAAGCACCACATAGAAAAACCTTTCTACTTCTTTTGATAAGGAGGGGTGAAACGAAATATTCAGATAGATTTAAAGGCATGTATCTTTTAGCATCTGAGCAAAATAAATGGGTACATCATCTCCATCTAAGTTCCACTGAGTTGAGGACACGCAGACCTCAAAGGCCAGCTCACATCATGCCGCACTAACATACACCTCTTCCTTGCGTGTCATCTGACAACAACAGTCTTTTATTTATTCATTTTTTTAATACTTTATCCTTAAATTTGTTTATTATGGAAAATTTCAAACATGCATAAAAGAAAAGAATAGGATCACAAACCTCCATTTCTCTATTCACAGCTTCAACAATTATCAACATATGGTCACTCTTGTTTTGTCTATATTCCCCCACCAACCTTTTATCCTCCTTCACTTATGAAGCATATTCCAGACATCACATTAGTTCATCCATAAATATATCACCAGTAGCTACCTGATGATATAAAAGAATTCTGGTACTGTACTTGTCATTTAAAACAATAGTCTTTGAAACTAAGACTATTACACTGGCTTAATCCTGCCCATTGCTGTATCTTCCCTGGTTGACTATTCGAGAACTACTGTATTATGTCTGCCCTGAAGACATTTGAAGGTCCTGATACATTTCGATGATTTTACTTAACCTAGTAATTAGTTTACAGAGTTTTATGGACATTTTACTGCTTTGGAGATGACAGATTTTCTTCTCAAAATTAGTTGTGATAGCCAGTCATTTCATTTCATGGTTTATGAAAGATCTGATATATTGGAAAGATTTTCATTTAAGACTGTGAGGAAAAAATCTCTTTTCAGAAAAAGAACGCTATTTTGTATACCCTCTCTTTTTTTATTCTTTTTTTTTCACCAATAGCCTGTGTGGGATTGTTTATAAGGAAAAAGAAGAGCAGTTTAAGCTGAATCTTGTTAAGAATAATGGGAGTTTTAAATATAAAATGCAGAAAAGTGATTTAGAAATTTCCAAAACTTGGAAAGCTTTACACATGGATGAATGACAAGTAAGAAGAACCCCATCATGGGTCTGTTCATCAATGGACAAATATTGATTGAGCACCTCCTATGTTCCTGACACTGTTCTTAGCACTGAGACATAACAACGAAAGCACGGTGAATTCCCTTCTCTCTTGAAATGTACATGCTAGAGGAGGAGAGAGAAAATAAATAAATGAGCAAAGATAAGTAAATAATTACGAACAGGGGAGAAGGACGAACAGAGAGACCAGAGAATGCAGAGTAGGAACAAGTAAGAAAAAAACTGAACGAGGTGAGGAAATAGGCTGTGCAAAAATTGGAGGACAACTCATTAAAATAGCAAATAATACTGCTTGTGAATAACCACAGTTTTTTGTTTGCTTCATTTTTAAGGAAAATAACAGTTTCAGTCAGGTGCATTTCTATTTTGATTAAATACAAGGAAATATTGGTTTTTTTCCTTTTTAGTTAATAAAATTTACTTTCTAGAGCAAAAAAAGAATTGAGGGGAAGAATATTCCAGAAAGAGGGACTAGCTATGTAAAGTCATGCGAGAAAATGCTGAAGAGTTCCAGGCAATGCATTTACAGCATAGCAAGTAAAAATCTTAGGATTGCCTTAGAACCTGAATTTCATTGACACAAAATTCATTGACATTAAAAAAAATGAGGGAGATTTGCAACCTAAAGGCAGGTACTCTGGAGTTACTGTGTCATTTCAGCTATGTATATGAAAGTGTATAAAATTACTCAGACCCAGCAGCAAAAAAGCCACTTACAGAGAATCTTTTTTTTCTTTTTTTTTTTGTGTAAGATTTCTAAGACCCAGATAGAATTATCTGTGTACAAATTACCCCTAAAGGCCTCACAGAGGTTGTACAGCCAGCTTGCAGTGGAAAATCCAAATGCAGAGAAAATGCTTTGATATTCAATTTTAGGAAACAGCTTCATAATCATTCACTCTTTCTCTTTGCAATTAATTTTTAACTTTAGAAATAGGACATGAATGCTTTATTTTTAAAAACTGTACACTAGGAAAGAGAAGAGATTTTCTTTGATTTTATTAGCAGTCTTGGTTCCTTTTCCAGCTTCTCTGAGATAGAATTACTCTGAATGCACATCCTCCAGAATTTTATGGTATATTCTTCTCTCTCTTTCTTTCAAAGTCACAAAGTCTGTCCAACTCTTTGTGACCTCATGGACTGTAGCCCACTTGGATCCTCTGTCCATAGAGTTCTCCTAGCAAGAATACTGGAGTGGGTAGCCATTCCCTTCTCCAGGGGATCTTCCTGACCCAGGGATTGAACCTGGGTCCCCCACACTGCAGGCAGATTGTTTACTGTCTGAGCCACCAGAGAAGGTCAGGATATTCTTACATACATTTATATGAGCCCATGCAAAATACACTGTTGCCTTATTGGGTTTTTAATGCATAGATTGTTCTGAAACATGCTTATTTCCCCTAACATATTTTTTTAATTGAAGTATTGTGGATTCATGGATTTCCTGGTGACTCAACGGTAAAGAATTTGTCTCTTTTATATATGTAGAATTTATCTCTTTTATATATAAGAATTTATCTTTTATATACAGTAGTAGTGAGCTTTCCTGGTAGCTCAGCTGGTAAAGAATCCACCTGCAATGCAGGAGACCCCGGTTCAATTCCTGGGTTGGGAAGATGCCCTGGAGAAGAGAGAGGCTCCCCACTCCAGTATTCTTGGGCTTCCCTGGTAGCTCAGACGGTAAAGAATCCGCCTGCAATGCAGGAAATCTGGGTTTGATACATGGGTTCAGAAGATCCCCAGGGGGAAGGGGATCCACTCTAGGACCCTTGCCTACAGAATCCCAAGTACAGGGAGCTTGGCAAGGTGTAATCCACAGGGTCAAACAGAGTCGAACGTGACTGAAGCGATTGAGCAGCATCAGCAGCTGCAGAGTGGGTTCAGGGTCATGTTAGTTTCAAGTGTATATCACAGTGATTCAGTTACACACACACATACATATGTACAGTGAAAGTGAAAGTGAAGTCGCTCGGTCGTGTCCGACTCTTCGCGACCCCATGGACTGCAGCCTACCAGGTTCCTTCGTCCTTGGGATTTTCCAGGCAAGGGTACTGGAGTGGGCTTCCATTTCCTTCTCCAGGAGATCTTCCCAACCCAGGGATTGAACCCGGGTCTCCCGCATTGTAGGCAGATTCTTTACCGTCTGAGCCACCAGGTAAGTCATATATATGTGTGTATATATATGCTTTTTCAGATTCTTTTCCCTTATAGGTTATTACAAAATAATGAGTATAGTTTCCTGTCCTTGTTGGTTATCTATTTTTATATAGTGGCGTGTATATGTTAAGATTGAATCCCCTATGTAATTCCCTAATATACTGCTGAGAGTTAGCCTCACTGCAGAATTTTAATTCATTCTTTTAACTGCTCTGGAGTACTCCATACCAGAGTATATCCATCCATCCCCTTGTGATAGGTATTTAGACTGTTTCCAAGGTTTTACTGCTGCAAACAATGCTTTTAACGAACATTCCTTATACATGGTTCCTCGTATGTACAAGTAAATGCTTCTCTAATGTAGCTACCCTATCTCACCATCTTTTCCTGATACACATTCCATTTTCGTCCCTTCTCTCCTCCTCCACCAAGACAAAAATAAACATCACTAAGAGGATGTTGCTTGGGCGCCTTGACACCCAGTCCCAACCCTCGGGTCAAACTGAGTGCGATTATTAAGGGCCACTCATTACCACAAGCAGAGTGGTTCCAAGAGCAGAGGTCACCGCCCTTCAATCTTTGACTTGCATCCTGAGTTGACGATGACCCTTTAGGAAAACATGTGGTGAAAAGTGGCTTTGCCCTGTGAACCAACAGAAAATTGCCCCCCCGAGGTGACTTTTAAAGGGATTTTGTAAGACTTGGGCTAGAACTGAATGGGCTCTGACTAGGCGTGGGACTCGGAGTTGTAATAGAAAACATTTATTTGGCTCCAACTAAACATCCTAACACATGTTAGCATTTGCTGCCAATATGCTTCCTAATTAAGAACAACATAAAATCATAGGAAATTCCTGTCTCCTGTCTTCATGCACTTTTCATGTATCTCTGTTTCCCTGGCCTTATTTCTCAAGTATTGCTACCACAAAAAAAAAAAAAGGTTGATTCGAAGTCCTGTTTTGCCAACCATGCAGTGTGGTGTCATTAACAAGATTAATGTACATTCCAGAACTCACCACCATGCATTTTTTTCCCTCCTTAAACAAATGCTGCTATTAAAAACTAATTTAAAAAGAAAAAAAGGTGATAAGCACCCCAGCCCCCCATCCAATGAAAGACTGTACCATTTCGTTGGTAAGGTCTTGTCTGCAACTGATGGAAAACTTCAAAAAGGTGTTTTTTTTTTTTTTCAAACATCTTCTCTCTAGGATTATCTGGACTGTTGGCCATGTTTGTGTATTTTGTCTTGTTGAACAGATTTCAAGATGAAGGACAGACTAGGATCTGGTTTTCCTCTTAGGTCCTCCTTCAATCCATGCTAATTTCATCTGAAAATATTGAGACATACATGTGAGTCCTAAACCATCACTCCCCTATTACATACAAATAGGCATTAGGTGATTGCTGTGCAGATAAAGATATTTATGATAGTTCAAATTAAAGCTAGAATCTGTATGAGTTACTCTTAAAAACCCTTGATTTATCAGTCTGGATGTAGTCTTTGACCTTACAGAGCCAAACTAATTGCTTCCTTTCCCTACCACGAGGCAGAAATTAAAATTAAGCAAAACAAAACAAAACAAAAAACAGAAAGGAAGAAACCAAATACTCTGGTACATTATACATCAACTGTCTCCCTCTAGTTCTATTTTGTTTTCCTATGCACGGAAATAGACTCCAAAATGGCACAAAAGAAATAAAACCAGAGTTTGAAAAGTTATCTTCAGACATTTGCCATAGGACACTTGAATGATTTTCAGAATTATTAATTTTTTTCAAACGAAACACACATGCCCTTGCTGCCCCTTTCCTGAGACGGCTTTGTACTCATCTTCATCTTTTACCCCCTTCCAAATCTATTTATTGCTTGTTGCTCTTGGCCCGCCCTCACTTTCCATTTTTCATGATTAGTTCTTTATGATCGTGTGTTTCCTTTTCTTCTCCCCGCCATGGCTGCTGGCCAGTCCCCTCTGAGCCCTCAAACTTCCCTTCCTAAATGAAACAAGAGCTGCCTCCTTCCCTGCCTTTTGCCATCCAGCTGTTTCCTTTTTAAAATATACACTCATCTTTATTCAGTGAAGTTCCTGGGCAAACCTGACTCCTTTCACAGAAGAGTTGATAATCACATGAGGGATTAAAAAGGTCTTAGGAAAAAGGCATATCTGGAAAATTTGGGGAATGAGCAGAAGAAGGGTAAAGAGAAACGAAGTTTATTTTTGAAACATTCTTTAAAAAAGAAGAAAAAGAACTTGATTCTTAATATTTGAATCCTTGGGCGGCTCTGGATGTCATGTGGGTGTCGAGCATATTGTCCAGGAGGTCCACCCACACCTGCACAGGGTCAAGATTCCCACCTTGCCTGTTTCACCTCTTCGGACACGTGAAAGTAGCCTACCACCGCAAACTTGCATTGTATAGGA
Organism: Odocoileus virginianus; assembly: GCF_023699985.2. Classification (NCBI taxonomy): domain Eukaryota; kingdom Metazoa; phylum Chordata; class Mammalia; order Artiodactyla; family Cervidae; genus Odocoileus; species Odocoileus virginianus. The sequence continues at coordinate 47,890,077 of NC_069689.1, read as the reverse complement.
TCAGGCGGCGAAAAGGTGCCAAGTTCTGGTGCAGCCTGCCAAGTCAAGTCAATGGACTGTAACGCTTTGCTCGTTCAAGTTGGCTTTAATCCCTCTGCAATCTTCAGCATGCCCTTGACATCATGGAAATTACCACCAAAGTTAATGTCATCAGATGAGCCCTGCTAACTGTTTTAGAGAAGGTTCCCTGAATAAAACAACCTGTTTGCTTCATAAGCTTTCAGATCCACTCCCACCCCCTAAATATTTCAAAGAAAATGAACCAGCCCACAGGGATCCTCTTTCAATGCAAGAGTGGCTAATTCTTTTTCTGTCTTATAACTGATAAGACCTCATGTGACTGGGAATGAATGCGTATTCTACCCAAGCATCAGTTGAGTGCATTGTGTGAAAGGCCTACTTGATTAGATAAAGAGGTTAATTTGGTAGTTTAAACAGCTATGAGTTTAAAAAAATAAAAAGTTCTCTTTTACATCTGAGGAACTCTCCCTTCTCTAAAAATATTTCTTCTGATATAAAACTTCCAAAGGAATAATTTTTCACCAGAAATAGAAATGGAAAAAAAAAAAAGCATAAAAAGGAGACAAAGGAAACCAAAATAAAATAGAATTTATAGTCACAAGAAAAAAATTGTAACTATGTGTGGTAATGGGCATTAAGTAGACTTATTGTGGTGATCAATATCCTACAGAAAAATCTAAATAGTATGTTGCACATCTGAAATTAATATAATATTCTACATCAATTATATCTCAATAAAATACATTGTAAGTTGAGATAATCTCATCGTTGTTGTTTCTTAGTCACTATGTGGTTTCCTACTCTTTGAGACCCCATGGACTGTAGCCCACCAGGCTCCTCCATCCATGGGATTTCCCAGGCAAGAATATTGGAGTGGGTTGCCATTTCCTTCTCCAGTGGATCTTCCTAGCCCAGGGATTGAACCCACATCTCCTGCATTGGCAGGCAGATTCTTTTCCACTTGAGTCACCAGGAAAGTGAGCTAATCTTATCTGAGAACAATTATCAGGTGAGATAAAAATCAGCATCGACAGTGGAAAGAAATGGGATGACAATAACCTGGTACCGCATGGATCTTCACCAATTACTAAACACTTTCACACTTGAACTTCACAGTAACCCCATTAAGATAGGGAGATATAAAGTTTGGTGCCAAGCTTCACATATTTTTCAAGAGAGACATTTTCTTGGAACTAAAATCAGAATTTGCATCCTGGATACTGGCAACCTGGAGGCTGTCGTCTACAGGATTTTCCTGGAAGATACTCCTATCTTAAAAAGAAGAGAGGCTGAGGCAGGAGGGCAGACCTGGATTACTATATGGCTCATTCTCCAAACAGCTCTAGTAAAAATAGCCCTGTTACCTACCAGAGTTCTTGGCCTCCTTAATCAATAGAAATTGATCGGAGGCCAGATAAGAAATCCAGGCAAGGCTTTATTGGGGCGTCTGCTGCAGCAGGAGGGAGCAAGAGCAAACAGCATGTTCCCTTGCTCCTTCCTTGCAGCGGGGTGAGCTCATTTCCTCTTGGGGTGAGGGCAGGGGCAGGTCCCGGCAGCAGGCCAGGGGGTTAGCTTAGGTGGTGTGCCCACCCCTTCGGTGGTGCTGGGTGCAGAGGACATGCGCAGTACCCTACTTTTGCTCCCGACACCCCGCTTTTGCTCTTAACTCTATGGAAGGGGAATTTGGGTTTGTTTGTTTTAATCTTTTTGTATCTAGTCCATGTGCATGCACGGGTACTTGGTCACTGAGTCGTGTCTGCCTCTTTGCGACTCCACCAGGGACCGTGGTCCACCAGCCTCCTCTGTCTATGGGGATTCTCCAGGCAAGAATCCTGGTGGGTTGCCGTGCCCTCGAGCAGGGGATCGTCCCAACCCAGGTCTCCCGCATTGCAGGTGGATTCTTTACTGTTGGAGCCACAGGATAGCTCAGCTGGTAAAGCATCTAGTCCATAATTTCTCCCAACTACCCATGCACACAATTATTTTTAGTCTCTTACAGTTTCTTTGTATTCTGTTGTCTAAGGAGACATTTGTCCAGATACAAGCACTGCAGTAAACGGTCCCAGATCCCAGTCTGTCTCAATTCCAGCATCTCCCCACTAAGAAAGAGACACATCTGTTTCCTGTCCTTACATGTGGCTGCCGACCTAACTTCTGCGAGCCTAAGAACAGTCCTGTAGATGTGAGATCCCCCAGGGAAGAAAGGCAGGAAGACCTTGGGCCCAGAACACGGGACTTGCTTGATCACAGTATGAATACTTGACGTCCTGGCTCCAAGTTCTTTCTGACCCCGTTTCCTTTGCCTGTCTGACCCTTCCACACTGTCTGTGCCCCATGTTTGCCTGCCTCCAGAGTTGTGACTCATCGCAGACCTCATCACACCTGCTGGACTCTGAGGCACCATTCCCGAGACAGAGCCTGACGCCTGTATTATGTGGGTCCCTCTGGAGCCCAGAGAAATAACAGCCTGAGGTTCACTTTGGCCCCGCCTGCCCACAGGTCCTCCCAACCTTGCGATCAGGCCAGGAATCAGGCAAAAGATGGAGCCCACGAGTTGTCAACTCATGGTGACTGTACTCGAAAATCAAACCCTGAGAAGCCTGGCAGGTTGAGAAAAGATTTTCCAGGGAACTGCTAAACTCTATTCCCAAGTTTTGACCACTATAAATCCAACATAGCAAAAATAGCAAGAGCCCTAAATCTCCCCCTGGGTATCTCTCCTCTGAGGAAATGAATCAGTGGAAGAGAATTTGATAGACAGGTTCTTCTCAACTTTCTCTGTGTTACCAATGATAAGGTTTAATTCTCTGTTTTTATTTTGAGGATAACCTTAAAAGCAGTAATTATGTCAGTTAAAGTTGATCTTCTTAACATTGAAAAAAAAAAAAAATGCCCCTCCTGATTGTTTCAGGATTGTACTGCTTTATTGGCAAGAAGGGATTAAAAAAAAAAAAACAATAGAGAAGGATTTGATGAAAACAGACTGGTTTAGCAAGAAGGTAAAGGGGTTTGAGATTCAGAGTCAACATGTGCACAGATCCCTTCCAAGGCCTTTGAAAGGGTGCTAGCAATTCTGTTTTCATTCTTTGTACCAAAGAAAGTCCTCAAAATTGTATTCTATTCAGGCCCTGCAAAATCTGGATCTGTCTCAGTAATTAAATTATGGATTTATGTCAAGTGAAGGTCAAATGATGTACCAGTATGCTGTGGACCAAAGCCTTGCAGTAGTTTAAGCAGAGGGAAGTGCTAGAAGAATCATCTGATACACTGCATGGAAATATAAGCATGCCAAAACCAAAACATCTTCACCCTACCAGTTGGCCCAGTATTAATGCCATGAGTGGAGATTCAGTGTTAGCAAACAGTCATCCATCATGTTAAGTCAACGCTGTTAATTTGAATGTTATGTTTGCCATTCTGTTTAAATTCAATCTGTAAATTTGTTTTCAATTTGCAGTTGTTTCAAAGCCACAAACTCAAAGACTATGCCTACTTTCAAATCTGTATATACCTAGGTAAGATTAGAATTTTAAATTATTTACATTTAGAAAAAGAAAAGGATGGAAGGAAGGGAAAGAAGGAATGGAACTCCTTCAAGCACACTTATGACAACAACTTCAGAGCCTGAGGATCCAAGATTGCCAAGTCACCTCTAGCTGGAACATTTCAAATCCAGTCCAGGTGGCTCAGTAGTAAAGAATCCGCCTACCAAGCAGGAGACACAGATTCAATCTCTGGGTCAGGAAGATACTCTGCAAGAGGAAATGGCAACCCACTCCAATTTTCTTTCTTTCTTTTTTTAATTGGAGGCTAATTACTTTACAATACTGTGGTGGATTTTGCCATACATTCACTTGAATCACGGGAAATCCCGTGGACAGAGGAGCCTGGTGGGCTATAGTCCATGGGGTCACAAAAGAGTCAGACAAGACTGAGCGACTGAACTGAATATATAGGTGTCGCAGCTGATTTCTGCTCCCTTGGCAACTTCATCCCCATCCCTCAAGGAATGAACCCAGAAGTGAAAGCAAGTTTGGCAATTATAGATTCAGACCCTGAGAGGTATCTTGTCCAAAGAGGTCCGAGAGGCTTCTTCACGTTTAAAGTGTCCCTTTGTCTACTTTGAGATAAACCTTGATAAGTCGTCCATAGCTAAAAATTTGTTTCTAAATTTGATTTTCCAAATAATTGTTGAATTGGTCTGCATCAAAACTACCGTGTGTATCATTAAAGGAAGTATACTTCTTACTCATGTGATCTTTATTTATGAAAAAACATTAAATAATCTTCCAAAAGATACAATCCTTGATTCAAATCTATCTCAGTAAGAGAGTAGGTAGGTATGAAAAAGGAAAATATTCTTGCACTAAAATGCCCTGAGATTTTAAATTCAACTCAGAAGAATCTTCTATTTATATGAATGAACCCTCCTGTTAATCAGCTTTCCACCTGGAATTTATTCACTGTTGTAGACTTGTCTTACTCAGGATTTAAATTCAAAGATGCTAAACCAAATAGGCCTGAGGGTTGCCATACAGAATAGAAGAAAGGACCACAGATACATGGTTATAGGCCACTCAGTTCTATCTTGCTATTTCCTTTCCTGGCAAATCTCCATCTTGCTAATCTCTGTCCCAAGGAAGAGCAAGGAGAGATAAGAAAGCCTTCCTCAGTGATCATTACAAAGAAATAGAGAAAAACAATAGGATGAGAAAGACTAGAGATCTCTTCAAGAAAATTAGAGACACCAAGGGAACATTTCATGCAAAGATAGGTACAATAAAGGACAGAAATGGTACAGACCTAACAGAAACAGAAGATATTAAGAAGAGGTGGCAAGAATACACAGAAGAACTGTACAAAAAAGAACTTCATGATCTAGATAACCAAGATGCTGTGATCACTCACCTAGAGCCAGACATCCTGGAATGTGGAGTCAAATGGGCTGTAGGAAGCATCACTATGAACAAAGCTAGTGGAGGTGATGGAATTCTAGTTGAGCTATTTCAAATCCTAAAAGATGATGCTGTGAAAGTGCTGCACTCAATATGCCAGCAAATATGGAAAACTCAGCAGTGGCCACAGAACTGAAAAAGATCAGTTTTCATGCCAATCCTAAAGAAGGGCAATACCAAAGAATGCTCAAACTATCACACAATTGCACTTATCTCATACACTAGCAAAGTAATGCTCAAAACTCTTTAAACCAGGCTTCAACAGTACATGAACAATGAACTTCCAGATGTTCAAGCTGGATTTAGAAAAGGCAGAGGAACCAGAGATCAAATTGCCAACATTCACTGGATCATAGAAATAGCAAGAGAGTTCCAGAAAAGCATCTACTTCTGCTTTATTAACTATGCTAAAGCCTTTAACTATGTAAATCACAACAAACTGTGGAAAATTCTTCAAGAGATGGGAATACCAGACCACCTTACCCTCCTCCTGAGAAATCTGTATGCAGGTCAACAGGCAACAGTTAGAACTGGACATGGAACAACAGACTGGTTCCAAATTGGGAAAGGAGTACATCAAGGCTGTATATTGTCACCCTGCTTATCTAACTTATATAAGCAGAGTACATCATCCAAAATGCTGGGCTGGATGAAGCACAAGCTGGAATCAAGATTGCTGGGAGAAATATCAATAACCACAGATACACAGATGACACCACCCTTATGGCCAAAAGTGAAGAGGAACTAAAGAGCCTCTTGGTGAAAGTGAAAGAAGAGAGTGAAAAACTGGCTTAAAACTCAGCATTCAAAAAAACTAAGATCATGGCATCCGGTCCCATCACTCCCTGGCAAATAGATGGAGAAACAATGGAAACAATGTCAGACTTTATTTTGGGGGGCTCCAAAATCACTGCAGATGGTGACTGCAGCCATGAAATTAAAAGACACTTGCTCCTTAGAAGAAAAGCTATTAACCAGCCTAGTATTAGTTAAGAAACAGAATCATTACTTTGCCGACAAAGGTCCATCTAGTCAAGGCTATGGTTTTTCCAGTGGTCATGTATGGATGTGAGAGTTGGACTATAAAGAAAGCTGAGCGCTGAAGAATTGATGCTTTGGAACGGTGGTGTCAGAGAAGACCCTTGAGAGTCCCTTGGACTGCAAGGAGATCCAACCAGTCCAACCTAAAGGAGATCAGTCCTGGGTATTCATTGGGAGGACTTACACTGAAGCTCCAGTACTTTGGCCACCTGATGCAAAGAACTGACTCCTTGAAAAAGACCCTGATGCTGGGAAAGATTGAAGGCAGGAGGAGAAGGGGATGGCAGAGGATGAGATGGTTGGATGGCATCACCGACTCGATGGACTTGAGTTTGAGCAAGCTCCGGGAGTTGGTGATGGACAGGGAGGCCTGGCATGCTGCAGTCCATGGGGTCACAAAGAGTCGGACATGACTGAGCGACTGAACTGAACTGAATCTCTGTCCCACCCCCGCAATCCCATATCTAGGTAAAAGGGCAGAGCACAACCACTAAGGATCACTACAGATAAAAGAAGGAAGAGTGTTGTTTTTCTCTCTTCCCTAGGAGGAGTACAGTTTACAGTGCTAGAAGATATGAATGTAAATTAAAATATAAATGAGTCACTCATTACTCCTTTTTTAAGGATACCACTCCACTTAAAATATAGATTCAGATTTAATTTTATATCTATATAAAAGTACGCACATTCCAATGCTCTTCTCTAAGAAGGTCAAAGTGCTCTCATGTATGAATCTAAAGCCATGAAGTGCCAGACTGCAGGGAATTGCAGAGGAAGCAGAATATAGAGGATCATGAAGGAGAGTCAGAAACAGAACTAGATCCAAATCTACCTCAACCACATGGCAGTGACATGATGTGGGGAAAACACTCCCATTATGTGCTTCTCAGAAGGCAGTTGTCAAAATTACATAAATGTAAATTGATGCAGCAACTATAGAGAACAGTATGGAGGTTCCTTAAAAAAGACTAAAAATAGAGTTACCATATGATCCACCAATCCCACTCTTGGGTATGTATTTGGAAAAGAAAAATAAATAAATAAAAAGCTCTGATGATGAAATACTTGTGTCCCAAGGTTCACAGCACAACAGTAGCCAAGACATGGGAGCAACCTAACTGCCTACGGGGAGATGGATGGGCAAAGAAGCTGTCAGATATACATAAATGTTACTCAACCATAAAAAATAATGAAATTATGCCATTTGTAGCAATATGGATGGACCTAGAGATTATCATACTGAGTCACGTAAGCCAGACAAAGCAAAGACAAATATCATTCAATATCACTTTTTGTGGAATCTTTAAAAAAAAAAAAAGATACAAATGAACTTATTTACAAAACAGAAATAGACTCACAGACATGGTTATCAAAAAGGAAAGGGAGGGGGAAGTGATAAATTAGGAGTATGTGCTTAACATATATTCAGCACTATATATAAAGTAGGTAAAACCAAGGACCTACTGTATAACACTGGGAACTATCTTCAGTATTTTGTAGTAATCTATAATGGTTCAGATGGTAAAGAATCTGCCTGCAATGCAGGAGACCTGGGTTCAAAACCCAGGTCAGGAAAATCCTCCGGAGAAGGGAATGGCAACCCACTCCAGTATTCTTGCCTAGAGAATCCCAAGGACAAATGAGCCTGGAGTCCAGGAGGTCACAAAGAGTCAGACACAACTGAATGACTAACACTACTACCACTATAATGGAAAAGAATCTGAAAAAGATATATACATATGTATGTATATATGTATAAGTATATACATATACATATTTATGGGCTTCCCAGATGGCTCGATGGTAGATATCCTGGAGAAGAAAATGGCAATCCCATGGACAGAGGAGTCTGGTGGGCTATAGTCTATGGGGTCACAAAGAGTTGGACATGACTTAACAACTAAGCAACAACAATACATACACACACACACACACACACACACACACACATAATTGAATCACTGTGCTATACACCTGAAACCAGCACAACACTGTAATTTTACTTCAATTATTTTTTAAAAAGCGACAAAATGACATTTCTAGAAATAAAGCATTGTATTTAGTACCTAATAGGTGCTCAATAAATGACAGATGGCTTATAAATATTATTATTGTATGGGAGAGGGTAGCTGGAGCTTATGAAATTAGCTAATTCAGAGTCATTCAGGCCCTGAGGGCATCACAATCAGATAAACATTTGCAATGTGCAACAGGTGGTCAACCAGTAGTCTATTTCATCTGCATGCTACTCTGTATTATTATGAATTCTTTCCTGAGCAAACTCCTTCCTGTGGCCCACATTATAATCTGCATAAACCTTCCCTCTTCCTGCACACTCCCCTACACACACTCACACAAGCAAAAACACGCTTACCATTTGATTACCTGTTGTTTTAGCTTCCCGGAAGGACCACACAGAGTTAAATATAGCTCTGTCCTTCCCAATGATCAAGGCTTTAAATGAGCTAAATTGCCTTGCTTTTCACTCCCTACCCAAACTTGATTGCAAAGCTTTATAAAAGAAAAAGACTGAGGTCTTTCTAGATCGAATGTTGAGCAATTGATGTGTTATCCATTGCTTGAGAGGTTTTGTGTACTGGTACTTAATCCTTGTTTCAGTTACAACCCCTGTAGGGAAATTTGAGTCCTGTACACGAGTTCTTCATTTATTTCTGAGCCAAGATAATTCTAGGATTACCACTTAGAAAATTAGGAGAACAGACTTCTGCATAGTTACCAGGCAGACAGTATTGAAGAAAGGGGCATGTAGACTACCGTTCTGGTGACAAGGTTAGGGATAGGTATTGTGGTTAAATCCCATTTAGCAACAACATTACACTCATTAAGTGAACACTATATGTGAACAGAGAGACTTCCCCTCCAGTTCCTCCTCCCTATTTCTTCTCCTCCTGAAGGCAAGCTTTCACAACACTAGGAACTCCTTGCCCAGGAAATCGCTCTCCGGAGTAAACCACAGGCCCAGTAACTCCAAAGCCAGAACGTGCTGAGGACACGTGCCATTCTCCAAAATTCTCCCAGTGTACCCTATTCATAAGCTGTCTCTCTCTTACTTCTTCCCGCGACCTTTATGGCTTGGAAAGTATTCCTTTGTGTTTACACAAACACAAACTATTCTGCAAGCATCCTTCAAGAATTTAAAGATTCTATTAATCTGATGTCTTAATTGTTATTGAGAAGAGGAAACAGGAGTGCCTTTGTTTCCCAAATGACCACAGGCTTCTAAAAAGTGGCCCACGGAGTTAGAGTTTGCCTCTCAAATTGCAGGCAGCTCTGTGCACACTGGAACTTTAGTGTAACATATTCCCAGACTTTAAAGGAGACAGGGAAAGAGCATAAAGTTGAGCAAAGTCAAAGTGAGCTGCACAAATCCAAACTGAAGTTTTTCTCCCATTCCTCCATTTGTGTTGAAAACTGCTTTAAAATAGTGCTTAATAGCCATGTATTTCCAGACAGAAGATGTTAACTGGAGTTGCAAATAGTGAAACCATAGACACACACACACAAACCACAGATACACACACACAAACACAAACACACGCAATACTAAACAACATGCATTCAAAAGAGAAAGAAAAAAATCTTGCAACAATGAGGAAGAAATAAAAATCAATGTGATTCAATGATAACATGTTATGCACTTACTATTTATAAAGCATAGAGAATCCAGACATAGAAAGATTTAACCACTGTCTCCCAAGTGTTTGCTTTGATTTATTCCTTACTAGGAAAGAATAAAGTAATATCCTTAGGAGGAAAGAATATAGAGATATCTATGATACAATCTAAATACAATAAATGCTCCAAAAGGAAGACAGCACATCCAACTTGACTGGGAGAGAGGCATACAGAACCAAAAATAGCTCCATGGAGGGGGTAGCATTTGAGTTGGACTTTAAGAACCTGGCAAAGCTTGATCTTGGAAAGATGGTCAAATATTCTGCTTGAAAAAATGAGCATAAGCTATGGAGATAGATATGGCAATAGACAGATATGAAACATTTCTGGGAACTTGAGCAATATTTTGGATTGAGCATAGGATGTTTGTGAGTTCAGTGGAAGAGAAAATAGGAAAAAAAAATAGATTGTGGGTATCTTGGGAAGAATAGTTTACACTTAGTTTGAGAGTCAACTAGTAACTGATAGTTTCTGAGCCCTGAAATACTGTGATTAGAGATTATTTCATGAAGAAAATTACAGTTATAGGGCTTCCCAGGTGGCTCTAGTGGTAAAGAACCCACCTCCCAATGCAGGAGATATAAAGAGATGGGAGTTTGATCCCTGGGTCAGGAAGATCCCCTGCAGGAGGGCATAGTGACCCACTCCGATATTCTTGCCTGGAGAACCCCCTAGACAGAGGAGCCTGGTGGGCTACAGTCCATAGCATCACCAAGAACTGGTCACAACCGAAGCGACTTAGCATGCAGGCAAAGATATGTACTCATTCATTTCTTCATTCAACAGACGTTAACTGAACACTTACCATATGCCAATCCCTGGGCCAATTTGCCCCAGTTGGGAGGCAAAATTTATAGTATGTGAAACTTACATAAAAGAAACAAATAGATAAATGAAACAGGATCTTCAAGACTTGAGGACTTACTGAGGATAAATGAGGAAAGAGGAGAAATAAGATGGACTTCAAGTTTGGGGACCACAGACAAAGACGGGCATAGGGAGGGACAGAAGCCGAGAAGTTGGGGACGGAGATGCTGACAGCAGCTGGGCAGGTTCACAGCGGGAGAAGGAACCAGCTTGCTAGAGGTGTCAATACGGCTTTGAACTGAACTCTGGACTCCCCTGCAGAGAGTATAACCAGTACCTAGAATGGCTTGATGGCAAACCGGCGGAGGAAAGAGAAAGGCCAGGAGTTAAAGAATGCCCATATCAAAAAAAAAAAAAAGAGAGAGAGAGCCTTAAGGAGACCAAGGAAAAACTAGCTGAAATGTAATGGATATTCCTTAAGACAGTAAGAATTTTATTTTTTTTTAGTTTTTAAACTATCTCTGATGAAAGTTTAAAACTCTCAGAAATATCCATCTAAACAAGTTCAAAAATGTTACATACCCATCCAAGAGATGGAACTTCAATTACGTATGTACCTTCGGTTGATACAATACTGGGAATTGCCCAGAATTTATACAAGGTTTATTGTTGTCAAATTTTTTTTCTCCTAGAAGAGCTGCCAAATTATAGTAGCCTTTGTGGAGAAGTGCTGCATATCGACTGCAAACAGGAAAACATGGATTATTTTTTTCTATCTTTAGTTCAATCACTCACTGCTCAGAAGTTACAAGTATCACACACACTGTACATAAATCTTTCAGACTGTCTCTAGGTTTGTAAAGAAGCTGAGTTGACCGAGTTATTTCTCTCCCTAGCTCTTACTTTAACATCTTGCAATTACTAGGTTTTGAACCTTTCTGAAGCAGAAGTTTAAAAAATATAGTGTTTGATAGAAATCCATGGCCTTTGAGTCTTCCCCTCCTGGGAGACAGATGTAGAGTTCCAGGCAGAATCAATTTTGTTCAACGATGTTTGAAGTTGGCAGCGGAAGTGGTCTTTGGAATTTACCAAAACGGCTTGGAGTTGAACAAGTTATAATCCAGGTGCCTCCCCTTCACATCCACCAGCTACTTTTTCCCTGTCCCCTGCCGCCTTCCAGCTTATTTACTGAGTCAGTTAACAAAAGATAACCTCCCATTGTGCAACCATCAATAAATCAATCGTGTTAATACTATCTTGGAATGTCCCCTACTATTGACTTTCATATTGTTTACATTACACACTTGAGAAAGCCAGGGCCCTTGAGTGGGCGTTAATGGATTCTGGAGGAGCCATTAATACATAGAGCTCTCTTGACAAAATATTTCGGTTTCTCTGAGGTTCACCTGCTTTCTGAACGTTGGCAAGGGCCCTCTCCTCCCTGCCGGCACGATTCTGCCACACCGAGTCTGATGAACACAGGAAAGCAAACATTTCTGAGCAGTAATGGAACAGTCACTTAGGGCACACCTCCTTCTTTGTGATTTGAATAATCTATTTCCACCCACCCCAGCTCCCCACTGTCAACAACCCTCAACAATCTAGGGAATCAAATTAATCTTCAATTATGTGAAAGAATTTCAGGAACGAACACAGCTCAAGTTACCATGTAACTTGCTGTTGTGAAAAGATTCAGACTGCAAGCAGCCTGAATGCAGACTTTTTTTGTGATTTCCTTTTTCTCCCTCAACAATATAAGGGAAATCTTGTCAGACCATGATCATCTCTACATGGGGAATCTCAAAACTTTTGAAAGCTAGTTTTAAAATGAATTAAAAAAAAAAAAAAGCTTCCTGTCCCCCAACTCTATAAAACCAGGTTAAATATAATAATTATAAAGGTGGATGTAACGTTTCAGTTTTGTTTGGAAGACTTCCTTTTTTTATGACACCAGAAATACTTAAAGAGCAGGTTTTCTCATCACAGTGGGACTCTTCTCCCAAATGAAGGTACTTGGTAAAAGCAGGAGCCACACAGAGATTTCAAAGGGGGCTGGGGGTGGGGGTGGGAAGCCACCAGTCCTGAAACTTCTAAAGGTTCAGATTTCAGTGCTGGCTGCAGACCTGGGCAAAGTTCACTTCTCCCTTTTCATGACATGCTACATACTTTTCAAGTTCCCACTTGCTTCTTAGAGAGGAAAAAATGTGGTCTCCGAGTTCAGGTTGCTAAGGACAGGCTGTGCCCATTTAACCATGCATTCCTTTTCTAAAAGATAGGCGGCTTGTTGTTGTTTTTTCCGCTGTAAATACCAGAGTTTTGATCCCCCCCACTCTAAGCAAATACTTCTGCGACAACTTTGAAGCCTCGTCCACGGTGGGAAACTCAGAATTTCATTCTGTCACTTTTGCTGCCTGAGTCAGAAGTCTTGAGAAAATGGAATCTCACTCTACTTCGCAGCACATCTTATCAGACACTTGTCATCATTTTTCTCTTGATAATGATGGGTATTTAAAATACACATGATTGTCAGATAATTCAAAAATCTCATTGCTATAAGCCTTTCTTTTCTTTTCTTTTTTTTTACTTTCTTTTTATTTTTTCTTTTACTTTGACCTTAGGATATATATGTCTCCTTAAGGGTATTTTGAAGAGGGTGAAAGAAACAGACAGGACTTTGAAAGGGAAAACAGACGTCTAATTGACTGTCCCTTGCGGACCCTCTGTGACCCTGTACTGAATACCTTTAATGGACATGTGTGAACTCAGAGCCTCTACTGTGATAAACAAATTTTCGACCTTCAACTTGTGTTTGCAGCTGCATTATTTATTCTCTCCAAACAAGGACTTTTTAAATGAATAAGTCATTAGCATAGGTATTTTAAAATGAGTAAGACACTAGCATAAATATCTTATGCAAAGGGGAGGCTAAGTTAGTTTTCCAATTTTGTAGATACAATTTTTTTTAAAAAAGGAATTTGGGTCAATTATCAACTTAGTTCATTTAGTTCATGTCAGTGTATTATTTTCCATTATGTTATAAAAAGCAGAATCCATTTGCATCCCACACAATAGTTACCAAATCCTAAAAGCACAGAAAGTCAGTCAGGAAGCAATAATCTTTACTCCTAAAGTTAATAACTCTCATGACATTGTGTGTGTGCAACCTTGGAACTTACTGCTCTGTAAACCATCTTAGGTCAAGGTGGAAAATAATGAGTCCATTCAAACCCTCTCATGCTTCCAAAAAACACATTAGATGACTGAAAGTTTTTATTAAGTGATGTGGAAGTAAGGCAGGTAAGGGGGATATACCCCCATTCCTATTGTTGCCAAAAGGCCAGAAGTCTCACTCCACCAGGGAACCCTACATTCCCCCTCTACCTCAACTTCTTGGAAATTGCTGTGGTCCACTACCTCCCTCTTTCCTACTAGCTGGCATTGCTTCCTCTCTGTTATTCTTCCTTCTCTTCCATGTTGACATCTTCTTAACCTTCTCATCTAACATCAGTGAGGTCTGCTTGGATATTGCTCTGTGCCTCCACCAGCTCTTCTTTCCATAACCGTCTCTTCCTGTGCCATGATCCACTTAAATACTGTGGTTTCACTTTCTCATCATAAGACTTTTTGGAATTAAAGGAAGGCTGAGATCAACGCCACATTTTGAGATTCCAGTATATGGAACAATAAAGACATCCTCCAAACAAGGTTTAAAAAATAATTTCAGTTTTAATGTTTAATAGTCATTCATGTTATCTGTGGGCTCCCCTAGTGGCTCAGTGGTAAAGAACCTGCCTGGCAATGCAGATGACACAAGTTCAATTTCTGGGTCACAAAGACCCCTGGAGAAGGAAATGGACACCCCCTCCAGTATTCTTGCCTGGGAAATCCAAAGGACAGATCCTGGCAGACTAGTTGCAACCATGGGGTTGCAAAGAGTCAGACATGACTTAGCAACTGAACAACAATAACAGCAACATGTTATCTGCAAATGTTCAAGAGAACAGAAAATATTATTCCAGTTACAATGAGAAACAACACCCACACTCTTCACTTAGGGCACAAATGTGGGGCTCATGTACTTCTGGCCCCCCTGTCCAGCCCCTGCCATGACCTAAAGTACTTATATATCAGATCCTGCTCACTTGGCAAAAATGATTGCTGTTTAGTTGCTCAGTTGTGTCCAACTCTTTTGTGACCCCATGGACTATAACCAACCAGGCTCCCCTGTCCTTGGGATTGTCCGGGCAAGAATACTGGAGTCAGTTACCATTTCCTCCTTTAGGGGATGTTCCCAACTCAGGGATCGAACCCGCATCTCCTGCATTTCAGACAGATTCTTTCTGCTGAGGTACCAGGAAACCCCACTGGCTGAGATTAATGTGGTGAAATTAAAAGAGTACCAGACTGGAAGCCATCAGGATACCCTGAGGTTCCATCTTATCTGGACCCTGGTTTCCTCACCTGGAAACTAAAGACGTTGCCATAAATGGTGCCCGAGTTCACTCCTAGTATTTTTGTGTCTTTACACTGTGCTCAGCACTCCAAGACATCATGTCTAGCCCACTAGCAGAGAATAAAACGAAGTAAGCAGACGTCTCTAAAGATAAAGAGGCTTGAAAACACAAACGTCCGAGACGACCATATAGGACAAGAGTTAGACCTGAGGGATGAGGAGGTGCACGTGGAGGTCTACTTTGATGCCTCTTTCCTCTGCAGGCAGCAGCAGTCACGATGGGCTTGGAGCACAGTCATAGGGCATCCCTAACACCAAGATCCAGTCCTCAAACACTCTCACAGCCATCCTGCTGTCCAGCATCACCTGATAAGTGACCACAGCTCACAGGAAGAATCACGTCCTTGCTTAGTACTTTTGGTGTGACTCATTTCCCAAGGCAAAGCAACAATCTTCCCTCTTCTCCCTTTCTCACATGGGAAACAAATTAAAGTAATCTGACGACCACTCAGCACCTACACAAGTTATCGTTACTAAAGTGTCCTTGGAGGCAGACCCCAGATCCAAGATCAAGAGAGATCAGGTAGAAAGAAAACACCCTTTTACCTTTGTTAGTATAGGCTAGCCGACATTAATGATTAAAATATTGTCTGTTTCTTCTCAGATTTCAACAGCAGTAGAATCTCACAGTTGCAGCCTCAGGCAATAAACTGAAGGGAGAACACTGATTGTTAGAACAGGAAAGCATCTAAGCATCTATTAGTTCAGTCTACCGTGAAAAGTCGGAATCCCTTCAACAAAACTCACCCACATGCCTATGTAACTTCTCTGTGATAATAGCAATAACACAATGATAACTATAATGATAATAATGAAAGCACTTATTCCACACTTTCCATGTTGCTAGCCACTGAGCACATATATTGAACACTGCTGTAAATCAGCACTCTTCTTAGCACTAACTTATTGAAGCCTTACAATGCCTCTAATTTTATCCATGAGTCGATACAAAAATGATAGGGTTAAATAGCTTACATGGAATCCCATAGCTAGCTAGGAGCTGAGGAAGTGAACCAAACAGACAAGCTCTGAGACCTGTCCCTTTAACCCTATGGTAGCAGTTGGGTCAGGCAAGGGTTTGGGGGGGGTCCGGGGGAGAACACACAGTTTGTTTCAACACTACTCAATAGAAAGATCTTTAGTTTTCTAGGTCAAATGTGCCTCCTTTTTTCATGTGGCCCACTAGCCCTATACAGAATAATTACTATTCTTTCTTCAATTTAACAGTCTTTTTTATCAGGAGTTGGAAAACTATGATTTGACTTTTTTATGGATCATGAGCTGAGAGTAGATTTCAAATTTTCAGGTGGTTAACAAAATCAAAAGAAGAGTAATATGTCATGACACATGAAAATTATCTGAAATTCAAGTCTCCATGTCCATAAATTTTATTGGAACATAACTATACTTTCTTCATTTTCGTCTGTGGTTACTTTCATTCTACAGCAAGGTCAGAATTGAGCACTGAGGACAAAGACCATCTGGCCCAGGAAAGTCTAAAACATGTACTAGCTGATCCATTAGAGAAAACATTTGCTAACTCCTACTTTAAATAGTTGAAGATAGTTCTCATGTCCTTTCATAAATGTGTTCTTTTGATGGTAACTATCTCAAATCCTCCTCTCTCACCCAGCCTCACGTCATCCAGGAAACTCTCCTGTAGAGTTTCTTGGGTACCGCATATTCCATCCCTCTTAAAATAGTGTGTTGTGTGTGTTAAGTCATTTCAGTCATGTCTGATTCTTTGTGACCCTGTGGACAGTAACCTGCCAGGCTCCTCTGTCCAAGGGATTGTCCTGGCAAGAAGACTGGAGTGGGTTGCCATTCCCTTCTCCAGGAGATCTTCCTGACCCAGGGATTAAACCAGGGTCTCCTGCATTGCAGGCTGATTTTTCATCATCTAAGCTACCAGGGAAGCTAGTAGTGCCCCATGGTATATTCATACCATGGAATATTACTCAGTGATAAAAAGGAATAAACTAGCCAGACTCCAACAACATGGAAGAATCTCCAAAGCATTATGCTGAGTGCAAAAGCCTTATTGAAACACTGTTATGGTATGATGGTATGTATATAAAATTCTAACACAAGCAGAACTCACCTGAGGTAAAAAGAACATCAGAGCAATAGCTGTCTATAGGAAAATGGAGGAGAAATTAGCCAGGATGAGAATTAAACTTTTTGAGATTTTGGAAATATTCCAAATCTTAACAATCATTTCAGTTATATAGTTGTATATATTTCATGACACTGTATCCACTCCAAAAAAAAATGCTATAAACAAATATTGAACTTTAATTGCTGATGTGAGTGGTAGAATGTTTAGAAGTGAAGAGTATCGATACCTGCAACTTACTCTGAAATGAGTCCGAAAATCAACATGCTTGGATAGAGGGATGGATGGATAGCAAGACAGAGGATGAAGCAAGAAGAGTGTCATGCTCTCTGTGGACTCTGGATGGGGGTAGATGGGCATTTACTAGTTCTTCCAACTTCAATGGTCAAAATTTTTCATAGAAAATTTTATTCTTCAAAATAATTTTTTCATAGTAAAAGGGGAAGGAGGGGATAAAGTAATACTTAGTATGAAACAAACTATTTAAAGTGTTGCACAAAGTGACAGTTATTTCCCTGCACCTGGAAATCATTTCAGTGTTAACTTTTATTTTCCTTGAATATATCTGTTTGAATCATGAAGTGCCCCTTCTTAGACATACTCAAGAGAGATCTCTATTATATATAACTACTTGGTACTAGTGATAAGGATGTATTCAATGACAGAAGCTAACTTCACTGCAAGAGGCCAACTAATTTCTGCACCGTATACATTCTGAGTCTGTAGTTTATTATTAAAAAATGCATAAAATGAAAGACACAGAAACAGCCCCGTGAGATGTTTCCATCAAACTCATTTTCAGAAAACAGTATACATTCCACAAATGAGTTTACTCTCTTGCCTCGTGGAGCTGTAGAAAGAAGAGGAATGCGTTTGATCATGGCTGAATTCCTGGCCTCTTTAACCTCACCAGTAGGTTGTCATGTATTTCTCATACTACGATTGACTATCATTTGACAAACAATATGCTTGCCACTGTCACAAACATCAGATGAACATGTGTGCATGCTAAAAATTTGAAAAAGTTCTCAAAAGATGCAGCCTAATCTCTGGATTAACTGTTTCTTTAAAGGCCTCTGCAATGTATAATCTGCAGTCTGATTCTGTTGCTTTTATGCAATGCCAATATTAGTAGCAATAACACAATCATGCTTCAACTATTTGGAGGTCAATTAGCTGGAAAATTCTGCTGTTTCTGAATGGAAGCTAAGAACCAAGGAAGTAAGAAAGAAAAATCCCAAAGGCAGTTAGACTGGCTGTGAGACCATCAGGGCGCCAAGCTCCTGTGTTCACTCCTGGAAGAGTCTCTAAAGCCGACACTCAAAATCCTATGATCCTTCCACAGGGAAGGTTCTAACAAGCCTGGATTCCCAGCTCACGCCTTAGGAGAGGTTGCCCAGAGGTGGGCACAGTGAAAGCAGCAAAAAATGGGAAGAATTATTAGCCAGCATTCAAAACTCAATATGCACTGTAACTAGGGAGGATAAATTTATGGGTCAAAAGGGTCCACCTTAATATCACCAATGAGGGGACAATTCCACAAGGTATTGAAGAGAAACTTAAAAATTTAAAAAAAAAAAAAAAAAAAAGAGGAAGGGCTGCTATTAAGCATCCTCAGGAAATGCTGGTCTCATTGTTAATACCACAACATTTCTGCTATGACTCCAGGGACCACTCAAAAGAACAGCATTTTATTCGCTCTTCCTTTTCCCGTTCCTCCATTTTTTCCTTTTATTCTGGCTGGAGATTATAGATGTTATTTTCTTTTCTCTTCCTAACGATGTCCATCAATCTGCCTAAATCTTCTGGTCTAGGCGTGGCTCTGAACTCATCCCACACTCTCCATCACACAGATGTTTCCTCTCTGGCCCCCACACTTCTATTCATTTTGCATGGCAGTCTGTTGTATACAAATTCCAGGCAACATTTCTAGTTTCTGAGGACAACTTCCAGCTCATCCACAGGATCCTTCCCCTCCCTCCCCTCTCACTTCCGACTTTCTTTTCCCACCTTTTTCCTCTCCATATGGCGGGCCAAGCATACACTCAGTCACCACAGCGAAGCCCCACCTGCATTTCCTCTTCATCGCAGAGTTTTGCACTGTTTTTCTGCTTTTGCTCAAGTCGAATGAGTCAGCTGCACGCACACACTCAGTCGCTCAGTCATATCCAGCTCTTTGAGACCCCATGAACTGTAGCCCACCGATCTCTGTTGATTGAATTTTCTGGGCAAGAATACTGGAGTGGGTGCCATTTCCTCCTCCGGGTGATCTTCCCCACCCAGGGATGGGACCCTCACCTCTTGCATCTCCTGCATTGGCAGAGGGATTTTTTTTACCACTGCGCCCCCTGGGAGCTAGGACCCACCTAAACATCCCCACTCCCATGTGAGTAAGTCAACCCTCACTACTGGACTTCAACATGCATCCTTCCTGAGGGAACCCACCAACCTGCATGGGATCAAAGGATATTGTTTTGCACACCTCCTCTGGCCAGCCCCTGAGCGTGAGGCTCTGGGCCACCTTGACAGATACCATCTGACGTCCACTTAGTGTTGGATTGGAGCTGGTAGATCTGTGTTCATTCTTGACCTCTGCCTCTTGCTCACTCTTTTGCCCCATCATTTAATTTCTCTGAGCCTCAGTTTCCATCTATTAAAATGGCACTAGCACTTGGGATCAGTTGTCTTACAGGGTTGGGTGGAGCCGATGGGGTCGTGCCTGGGCAGTCTGTTCATCAGCTGTAGGATGTGATGACTTTCTGTCTTCATTTTGAAAGCTTTTGTTCATACTGAAATCCTGGGAGTAGACCTTCTTTCTCTTTTACATTCTTCATTTCTCCTTGTTCTAACAGGGATTAGCTCATTCTCCACATACCATCAGCAAACTCCCCAGCTGAGAATAAGTTAATTTCCACTTCTGCTGTTTTATTAGAACATGGACTTGTCAGTGGGGAGCCAGACAGGAAAACGGTTAAGTGCAGCCTTGAATTAGGGGGCAGAAAGCCTAGCTCCATCACTTTACTAGATGTAGACATTGGAAATGTCCACTTAGCCTTGACCGCCTCAGTTTTCTCACCTTTAAAATGGGGACAGGGGACTTCCCTGGTGGTCCAGTGGTTAAAACTTCACCTCCCAATGCAGAAAGTGTAGGTTCAATCCCTGGTCGGGGCACTAGGAGCCCACGTGCCATGTGACCAAAAAACCAAAAAAATGAAACAGAAGCAACAGTATCACAAACTATCGACTAAAAACAGTCCACATCCAAAAAAGAGAAAATTTCGGGGGAAAAAGGGAATAATAGTAAGCATCCATTGCAGAAGGTAGGTGTGATGATTACAGGACATCCTGGTGGCTCAGTCAGTAAAGAATCTGCCTGCAGTCTGGGAGACCCAGGTTCAGTCCCTGGCTTGGGCAGATCCCCTGGAGAAAGAAATGGCAACCCACTCCAGTACTCTTGCCTGGAGAATCCTACAGACAGAGGAACCTGGCAGGCTACAGTCTTTGGGGTCACAAAGAATCGGACATGACTGAGTGACTTGCACTTTCAAAGGTGTTAAATCATAGCATATGCAGTGCCTGGCGTGAGGTAAGCTCTCAAGGTTCGCTTCTCGCTTACCCGTGATTACCTGTCTTTTCTGCCCCTTCCTCCTTTTCCTTCTTCATCTCCTCCATCCCCCTTTTCCTTCTTCGTCTCCTCCATCCTCCTTTTCCTTCTTCGTCTCCTCCATCCTCCCTTTCCCTCCATCTCCCGTCTCCCCCATCACCCCCCGGCCCTGGTTAGCGGGTGCTCCCTGCACACTCAGTGAACTATCAGGGGAAAAGTTCAGGCCTTGAAGCGTTCCGCAGCTCTGCTCCCCCTCTGGCTCTGGTCTTGGTGACTCCCCCCTCCTCCGCCAGATTCCTTTCTGGCGCCCTCCCTGAGTTTTCACTGCCTTCCTGATTAGAGCGTATGTCAGCGTGGCAGGATAATTTACTGCTATATTAATTTGTGTTTTTGTCTCCGCGTTTGCCAGCTCTCCGCTCTCCAAAGGAAGCCAGGCCTCTCCGTGCCCCTGACTCAGGGGAGGTTTGTGTTAAGAGGCCAAAGCTGAGACACCTGGCTTTTGTTTCCCCAAAGCCCCACGTTCTGGGAGGAGAGCATGCCAGCCAGGAGGAGGAGAGAGGCTCGGGTCTTTGAGAGCAAAGAGGCAGGGGAGGGCGGCGGTGGATTTTGATGGATGGGCAGAGGATGAGCGCCAGAAGACCAGCTTCCAGAAAGCCTTGGCTCCCACCCACTTCGACCCCCAGGGATGTGTGTGTGTGGGTGCTCAGTTGCTTCAGGCATGTCCAACTCTTTGCGACCCCATGGGCTGTGGCCAGCCAGGCTCCTCCATCCATGGGATTCTCCAGGCAAGAATACTGGAGTGGGTTGCCAGGCCCTCCTCCAGGGGATCTTCCCCACCTAAGGATCAAACCCCGCGCTTCCTGCATTGCAGGCAGACTCTTTACCCACTGAGCCACCTGGGAAGTGCTCCACTCCGCACTCTCCCGCCCCCCCCCCCCCCCGGAAGTGACTGGACCACAAAGAAAATGGCTTTAAGCCATGTCTAAATAACCATCTCCTAGACTTAGGTCACTGGGCTCAGCAAACGTCCCACAACCGATCCCTGCACCGATGCCCCCATGGGCAGCAGAGTCACAGAATCAGTAAAGCTCATGCCCACCAGGGCACAGTAACTAGAGGAGATAGGGACGGAGCAAACCAACAAATCACAGCATCTATCATCTGCTGAGCGCTCAGACTGTGCCAGGCACTACTCTAGGGACTTTACAAGTGTAAGAGCAGTTGCTCCCCAAGACAACCCAATACTGCCCCACACACAAAGGAAGAGGCACAAAGAAGTCAAGCAACTTCTTCCAGATCACACAGCCAGGGTGTGGTGAAGCCAGAAGACCAATTCAGGCAGAAATATTAAAAGTGGCCACTGATTTATTGTTGAATGTTAAGAAAGAAATGCTGCATGGGCCAAATAATAACACACCTGAAACCAAAACTGTCTAACCGTCTGAGTCCCTAAAGGGGGTCCTGGGAGCAGACCTGCTTCTTTTCCACTGAATAGCCTCTCTCTAAACATCACCAGCTCTGTAACTCCTCCTGAGTTCGACAGCGATGATGGAAATGCTGTCTTGATTCAGAAGAAGCAGAGGCGCCTATGCTCAGAGTGTGCAGAGTCAAGCACCAATGGAATTCCACTTCTTCCTCCCTTGTCTGTCTGTTTCCTAACTTCACTATGATATGACTTGACCTTGCCAAGTCTTTTGCTCATCTGTAAAATCAAGAGAAAGAAATCGCCTAGTTCAGTAGTTAGACTCATTGGATAGCTGTCCCATAATTAGAAATTATTGCTCTCATTACTGTTATCGTTGTCATTATCCCAGTGGTCAGTCTTGTTCAGTCCCACTGCCGTGGCTGCTCTTGCTGAGGACCTCTGTATGTGACTCACTGCGCTGGGTGATGAGGAATCCTCAGCACCCGAGGTCTGGTTGAGAAGAGACCCCTGAGGCATCTTTCTGTGCAATGTGCTAAAGGCTACAAATGGGATATTCCCAGTGTCCCCTGGGGCCCCGGGGCAGAGGCCCCATAGGAGACTGCAGGGTGGGAAAGAAGGCGGGTTTCCTACAGAAGTTAATGGCCCGAGTCATCACACACTTCTGCTTCACAGTGGGAAGTGATCTCAGAGCCTCCTCACACCCCCGTCCCGCCCCAGGAGAGGTTCCTCGGCCCGAGTACACTCCTGACACTGCTCCAGCAGTTCATCTGAGCATTTTGAGCAATGCAGAACTTGCATCATTCTGGGCCGTGGACCAAGCCAGCAGAGGCGAAGCCAAGACAGCTCAGGGCTGCTGGCACGTTCCGTAAACCCAAATTTCCAGAGCTGCCTTGAACCGGGTGCGTAAAGGAACATTTTCCATGTGTCAGTTAAGCCTACTGACCACGTGACACAGAGAGGAGATGTAAATACGGGACTCTGATTGGCACCATTCAGAGCCTCTGATTTCGACACCCAGAGACAGATCTGCAAGCTATGAAGAGTACTTGACTTCCAAACTCCAGAGGTTGTAAAGGAATGCCTGCTTTGCACATCAGAGGGGGGAAAGCACAGCCGTGAAGAGCGGTCTTGGGAAAATACTCTGCTTGGTTCCCACACCAAAAGGTACATTTTCAATGAGATCAAGAATCAGCTCAACTGTTCTGCTTACCTGTAATTTCAAATTTCCCAATAGACGTCCCATTTTCAAATAAAATGGTGTGGGTTTTTACCACACTTCCCCCTTAGAAGCACGGGACTGACAGGAAATTGGGATACTAAACCTTGACTTTGAATTGTTTCTCATTTCACGCCACTGGAAACTTAGCATAACACTCTGGACCCTGTGTTTCCTTGGAAAGTCTGCGTTCTGTTGCTGGCCTCATGACGGAACCCACTCATCTGTTCTAGGACAGTAGAGTATCTCACTAAGTCAGAACACCCCATGTCTCGCCCAGATATCTACTTATTACCACACTCACTAGGAAAGACAAGCTGAGTTACCCTTTAGCAGAGAAAACCTGAGCGGCATTTATGAGTATAAAGTACAGCATCCCCGTTGACACAGAGCCGGGCTGGGAGGAAAGGCATCACACAGTCCACGCAAATGCCCTCAGCGCGCAGCCGCTGAGCCGAAGGAGTGGTCCAAGGCTCCCGAAGGTTTATCTTCTCCCCAGCCCCCAGCCCTACCTTCACAGATTACGAATACAATCACTTGTGACAGATTGCTCCCCCATCTTCCGCCTTGCCTTCTATATGATTAATTCAACACAAAGTGACAGTCACAGCAAGTGTTCAGGGCCGTATCTAAAAACACTCACTTTACTGGAGTTAGAACTCAATGAATGAGAAAATGTGAATGTACACCTAGGGCATATCTCAATACTTTAATCTCTATGAATGCCATAATGGTTATTTATGGCTGAGATGATATTAATATTTTTAAATATTTCAATATGGAAGCACTGTGAGACTTTAAAATGGTATTATCCATAAATAATAATATTTCAATGGGTCTTTCCCTGTTCTGGTATGTTAATGGACCAAAGGGGGTGGAAAATGGCTATTTTTGTCATCTGGACAAAGACTACAGGAAGATGGTCCTATGTTTCATCTCTAAGAAACAGCTCTTCTTCGTTTTTTTTTATTATTATTTTGGGGTGAAAAATGTCTTGGGTTGCTATTGTCTGTTTAAATTAGGTAAATACAATTAAGACAAGTCAAATATACACAGGCTCCAATGATGGGTAAAATTAAGGTCACCAGTTGCAGTCCTAACCCAGCTGCATTGCTTAATCTCAGCTTTGGCCATTAAAAGAGAGCAGAATGGTAATATCTTGCTAGTTTGGGGGTTAATGTAGACTGACTGGCTAACTAGAAATAAATGCTGCAGGCTTGTTCCAACGTACAAGTGCTTAACACTGACATTTTACTAAAGGTAAATTGGGTTCCCCTCCCCAGCTGGTCCATACTCCCCACTCCACCCAGGCACAGAAGAAAAACAACTTTGCTTTCTGGTCATTTTTTTGTCTCCCTATCAGGGAGCCTTGCCTTTGCCATTTGTATATATCTCTCAGTTATTCCAAAACTGAAAGTTTTCAGTCTTAATCCTCTTAAAACAATAGCACTTGTCTTGGTTTCGTATACCTACAGATTATATCTGTGTTACCTGATATTATTTTACTCTGTGAAGGAACTGTTTCAGGCAGCCAGAAGATATGACAAAAACACTGCATATCGAAAGGAAAAAAAAAAAAAGGTTGACATTTACAATCAGGAGAGAGGTACGGAATTGCAAAGGTCATCAATGAGTAAACAGATATTAATGGTTAGCTGGATAGCTGGTACATAAACAGGTCACATTAATAATTAACACCAGGAAAAACTTAGCACTTTCAACCAAGTTCGGGAGAGTAGGTGCCAAGGAAATTCCCCAGAAGTGGATGAGAACACCGTGCTGATTTCTGGTTTGCTAGAGAGGGGAAAATTACTGTTTCATTTTTACATTTCTCACCTGCTCAGTTTTGAGATGGAAATAATAGGAAGTAAGTGGGATCACGGAAGAAAAACTTCTCAGTGACTAATTATTTGAAAAGTGATACTTGGCAGAACATGGCCTATATCTTTGTTTTCCTTTCCTGGCAGTGCGTAAAACTGCTGAAGAAATGTATTTTTCTACTAACCTATAAAATCTAAAAGTATTAGCTCCCTCATTTTGTTATTTTGACCCTCTGTTATACTGAAACTTGTGAGCTGAGAGGGTTAATTTTCACATGTGCTGGTCAGCATTCACCCCCATTTTCTGTTGTTGTTTAAAGGCTATTTTTTAGAGCAGTGATCGGTTCATAGCAAAATTGAGAGGAGGGCATAGAACTTTGCACATCTCTTCTGCACTGCACACAGGCATAGCCTCCACCATTGTCAACATCCTCCTCTAGAGGGGTGCCTCCATTAGAACTGATGAACCTACACTGACAGCATGATCACCCAGGGTCCACAGTTTACCTTACGGCTCATTCATGATGTTGCACTTTCTCTAGGTTTGGGCAAATGTTTAATGATATGCGGGCTTCCCAGGTGGTGCTGGTGGTAAAGAACCCGCCTGCCAGTGCAGGAGACTTAAGAGACGTGAGTTCAATTCCTCGGTCAGGAAGAGCCCCTGGAGGAGGGCATGACAACCCACTCCAGTATTCTTGCCTGGAGAATCCCATGGACAAAGAAGCCTGGTGGGCTACAGTCCATGGGGTCGCACAAAGTCAGACAACTGAAGTGACTTGGCACGCATGCAGGATGACATGTATCACTCATTATCATACCGCACAGAGCATTTTCATGTCCTAAAATTCTCTGTGCTCCCCTGTTCATCCCTCCCCCACCCCCCAGCCCCTGGTAGCCACTGGTGTTTTCCTTGTCTCTATAGTTTTGCCTTCTCCAGAATGTCATATAGTTAGAATCACACAGTTAGAACATGTAGCCTTTTCAGATTGGCTTCTTTCACTTAGTAATATGTACTTAAGTTTCCTGTCTGTCTTTCTATGGTTTGATAGCTCATTACTTTTTAGTGCTGAATGCTATTCCATTGTCTGGATGTAACACAGTTTATGTGTGCATTTACCTGCTTATGGGCTTCCCCTGGGGCTAAGATGGTAAAGAATCTGCCTGCAGTGCAAGAGAACTGGGTTCGATCCCTGGGTCTGGAGGATCCCCTGGAGAAGGAAATGGCAACCCACTCCAGTATTCTTGCCTGGAGAATTCCATGGTCAGAAGAACATGGCTACAGTCCATGGGGTCGCAAAGAGTCGGGCACACTTACCTGTTTGAGGACACACTTTAAGAAAAGCGACTAACACACTCACCAGTTTAAGGATAGCTTGATCACTTCCAAATTTAGGCAATCATGAACAAAGCTGAATTCACGAGCAGGTTTTTGTGTGGACATCAGTTTCCTCCCAATTTTTTTATTGGGAAGATTTAAAGTCAGATCTGTGGTTACAAAAGGCAAAACCCGAGGGCACCAGGCAAAGAAACCTGATAAGCGAGGTGCCCTCCCACTCTCAACCCCCGACCCCCACCCCCACCCCCAACTTCTGCGGTGAGGAACTGAGAGTAATTGACCTGAGCCTTTCAGAATCACCCCATGTAAGCCCAGGGCATCACATCTTAGGATTTTTATTTTTTAAGAAGCCAGACTTTTTTGTAAAATCTCTAAATTCCTGGACTTTCAACCGTTGACAACTCAGTGAAACTCAGCTCAAGCCAAACACTATGCATTTAACTGCAGGTCATGTCAGCCCAGTTTAATTGCTCATCTAAATTAAACACAAATAAACAAACAAAATTCCTGAAAATTTACCGATGAAGGAGAGAGTCCAAGTGTATCTTTAAAGTTTGTTGTACACACTCTCTTTTAAATGCATGGTTCTCTATAGGAATATTCAGAAAAAGAAAAACTAACAAAATAGGACAATAGACTCAACAGAGAAGTGGACTATTAGGACCTAAAGCTTACTTTCAGAACCGTGTGAATAAAAGTCAGACGAGATACATTTTTATATGTGGACTAATGGTTTACAGATGAGTGAGTAGCACCGCTTTCAGATATAATGTGAGGAAACCAATTTTTAAATAAATGTGTAGTTTGACTATCAAGCCCACAGGAGATGTTGTGACATACCCAACCTGAAAATCAAATTATTTAAGGTTGGTTATACTAATAACAGCCTCTAACCAACTGCTCAGGTGAACTATAAAACCAGACTAGCCAAAGGCAGTAAACTGGGACGGGCATTCGAGGAAGCAGAAAAAAAAAAAATAAGGCACCACAGGGCTGGTTTCCTAGTTAAACGTGGGGTTGATGCTGAGATCAGCTGCAGAGGGTGTGTGGGGTCTTATTTCTGAGTGTGGTGTGGGAGGGCTGGGGGGTCTGGTCCCTCTGCGCTCTTCCAGGACCGCATCCCCACCCCGAGCCTCCTGCCCACCTTTGGCAGCTACCCTGGTTCTCATACTCTCTCATCTCTCCTGACGTCTCAGAGCCTGAAGCTTTCTCCACATCACTCTTACTTGCGACCTGAGCAATTCCTTGTTTGTCCTGTAAAATTCAGCTAGGTCCCAGTGCCTCCTTTTACAGAGAGCCGCACCTAACGCCCATCCCAGTGGTCAGGGTGTCTCTGCTCTGCACCCTGAAGCCCCTCTGCCGGCCCCTGTCTCAGCCCCACCTCAGGACTGCAGTTGTGGGGGCCTCAGGTGCCCACAGCTCTGTCCCTGCAAGACCTTGAACTCCTTCTAGAAGGCAGAGGCTGGTGCTTCCTCTCTTGTGAGCCTCACTCACCTTGCTTCGTGACGATGCACTTGGCGAACAGAGCATTAATGTTGAGCACATGTCCAGATGAATAAAAGAAATGGGCCTCTCGGCAGAAACACTTAGAAAAAGGAGGATCTCACAAGTAAAATTTGAATGAATAGATCTACTGTAGCTTTCTCGGTCTAAACCTTTCATATGTTCACTGCAGTGACATTTGTGATAGCAAGTCCCTTTTAAAAAATAAGAATCTTACTAAACACAGTGACAGTTCAGCTCTGGAGATTCTTCATCTGTAAAGTGGAGGCCATAACATGGCCCTGCTAGGCTCAGGGCATGGTTGGAGAGATTCCCTTATATAATGTATGTGAGCATATATGAAAAGAAAGTGAAACTGAAAACGTCCTCACTCGGTTGTGTCCGACTCTTTGCGACCCCATAGACTGTAGCCCGCCAGGCTCCTCTGTCCATGGGATTCTCCAGGGAAGAAGGCTGGAGTGGTTGACCATGTCCTTCTCCAGGGGATCTTCCCGACCCAGGGATTAAACCCAGGTCTTCCCTACAAATGATAAAGCCCCATGCAATCTGGACTGAGGAGTTACCCCTCCTCTGCCCATTTCTGTCTGACTCTATTAAAATTCTCTGCCTACTGACCCAGTTTATGTCTGAACAAAGACTGCCTCTAATCTCAGGCCTCCCAGACATGGTAGGACACCCAGAACTTAGCAAGTGCTCACTAAATGTTCATAATATAATGAAATACATAATAAATACCATGGTACAAAATTCATTCCACTTGTACAAGACACCACTAACCTGGATGGAACATGAAGGGATGAAAGGGACATAGGAATTATCAAGAGGCTACTATTTACCAGGCACTCTATATATCTGATATTTACCAGTTGAAACTGTAGAATATATTGTTGTTCTTGTTCAGCCACTAAAATCAATATAAAAAAATTGTACACCAGCAATGAAAACTTGGAAATAAAATTAAGAAAATAATTTCATTTTTTCTTGTTTAATTCTGCTTTCTTTCCATTTTATTGAGGTATAATTGACACATAACACTATATATGTTTAAAGTGCATAGCATAATATTTGACTTACACACATCATGAAATGATTACCGTAATATGTTTAGTTAATATCCATCATCTAATGTTTAGTCGCTAAGTCTTGTCCAACTCTTGCAACCCCATGAACTATAGCCCTCCAGACCCCTCTGTCCACGGGATTCTTCAGGCAAGAATACTTGAGTGGGTGGCCATTCCCTTCTCCAGCTGGTCTTCCTGACCCAGGAATTGAACTCAAGTTTCTTGCATTCCCGGCCCATGCAGCCACAGCATCCCCTTTTGGGCTTCCCTCATAGCTCAGTTGGTAAAGAGTCTGCCTACAGTGTGGGAGACCTGGGTTAGATCCCTGGGTCAGGAAGATCCCCTGGAGAGGGAAATGGGAACCCACTCCAGTATACTTGCCTGGAGAATCCCATGGACAGAGGAACCTGTCCATGTAGGTGGGCTACAGTTCACGTGGTCTCAAGAGTCAGACACAACTTAGCAACTAAACCACCACCATTCTTGCATTGGCAGGCAGATTCTTGACCACTGAGCCGCCTGGGAAGCCCGTGTGGAATAGATAACATTGGCCTTATTTTCACATGGAAGGAATCTGCATCTCAGTGAGCTGATTATCACACCAAAGGATACAAAGCTACTGAGAAGGCTTAAATCCATACACCACAGTGCTTCCTTTGATGAGGTTTCTGTACCCCAGGAGTTAATAGTTTCCAGTACATCTGATAGCATAGAATCAATGACTCCTAGCAGTAAACAAAAACTCAGGGTGCATCTAGTCCAAGCCCCAGATAACACAAAACAGAGGTTCAAAGCAGGGACATAGCCAAGGCTACTGAGATAGCAAAAAGAAAATAAAAAAGGCTGCAAAAAAGTCAGTGTGTTTCACATTCACATGTTACATCTTATTTATGTACTATTTTGATTAAATTTATAAGTTTATTTTATAGCTTATAAAAGCTTTTAAATCAGTCTACTTTGTTTGATCTTGATATACCTTTATAAAAATGACATATAGCTTCCATTCACACAGAATTAAATCATACATAGCTACAAAAAGTTGTTTTTTCCTCACAAAATACCGGTGACCTCTCTCTTGGAAAATAGGCCAAGACTATTGACTGAAGCCCAGGCAGAGAAAGTATAACTCAGAGAAAGACCTCCTAAACAATCATTAAAGTAATAATTAAATACCAGAAAAGGGCAAAGGCATTTGCTCCCTTAAAAATCGAAAGAAATAATAAAAATAAAATAAACCTTCTGTGAAAATCACCTCCATCATCTTTAAAAGCCTTCCCAAATTCCAAATGGCTCTGTTATTAGCGATTCTTGATGCATGAGGTAGTCGTTTAAGAATAAATCTTTAAGTAATTCAAAACAAGGACTCTTCAGTAAATAGTTGAAATTAAGGGGGGAGTTAGAGTCATCTGGTTTCCATTAGGATGATAAAATAGTTCACTTGAAACCTTTTACAAGATGCTTTGTTACTGGGAGGTGTCCAGCCATCTCACTCCATCACTAGCCATTTGACACAACATAAAAGGCTTCAAAAGCCATGTTAGGCCTCTTAATCAAAAACTAATTGTAATAGATATTGGGGAGTGTTAACACGGTGACCGCTGGGTTGTAGCTGTGGTCTGGAAGCGGCGGTGAACATTAAACACAACCCCGAGTTGATAGGGCTTATCTCAATTTCAGAGCTAAGTGCTAAGTACTACAGGCCAGTATCTCCTCGCTATTGCTTTGTACCACTTTTGGAGTTAATTGCCCCACAGGCTTCATCTTCTTAATGAAATTTATAGCATTGTCAAGAGAAGTTGGGAGATACGGCTGCAGTTTAGGAGACTTTACAGAAAACAGAGACATAAACAGAGGGGAAAAGAAAATACATACTTGGATCCTAATGCGTCTGCAACCTTCCCTGAGTGGTGCGGGACTCCCCAGGCCCAGGGGAGGCATTGCAGCACCTTAACTCTTTCAGGCCTGTAACGGAATATTCATGGAAAGTTCATAATGCATGTCACAGGGCCTATGGTAGGCATTCAATAAATACTTAATGATCAGCTTTACAGGATTAGAACTGTTGGCAAGCGATGAACGGGACTCATGGGCTGTGCGGCCCTGTGTCTCTGGTGTGGCTGGTACCCAGGAAAAAGTTTCTGGGTGATGGATGAATGAATAGCCGTTCTCACTGGAGAATATTTCTCCACCATTTGCAAGATGCTTTCAGGTTTGAACCCCCCGACCATCCGCTTGACAGTCCTAGTGTTTCATTAATGACTGATTCAGGCCTGGAACTGGCACTTCAGGGCTCCCACCCCAAACTTTTTGACTTCAGATGGACTGGAGAGATGGTCTGTGAATGCCCTGTGTTCTAAAGCCAGCTATGGAAGATTTTGGAAGTTAGAGATTACATGCAATTCTGGATTCTGGATTGGAGCCTGGAACAGAAGTTGAAAAAACATTCAAAGAAAAACTGGTGAAATCTGACGGTCTCGACTTCCGTTAATATTATTGTACTTGCTGCTGCTGCTAAGTCACGTCAGTCGTGTCCGACTCTGTGCGACCCCATAGACGGCAGCCCACCAGGCTCCCATCCCTGGGATTCTCCAGGCAAGAACACTGGAGTGGGTTGCCATTTCCTTCTCCAGTGCATGAAAGTGAAAAGTGAAAGTGAAGTCGCTCAGTCATGTCTGAGTCTTAGGGATCCCGTGGACTGCAGCCTACCAGGCTCCTCCAACCATGGGATTTCCCAGGCAAGAGTACTGGAATAGGGTGCCATTGCCTTCTCCCATTATTGTACTTAATTGTAGTTAATTTCTTAGTATCATAGGTTAGCATTACAGCAAACTGGGTGGAAATTGTATAGGAATTCTCTGCACTATCTTTGAATTCTTCTGTTACTCTCATATCTTTTCACAATAAAAAAGTTTTGACAATAATAACAACTCCACACTATCAAGACACAAAAGTAAATTATGTAGTTAAAAAAAGTGTAGAATGGAATGAGAAATTATATTACCTTTCTCTGCTAGTAAATGATTTTTCTAACTCATGCTTACCCTCTCTGCTCAGTTTTTCCCAGCCCTCCTTAGATTCTCACAAAATTCTACCCAAATCTCTGGCTTCAGTTGTTTTTACATTCATTATTTATGCACATGACAAATGCTTCCACCCCCCATTGAACTCACAGAGGAGAATGATGATGCCTTGTTTATCCTTGTACCTTTGGAGTTGTTCATTTGAAACCATTTGAGCATACATTCACAGAAAGAAAAGCAATCTTTAACAAGAATTACCATGATCCCAAAGATGTTATTATAGAAATCGGATGGTTGATTTGACTGCTTTGAAAGTGTCCAAGATAACAATAGCCATGAAATTAAAAGACTCTTGCTCCTTGGAAGAAAAGCTATGATGAACCTAGACAGCATATTAAAAAGCAGAGACATCACTTTGCCAACAAATGTCCGCACAGTCAAAGCTACGGTTTTTCTAGTAGTCATCTATGGAAGTGAGAGTTTTGCCATAAAGAAGGCTGAGCACTAAATAATTGATGTTTTCAAACTGTGGTGTTGGTGAAGATTCTTAGAGTCCCTTGGACAGCACGGAAATCCAATCAGTCAGTCCTAAAGGAAATCAGCCCTGAATATTCATTGGAAGGACTGATGCTGAGGCTGAAGTTCCAATACTATGGCCACCTTATGTGAAGAGCCAGCTCATTGGAACAGACCCTGATGCTGGGAAAGATTGAAGGCAGGAAGAGAAGGGGGTGACAGAGGATGAGATGGTTGGATGGCATCACTGACTCAACAGACATGAGTTTGAGGAAGCTCTGGGAGATAGTTAAGGACAGGGAGGCCTGGCATGCTGCAGTCCATGGGGTTCGCAAAGAGTCAGAAACGATTGGCTGAACAACAACAAAATACATGGCAAATGCATCTCATCAGAGTGATTCAAAAGGTTCTCCTCCTCAAGATGGTCCAGCCACCTAGGTTCCTTTCGTCTTGCTCTACCGCACGCCCTAAGGGTTTGCTCTTGACAACCTGTACAGAAATAGCTTAATACCCTCAAGTCCTGGCTCTAGCCTTCCTGAAATGTGAATAAGGAAGTAGAGGGCCAGCAATTTCCCTCTAAAAAGCACAAAGAGCAATTTCACAAAACATTTTATTCTTACACTCTAGGCTGGAATTTAGTCAAATGATTACTTCTAGCTGCAAGATCAGCTGGGAAATACAATTCAGCTAAACAGCCTCACAATCACCTAAAACAGGATAAAGTTGGATACCAGAGGATACTTCTGAATTCTGGCCACACTTATTTTATCTTATAGAAATTTGTCCATTAAGATGTTTATGTTTCCCTATGGAAGTTAACTTACAAAGTATTTTCGATGACAACACTGTTGAAATCAAACTTATATACTGTACATGTACCCTCTTTATTTAAGTGCACAGTTCAGTGGCTTTCAGTATCAATATGTTCACAGAGTTGAGCAACCATCAACACTATCAGAACATTTTCATCACTCCAAAAAGAAACCCTGCACACATTAACAGTCATTCCCTGTTTTCCCCTCTCCCAA
Organism: Odocoileus virginianus; assembly: GCF_023699985.2. Classification (NCBI taxonomy): domain Eukaryota; kingdom Metazoa; phylum Chordata; class Mammalia; order Artiodactyla; family Cervidae; genus Odocoileus; species Odocoileus virginianus. The sequence goes on along the minus strand of NC_069689.1, from coordinate 47,856,398 downwards.
TTCCTGTTGACCACTAATCTAATTTCTATCTCTATGCTTTGCCTGATTTGGATATTTCACTTAAATGGAATCACAATATATGGCCTTTTGTGTCTGGCTTCTTACATTTACTATGATATTTTTAAGGTTTATCTCTGTTGTAGCCACCATGTGTATTAATAATTTGTATTATTTTTTATGACCAAATAGTAGCCATTATATGGATATATCACATTTTGTTTATCTAATCATCTCTTGATGAACGTTTGGGTTGCATTCACTCTGAAGCCATTATGAATAATGCTGTTCAGAACTTTCCTGAAGAAGTTTTGTGTGAACATACATTTTCATGTATGTTTTAGTTCTCCTGGGAATATTTCTAAGTGTGGAACTGCAGGGTCAGGTGGTAACTCTGTGCTTAACATTTTAAGAAACTGCCAAACTTTTCCAAAGTGGCTACACCATTCCACACTCTTATAACAATGCATAAGGGTTCTAATTTATCTATATCCTCTTCAACACGTCCATTGTCTTTTTCATTTTAGCCAGACTAGTGGGTGTGAAGTGGATTCTCACTGTGGTCTTCGCTTTGCATTTCCCTAAGGAATAACAGTAGTGAGCATCTTTTCATGTGCCTATTGGCCCTTTGTATATCTCCTTTAGAAAACTATGCAAATTCCTTGTCCAGTTTTAATTGAATTATTTCTTTTTTTTTTTATTGTTCAGTTATAAGACTACGTGGTGTATTGTGGATATGTCTCTTATGGGATACATGATTTGAAAATATTTTCTCCTATTCTGTGGATTGTATTCTCATTTTCTTGATGGTGTTTTTGGAAGCATAAAATTTTTATACAATTTTAATAGAACCTAATTTACCTATTTTTGCCTTTTCTGCTTGATCTAAAAGTCTATCCTTAGCCAGAACCACACTGTCTTGATTATTATGTCTTACGTTATTAGTATCAGATTGAAAAATGTGAATTCTCCAACTTTGCTATTTTTCAAAATTGTCTATTCTGGGCCACTTTCATTTCCATTTAACTTTTAGGATCAGTTTGTCAATGTAAAGAAGAAAGGCAGGTGAGATATTTAATAGGATTGCCTTAAATCTGCAGATGATTTGAGGAATTGTTGCCATTTGAATGATACTTTCTTCAATCCATGAGCATGAAACATCTTTCCATTTATTTTGGTCATCTTCAGTTTCTTTCACTGATGTTTGATAGTTTTAGTTTCTAAGTACTACACTTGTCCTAGTCACAGAAATCATAAAAAAAAAAACACAAAGGATTCCAAGTTGGAAAGGAAGAACTAAACTGTCAGTGTTTATAGATCGTGTGATACTATACAAGGAAAATCCTAAAGACACCACCAAAAAACCATTAGAACTAATAATGAATTCAGTAAAGTTTCAGAATACAAAATTAATATAAAAAATCTGTTATGTTTTTATACATTAACAACAAACTATCAGAAAGGAAGTTAAGAAAACAATCCCATCTACTACTGCATCAAAAAGAATAAAATCCTTTGGAATAAATCTCAAAAGAAGGTGGAACAAATCTCACCTGTATTCAGAAAACTATGAGACACTGATGAAAGAAACTGAAGACAATGCAAGCTCTGGAAATATATACCATGCTCAGGAATTGGGGGAATTAATATTGTTGAAATGACCATACTACAAGGCAAACTACAGATTCAATGTAACCCCTATCAAAATATCAGTGCCATTTTTTACAGAACTACAACAAATAATTATAAAATTTGCATAGAAATATAAAAGATCCCGGATAGCCAAAACAGCCTTGAGATAAAAGAAGAAAGCTGTAGGTATCACATTCTTTAATTTCAAACTATACTCCAAAAAGTTATTGTTATGAAAACAGTTTGATACAGTAAAGGAAACAATAAACAAAATGAAAAAACAACACAAAGATTCTGAGAAAATGTCTGCAAATAATGTGACCATTAAGGATTAGTCTCCAAAATTTACAAACAGCTTATGACGCTTAACAACATTAAAACAAAAACCCACTCAAAACTTTGGCAGAAGATATAAATAGACTTCTCTCCAAAGAAGACATACAGGTGGCCAATAGGCATAAAAAGAGATATTCAACATCGCTAATTATTAGAGAAATGCAAATCAAAACTACAATGAGATATCACCTCGCCCCAGCCAAGAGTGGCTGTCATGAAAAAATCTATAAAAAATAAATGCTGGAGAGGGTGTGGAGAGAAGGGAACCCTCCTTCACTGTTGGTGGGAATGTAAATTGGTACAGCCACTATGGAGAACAGTATGGAGGTTTCTTATAAAAACTTAGAGCTACCATATGACCTTGCAGTCCCACTCCTGGGTATATATCTGGAGAAAACCATGACCTGAGAGGATGCATGCACCCCGGTGTTCATTGCAGCACTATTGGCAATAGCCAAAAAATGGAAGCAACCTAAATGTGCATTGACAGAGGCATGGATACAGATGTGGTACATACACACAATGGAATGTTAGCCAGCCATTCAAAAGAGTGAAATAAGGCCACGGAACAGTACGGACGGGCCTAGAGAATGCTATACTGAGTGAGGTAAGTTAGATAGAGAAGGATAAATATTGTATGAATTCCTTAAATGTGGAATCTAAAAAGAAATGATGAAAGTGAACTTACAAAACAGAAAGACTCACAGACTTATAAAATGAAGTTACAGTTGCTGGGGGGAAGGGATGGCTAGGGAGTTTGGGATGGTCGTGTACACACTGCTATATTTGAAATGAATAACCAACCAGGACCTATCGTATGGCACATGGAACTCGGCTCAATGTCGTGTGGCAGTCCGGATGGAAGAGGGCATATATATGTATGACTGAGTCCCTTTTCTATTCACCCAAAGCTATCGCAACATCGTTAATTGGCTATACCCCAATACAAAATGAAAAGTTCAAAAGAAAGAAAAATAAGATACCAGCCAAAAAGAAAAAAGCCAGACATATAGATCAATGGAATAGAACAGAGAGTCCAGAAATGAACCTACACTTACAAGGTCAATTAATTTGAAACAAGACAAGAATATACAATGAGGAAAAGACAGCCTCTGGAATAAATGGTGTTGGGAAAACTGAATACTTACATGCAAAAAATTAAACTGGACTGCTTTCTCAACTGTTTACAAAAATAAACTCAAAATGGATTAAAGACTTAAATGTAAGACCTAAAACCATAAAACTCCCAGAAGGAAAACTCTTTGACATTGGTCTTAGCAATATGGTTTTGGATATGTCTCCTTAGGCAATGGAAACAAAAACAAAAATTAACAAATGGGAATATATCAAATTAAAAAGCTTTGGCACCGCAAAGGAAATTGTCAACAAAAGGGAAAGGCCGACTACTGAATGGGAGAAAATATTTGCAAACAATATATCTGATAAGGGGTTAATATCCAAAATATATAAAGAACACATACAACTCAATATCAAACAAACAACTGAAAAGTGGGCAGAGAACAAGAATAGGCATTTTTCCAAGTGAGACACACAAATGTCAACAGACATATGAAAATATGCTCAACATCACTAATCATCAGGAAATGCAAATCAGATCTATAACCTGATATCACCTCACACCTGCCAGAACAGCTATTATCAAAAAGACAACAACTAGCAAGCCTGCAAAGATTTGGAGAAACGTAACCCTCCTGTGCTGTTGGTGGGAATGTAAATTGATGCAGCCACTACGGAGAACATTAAGGAGGTTCCTCAAAATAATAAAAATAGGAAGAAATAAAACAAATATTTAAAATAAGAAAAATTGAAAAATAGAACCGCCATACACTCCAACAATTTCACTTCTGGCTAAAGACATATGCACCTCTGTGTTTATTGCAGCATAATTCACAATAGCCAAGATATGGAAGCAACCTAAGTGCCTGATGAAACAAAGAATATGCATATTAGACAATGAAATATTACTCTGCCATTAAAAAGAATTAAATTTTGCCATTTGCAACAACCTGAATAAACCTAGAGGGTATTATGCTAAGTGAAATAAGTCAGACTGGGAAAGACAAATACCACATGATTTCACTTATGTGTTGAATCTAATAAAAAGCAAAACGAAGGGACATAACAAAGCAGAAACAGACTCGAAGATACAGAAAAATTAGTGGTTGCCAGAGGGGAGAAGTATGGGGGATGAGTGAAAGAGGTGAGGGGGATTAAAAGGGACAAACTTCTAGTACCAGAATAAATGAGTCCTGGGGATGAAAACTGCAGCCTAAGAGGCACACTCAGTTATAATCTAGTAGATGTATGGAGACAGATGGCATAATAATGAAGCTTATCATGGTGATTATTTTATAAAGTACAGAAATAACAAATCACTATGTTGAGCATGAGGAACTAACATAATGCTGAAGGTCAGTTTTACTTCAAAAAATGAACTCATAGAAAAAGAGGTCAGATTTGTAGTTATCAGAGGTGGGACTAGGGGAAGAGGGAATTGGGTGAAGGTGGTCAAAAAGCACAAATTTCCAGTTAGAAGATAAATAATAATGGATATGTTACGGTTAATATAGTTGACACTGATGTATGTTACATGTTGAGAGTTAAAAGAGTAAATCCTAAGAGTTATCCCAAGGGAAAAAAAATTAGTTTTTGTTTCTTTTTCTTTTATCTTGTATCTATATTAGATGATGGGCTTCCCTGGAGACTGAGATGTTAAAGAATCCACCTGCAATTCAGGAGACCCGGGTTCAAACTCTAGATCCAGAAGATCCCCTGGAGAAGGCAATGGCAACCTACTCCAGGATTCTTGCTGGGGAAATCCCAAGTTTATGGGGTTGCAAAAGTCAGACATTACTTGGTAACTAAAAGCAACATTAGGTGATGGATGTTAGCTAAACTTATTATGTTAATCATTTCATGATGTATGTAAGTCAAATGCTATGCACTTTGAACTTACATAGTGTTATATGTCAAGTATACCTCAATAAAATGGAAAGAAAAGAATTAAACAAAAAAATGAAACTTTTAATTTTATTTATTTATTTAATTTTATTTCCAGGTTTAATTACTAATGAACAATTGATTTTTTTGTATTGATCTTGTATTCTGCAACATTAGCTCTAACAATTTTTTGTTAGTTAAGATTTTTCTGCAAACAAGATTGCTAAGTCACTTCAGTTGTGTCCAACTCTGTGTGACCCCAGATACAGCAGCCCACCAGGCTCCCGTGTCCCTGGAATTCTCCAGGCAGGAACACTGGAGTGGGTTGCTGTTTCCTTCTCCAATGCAGGAAAGTAAAAAGGGAAAGTGAAGTTGCTCAGTCGTGTCCGACTCTTAGCAACCCCATGGACTGCAGCCTACCAGGCTCCTCCGTCCATGGGATTTTCCAGGCAAGAGTACTGGAGTGGGGTGCCATTGCCTTCTCCGACAAACAAGATTAGTCATCTTCAAATAGTTTTCTTTCTTTCTTTTTAGTCTAGATAGATGTCTTTTATTTCCTTTTCTTGTCCAACTGCCCTGGCTAGAATAGCCAGTATAATGTAGAATTGAAGTGGAAAGAGCAGACATCCTTGTCTTTATCCTGATTATGTTTCTGATCTTGATCTTTCACCACTAAGTATGCCTGTAGCTATATATCTTTCATGGGTAATCTGCACAGTTTAGGAACATTCTCTTCTATTCCTGGTTCGTTCAGGGTTTTTATCATGAATGGATGTTGAATATTGTCAAATGCTTTTTCTACTTCTATTAAGAAGAGGATGTGGTATCTGTTTTTTTTATTTCCATTAATACACTGTATCAAATAGACTGAATTTCAGATGCTAAACTAATCTTGTTAAAGTTTCATATGCTAAATTCATCATGGTAAATGATCCATTTTCTATGATGCTGGACTTGGTTTGTTAGTATTTTGTTGAGGATATTTACAGCTATGCTATGAAAGGGTAATAGTCTGTAGCTCTTTTCTTGTGATGTCATTTCTGGTTTTGATATCAGGGTAATACTGGTCTCACTGTGTATTTTTTTTTAATATTTGAAAGATGTAATAAGTGAAGCCATCTAGGTTTTGGCTTTCCACTGTGGGAATTGTTTTGATTTCTAATTCAATCTCTACTTTTTTTAGGTCTCTTTGATTATTCTATTTCTTCTCAAATCAGTATCAGTAGTTTGTATGTTTCTAGTCATTTGTTCATTTCATCCAGGTTATATAATTTGTTAGCAACAACTGGTTATAGTTTTGCCTTACAATCCTTTTTTATGTTCATAAGGTAAGTTAAGATGCCTCTCTTTTGTTCCTAATTTTTAGTAATTTGAGTTTTCTCTCTTTTTCTTTTTGGCTGCTCCCAATTGTGGCTCAGCTGGTAAAGAATCCTCATGCAATGCAGGAGACCTGGGTTCAATCCCTGGGTTGGGAAGATCCCCTGGAGAAAGGAAAGGCTATACACTCCAGTATTCTGGCCTGGAGAATTCCATGGACCATATAGACCATGGGGTCGCAAAAAGCTGGACACAATAGAGTGACATTCACTAATGGCTTGCAGGATCTCAGTTCCCTGACCAGGAATCGAACCTAAGCCCCCTGCACGGAGGGTATGGAGTCCTAACCGCTAAACTGCCAGTGAATTCCCAAGATTTGTCAATTTTGTTGATATTTCCAAATAACCAAATAATTTTCTCTATTGTTTTCAAGCCCATTTATTGCAGTTCTATTCTTTATTATTCCCTTGTGTGATTTGGGTTTAATATATTCTTCTTTTTCCAGTTTCTTAAGGTAGAAGTTTTGGCTATTGATTTGAGATCTTTCTTCCTTTTAATATATTAGTAGGTGCTTAGCAACATAGGTGGCTCAGTGGTAAAGAATCTGTCTGAAATGCAGGAGAGGCAGGAGAAGCGGGTTCAGTCTCTGGGTGGAGAAGATCCCCTGGAGGAGGAAATGGCAACCCACTCCAGTATTCTTGTCTAGAAAATTCCATGGACAGAGGAGTGTCCTGGGCTACAGGCCATTGGGTGGCAGAGAGTTGGACACAACTGAGTGAGCGCTAGCAGCATCAATTTTCCTATAAGCATTGCTTTAGCTGCATCCCATAAGTTTTGTAGGTTTTATTTTCCTTTTCATTAATCTCAAAGTATTTAATAATTTGTCTTTGTGATTCATTCTTTGGCCCATTGATTATTTAGATGTAGTTTTATTTCCATATGTTGGTAACTTTCCTAAAAACCCTTGTTATTGATCTCTAATTTCATTCCATGGTAGTCAGAGAATGTACTTGTATACTTTTTGTGATTTCAGTCCTTTCAAACTTACGGGCTTGCCTGATGGCTCAGATAGTAAAGAATCTGCCTGTAATGTGGGAGACCTGGGTTTGATCCCTGGAGTGGGAAGATCCCCTGGAGAAGGAAATGGCTACCCACTCCAGTATTCTTGCCTGAGAATCCCATGGAGAGAGGAGCCTGGTGCGGTACAGTCCATGGGGTCACAAAGAGTTGGACACAATTAAGTGACTAACACTTTGAACTCTGAACTTTTGAAACTTATCATGGTCTTTCCTGAAGAATGTCCCACAGAATTTGCATTCTGTCATTGTTGGGTGGAGAGTTCTATAAATGTCTGTCAGGTTTTGTGGGTTTACACCATTGTTTGAGTTTTTTGGTTTCCTTCTAATTTTCTGTTTAGTTGTCCTATTCATTTTTGGAAGTGGGCTATTGAAGTCTCCAACTATTACTGTGGAATTCTGTATCTCTCACTTCAATTATGTCAGATTTTGTTTAATAGATTTCGATACTCTGGGGTACATACATGTTTATCACTAAGTCTTCCTGATGGGCTGATCCTTTTGTTATTATAATGTCATTCTTTACATCTGGCAACAACTTGTCTTAAAGCCTATTTAATATGACTTAGTACAGTCACTCCAGTGCTCTTTTGGTTACTATTTGATTAGTATCGGTTTTCTGAATTTTTTTTTTTTTTACTTTCAATCTATTTGTGTCTTTGACTTAAAGTGTTTCTGTTATAGACAGCATATAGTCAGATCACATTTTTATCCATTTTTTCCAATCTCTGCCTTTGATTGAAGTGGCTAGTCCATCTACATTAGGTAATTACTAATAGAATAGGATTTATATCTGCCATTTTGCTATTTATTTTCTATATAGCTTATGTCTTTTCTGTTTTACTATTCATCAATAACTGCTTTATTTTGCCTTAACTAGATATTTCAATAGTATACTATTTTAATGGCCTTGCTATTAGTTTTTATTTTCTTAGTAGTTGCCCTGGGTATTATAATAAATATCCTAACTTACAATAATCTAGTTTGAATGAATACCAACTTAATTTTTATACTAATACCAAAACTTTGCACCAATATACCTCCATTTTCTCCCCTTTTTTAGTGCAATTATTATCATTAGCTTTAAACATTGTAAGCACATCAACAAAGTTCTTGCTTTATATAGTTGACTTTTAAATGAAGTAAGACATGAAAAGTTTTAAAAGCCAAAACACTTTACACCCATCTTCTATATCTGCCTATGGAGGACCTTTGTAGGTACTCATATATTTGTGAGTTATTGACTAGCATCATTTCAATTCTTCAGCCTGAAGAATCCTCTTCAGTGTTTCTTGTAGACCAGGGGTGCTAGCCACAATCTCCAGTTTTATCTGGGATTAATTAATTAATTTCATGATGTGGCTAAAAGTGGATCTGTCTAAGTTTATACTGCTTGGAGTTTTTTGAGATTCTTGAATATGCAGATTAATGTTTTTCACCAAATTTGGACAATATCAGCAATTATTCTCTCAAATATTTTTAACCCTTTTCTCTCACCTTTACTTCTGTAACTCTCATTTTGCATATACATTGGATATACATATACATATATTGGAATGCACATACATTCCATAGATTTCTGAGGGTAGATTATAGATTATAGATTTATTCCCCACCCCCTTCTTTTTCTCTGTTTCTCAGCCTGGGTAATCTCAATAAACTATCTTCAAGCTCAGTCTTTCTTTCCTCTGTCAGTTCAAATATGTTTTGAGCTCCTCTAGCAAATTTTTCATTTCAATTTTTTAATTTTTCAACTCCAAAAACCCTATTTAGTTCTTTTTTTAAAATAATTTCTATGTTCTTATTGATGTTATCTGCTTGGTGAAATATTCTCATATTTTCCTTTAATTATTTAGATATACTTTCCCTTTGTTCTTTTAAAGTCCTTGTCTTGTAAGTCCAACACCTGAGCTAATTCAAGTGTTGCTTTCATTGCTTTTTCCCTAGGTGTAAGCCATATTTTCCTGTTTGTTTTGAAAACAGCACTTTAAAAAACATGATGTAAATAAGATCCCCCTCAGCTCAGGATTTGCTGTTGTAGAACTTTTTATTTTTGTTGCTCTTACTCCTCAGTTTTTCCTTTTTAATGTTCTGTTTAGTCTCTTGCTAGCTCCAACTGTTATCAGCAACTCAGATACTTGTGCCACTAATTATTTTTAACCAATATCCTAGAGAAAAGGCAATTTGTAAAGTGAGCTCTGAATCAGATCAAATAAAGATAAGTTGTGAGACTGAGACAGATCAAACAGTGACAGATTTCTGGGGATGGGCCTGCGGAGGGCTTCAGTATCATTTCTCCCCTTTCAGTGGCTTCTAGACCATTCATTTTCATACCTACCATGCTTATGAGGCTGTTGGTGTTCAGGGCTACTGAAGAACTGGGAAGAGTGGGATGGGACATGAGTAAGTTAAAATGTCACAACACTCACTCCTCGTATCACGATTTAGTCTTCTTCCTTGAATAAACACTTTTTGGGTTCCTGTAAGCCTTTGGTTAATTTTCAGAGTTCTGAAAAAGTTGTTTTTTATTATTTTTGCCAGTGTTCTCAATGCTTTCGTGGAGGAGTGGCTTTTTTAGTGTCCTCGTTCTATCATTCTAGAATTGCTTTCTGTGTATTTTAATGCAAAAAAATGTATACATTCAGAACTTGTCATCATGGCATGGTTGGGTTAAGCTACAACTATGGCAAGGGATAGTGTTCTTTTTGAGGTCCAAATGGTTGTTAGCCAAACCCAGAAGTGAGTCACTTCAGAATTTATCTTGTAGGAAATTACTAAAAATTGTAGTCATAACTTTATTAGGATACAAATGCTGATCCCCCAAATACTTGAATTTCAGCAAATGTTTATATATTTCATATTAAATGCAGGAACCTATTAGTTGCAATAGAAAATTCAAAGATATAACATACAAGGTCTGCTCTGAAAAGACTTAAGGAATGCACCCATGCCAGAAGCTAATAAGACCGAAATACATGACTCCTAATTTGTCCACAGGCAACACTAGCCCAGAGATAAATAGAATCACAGTTACACTTAAAAGAAAGAGTCTATTTTTTGCTTTTCACCTCATCTGTGATTTTCAGAAACTCCAAGCCCTACCTTTGTACCCCATCATATTTCCCCAAGGAATCTTGAGCTCTTTAGGAAGTATCCAACTCTTTAGAGACTGCTTAACCCAGATGCCATCAGGTCTAGATTAGATAAACAAAAATATCCGAGCTAATCCAGTTTAGAGAAGTTTTCATGGGCAATATAGCAAGAGTCTAGGCTCTGTGAAATTGAAGTTCTGTTTCTATCTCCTCTCCAAGCAGGAAGTAATTTTTTCTCCCTAAAATAGGTCAAACTGCCAATTTTATCCCAACTCTCTACTTATTAGCCTCAAGACTTCAGACAATGCTTGTCAGTTTATGTCTGACTTGTAAAATGTGAGTAACATTGCCTACTACTTGGACTTAGGAATTGAATGATATAAAATATTTACATTGTCTGACCCATGGAAAATATTCCATAAGTGTTTACTCATATTCTCAAAACAAATGCCTGTTTGGAACCTCTCTAGGAGGGGATAAGCCTCACCCTGATGGTTTGACAGAAATCTGAAGATGGCTCTTTCGTATCATTCTTGTCTCGGCTCAAATGTCAACCCCCCAGGAAGGCCTTCCCTGACTCCTCATCCAGAAGATGGGTTTCTCTTAGTCATTCTCTTTCCCACTACAAGGGCAGCCAATTATCTCAGTTTGCTTAAACCAGAGGGTTTTCCTGGGATGCAAGCCTTTCTATGCTAAAACCAGAAAGCATGTGAGTGTGCTCAGTTGGGTCCGGCTCTTTGCAACCCCATGCGGACCTTGCCAGGGTTCTCGGTCCATGGAATTTTCCAGGCAAGGATATTGGAGTGGGTTACCATTTCCTACTCCAAAACCAGAATAACTCTGGGCAAACTTGAAAAATCTGTCACCCTACCATATAGCTCAGCTGGTAAAGAATCCGCCTGCAACACAGGAGACCCTGGTTCGATTCCTGGGTTGGGAAGATCCCCTGGAGAAGGAAAAGGCTACCCGCTTCAGTGTTCTGGCCTGGAGAATTCCATGGACCATATAGTCTAGCCACTTTCATCATCATCCTACTTTTTTCCCCTATGATCTTTGCCACTATCTAATATTATTCAATTCACTTGTTTGTTTTCTCATTTCCTTCCAAACAAAATGTAAGCCCCTTAAGGCGAGGGTCAGGATTTCATCTGTGTAATTTATAGCTGTGTTTGGATGCCCACATTTTTAACATATAGTAGGTATTAAATAACTGTGTAGAAAAATTGAATAAACTGCTTGATTAATTGATTGATTGATTATTTAAAATGCTCACCTTTCTACTTTCCAAGTTCAATAACATTAAGGTATAAGGGTTCTAAAGTTTAATATGACCCCACAATTTTTTTTTTTAAGTATTTGTTAGGGCTGTAAGGACTGGATGAGTTGAGAGCACTTGGACCTGTGTGGCAGTGAGAACTCAGACAGCTGCGTTCCTTTTCTCCTGATACCAAACAATATAATTAAAAAGGATTCACTGAAATGTAGACGCTTCTACCATTTACCGTGGAATGTTGGCTCCGTCCAACATAACCCCGTCTGTAAATACAAGATTAGCATCTGTGAAGGGAAAGCTCTCTTTCTATAAAACTGCATTCAGAAGGAACTCTCCACCCTTTTCCCCTGCATAGAAGCAGCAGCATTACTTGTGAGACCCATAATTACCTTAAATGTTCCACAAGGACGTAAGAGCTACCAGTGTGAAAACACAACCTCAGACCGCATCTCTGGACGCTGAAACGAGCCAGATAAAGATGATGCCCTTTCCCCACTATTAGTTTACTGTATAAATGAGAAGACATAAAGGAGTTTTAGATTTAATTAAAGTAATTGACTGAATTGCATTTTGTAGTTGTGATTGTCATTAACATTTTTGACCTCCCTGTCACATAGATGTGCCAGAGAACTTTTCCAATGGATATTTATTATGAATATTATCATCAATAAGCACCATCAACATATTAAAATTAATTTTAACTTCTTTATGGAAGACTGAAAGCACAACCAGCTGCTGGAAGCCATCCGTTCTAAATCACTTTTTATCGATTCAACATGGCTAAACCTCAAATACAACTAACAGGGAATTTTATGTGTGTGTGGGCATTTCTCGCTATATAAAATATTTAATTTCATTTCATATCTAGCTCTGGTTGCATTCATCATGTAACTGTATTTTCCAGAGGCCCGGGATTCCGTGCTATTTTGAGCTCTTCACTGTGCAGTCCTCAAAATGGCTCGTTTTACATCCATGTGCATATTTAGGGACATTTGGTCTTATTTTGATGGCTTGCAAAGAGCTTAATAAGAGACAGGCTTGGGTGCATCACAAGATCTTAGTCCACAGGTGTGCTGAGCTGGGCTAACTCGTATGTAGAACAAACAATTAAGCTCTGGAATTTGAGACTCTAAATTGTATCAGTTGAGCACCTGTCCCGGAGGGAGAACACGTTTCATTACATTCCCCCGGGCACGCCGGCTGGGGGCTGTGTAGGGTTTCAGCAGATCCTCCTCAGGCACGCTGCTTGGGCTGCTTTAGCTCCTGTGCCCGCCGCCAAGGGTCTCCAACTGAGCCTCTTCAGAGAGTATCTCCATCCCCGTGTCTGTGCGGCATCCACAGCTCTGGGCCTCTCCACGCCTCTTCCTACATTTGCCGCTAACTGAGGACCTCCTACAAGCCAGGCACCCAGTGAAAGGTGTTCAATACGGCACAGCGTCTAATCCCTCCCAGCGTCACTGCAAGGGTTAGAAAGGCTAAGTAACGTACCCACGGGCATGTAAATTTAAGTGGTGGAATCAGGATGCACACACAGGTCACTGCACTCGGAGCCCGCTGTCTTGATTCCCACAGTATTTCCTGCATAGGGTCCAGGTTATCACAGGCTCTGGGGAGTTTCCTGGCCTTCTGCCTGGCTCTGTAGGAAGGCTTCAATCCTTCGGGTTTCTGTGACTTTACCCTCGGCCCTCATCTTTCCTTCCTCCCTCTAAATAGCTCCCTGATTGGTTCCATCTCCTCCCACTGAGGCCCGGTCGCCAGTATAGAAACCTGCCTCTCCCCCGGGTCCCTCTGTCGGACTCCAGGCCTCGCTGCTCCCGCCTCCACCTGGCAGGAGAGAGGGGTCTCGTGGCCTGCCCACCGCTGCCCCTCCAGAACCGACCTGGTGTCTTCGGCAGCAAGCCCGCCCCTCCAACGTGACCGCCGCAGCGCAGCATCCAGGCCAGGCTCTCGGCTCCTCTCTCCCCCTCCTGATTTTCTCCATCGCCAGCCACGCACATCCCCTCTCATTGACTTTTACCTTCCAACACCTCTCACGTCGTCCTCTTCCCTCCATCTCTACCAGCAGACAGTCCGGTGACTCTCAACTGGGGGCAAGGTTGCTTCTCAGCGGATATTGATCTAGAGGGGTCACACCTGGGGAGAAAGGATGCTACTGACATCCAGCGGGTAGAGACCAGGGCAACTTCTAAGCAGCCTGCAGTGCCCAGGGCAGCCCTCAACAGATGATACAACTCAAAATATCACTAGTGCTGAGGCTGATGAACCCTGGTCCAGTCCAAGCCGGCATCATCTCCTGCCTGAGCTATTGCAGGTCCCTCCACCCCTCTCTCCAACCCACTCTCCACTCTCTGCTGCCAGGAGGATCTTTTAAAAAGACAAATGTAGTGCCTCGCCTTACCGAGCACCGATGGCTTCCCATTTCCTTTACGTAAAATGCAAACTTGATGTGGCCAGAAAATTCAGTGTGTTTCTTTATCCAACGTCAAGCCATTCTTTCCCTTTATCTCAGCTTTCTTCTCTTGCCTATTAGTTGACTGGGTTTTTTTTCCTTCCAGAGTTCCTTAGCCTACATGCTTCTCACATTTCCTTCACACCTTTGCTCAAATATCATCTTAACCCAGAACCTTCCCTGATCTCCCCAACTCTGCATCCCACCTACCCTTGCTTTGATTTTTCTTGTAGCATTTCCCACCCCTTTGTGTATAATATCTTCATCTGTTTACTTGTTTGCTTTCTGTATTTTCCAGACAGAATTAAGCTCCATTATAATAGATATATCTGTCTTTTTTTTTTTTTAACTGAGATTTGTTTTAGTATGATTTTTTAAATATTTTATTTGGCTGTGCCGGGTTTTAGTTGTGGCATGTGGGATCTAGTTCTCTGCCTAGGGATAGAACCCGGGCCCCCTGCTTTGGGACCTCAGAGTCTTAGCCACTGGACCACCAGGGAAGTCCCAAGATATCTGTCTTTTGTTTACTATTATATCACAGCTGCCCATAACTGTGCCTAGCACATGTTAGGTACTCAGTAAATATTTACTGAATGAGTAGAAACATGAAAATATGTATGCATATATGCTGTTCTTTTAGCTTAATTCACAGATAATTACCATGTATGATACAAAAGAATCTTTGGCATTTTCTTTTGTTGAACTTTGATATCAGACAATCACATGTCAAGATTCAAGGGAAACCCAGACTAATGCAATCAAAGTGCTGAATCTGCCCGGTGACTGATTCATGATTGCCAGGCTCCTGACATCCAGGCCATAGACCAGGCAAATCAGTCACAAGAGAGGACAAACACCTCTCCACACCACGCACAGCATTCACAGTGAACCGGAAATCAGATTCATTGGGCTAATTCTTTGTTTGCTGATGAGATTTACTCTTAAAATCTGGGTAGACCAGAAAATCCAGGAAGCATGGCTATTACAGCCACAGGCCCTCCCTCTCTGAAAGGAAAACCATTTCCTACTAGGCAGTGGGTTTATCCATTATCCCGCTCTCCGCAAAGAGAGAAGCAGTCTTTTTGGATGCCAAAATAGCAAACTATTTAGAATTTTGATGTCCTCGAATATCGTACATGTTACAATCACTAAAACAAAAAAAAAGGAGTTTTTTTTGTAGTAGTACTAGGGGCTTTCCCGGTGCCTCAGTGGTAAAGAATCCACCTGTCAACGCAGGAGAGGTGGATTTGATCCTTGGGTCAGGAAGATCCCCTGGAGGAGAAAATGGTGACCTATTTCAGCATTCTTGCCTGAGAAATCCCATGGACATGACTGAGCAACTGAGTACACACACACAGTAGTAACAGAAATTATAATAATAATTGCAGCTTATGTGTATTAATTGGCTACAACATGTTGGATGCTGACCGTGGTCTCATTTGATCTTCACGAAGCCTCTAATAAAATGAAAGTGTGAGTTGCTCAGTCCTGTGTGTCCCACACTTTCGACGGCAAGGACTCTAGCCCACTTGGCTCCTCTGTCCGTGGGATTTCCCAGGCAGGAATACCAGAGTGGGTTGCCAGTTCCTTCTCCAGGGGGCTTCCCAATCCAGGGATTGAACCCGGCTCTCCTGCATTGCAGGTGGATTCTTTACCATCTGAGTCACCAAGAAGGCCCATGTCTAACAAGGAGGCAGTTTATCGTCCCTATTTTACAGATGAGAAAACTGAGAGTTACTGAGGCTGGGTAAGTTGTCCAAAGTCATGCAGCGGGTTAGCTGAAACGTGACAGGAACAACTATTTGTCTTATTACAAAGCTCATGTTCTTTCATAATTCTTTCATGTAAAAAGTAAAACTATCAATCCCTTCAAGAGACTGATCTGCTCATTTCACAGTTCAAAAGACGGGAAGAGTAATACTGTAAACATTATTGTTCATGAACAATATGAGGCAGGAAATAAAATGCTTTAAAAGTCAGAAAAAGAGCACCATCATTGTTTTTATAATAAGCTTGATAAACATTTTTTATTTTTAATGGGTGGATAATTGCTTTACAATGTTGTGTTAGTTTCCACTATACAACAATGTGAATCAGTTATATGAATACATACATGGTACTGATGAACCTGTTTTGGGGGCAGGAATAGAGGTACAGACATAGACAATGGACTTGTGAACACAGAGGGGGAAGGAGAAGGTGGGATGAGCTGAGAGAGTATTATCAGCATTTATACACAACCCTGTGTAAAATGGTATAAAATGTGGGAATCTGCTATATAACACAAGACAGAGGGGATATATGAGTACTTAAAGAAACATCATTCTGGGGTGGGATAATCAAGGTGGGCTTCATGGAGGAGGTGGCATTTGACTTGGATGAGATTAAAAGAGTTATTAATGAAGAATTTTCCAAAACGGGGAGCAGATAAGGAGAGCCACGGCAGGGGAAGTTCAAAGGCACATCTGGGGTTAGATAGACCAACCTGGGAAAGTGAAGGGTTAGCTTGAGTAGTGTTTCCCAGACCGTTCAACCAGGTGACCATAGTTGTTAAGTAGAGGAGAGTGTTTGCTGTTAATTATGCTTGAGAAGTGCTAGGTTAAAGAAGGTTTTGCAGTATTTCTCAGAGTCTTTAGTGAGGTTAACTGCCTTATGAGTCTCAGAGAGAGGATGTCATCATACTCCGGGTTCGTTTGATCAATCTACTTGATTTATCGACTACCCTCCGATTTTCATAGAGAATCTTTTAACATCTCACTAAACTTACATCTATGGAACCGGTTTAGGAAGTGCTCTTGTGTAATTAAACCTCATGGATAACGGCACAGGGCAGACTGACAGGACCATTCTGTGGAGAGACTGGTTCTGAGATGCAGCCCGAGGCAGCTGATAGAGGGTTCCGTGTTGGGACACGGTGTGATCAGCTGTTTGAGAAGGCTCCTAGCGCAGGAGAAGAGCTCATCAGACCCAGGGCAATGATGGGGAGCTACTGTGTGGTCCAGTTGTAAGGTCTCAGGAATCCAAGTGAGTGAATAAAAGTCACTCAGCCGTGTCCGACTACTTGCAACTCCATGGACTGTAGCCCACCAGGCTTCTCTGTCCATGGGATTCTCCAGGCAGGAATACTGGAGTGGGTCGCCATGCCCTCCTCCAGGGCGTCTTCTGACCCAGGGATCGAACCCAGGTCTCCTGCATTACAGGCAGACTCTTTACCATCTGAGTCACCTGGGAAGTCCCAGTGGCTTCCAGAGTCCAAACTCAACTGAAAAAAATAACATTTTCACCCATTTCCAGTTCTCCAGTGTCTCTGCACCAAAGCTCCTCTGCTCCCCTCAGTTTTCTGAGGTTGTTAGAAAACTCTGTCTACATGGGCAGAAGGGAACATGTACAGAAGTCATGAGGATGCTGAAAGAGGACCCTTAGAAGCTAATCTGATCATTTTATTTCCCAACTTAAAAATCTTCAATGGCACCTCATTTCTCTGAATGTTAAAATACAAGAGCCAGTATAATGGGACCCTGTCCTCCTCCCCTCCACTCCTCAAGTGGTCCTCCCCTTTGCCCACGTTCCCAGTGGGTAGTGAAAGCTTCCTCTCCTTGGACACTTCATCTGAGTGCAAGTTCTGTGAGGTCAAGGGCTTTGTTTTTGCATGTCCTGGTGACCAGCTGTAGTAAGCGCTCCATGTTGAGTGAATGGGTGGATGATAGTGTATCCACTGGAACAGATGTGGTGGGTCTTAGAATGCTTTCCAGTGGATTCAGCTAACCCCCAAAATCAACTCATTATGAAATAAAATCTTTTAGGTACATATATGTCTCTTTCTGTCTGACTTTATATCTCATGTGACCTCTCATGTTTCTGTGAATCCAGGCCTCCAGCTGACAGTCTCTTCTCTGTAGGCAGAACATGAACACCACCACCTCTGGTTGCTTTGTGCGTTTTCCTCTTCACAGAACCTCCCAGGAGAGGCATCGTGTATTATCTTCCTTTGCTGTCTTGATTTACCTTCCTGCCAGCTACTATCTGTTGAATTGTAAAACAGAGTTAGCCCATTTCTACCGTGAAGTCTTAACTTACCTCAGCCAAAATGTCAGGTTTAATTCAATCACGAAAGTCATTGAAAATACCCGCCACCATTTCAGACTCTGGATGAATTAAGATCTTCCTACATTCATCAGGGATGCTGACCTATAATTTTCTCTTTTCTTTGTAATATCTATGTTAACACATATTCGTGGAGCCTAGGAACACGGTACTGGTGAACCTATTTGCAGGGCAGGAATAGAGACGCAGACCTAGAGAAGGGACTTGTGGACATGCTGGGGAAGCAGGCATGATAATGGCCAGTGTTAGTCACTCAGTCGTGTCTGACTCTTTTGCGACCCCATGGACTGTCGCCTTCCAATCTCCTCTGTTCATGAGATTCTCTAGGCAAGGATGCTAGAGTGGGTAGCCATTTCCTCCTCCAGGGGATCTTCCCGACCCTGGGATCAAACCTGCGTCTCCAGTGTCTCCTGCATTGGCAGGCAGATTCTTTACCACTGAGCCATCCGGGGAAGGAGAGGGAGACAAATGGAGACAGTAGTGCTGAAATATATAATTATCACATGTAAAATAGATATCTAATGGAAAGTTGCTATATAACACAGGGAGCTCAACCTGCCACTCTGTGATGACCTAGAGGGGTGAGATGGGGGTGGAAGGAGGCTCAAGAGGGAGCGGATATATGTATACTTACAGCTGATTCACATTGCTGTTTGAAAGAAACCAATACAATATTGTAAAGCAATTATCTTCCAATTAAAATTTTTTTTTAATTTTTCAGATTTCCTACTGAATAGCTTATGTAGGTAAAACTGCATCATTAAAAAAGAAATGATACAAATGAACTTATTTACAAAACAGAAACAGACTCACAGAGAACAAGCTTACGGCTGCCAATGGGGAAGGGTGGGGGGAAGGGTAATTAGGGAGTTTGGAATAGACACATTATACTGCTACATATAATGACTAACCAACAAGGTTAATGTTATGTGGCAGCCTGGATGGGAGTTTGGGGCAGAATGGATTGATATATATGTATGACCGAGTCCCCTTGCTGTCCACCTGAAACATTGTTAATTGGCTATGCTCCAATATGAAATAAAAAGCTTTTAAAAAAATACAAAACATTCAAGATACTCAAAGTCTTCCATACCCAGCACAAACAACCTTTAAGAACAGAATCTCATTTTCCATGAGATCTACCATGTCTATCAAAGAATGCACACTTCAATCAGTCTGAGTTATAATGAGTTTCAATAACTAGAATCAAATATTATTTTATTTTTCCTATTGTTCCTCAGTGTCCAGAGTTTTTCATGTGGTTGTTTGTGCCCTTGTTTCTTCCTCAGGCCAGCCAGTTGGGCATTTCACACTGAATAGGACTCCCAGACAGCAATTTAAATTTTAAGGTGGTGGGGGTAACATTTGGTCATTTTATGCTGCTGAAGCAGTTTCGTTACCGTCACTCTTTCTCAGACAAGTTTATGAAGGAGACCAATGGGCCCTCGGTGGGTCCTTCCGGAAGAAACTTCTCCTTATTAAATAATGCCAGATAAGCCCAAGGACAAAAGATTTTAAAGACAAATCTGACCACTCCACTGGGCCTAACAATATTTCTATGCTGTGCTTCCAAAAGACAAGCTCACCAGGTGATTCAGGACCAGGCATACCCAGGGTCTTCACGCCACACTTCTAACAGCTAGAAAATACCTGTCTGCCACTCCAGGCTACTGACGGTCACTAGACACAGTCGCAGACGAGCTGTTCTCAGGCGGGGTTAGTGGTGCTTTGCGCTGAGGGTTGTCTGAAGTCATTGACTGATTTGGTAACCCTCTGCTTTCCCTCTGTCTTCGGACACACTCCACATATTCTCTGAGAGGCCTGGAGGTACATTAAAAGTTCCATTCATTCATGCATGCCGCCCACCAGTCAATGCAGCCAATACTTTTCGACATTGGCCAGATAAGTTATGTTTGATCTAGTGACCTAAAGGTGAATTGTAGGTTATACCTAATTACACTCATGAGCCAAGTGTAAGTCAGTAACAAACCTTCCTATTTCAGTCCAAAATGCTGTGAAACCCCAGAAGGGAGTGCACTGATTATACTGTAGAGGTTTGCGTGAACCAACTAGGGTAAATAATTAGACTGTATTTTTAATTAATATTGCAGTGCCTTCTAGCACAAGGATATTTAAGACGATGACAGTATTGGGGTAATAATAAAGTGAAGAACAGCCTTGCTCTTGATGAAGCCAGAAAGAACAAAGAAAGTTTTGTCAGATTAGCAGAAGCACCCTGCAGTTTCGGCAATATCGTGTCCAAAATATCTAGTGTTTTTAAAGGAAGTTTTCAATTTAGCAAATGCTCTGTTTGCCAAGGTGCATAATTGGTCTTTATTACCAAAAATATATCCAGAGAGAATGAAAGACAAGTACTGTATATTTCGAGTTGGTGCAACTACAGAACTTTTTGGAATCATATGAACTTTATGAGAATCATAACAATTAACACAGATTTCATAATGGGCACCATTTCAACTTTTGTTTCATTAAGCTTCATAAAATATAGACTTGTGAAAAGCCAGTTCAATTAAAATATGAACTTTTCATTATTTTTAACACATTTTACCTATTTTTTAATTGATGAAAGTGTTATGTATTTTGCCAACCCAAGAATTTTTCACACTTCTTTAATTCAAACCAGCTTGATTTTTGCAATTCAAATAGACAAGTTATTATTTGATATTAACTGGAAATCAAATAAAAATAGTGAAATGTATTAATGGATCACAATGCATACATTATTTCCTAAAGAAATTTATTTTATTCATTCAAAACACGGTAAATAAATTTTAGTTTAACCCTAGCAATCCTCACAACTTCTGTACTAATATTCTACAGATAAAAATTTACAAATGAGAACACCGAAGCTTTAAGAAGTGATATAACTTGCCCTAGCTCATCTAGCAAGTCATCATGCTTAGTTACTCAGTCGTGTCCAACTCTTCGCAACCTCATGGACTGTACCCTGCCAGGCTCCTCTGTCCGTGGAATTCTCCAGGCAAGAGTACTGGAGTGGGTAACCATTCCCTTCTCCAGAGGATCTTCCCGACCCAGAAATCAAACCCAGGTCTCCTGCATTACCGGCGGATTCTTTACCAGCTGAGCCACCAGGAACGCCCCATCTAGCAAGCAGAATGTCCGAAGATCCCAATGGAGAAATCCAACCACTTGCAACATTTCCTGTAAGCTTTAGACAGTAAGGTCCTTGAACAAAGGTTGTGTATTTTTCTTTTCCTTGTCTTTCTTTTTTTTACATATTTATTGGTTTTTTTTGTTTGTTTGCTTGTTTTTCCCTTATGTACTGTTGCTAGGATTCCCCAGGTGTCTCAGACAGTAAAGACTCTACCTGCAGTGCGGGAGACCAGAGTTTGAGCTCTGAGTCAGAAAGATCCCCTGGAGAAGGGAATGGCTACCTGCTCCAGTATACTTGCCTGGAGAATCCCATGGACAGAGGGGCCTGGCGGGCTGCAGTCCATAGAGCTGCAAAGAGTCAGACACAACAGCGACTCACACACAGACACACACACACATACACACGCACACACACACACAGTTGCTAGGCTAGGAACACACTAGTAGTTCAATCAATAAATACAGTCAATCACTGACTTACATTCCTCTTTCTATTAAACACAGCTCTCTATTACCTGCAGTTCTATATATTTATTGTTAAGCAACACAATGTTAATTACAGTGAATCCTGAAACACCTTTGGATAACAGTTATTTGAAGCACCACAGAAGAAAAAATTATGATCCTGTGTGTCTTGAGATGAGGATTGGGGTCCCCAACCCTTGACGGAATTGACCAGCTCTATTGAGCGGTCTTATAGACACCTCAATTATATCATGCCCAAATGGAAATAATCTTCTCATCTTCTACCTATCATTTCTCTTCACTGTCCAAGTGTCCCAGCTAGACACTAGGGTGTCACCCTCATTTATTTTTTACTCATCAACCCCCCCCCATATGGTCTCAAAGTATTCGGGCTACCTGCTGAGTCTCTTTCTATTCCACCACTGCATTCCATGGTTTAAGAGCTTTAATTTTGACTCCCATTTGTTTCTTCTGCCTAGAAGATTTTAACAGTTTGGTTATAAGCTGCCTTGCATCCGGTCTCATCATTGGCATTCTTCCTCCCAGGCGCCCAAATTTCCTTTTGGAAATAGAAACCATTCTTTTCTTAAAGGCAGGTAACACCTGCCTCTATCTTAAAGCAGTATTTTCCGCTGTGGGACCCATGGAGCCCTGAGCACACTGTGAAAAGGGAGAGACAGAGGTTCTGGGCAAGTTCTTGCGAATTAATCATGCAGCATGTTAAAGAGTCTGAGGTCTTGCAGAAAAACATCCGAAGTTACAGCCTAACCCAGTGTTCCCTCCATTTTATTTGACCTTCAAACCTCCTGTTTTCCCAGTCAATACCAATTTGCACCTCAAGGAACCATTCTTCTTCTAAGTGTAGCCTGAGAAAATACCCTTCTGCTAGTAAATGAATGGTAGGACCAGCCCTGCTCCGTGAGACACCAATCGTACCATGTTCCTGGCTGTTTCAATGGCAATAACACACTCTTGCTTTGTCAAACTAAACATGAAGTTCCCTCAAAATAGCAAGTGTTTCCCCCAACATCTCCATCTGAAGAACTCTTATTAACAACTTTAAAACCCAGCTCAAGTGTTACTATATCTCCAAAGTCTTCTTTAAGTCCTCAAGTCACTCTGCTGTCTGGCATCGTTCTAATACTGACTGTGCATGTTCAGAAAGCCACCCTCCTAACCAGACAATCAAGCCCCTTTATCTTTGTATCTGGAGCTCATAGCACAATTTCCAGCATGTAGCCCAAACTCAACAAATGTTTCTTGAAGGCGTATTTCATTGTCTTCTAATGCAAAACCTTACAGATAGTAGGTGTCAATGCATACTGACTATAGAATTTCTTGAGAGAGATCAGATTGACTTGAGAGGCACCTGGGGCTTCCCTGGTGGCTCAGTGGCAAAGAATCTGCCTGCCAACGCAGGAGACATGGGTTCGATCCCCATTCCAGTAAGATCCCACCTGCCACGGAGCAGGTGTACCACAGCTACGGAGCCTGTGCTCTAGAGCCCAGGAACTTCAGCTACTGAGCCCTGGCGTGGCAACTACCGAAGCCCACCCACCCAGAGCCTGTGCTCGCAACGAGAGAAACTACCTCATGGGAAGCCCGCCCAGCTAATTACTTACTTGCATTTTTATATACCCAATGCTATATTTTTTCTCTTTTCCTTAGCTTTAATGTTTTTCTTTTGTTATTTAAATGTGTTATTTTATATTGGCATAGTTGATTTGCAATGTTGTATTAGTTTCAAGAGTACAGCAAAATGCTTTACTTATACATACATAGATATCTGGGCTTCCCAGGCGGGGCCAGCGGTAAAGAACTTGCCTATCAAGGCAAGAGACAGGAGACTCGGGTTTGATCCCTTGGTTGGGAAGATCCCCCGGAGAAGGACATGGCAAGCCACTCCAGTGTTCTTGCCTGGAGAATCCCGTGGACAGAGGAGCCTGGAGGGCTCCAGTCCATAGGGTCGCAGTCAGACTTGACTGAGCGACTTAGGATGCACTCACTCACCAGGTATCTATTGTTCAGCCATGGATAGTGAATCAGTAGAAGGTAATAGTGGGCGCAAGGCACAGTACTGAGCACCTACTCTCCGCATCCAGACACACAGAACCCAGTGGCTCCAAGAGTTCTAGTAACTTCCTCACTACTCACTGGAAGGTCAAGGTCCACTTAGAAACAATCTAGCCCGATACTGCTCCAAGGAAGTTAATTTTCAAACAATTGAGTCAATTGTCTCTCACTTCTTAGCGGTGAGGAAGATGTGTAAATGACGGGGCTGTTTTCCAGTGGGGCAATCTATTTCACCTCTTCCCATCCCCTTTTCCTCATCTGTAAGACAAGGATAAATAAGGCAGCATTTGAAAACATTTGACACCTTGCTTGGCACCTAACAGGCCATCAATAAAAGTATATTACATTTGGTTCTGCTTCCTCTTGAATTTTACAGCTTATAAAAATAAAAAGAGGAGCCACTTACATGAAATTAATAACCACCACATCTCAAAAATTTGTTAGTCAGTTTATTTTGGACAGATCTATTTGTCTCTGCCATTCTCCATGTTAAATTAAAATTAAAACAAACACACTCTTTTAAAAAAAAAAAAAGCCCTCCTAATTCAGCAGAGTAGCATTCAGAATTAGGCATCTGAGTCACACATTTTAATCCCAACTGACTCAGTTTATTGTCCAAAGCATTTGGAGACTCAGTGTCTCTAAGGTAAGGTCTGAATAAAACACGTCCATTGGTGGTATGGTCCTCTCATAGCACAGTTGGAGATGTTGGTTGGAACCTAGGGAACATAAGGCATCCCTTATAAAGGTTGGGACCTTTCAAATTATTCCCCCATTATTTTGTAAAGGAGTAAAATGCATGAGGCAATTTAAACAGGTCAGGGACAGAAGAAGTCACAGCTCACACTTGGGACTGGACCAAGTCACGTACAAAGAAGGTCTGGGCCAGTGTGGGGTGAGGGCACCAGCTCTTAGGAACATGGGTCCCCCTAGCATTGGAGTTAATGAGACCATTGGTTCACTTATTTTCCTTCCCAGAGATTATCATGATCAATTTGCATGATGATTATGGAAAAAATTAAAACACTATTCCCAAAGATCAAGTTAATATAGGCCTTTGAGACTTTGAGCTTCCTGGAGGAGAAGGGTATATTTTTCTCCAAAAGGGGTAAAAGCACTTGAGATGAACTATAGTTTAGTTCAAAGAAGCCATGGTGAATTCCTCTTCCCCACCCCCCTTTTTTTATTCATAACATCTAACATCTCTATTAAGCCCTTGAGAACCTTCTCCTTTAAGAGCCTATAATGAATTTAACACAAATTCAAAGGGAAATAAAAGGAGCCAGGCGGGGGTGGGGGGATCAGAAGGAGGAATCGAAAAGAATATGAATTTGTGGAATCCTCTTGTGGTTGAAAAACCATTTGCTCCTCCTTCAGCCCAGTGACAGAGTCTACATTTTCTAGATTCAAATGAAATATCTTTTTTCCTTTGATACCTCAAGCCCACCTAAGAGATAGACAGTTACAGCATCACACTGCTTCCCGAGGAGCCAAAAATCTAATCATTAGGATCTCACTAAAGTTAACTGCCCCACATACAAAGCAATTCAATTTTTTAATTCCGTTTTTACCCCATTCCCTTGTCATTTACATAAAGCTAGATTCTGGGTGTTTTTTTTTTTTTTTTTTTTCCTTCTGGAGAGACTTGCATTTTCTGCTCCATAGAAAAAGCATCTGACCACCTTGGAAGCTGGTATGGAGGATGAAATCTGTGTAGATCTGCATTCTTGAGATTTCTTTCCATGTTACTACTACAAAATGGAATAAATAAATGCAAAACTGTTCAGCTCTTCCATCTAACAAGGATCTTACTTTTAGCAACTAAACTGTCTAGACAGAATAAGCAAAGGGAGAAGAGTTACACCAACAAATATTCCATATCACAAGGAACTTTCCCTGCAAGCTAGTCTCAGCTTCTCTACTTCATCTCCCTTCCCTAATCAGGAGACCCCACACCTATAAAGACATGCCGTCCTTCTTCAATAATCTGTGTCGCCTCCATGCTTTTCTCCTGGCCCATGTCAGTGCTGATTTCCTATAGTTCACGGTCACAAAAACTTAAAGCAAAGAAACAAAAACCTGTACACTTTATGTCAAGCAAACCCAGACAAAATGCAGTACTACATTATTTCCATGATTGACTTAAAGGAAGAAACATTTTAAGAGGAGAAAAGAACCCGTTGTGACTTTTTACATTTTATCTGTAACTTATCCATTAAGTCCATGCAATGACTAAGGTAATCTTATTGAAAATGTAGTGCCATCATTCTGGGCACAACAGTGACTGTAATAAATTGAGTTTGAAAACATTTAGCTATGTAGATTGGGCCGAGCACCATGTGAAGTACTAGCAGGTTCACCATGGGCGGTTGTGTGGGTTGTGCACAGTACAAGGGTGCCCAGCTGAAGAGGCAGCTGATACTGTTTGTTCTCTAACCAAGCAGAACACCTGGGTGCTGGCTATAACCATCTGAAGGAAAAGTGGCTTTTTTATAATTCATTTGTCCCAAGGTTTTCTGATGATCATATTTGACTAAGTGAGCTCAGGGCTAAGGGTACCGGGAGCTTGTAATCTAACAGCAGATAATCTCAGTGGAGGGTGATACAAATTACCTGAAAAGTAGCCTTGATGAGACAAAAGGTAAATAGTGAGCTATTCATCACTCCGCTTTATATAGCTTCCCTAGCTGGTCTTTTTAGCAAAGCATAATCACACTGTTAAATCCCATATTCTCAACTCTATGAGGCAGGAGTCCAAGTGTCCTTTTCGTGACTGAAGAAGACAAGGCTCAGAGAAGTCGATCAACTTACCCCAGACCACCCAGCAGCCAATGAGTGACCCAAATACCCCATGTTCTCCCAAGGTAGAGGGGCAGAGAAGGGGGCAGAGAGCTCTGTTCCTGGGGTGGGATTAGAGTTGAAACCCAGGTGGCATTAACACTCATCTCCAATGCCCAGCACTGTGCTTGGCACATGGTGGACCCTCAAGGAGTCTTTCTTGAACTGAACCCAGGAAGGAGGGCTGAAGAACCAGCATTTCTTGAGCAGGTCCAGGAGGCACCTAAGATGCCACATGGAAGAGGTGTTTGCTCTCAGGATGGCCCCTCGCCTATCACCTCAGTCCCCCACCCTGGTCCTCCATCCCACCCTGCACTCTCCCACCAACCTCTGTGGTTTGAGGATTTTCATTGACAAGGCTGGCGTGGACAAGGCAGCAATTCCGACAGGTCGCCCAGGTCTCCAGTCTTCCCCACCCACTGGCCTTCCATCGGGCTCACTGCCAGTAAGGAAAGTTTGCCATCCTCCTTCTTGATGGTCGTCCATTTCTTTGCCAATGAGTTGATCTGCTTCACAACATGCTTCGCTGTGTTTGACATCTGTCATAAAAGCCAGCTCAGGCATATCTATCTTCTGTTAAAATGAGCCATTCTACAGAGGCACTTCCTCTGCTGTTCAGGCCCCACCAGAAATAATTCTTGGCATAATGTCATGTCTACCAACTTTCTGATTAGGAGCCAGAAAGTACTGGTCCTGGCTTCCCCCCACTCCTATCAGAGAAACAAGGTTACAGTTACAGGACCAGAAGGAGACATCATGATATGAAAACCTGAAGGGGAAGTTGTAGCCAAAACGACTGGCTCAAAACAAATATCTTCCCTTAATGTCTTTCAAAAGTCAGTGACTGCGGCAACACAGCTGTTTCGCTGTGATGAAACTTGAATTTTCTCATAACACGTGGCTCAGATGAGTCTTAGGTTCATGCAACACAGAGACGTTGATGAAAGTGTTCTTGAGTGGCCGTTGCTCCTCTTCAACATAGGATGGCTCAGCCTTCAAGGGAGGCTTCACATAGGTGAGAATCCTGGGCAACTTGGTCTCTCATTACAGACTACAAGAATAGAAGCATAGATCATTTCTGATTCTAACTGATCCCTTGAGAGGCACCCATACAAGAAGCCTGTCTCAGTTCCCCCAAAGACCTGTTGATTGGAAAATCTTTCTCAAGATTACTAAAATCACTACTATGACCAAAGCTGTTACAGCCACTTTGATTCCCTCTGGGCCAAGTACATATGGCAAAATATATAATGCTTCACCCTTGGGTGGAGAACGTGGGCAGATGTTCCTCTTTTGACAGATCAAGAAGGAAGGAATGGGATGATGTTTATAAAAGAAAGGGATTTTAGAAAGACATATGCTAACTAAGCTAGTTTTGTTGGTGGTGAAAGAGGACTTTTTCCAATATATTTATGAATGTTTCCTTGTGGCAATAATTGTAGCAGAATTGATATTTTTAACAGTGATGATGCAACAGACTTAACAGAACACATTAGTTGAAACAAATATTTCTACTTAGGGGGAAAGAGAGGGCTTCCCTGGTGGCTCAGATGGTAAATAGTTTGCCTTCAATGCAGGAAACCCAGGTTCAATCTCCAGGTTGGGAAGATCCCCTGGAGAAGGGAGGGGAAAGAGGAACTTCTACAGCTGGATGAAGCTGTGGATATGTTCTAGATTCTGGGCCATCCTGACTCCCTGAGCAGTTATTTGGTAGGTAGACAGGCTGTGAGGGAAGGGGGAGAGGTCCATACATAACAAAGAAAAACGAGATTAAGAAGTAGACGTCTCCTTTATTGGGGCCACTGGAGTGAATCAGGAAAACATCCAAAGATCCTTGGTAAGAAAGTGTTCTCTCGGCACACCTAAATAGGACTTTTAAGAACAGAGAAAACCATTGCAGACAGGAGTGTGTGCATGCTCTGTTGCTCAGCTGTGGCAGACTCTTTGTGACTCCGTGGACTGTAGCCCACCAGTCTTCTCTGTCTGTGGAAGTTTCCAGGCAAGAATACTGGAGTGGGTTGCCATTCCCTTCTCCAGGGGACCTTCCCGACCCAGGGTAGAACCCTCATCTCCTGTGATTCTTTACCACTGCACCACCTGAGGAGTCTGCAGACAGGAGAAAGGCCCCCAAATAGTAAATGGTGGACACTCAAAATATACTATTTCTGGTTGGCAACATTCTAAGTCCTTCTTCTAATCCAACACTTGAAAGAATGCCATACATTTTCCTCTTGAACACACATAACCTGTTTTGCTCCATGCTTACATGAGAAATGGACTGTCTTGTTCAAACTGGAATAAATTGTTGAAAGAAATATAAGTGCTTAAGTGTCTTCTTCAGGACCAGGAAATCATCTATCATTTAGACTTTGAGTTGTAGCCTTGTAAAGAAGAAACTCGTTCCTTATAGTTAGGCTGCTAAACTAGGAATAAAGACCTCTGTTGAAAGAGATGCTTTAGCAGTATCTGGATGAGAGATTAGCTCTACAAGAGGCAAAGGAAATCGCCTATTTCCCCTTGTCCAACCCACTCAACTCAAACCATCCAAAACTGTCAGTGGATCTGAAATGAGAGGAAGTGACTAATTTGATGATCAATAACAACCCTGATGGTTCAGGATGTTAAGATAAGGGTAATGTAAGTCATGCTTCTAACTATGAACAGATCAGTGGAAGGACTCAAAAAAGCGCTGGCACTGACACAATTGACTCAAAAGGTTCAGTGTTTTATGTTCCAGAGCACATGTTTGCAAATCAACAAGTGGCCATCTCATCTCACGTGGGCATCCAAGTCTTCATGAAGAGTGGAGTTCTGCTTCTTTACCAGAGTTGGAGTCAGGCAACCCTGCCAGCATGGGCCTAGATTCCCAGCCTCCTAACAGATGAGAGGCATCTATTTCTGAACTCTGGGAAAGGACGGTTATCCTGAGTTGGTGGCATGTTGCAGCCTAACCGTCTCCCATGTAGACAGTTGCTAAGCATCGGGGCAACCAGCAGGTGTCCTGAGCTCCGCAGAGACTAGGAGCCCCTCACGCATGTTCCCTTTCCCTTTCACATACAGAGGACCCCGGCAGGGTGGCTGCCCTGAGTTCAGTGCCAGCAATCATGAAACTGGTGCCAGCAAAGGTTTTTCATTTTGCACTGGCAGCCGCTGGGTGACTGAAACACTGTAGATCGTTAAGCACTTTTCCCATCAAGGCTTTGGCACGTTGCTTACTTTGGGGTTTGGGGGAACCGATTCCGACGAATGCCATCTACATGTAGCAGATGTGCTGTGGAAGAGTTATCCTACCTTCTTGCCAGATTTTGACATGTTGTCTGATGTCCATGTTTGGAGGGAATTGGTGGTTTGTTTTTTTAATCTAAGACTGAGTATAAGGCAATGTGGAATTTCCTAGCTAACACTAGTGGTAAAGAACCTGCCTGCCAATGCAGGAGACGTAAGAGACCCGGATTCGATCCCTGGGTCGGGACGATCCCCTGGAGGAGGGCACGGCAACCCACCGTGTTCTTACCTGGAGAATCCTATGGACAGAGGAGCCTGGTGGGCTACAGTCCATGGGGTCACAAAGAGTCGGATATGACTGAAGCGACTTAGTACACACGTGTGCATGGGGCAATATACCGCTTCTCCTTGAGAATGACTTGCTTCCATTATGTGGTCAAAGAGCTGGGTTCTGATCCTGGGGACTGCTCTGACATGTGCTGCCTATGTGCAGAGAATGAAATAATTTCCTATCTGCAAACAATGGTTTCTCTTGTTTCAATGTTATTACTTCCTCATAAAGGCCTGTACAAAGCCTCAGGACACCTCTTGCTTTTTTTTTTTTTTTTAACAAAGCATAGTTGATTTACAATGTTGTGTTAATTTCAGGCATACAGCAAAGTGACTCACATATGTGTATATAAATATATACACATGTGCGTGCTAAGTCACTTCAGTCTTGTCTGACTCTTTGCAAACCCACAGACTGTAGCCCACCAGGCTCCTCCGTTCATGGGATTCTCCAGGCAAGAATACTGGAGTGGGTTGCCCTTTCCTTGTCCATATATATATATATATATATTTTTTTTTTTTTTTTTTTTTTTCAGTTCAGTTCAGTCGCTCAGTCATGTCCAACTCTTTGTGACCCCATGGACTGCAGCACGCAGTGTGTGTATATATACACACATACATATATTCTTTTTTCAGATGCTTTTCCATTATAGGTTCTTATAAGATGTTGAATGTAGTTTCTCACGCTCTACAGTAGGTCCTTGTTATTTATCTATTTTATATATGGTGGTACTTGTGTTCTCAGGCGCTAAGTCATGTCCAATTCCTTGCCACTCTTTGGACTGTCGCCCACCAGGCTCCTCTGCCCATGGGATTCTCCAGGCAAGAATACCAGAGTGGGTTGCCATTTCCTTCTCTAGGGGATCTTCCCAACCCAGGGACTGAACCTGCATCTTCTGCATCTCCCACGTTGCAGACAGATTCTTTACCTGCTGAGTCGTCAGGGAAACCCATCTATGGTAGCAAACATGAGTCTCTGTTAATCCCAACACTCTAATTTATCCCTCCCTACCTCGATATGCTACTTTCATTTCTGCAGTTGTGATTCTATAATTCATAATAGTCAGTGCAAAAAGCAAAAGACACATGTTGAGGTTTTATGTTAACAGAGAGTCCTTTGCCTTGACTGACTGATGTTTAAACACTCCAAGACCAGACACTTCCTCCATGTCATCTTCATCTGCTTAAGCCTAAATCTGCGCCTGTAGGTGAGGAATGATTGGATGCTCTTACCTCGATAGCTGATGATAATATTTCTACATCCATTGTTAAGCTTCTTAAGTTTCTTCTTCACTCTAGGAGTGTTTAGCATATCGTTTTCTAAAAACCATCCTCACTGTGCCTTAGGTGAAGCACGATCCGATACCACGTTCGTGGGAGATTATCTAGGACTTAGCTGCTGAGTGAGTATCTCAGCCTCCCTCAGCCAGTCTCTCCATAAATGCACCTTTCTAAACCTCTCAGGGTTAAACTGGGTCACTTGACATTGTTTCAGAACATCTGGAAAATAGTCATTGGGGTGGGGAGGGCGGTGAAAGCTCTTTGTGCTAAGGCTCCAGGGATCTCAGGAAAACACGGATGTGGCACACACCAGATGATTCTAAAACATCCACTTGTTTGTAAGTACCCAAACTACTCATTACCTGCTCCAACTTCAAATAAGAGGGGTTTGGCAAGGACTCTGAGTTCAGATCTGTGTCACGGCTCCCACCCAAGCTTCAAATCCCTTTTCTGGCATTTTCAGGCGATCAAGAAGCAAGCTGAGCTGAGCTGAGCTGAGTCTCATCTCACATGCCTCCCCAAGGTGAGCTCCCGAGGACCTAAGATGAACAGAGGTCCGAGCCACTGACAAGAGCCTCTGAGCAACCATCAGGTAACCACACAATGCGCAGGACATTGTCTCTATCTTAGCTTTTTTTGCAGTCAGCTGCAAATATGACCAGGTAAGTAAAGCCGCCAGCAAATGGACTGTCCTTCCTAAGGCACTTCATTCGTTGATTGCAATACTTCTTTATTGGTAGAGGTTTAGAAGTTTTGCATGTAAAAAGTCCTCTGTTAAACATCATGGATTCCAAGCCAGGGAACTTCTTAAGTGATTGAGTCATGTGTTTTATGGTTCTCACTTCCCTTAAAATATTAATTTAGGAAACAAATGAGAGCTTTTCTTTAAGGGGCACGCTGAGGGTTAAACTGGCCGGTCCTCCATGCTGACCATGTTGTACTATCCTCCTTGATTAGTACGAGTGCCAGGCTGTTCCTTCAAATTAAGACAATATGCTTGTAGTGATGGACTGTATTGGCCATCTATCTTCCTTTTGTGATCTGGCTCTCATTGAGCTGAAATGAAGCCATTTCTTCTGCCTGTGGCTGATTAAACACAGAGCAAACCCACATTTCTAAGAAGGCTCTTAATGATCCTCCACAGAGCTCGTGTCAGCCCAGCCCGCACCTGCAGCCTTCAGCTTCTCTGCTTCCATCATAAACTGGAGCATCTGTTTGACAGAGGTGGTATCTTTTTACCACCCAGTGTATCACTCTGTTCAGAGTGCATGCAGCTCATTGGGTATACAACGAGTGCCTATTGTGCCACAGGTAACAAATTGTCCCTCAAGAAGTCTTGTTCTCATCAGGAGCGAAAAGGACACAACTTTGGCTAAAAATCTGTGACTCTGGTAAAAGTCTCCATGGCTCACAGCCCATGGTCTTCCTTCAAGCAAAACAGGTTGAGAAATGACAAGAGTAATCTTTTAAAGAAGGCAATTCTTTATTCATCAACTCGTTGATTATTTTATTCATTCACCCCATAAACACATCAAATACCAGTTATGAATGGAGCCCTATGAACGGAGCTGGAGCTAGAGCACGGGCTTGGTGCCTTGGAGGTTACATCCTAGTGAAGAGACAGATGATAAACAAGTAATGATGCATTAAGTACTTCATTACCACTGTGAGGAGTATCCCAAGTAAGAAAAGTTTATGGGAATATATTAAATGGGGCCTGATGTTTTCTGGGGTTCAGGGAAAGCTCCCTGGGGAAGTCACATTTAACCCGAGACCTCAAAGACAAGAACAAGTAGTGAGTTAATAGAAAACCACAGACACAGCATGTTCAAAGGTCCTGGGGTAGAAAGGTAATGTTTAAACCATCCGAGCAATCAAAAACCCAGTGAGAGGGAGAATGGCTAAAAACAGGCCTGATGGCATGGGCAGGGATCAGATCAGGAGCAGCTATTTTATGCTGAGTTGAGGCATTATAATTTTATCCCCAGATTTGATTGAAACTAGTGGTTTGTAAGCAGGAAGGTAAACTGGTCATTACCACCATAGGACCTTATGACCATTTTCGAGTAGTGGCAATGTTGCACTTTCCTTGACAGGCACTGTAGATATTTGTAATTTTTCCTCTCCATGGGTACCAGTAGCCCTTCAAAGTGGCTCTCTTTAGCCCCACCTCTAGGTGAGGGGAAACTGAGGCTGAACAAGGGTAAGATCACACAGTTGGCAGGGTGGGGTCAGGTCCTGACACGAGGAGAATTTCCAGTTCATTTACTGACAACGTTCAAATAAAGATAGCTCCATTTAAATCATAGGAGAAATAAACATAATAGAACTGACTTGTCCCTTAGAAAGGAATCTTGGCACTAAGGTATTAAGTTAGTGCCATGTAGAAACATAAAGCCCAGGATCTGGAATTAGATTGACCTGGGTTCAAATCCCTGCTTGTCCAGTGCAGAGGCTGACGCTCAGTTGCATTCTTCATAAATGAATATATGTGCTTTGAGTTCACTTGCTTGTTGTGAGGATTAAGTAAAATAGTTACGCAAAGCAATTTTCCAACTTTCTGAGACACCCGTTTGTCACTAACGCCACCAGCACCGCTGTCATCATCTTCATCATCATTGTTATAGTCATAGCATCATCATCATGGTTACTTAACTAACTTGCCAGGTTAGTGGGGATAGCATCACCAACTCAATGGACATGAATTTGAGCAAACTCCAAGAGATAGTGAAAGGACAGGGAAGCCTGTTTGCTGTAGTCCATGGAGTCGCAGAGAGTCAGACACGACTTAGCAACTGAACAATAACAGGTTAGTGGGACATTAAACACCCCTACCTCTTTCTCCTAGCATGTACTTTTAGTCTATTGCAAAGACATCGCTCATTTTCCTGCTTTCACCTTATAGAAAGGAATGTGCACTAACCCCTGGCAGGTAGCTGAAGACCAAGTATGCCTAATAAAATGAAAGTGAAAATCAGTCGTGTCCAACTCTTTGCAACCCTATGGACTATAAAGTCCATGGAATTCTTCAGGCAGACTACTGGAGTGAATAGTCGTTCCGTTCGCCAGGGGCTCTTCCCAACCCAGGGATTGAACCCAGGTCTCCCACATTGCAGGCAGAGGCTTTACCCACTGAGCCATCAAAGAAGCCCAAGAATACTGGAGAGGGTAGCCTATCCCTTCTCCTTCGGGTCTTCCCGGCATCGAACCGGGGACTCCTGCATTGCAGGCGGATTCTTTACCAGCTGAGCCACCAGGGAAGCCTAGTGAGTCAGGCAACAGGTAAATACAAGAACATTTGAAAGCAGCACAGAGTAATTCCAAAAAAGACTTAAACAGCTTTGCAGAAGAAGATACTTGACAGAGATGAGTGACTAGGAAACATTTTAAAGATAATTCCCCTTTTAAATAAATAGCTATAACAAATGAAAGGACCCTGTTTTGCTTTGAAAACTGCTTTTTAGTCTTGAGAGTTTTTTTTTTTTTTTAATTATATGAGGCATCAAATGGATTGGCTCTCACTTGAACAAAAGTTTACATGCAAATATTATATATTTTGGAACATAAATGATTATAGGTGATTATAGGTGATTCGAATTCCTCCCAAAAGGATCTCGACTATCTAAATCCAGAAAGATATCTGGGTAAGATCATCTGCTGTCTCGATGGCTGTCTAACAACTGCCACACCACTCTTGATGATACTTGTAGACAAGTCTACAGAGCAGATCCCACAAACATTCCTTCTATTAAATGAAACAATGCCCGTCAGAGCCTCCCATTCTATGCCTGGTACATATTCAACCTTTGATCAATGTTAGCTATTGCAATAATACAAAAGAATACTTTCAGATTGAAGAGGTTTTTGTTGTTTTCTGGTTGTGTTGAGATGTAACTGACAACACTGTGCAAGTTTAAAGCGTACTAGTGATGATTTGACACACTTTTATACAGCCACACTTACGTGTGTGTGTGGTAAGATTGTTTAAGATCTACTCTCTTAGCAATTTTCAAGTATATAATGCAGTACTGTTAACTATAATCACTATGCCATACATTAGGTCCTTGGGATTATTCATCTTATAGCTGGAAGTTTTCATTCTTTGACTAATATTCTCCCCATTTCTCCAAGCCCTCAGCCCCTGGTGCCAGCATTTTACTCTTTGTTTCTAGGAGCATGACTTATTTAAGCTCCACATATAAGTGAGATCCTTACAGTATTTGTCTTTCTCTGTCTGACTTATGTCTCTTAGCATAGTTCTCAGGGTTTAACCATGTTGTTGCAAATGGTGGGATTTCCTTCTTTCTCATAGCTTTCTCACTGGGGCTTCCCTGGCGACTCAGATGGTAAAGAATCTGCCTGCAATGCAGGAGACCTGAGTTAGATCCTAGGTTAGGAAGACCCCCTGGAGCAGGGCATGGCAACCCACTCCAGTATTCTTGCCTGGAGAATCCCCACAGACAAAGGAGCCTGGTGAGCTTCAGTCCATGGGGTCGCAAAGAGCTGGACATGATTGAGCAGCTAAGCTAAGCACAGCATAGCTGAATAGTATTCCATCGGGGATATTTTATATCTCACGTCTCCTTTATCCATTCATCCATCTGTAGACACATAGGTTGCTTCCATCTTTGGCGACTGTGAATAATGCTGCAGGGACGTGGGAGTGCAGACACTCAAGATCCAGATCTCATTTCCTTTAGATAAATACTCAAAAAGTGGAATTGCTAGATCATAGGGTAGTTTTATCTTTCATTTTTTGAGGAGTCTCCATACTGTTTTCCATAGTGGCTTCATCAGTTTACAATTCTGCCAACAGTGCACGAAGGCTTCCTTTTCTCCACATCCTTACCAACATTGCTTTTTGATAAAACAATGTTTGTTATTGCTTTCTTTTTGATAATAGCCATCTTCACAAGCATGAGATGGTATCTCATTGTGATTTTCTTAATGATTAGTGATGTTGAACACCCTTTCCTATGCCCATTGGCCATTTGTATCCTTTCTATTGGAAAATATCTATGTAGGTGTTTTGACCATTTCTTAACTAGATTGTTTTTTGCTATTGAGTTGTATGAATTTCTTAACAATTTTTTATAATAACTTATCAGATACATGGTTTGCAAGTATTTTCTACCATTCCATCTTCATTTTATTGAATTTTTCTTTTACCATGCAGGTTTTCATGTAGGTTTGATGTAGTCCCACTTATTTAATTGTGCCTTTGTTATTTGTACTTTTAATGTCTTTTCCCAAAAAAATCATTGCTAAAACCAGTGTCAAGAAGACTATCCCTGTGTTTTCT
Source organism: Odocoileus virginianus (assembly GCF_023699985.2). Taxonomy (NCBI): domain Eukaryota; kingdom Metazoa; phylum Chordata; class Mammalia; order Artiodactyla; family Cervidae; genus Odocoileus; species Odocoileus virginianus. The sequence goes on along the minus strand of NC_069689.1, from coordinate 47,819,512 downwards.
TTTAAGTGTTATGTTTTTACATCTTATGTTTAAGTATTTAATCTATTTTGAGTTAATTTTTGTGAATTGTGTTAGATACGGGTTTAATGTAATTCTTTTGCACCCAATTATCCAGTTTTCCAGTACCATTTATTGAAGAGATTAGCCTTTTCCTGTTGAGTATTCTTGGCTTGTTTGTCAAATATTAGTTGATCGTACATGCACACTTCAAGGCTCTTCTTTCTGTTCCACTAATCTATGTTTTTGTACTAGTACCAGAGTGTTTTGATTACTATTGGTTTATAATACTGTTTGAAATAAGTAAGTGTGATATCTCCTACATTGTTCTTTCTCAAAATTTCCTTGGCTATTCAGGGTCTTTGGTGGTTCCATATGAATTTTAGGATTTTTTCTATTTCTGTAAAAAGTTCTATTAGAATTTTAATAATTACATAGATAGCTTTGGGTAGTATAGGCATTTTAAAAATGTTAACTCTCCTGATCCATGATTAAGAGATTTTTTTTTTCCATTTATTTGTGACTTCTTCAATTTTTTTCATCAAAATCTTTTAGTTTCCTAGTTTCAGATTTTTCACCTCCTTGAATATATTTATTCCTATTGTCTAGGATAATATTGTTAATAAAATTGTTTTCTTTATTTCTTCTTCAGATATTTTGTTGGTAGTACATAAAAACACAACTAATTTATGTTAATTTCTCCCATCCAAGTACTAACCAGGCCCGACCCTGCTTAGCTTCCGAGATCAGACGAAATTAGGCGCGTTGAGGGTGGTATGGCCATAGACTATGTTAATTTCTTTGTCCTGAAACTTTACTGAATACATTTGTTAGTTCTAAGAGTTTTTTGGTGGAATCTTTAATATTTTCAATACATAAGATAGTATCATTTGCAAACAGAGACAGTTTTACTTTTTTCCTTCCAGTTTAGACAACTTATTTCTTTTTCTTACCTGGTTGCTCTGACTAGGACTTCTATAACTATGTTGAATAGAAGTGGTCAAAGTGGGCACCCTTGCCTTATTCCCAGTCTTAGAGGAATGACTGTAATTTTTCACTGCAAAGAGTTTTAAAACCATCCAGTTTAATTCCTGTGTGTTTACAGACCATAAAACTACAGTTTCATCTATAACCATAGATCTTTCAAAATGTTTCATGTCTACTAAGACCAGAATTTATACCTGTTAAGACAGGAAGAAGTTAAGGCAATGTAAGATCTGAGATAACCAGAAAGTCCAGCATACTTGGCCCTCTGAAATACAACTTTCTCATCTCTTCTTTCATCACATTAATCTGACAGTCATTCCTCTCTTCTCATCTGTCCCTACTAGGTTATGTGTTCCATGAAGGCAAGAACTGTGTACACGTCATTTCCTGCATCAGCACAGTCACCTGGCAAGTAATATGTACTCAGTAAACTATTTGTTGAATTGGATAGAAATGTATCAGCATATAGCACAGTGCCAGGGGTCAAGCCAAATTGCTACATCACCCATCCCAGAATTACGTGCAGGAATTACCTAAATGTTAAGCCTCTCACTAAAACTCTGAGAGATAAGAACAGTTGGCTAGATAAATGTCTGTAACTCAAAGATACAAGGTGGCATGTGTGTAATGAGCCATGCTGATTTTACTGATTCATTCTCAACACAAATTCCTGTTTTTCTGAGAGATAACTCAGTCTATAGTGAATGAGACTGGATAAAAGTTAGGTAAAGATGGTCCAGCAACTCAAGGGCTGAACCTGAAGCTTAAGGGAGAATCACTACTGGAGATGACCTGTAGGCAGCGGTGCATTTCCACCACTATCCATGCATCTAATGCATGTCCATTGCCAATCACTCTGAGGTTTTGCTCATTACTATCTTGAATGTAGCTGGATACTCCCTCTAGTTCTGGAAGTAACGTACCAGTGGTGAGGAAGAAGTCCTGCAGCTTTGCAGGAAGGCTTCTATTAGGTGTCACCAACCTGACCCATGAATGTAAACATAAAATTTGTCAGCAGCCCTTTTCCCACCACCTATCGTGGTAAGGCACCACTCCAAGTGTCCAGCAGTAAGACACAAGAAAGGGGATGGAGTCAGACATGAAGGGTGATCTGAGACATCACAGATCACTCACTGTCTTTGAGACTTCATCATCTGTGAAACAAAGGGTTCTATGGCTTGTCTAATCCATCTCATTAGATGGCTTTAAGCACCATAGATAGACATCTTCAGGAGGGTAAAGTCTGCACAATTTTAATATGGTGTTTATTTCTCAAAAGCCATCCACTAGGTGTTATAAGGTTAACAAAATGAACAAAACCACATAGTCTTGCTCTTCAAGGCACTTACAGTCTAATACACGCATGCAAGCATGGTGAGTTAAAAGAGTTTATACACACACAGACAATTCTTATGCTGTCAAATATCTTTTTAAAGGAATCCATTATAGAAGACAGTGAAGCACAAATTAAATAATCTTTGTCTGATTGATTCTGAATACTCTCAGACCATTTCACTCAAATAAGCACATAAAATTTTACGCTTTTAGAAGAGAGGAATAAAGAACATATAAACAGGGCCTTTATGTGAAATTCTGTATAATTCAACCCAGAATCAGACATAACTAATAAGAATAGGGAGATGTCTTAGATTATACATCTGCCTCTTACTCCCTGTAAAGCATCAGTATTCCATAAGTCCACAAGATCACAGCTTGACCGACAGAAGTCATACACAGAGCAGAAGATTTGTATTGATGAAAAGTTTATTTTTCTCCCTTATCAAAAAACAGGTATACTTGATATTTTGTCAGAAATGCTTAAAGTGGATTACATCTACATTTGACTTTGTGTTAACTGCAAAGACAAAAATCTTTAAAATGTATAAACAAAAGTTTCTCTCTTCCTTCAGAGTGTGAGGCAAAAATAAAAGCAACTTTCACTGCATCTCAAACATATTACAGCTTGAATGTTACAAGGACATAAAATATATTTATTGTTCCTGCAGCTCAAATTTTCCATCCCACTACATTTGAACAGAGTTGGAGTTTACCAAAATAGCATCAGCAACGTTGCCAACAAGATCCTATAACCTTAACACAAAGTAAATATGAAAGTAGAAAAGAAATGTAACCTTTTTAAAGTTCTCCCTATGCAAATATCATGCAGAAGTCACTGACTACTGAAAACTGACATCTCTTCAATATTTGAACCTCCCCCAAAAATCATCATGGTAAGTTTGTTATTTTGATCTTTCACAGACTTCTTTAAATTCCTGCTCGCTTTCTGTGATGGTCTGTGTACCTACAACCATCACCTTTTAATATTATAAAGTTCTGGGTCTATTTATCTTTTGAGACTATACTAGCTATAGGCTCAAGTCATCATCTAAAGTAATCTATTAGAATGAATTATATATTCAAATATATGAAGAACAAATACAATTCAATAGGGAAAAAAAAACAATTTGATTTAAAAATGGGCAAAAATTCTGAGTAGACAGTTTTCCAAGAAGACATACAGATGGCTAGCAGGTACATGAAGAGATGCTCAACATCATTAATCATCAGAGAAACAGAAACCAAAACCACAGTGACATATCACCTCACATCTGTTAGAAAAGCTATCAACAAAAACAAGAAATAAAAAGTGTGAGCAAGGATGTGAAGAAAAGGGGATCCTGATGTACTGTTGATGGGAATGTAAATTGATACAGCTACTGTGGAAATATGGAGGCTCCTCAAGAAATTAGAAATAGAACTACCCTGTGATCCATCAACCCCACTTCTGGGAATTTCTAAAAAGAAAATGAAAACACTAACTGAAAAAGATAGATGCACCACCAGATTCATTGAAGCATTGTTTACAATAGCCAAGAAATGGAAACAACCTAAGTACTCATTGGATAAAGAAGTTGAGGTGAATATGTATATATATGTATATATATATAATGGAATATTATTCAGCTATAAAAAAGAATGAAATCTTGCCACTTGAAATAACACATATAGACCTTGAGGGTGTTATGCTAAGTAAAATAAGTCAGACAGAAAGACAAATACTGTGTGATCTCTCCTATATGTGAAATGTAAACAGCATCAAGCTCATAGACACAGAGAACAGATTAGTGGTTGCCAGAGGCAGGGTGCAGGGGTTAAGAGAAATAAGTGATTTTTATTTTTAGTTTAAATAAATCAAATCATTTTACTTTTTAAAATGAAATATGCAAATAGTAGCAGAGATAAATATCGAGACTCATGGGACCAGAAATTCCCCATTTATTTGAACCCTTTGTTTGCATGAATTCATGTTCAGTTCTGGTTGAGAGTTTGAACTGGAAGAGAAGAGTTTTAGAGGGCAAGCATCAATAACGAGCCAGGAGGCCACATCGATGGAGCAGGATGCTGTGTATTTCCCAGGCAGTGCCAGAAACTCAGTCTCACCTTCTGTGAAGACTGTAGGATGAGGCTAAAGGGGCTGTTTTTATGAAAACCAAAATTGGGAGACCCAGGTCCAAGCTGTGCTGCCTCTAGCCTAGAGTGATGAGGTGTGACGCGCAGACCAGGGGACCTCCCGCACACAGCCTTCCCCGGACCTCACAGCAGCTCTGACTCGCCGCAGAGAAGCGCAGAGCCTAGCAGAGCCCAGACGGAGTGATGCGAAGGACGGGGCATTCACAGGAGGGCCTGGTGGTGTCCGGGGGGTTCTCAAGAGCTACTAAGGTTAGTTTGGCCTCCTCTGAGCCAGCTAACTGAGACCTAGGAACAACTAGTCTCCCTTCATGTATGGCATATTTAAGTTGAACGTGCATTTCCCAACTGAAACCTATAAGCGATATGTGTTAAGTCTAAAATACTTAGCAGCCAGTTACCTAACATGGTCATTGATGATATCAAGCCTGTCCCTGTGCTTCTTTCTCTAATACAGACCCTCCACCACCAACTCTAACACACCTCTTGCTCAGTTCAGTTCAGTTCAGTCGCTCACTTGTGTCCAACTCTTTGCGACTCCATGGACACAAAGAGGCACTCCAGGCCTCCCTGTCCCTCACCAACTCCCGGAGTTTACTCAAACTCATGTCCATCGAGTCGGTGATGCCATCCAGCCATCTCATCCTCTGTTGTCCTCTCCTCCTCCTGCCTTCAGTCTTTCCCAGCATCAGGGTCTTTTCCAATAAGTCAGCTCTTCGCATCAGGTGGCCAAAGTATTGGAGTCTCAGCTTCAACATCAGTCCTTCCAATGAATATTCAGGACAGATTTCCTTTAGGATGGACTCTTGTATGTATTACCAAATAATTCTGCTGCATATCTTTTTTATATTTATTTCATTGAAGTATAGTTGATTTAAGATATTTTGTAATATTTCAGATGTACAGTAAGTGATTCCATTTTATATATGTATGTATGTATGTATGTATGTATATATGTTCAGATTCTTTTCACTTCTTTACAAAATATTGAATATAGCTCCCTGTGTGTGTGTGCATGCCAAGTCGCTTCAGTCGTGTCGACTCTTTGCAACCTGATGGACTGTAGCCCACCAGGTCCTCTGTCCATGGGATTCTCCAGGCAAGAACACGGGAGTGGGTTGCCACTGCCTTCTCCAGGGGGTCTTCCCAGCCCAGGGATAGAATCTGCATCTCTTGTGTCTCCTGCAGTGGCAGGAGGGTTCTTCACCACTAGTGCCACCTGGGAGCCCACAGTCCCCTGCACTTTACAGTCTACCCCTGCTGGTCATCCCTTTTGTACATAGTAGTGTGTGTGTATGTTAATCCCCACATCCTAACTCAGCCCTCCCGCACTCCTTCGATAACTGTAAGTTTGTTTTCTATGTCTGTGTGTCTATTTCTGTTTTGTATATAAGTTCATTTGTATCATTTTTTCAGATTCCATATACAAGTGATATCATATGATAGTTGTCTTTCTCTGTCTGCTTATTTCACAGAATATGATCATCTCCAGACCCATCCATGTTGCTAAAATTGGCCTTATTTCATTCTTTTTTATGGCTGAGTAATATTCCATTACATAAGTATACCACATGGTCCTTATCCACTCATTTGTCAATGGACATTTAAAATACAGCTTTGAAGAATGTCTGATTTGTTAGTAAGCAATTGCTTAACAATTAGAAGAATCAAAATTCCTGTCTTTTAAAATATATTCAGTTTTCATAAAACCTAAATATCGTGGTACTTATAATGACTGGCATTCATAATTATGTGTCAATATCTAAGACTAGAATTTGGCATTCGTGTTGTGATATACAATAAATAATATAGAACTAAGTACTCTTGATAAGTTATTCTAAGAATTTAAATATAGAATAGATCAATAAATTAATGATACAAAGCAAAGAATGTTTCTTGATTTTTTTTTTTTTAGTGTTATGACATTAGAAGTCACTTAGAAATAGGACTATATGTGTAACCTAAACAAAGGAGAAAAATCCAGAACTCAATATTTCTGCCAAATTTTTGTGAAAGCTCTGATAAAGAGGAAATAATCTACATACATAAGAAAGTCCTGTTTTATAAGCTTGTTGGTTTGTTTTTGGTTTTTTATGCAAGAGATTGGTAAACTTTATACATTCAAAATTGTATAAATCTTCCTTTTCACATCACTATTGTGACTTAGTAGTTAATAAAGAAGTCATGTTTTCCCTGAATTAGATTAAGTAATATTCAGATTCAAAAAATGAACAATCTAACAAATTTTGCTATGTTAGTAAATCAATGCCTTTTATTATTCTAGAACTTCATATAAGATAAAAAATATAACATTCCTTTAAACAATACAACTGAGGCTTTTTACCCAGTTAATTCAGAAGCATGTTCCTGTCAAAAAAAAAAAATCTTACTATTCTAGCATTTCTGAAAGCTTGCCTTTGTGAAAACATTCCATAAACAAAGAAAATATTTAACTTTGTCAAATTCAACAATCTGCTTATGTTAGTAACATGAAATACAAGTGTCCCAAGAGCTCAAACTTTGAGAATATTCTAAGTGACCAATGACATAAAAAATGAATTTGCTTCAGACTTTTCTTTATGGTAACAATGATAGAGTAAAGAAAAGAAAAAGAAAGACACTCTGATCAAAGCAATGTCAAAGAATGTCCAAACTACTGTACAATTGCGTTCATTTCACATGCTAACAAAGTAACACTCAAAATCCTTCAAGCTAGGCTTCAACAATGTGTGAACCAAGAAATTTCAGATGTACAAACTGGGTTTAGAAAAGGAAGAGGAACCAGAGATCAAATTGCAAACATCCATTGGATCACAGAAAAAGCAAGGGAATTCCAGAAAAACATCTATTTCTGCTTCATTGACTATGCTAAGTGCTTCCCTGATAGTTCAGTTGGTAAAGAATCTGCCAGCAATAAGCCCTTGACTGTGTGGATCACAACAAACTGTGGAAAATTCTTAAAGAGAGGGGAAGACCAGACCGCTTTACTTGTTTCCTGAGAAAACTGTATGCGGGTCAAGAAGGAACAGTTGAAGCTGGACATGGAACAACTGACTGGTTCAAAATTGGGAAAGGAGTATGACAAGGCTGTATATTGTCACCCTGCTTATTTAACTTATATGCAGAGTCCATCATGCAAAATGCCAGGCTGGATGAATCACAAGCTGGAATCAAAATAGCTGAAAGAAATATCAGCAACCTCAGATATATGGATGATACCACCATAATGGCAGGAAGTGAAGAGGAATTACAGAGCTTCTTGATGACAGTGAAAAAAGCAAGTGTAAAAGCTGGCTTGAAACTCAATATTCAAAAAACTAAGATCATGACATCCAGTGCCATCACTTCACAGGTAATCAGAAGGGGAAAAGTGGAAGCAGTGACAGATTCTATTTTCTTGGGCTCCAGAATCACTGCAGATGGTAACTGCACCCATAAAATTAAAAGATTGCTCCTTGCTAGGAAAGCTATAACAAACCTAGACAGTATATTAAAAAGTAGAGACATCACTCTGCTGAGAAAGGTCCATAGACTCAAAGCTACGGTTTCTTCCAGTGGTCATATATGGATGTGAGAGTTGGACCATAAAGAAGGCTGAGCCCCAAAGAATTGATGCTTTCGAATTGTAGTGCTAAAGATGACTCTTGAGGGTCCTATGGACTGCAAGGTCAAAGAGTTAATCCTAAAGGAAATCAACCCTCAATATTCATTGAAAGGACCAATGCTGAAGCTGAAGTTCCAATGCTTTGGCCACCTGATGCAAAGAGCTGGCTAATTGGAAAAGACCCTGATTCTGGAAAAGATTGAAGGCAGGAGAAGGGAACGGCAGAGGATAAGATGGTTGGATGGCATTACCAACTCAGCTGACATGAATTTGAGTAAATTCCAGGAGATAGTGGAAGAGCCTGGCCTGCTTCAGTCCATGGGATCACATTAAGTCAGACATGGCTTAGCAACTGAGCAACACATTTGTGCTAAAATATGTTTTTCTGTCTTTCAAAACTCTGCTGCCAAAACAAATGCATTTCTCATTCACTATATGTGATACTAGATTCAGCAGATATTGTCAAATATGAAAACCTTTTTTAAAAACTTCTCTTATCAACTTGCAAGAAGCCAAAATGTGAAATGGATATTGTAAGGCCCTGTAGACTCATGGTGTCACAGGGGATGATGCATGTGAAAGTACTTTGTAAATAATAAATAAAGCCCTGCTGTTGTTGTTTAGTCACTAAGTCATGTCCAACACTTTTGCAACCCCATGGACTGTAGTCCACCAGGCTCCTCTGTGCATGCAGTTCTCCCAGCAAGAATGCTGGAGTGGGTTGTCATTCCCTTCTCCAGGGGATCTTCCCAACCCAGAGACTGAACCAGTGTCTAGTGCATTGACAGGCAGATTCTTTACCTCTGAGTCATCGAGAAAGCCCAAATAAAGCACTACAAGCATGCGAACTATTTAGTCTACCTGTGACACTTGCTTCATGATGATGATGGTGATGGTAGCAATAATAATAGCTATCATTGACTGAGGACTTCCTTGTGGCTCAGATGGTAAAGAATCTGCCTGCAATCAGAAGACCTGGGTTCAATCCCTGGGTCAAGAAGATTCTCTGGAGAAGGGGATGGCAATCCACTCCAGTATTCTTGCCTGGAGAATCCCAAGGGCAGGGGAGCCTGATGGGCTACAGTCCATGGGGTTGCAAAGAGTCAGACACAACTGAGCAACTAAATCTCTTCATCAATTGAGTAATTTTATTATATGGCAGCAACTATGCTAAGCACTTTCCATGTATTTGCTTGTTTGTTACTCATGACACTTGGTTAATGTCAGACTACTATTATCTCCATTTTACAGAAGAACACTTGGTTAATGTCAGACTACTATTATCTCCATTTTACAGAAGAACACTAAAAGCTCAGAGAAGTTAAGTAAATTGCCTAAGGTCACACAGCTCATCAGCCTGTGACCGTCAAAGTAGTCCTTCACACCCTCATGCAAATAAAATTATGGGCAAAGAAGTCATGAATTAAGTCTGTTATGTTATGTAATCCAGGTAACCCTGCTTATGGCTTATTCAGTTCAGTCGCTCAGTCAAGTCTGACTCTTTGTGACCCCATAAATGGCAGCACATCAGGCTTCCCTGTCCATCACCAAGTCCTGGAGTTTACTCAAACTCATGTCCACTGAGTCGGTGATGCCATCCAACCATCTCATCCTCTGTTGTCCCCTTTGCCTCCCACCTTCAATCTTTCCCAGCATTGGGGTCTTTTCCAATGAATAAGTTCTTCACATCAGGTGGCCAAAATATTGGAGTTTCAGCTTCAGCATCAGTCGTTACAATGAATATTCAGGACCACTTTCCTTTAGGATGGACTGGTCAGACCTCCTCGCAGTCCAAGGGACTCTCAAGAATCTTCTCCAACACCACAGTTCAACAGCATCAATTCTTTGGCGCTCAGCTTTCATTATGGTCCAACTCTCACATCGATACATGACCACTAGTTATTGAAGATAAAGGACACACACACATGTACACACACATGCAAAGTTATCAAGATAACCAGAGATATGTCAGGTATCCTTGAACTAACACATAGGTGTATTCTCTTGATTAGACAATGATTCAAATAAGTCAGAAGGTTTTTCTCTGCAAAGGCTCTTTCTGGCATAAAGTAAACATATACTAAATATTTGATACATAAGCAGGTATTCCCCAGTATGACAGATTTTGCCTTACTTACCTGGCATGTTATTCAGAAATCTTTGGGTTACAAATGACAAAAAGTCAACTCAAACCAGCTGAAAGTGAAAGAGAATGGTTATGTTTGAGCAATGTAAGTAAAGAGTCCAGAGGCCCTGGTGCTGACACTCAGGCACGTCCTGTCCATCTCATGGCCAACCCGCTCTGCTCTGCCTTCCTCTTCCCTGGCTTCCTTCTCAGTCAGGCTCTCTTCACCAGCAGTTATTGGATTATATATGATTATTCTAGAAATGACAGCACTGCTTTCTTTTTTTGAAATTAATTTATTTTAATTGGAGGCTAATTACTTTACAGTATTGTAGTGGTTTTGCCATACATTGACATGAATCAGCCATGGATTTACATGTGTTCCCCATCCTGAACCCCCTCCCACCTCCCTCTCCATCCCATCCCTCTGGGTCATCCCAGTGCACCAGCCCTGAGCACCCTGTCTCATGCATCAGACCTGGACTGGTGATCTGTTTCACATATGGTAATATACATGTTACAGTGCTGTTCTCTCAAATCAACCCACCCTCACCTTCTCCCACAGAGTCCAAAAGTCGGTTCTTTATCTCTGTGTCTCTTTTGCTGTCAAGCATATAGGGTCATTGTTACCATCTTTCTAAATTCCAATATATGCATTAATATACTGCATTGTTTTTCTTTTCTTTTTTTTTTTTTTTTTGCATTGTTTTTCTTTCTGACTTACTTCACTCTGTATAATAGGCTCCAGTTTCGTCCACCTCATTAGAACTGATTCAAATGTATTCTTTTTAATGGCTGAGTAATATTACATTGTGTATATGTACCAGAGCTTTCTTATCTATTCGTCTGCCGATGGACATCTAGGTTGCTTCCATGTCCTGGCTATTGTAAACAGTGCTGCGATGAACTTTGGGGCGCATGTGTCTCTTTCAATTCTGGTTTCCTCAGTGTGTATGCCCAGCAGGAGGATTGCTGGGTCATACGGCAGTTCTATTTTCAGTTTTTTAAGGAATCTCCACACTGTTCTCCATAGTGGCTGTACTAGTTTGCATTCCCACCACCAGTGTAAGAGGGTTCCCTTTTCTCCACACCCTCTCCAGCATTTATTGCTTGTAGACTTTTGGATAGCAGCCATCCTGACTGGTGTAAAATGGTACCTCATTGTGGTTTTGATTTGCATTTCTCTGATAATGAGTGATGTTGAGCATCTTTTCATATGTTTGTTAGCCATCTGTATGTCTTCTTTGGAGAAATGTCTGTTTAGTTCTTTGGCCCATTTTTTGATTGGATTGTTTATTTTTCTGGTATTGAGCTGAATGAGCTGCTTATATAGTTTTGAGATTAATTCTTTGTCAGTTGCTTCATTTGCTATTGTTTTCTCCCATTCCGAAGGCTGTCTTTTCACCTTGCTTATAGTTTCCTTCATTGTGAAAAAGCTTTTAAGTTTAATTAGGTCCCATTTGTTTATTTTTGCTTTTATTTCCATTACTCTGGGAGGTGGGTCATAGAGGATCCTGCTGTGATTTATGTCAGAAAATGTTTTGCCTATGTTTTCCTCTAGGAGTTTCTGGTCTTACGTTTAGATATTTAATCCGTTTTGAGTTTATTTTTGTGTATGATGTTAGAAAGTGTTCTAGTTTCATTCTTTTACAATTGGTTGACCAGTTTTCCCAGCACCACTTGTTAAAGAGATTGTCTTTTCTCCATTGTATATTCTTGCCTCCTTTGTCAAAAATAACATGTCCATAGGTGCATGGATTTATCTCTGGGCTTTATTTATTTATGGGCTTATCTGTTCCACTGATCTATATTTCTGTCTTTGTGCCAGTACCATACTGTCTTGATGACTGTAGCTTTGTAGTATGGTCTGAAGTCAGGCAGGTTGATTTCTCCAGTTCTATTCTTCTTTCTCAAGATTGCTTTGGCTATTGGAGGTTTTTTGTATTTCCTACAAATTATGAAATTATTTTTTCGATAGCATTGCTTTCTTTACATCGCCAACCAAACTCCCAAGGCAGCCTTGAGTTGGAATGGCCTGAGCACACATCCATCCTGGAACTAATCCCTGCCTTCAGAGAGATAAGTTGTCTATTTGCCAACCAAGAAGGAGGAGGAGATTCACAGGAAGGGAGGAGAAAGACTATGAGAAGAAATTGGTGATAAACTGAAGCATGACACGAGTGACCTTTTTTAGTCTGGAGATGTCTTGTTGATTTTTAGTTTCATTGTTATCTCAAAAATTTAGCTTCCACGGACTTCCTCATGGTGCGGTAGATAGAAATCCAAATGCCAATGCAAAACATGGGTTTGTTTCCTGGTTCAAGCAAAGGGAAGCTTCCACGTGCCATGGAGCAACTATGCCTGCGTGCCACAACAGCTGAGCCTATGTGCTACGACTACTGATGCCCCGGTGCCTAGAACCTGTACTCCACGCAGCAAGGGAAACCACGGTAGTGAGAAGCCCCTGCCCCACCGCCACCAATGGCCCCTGCTCCCTGCAGCTAGAGAAAGCCCTTTCACAGCAATGAAGACTTAGTGCAGCCAAAAAATAATCCATTTTTTTTTTTAATTTTGCATCCAAGAGAGGAAGTGAGTGATAGGTCATTCCATCCTCCTTGTTAGATTACCTCCTGTATTTGTGCTGCCTTATTTCTTGTACTTAAAGGAAATGGACGCAGAGCTTTGAAGAGGCTGAGGCTTATATGGACGATGCCTTTCAGGAGGGAAGCTGTTTCTCTCCCTGCTTCATCATACTTGGTGATAATATGATCCACACGATAGTGATGCTTCATTATACCATTCCAATAAATCCACATTCATCTTCCAATGCAATGCATAAAGCAACAAAAGGACACCACAGAGTGTGCGCTGTGACATGCCTGTAACCTTTTTTCTCAGACTGTAGGAACATGATGGGCCATCCTCTGTGGTCCTTTCTCACCCAGATGCAGCCTTCCGCCCTGTTGCACACAAAGGTCTCATTGACGGGCAGGGCAGCAACACTGATGTGCAGGCCCAAAGGGCTGGAGGTCCAGGAAATTCCCAACTGGTTCAACAAGAATGGGCAGCACATCTTCCTGAAGCTCTTCAGTGAACAAGTCACAAAAATTGAGTCCACCACGAGATCAGGAAAAAAATCAGAGGAGTGCCTTCAGGCAACTGGAGTCTGTGGAGATTGAGAGTTCAGATACGGGAAAATGAGGATCTCGGACGGCTCTGCTTCATTCCAGTCTCACATTTTCCTAAGGCTTCTTCTCACCCAAGGGAAGGGGGAAGTGGAGAGAGAGAGAGAAATTCCACAGCCGCAGAGGTGCCCATCTTCATGCCTGGATCCTGAAGCCCCCACAGCACTAATTTTATTGGACCCCCTCCCTTCCCTTTGAGGCCCTTTGAGACCCTCTGGGACCTGGGATCCTTTGCTGCAGGACCTGGACTAAGTCTTCTCGAATGACCAAATGCAAAAAATTATAAGGGACTAAAAATAACTGTCTGTTTGTGTGGTTGGGGCAAATTCTGGATGACCTGATACTGAGACAAAGAAAAGCCCAAATGTCACTTTGAAAAAGTCAGGGACAAAAGCGGGGTATTGCGCGTGACCCCTGCACACACCATCACCAAAGGGGTGGGCAAGCCACCTAAGCTATACCACCAGTCCAACCCTTGGACATACCCCGACCCTCACCCCATGTACGGAGCCAGCTGGCCTGACCCTCCCAGAAAGCAAGTGAACAAAGACACCTGCTACTAGTTCTTGCTCCCTCCTGTTAGAGCGGGAACCCCAATAAAGCCTTGCCTGAATTTCTTGTTGGCCTCTCTGATCAATTTCTATTGATTAAGGAGCCCAACTGATGCTTTTGAAATGTGGTGCTGGAGAAGACTCTTGAGAGTCCCGTGGACAGCAAGGAGCTCAAACCAGTCAATCCTAAAGAAAATCAACCCTGAATATTCATTGGAAGGACTGATGTTGAAGCTCCAAAATTTTGGCTACCTGCTGCAAAGAATAGACTCTGATACTGGGAAAGATTGAGGACAGGAAAGAAGGGGGCGACAGAGGACGATGGATGTCTCTGTCGACATAGGTGGTTGGATGGCATTACTGACTCAATGGACGTGAGTTTAAGTCACCTCTGGGAGATAGTGAAGGACAGAGAAGCCTGGCATGCTGCGTTCCGCGGGGTTGCAAAGAGTTGGACACAACTTAGCAACTGAAGAACAACAAGGAGCCGAAGAACCCTGGTCAGGAACACATTGACTTTTTTCTTGATCTTTCCTTTTTCTTTTAGATCCAGAGGCAGAACACTGAGTGAATCATACTCCTGTACTGATAACACACTATCATATAAGTTTGTACCAGGTCCTTCTCTCATTGTTTACTGTCTTTTATCCCATTTCCCTTCCCCATTTTCCTCCCCAACCCGATATCCACAGCACTACTAGATTTGATGATCTCCTTGAATTTTTAGGAATCCTCATAAAGCACGTGATAGGTCCTTCTGCTGCGTGTATGTTTTTAACTTTTACATGTGATATCCACAGACTTTGTTCTGTTTCTTTTTCATCCACCCAGCACAATTTTTAAGATTTATCTGGATACTTCTATGTGTTTTGCATGGTATTTTGCAGTAAGCCTCTTTATCTATCCCTCCAGGGATGAACCCCAAGGTCGCCACCATCCTCACCACGATAGAGAACACTGTGATCAATATCCCAATCCAGCCCACTCAGGGACGTGCATGACAGCTTCTCTGAACTCTACATCCGGGCATGGGACTGAAGGATGTTTTCCATCCAGCTGTCCTGTCCTGATTACTCTAAGGAGCACCTATGTAGCCCCGTCATATCACCAGGTTCATATCACAGAAGGGGGAGCCATCTGAGGTTCAAAGAGGTTAACTCCTGAGAATTATGCCTACCTTCACGAGCTGGCTCAGTGGGGGAGAGTCTGGATTCAGAGCCAAGTTTCTCTGACTCTGCCTTCTGCAGGGATTTTTTGATTCGATGCTTGAGGCAGCAGCAAACAGGCCAGGAAAGGATTCCTTCCTCTCACCGGGCATCCATTCCCCCAGGGGTCTTCAGATCTGCAGGGAGAGCTAACCCTGACTCAGGGGTCTGGGTTCCCTAGCCTGGCTCACAGTCCTGTGTAATCAGAGGTGTGGGAGAGCCCCACTGGCTGGGGGCCAGACAAGCTTAGCCCCCCACCCCACCCATGATGCAGGCAGATTAACAGCGGCCATCTGGCAAGCAGAGGCTCTGCGTGCAAACTGCAAACCCCTCCTGTGGGCGAATCACTGGTGTGTCCAACACCAGTCAGGCCCAATGAAACTTTGATGGCTCTATTAATGAAGATGAAAACTTGAGATATGCCAAATACAGATTAAATGGCATCTTGGTAACACGATTATCTCTGAATTACTAGCTGCCGAGAGACACAGCCAAGTGACTAATCCTGGGAAAGGCTGGGCTCTTTGGATGCAGCAGACACCACTTCCTGTCTCCAGGGTGTTCTTTATTGCATCAAAGTATTGATAGTACTTTACTAAATGGAACACCTGAGAGGCGGCTTCCTCTGGAGAAGTCCCTCTTTTACAGAGAAGGTCTAATTTCTTGAAGTTCTGAGGTTCCAAATTGAGTGGTCTGTAACAAGATGAGCAGGAAGTGCATCAGGAACAAGCAAGGAACAAACACAAGAATCTAGCAAATGTTCATGTCGACAGCATTGTTGATAAAATAAGCAGAAATGACAAGGTAGGAATGATAGGAAAATAAAAGCCACAAGTCTCTCCTACTTCTTTTTTTTATTTTAATAGTAGCTTTATTTAACTTAATATATAAAAAAATACTATAGTTTTGATGTGGATTCAATATAATAATTAAAGAGACACTGTGCATCCTTTTCCAGGATTAAATTTTTGAAACTTGATGTACATTTCACGGTTTCAGTCCATCTTAATAAGGACTTTGTTGTTGTTTTGTAGTTGGTAAGTTGTGTCCAGCTCTTTTGCAGCCCCATGGACTGTAGCCCTCCTGACTCCTCTGTTCATGGGCCCTTCAAGACAAAAATACTGGAGAAGGTTGCCATGTCCTCCTCCAGGAGATCTTCCCAACCCAGGGATCAAACCAGAGCCTCCTGCATTGACAGACAGATTCTTTACCACTGAGCCACCAGGGAAGCCCTAATAAGGACTTGTCGCAGTTAAAATGCTCAATAGTCTGGTTTGGGTTCCTACTCTCTGCATTTCCGTCATAGCCTGTTTCCATCATTCTTCCACTAGACTGTGTTCTTGAGATTAGGTACTCTACTTTGCTTCCTGCATCCATAACACATAGCACAATATACCTAGTAGGTACTCAACGAATACATTTTGCACAGTGAAGAGATGTTATTGCATGAGATTCAAGCTTTCCTGTAGAACAGAGGATCTTTTGACTTCTGTCTTTAGCTCAGTACTATCTAGTAAGCTCTTCTATGCTAGGGCTTTTCAATACATGAGCTACGTTAGCTCATGTCATTTCTATGAGGTTGGCATTTTTATTCCTTTTTTCTCTATGAGAACACTAAGGCCTAAAAAAGTGTTAAAAATTTGTCTGAGGTCAAGCATCAAATATTTGGCCAAGTTAAGACTCAAACTAGGTCTTACCGTGTCCAAAGTGAGTATCCTCTTAAAGAAATGTCATAGCTATGTATACATCCCAGTTCTAGGGAGCTATAGAGAACTTTGAGAGGGTTCCAAGAATTATTTCCAAAACAAATGGAAAGCCAATCCCAGTAGCCAGGCTTTGAACATTTCATCTTTAAGAGAAAATTGGGTCTTGTCAAGAGGTGGTGTGTTGGGGAAGTGGGGTTGTTTGTGACGATCTGCAAATAATTTGACAAATGTCTTTCACTTTAGCTGGAATTTTGTAACAAAGTCTTTACTTGGCAGCCGTGAAATAGTCTATAACACCTCCAAGAATCCCATCTAGTCACAGATGTCAATAAATTTCCTTACAGTTTCCAGAAGAGGTCAAGGACATGAATTGGTGGCACGGCACATGGTATAAATAGTGTGTTATATAAAGTCATCTAAATACATCTTCTCTCAAAGTGTGTTTCCATGCACAGCAGATATCTTAAAAATCACAGCTCTAAGACTTCTGATAAACTGTACCTTTTCAATCAGATGCATAATTGTAGTAGCACTGTTATTGCTTACGTTTCACACAGTCATTAGCAACTGTAATTTTTCGTTAAATTCTTGAAATCCCTTTCTGGAAAACAAATGCTATCACACTCTGCATTCTCCTGGTTAACAGCATCATTATCACACACACATTCTCAAACAATTAGCTAAATTCCATTGTTCTGAATATCTTCTTTTTTGTGTGATGCATTCACAAACGTATCCAGTCTTCTGCCTGCTCAATGGAGAAGTTTTTATAGAAACTACCATAAACGATACATAATTGTAAATGGCTTTAAAAAGCCATATGGAAGGATGAATAATCTTCCTTTTTGTTTCCATCTTTCCTAAATATTCTTTCGCTTTGTGTTTTGCAATACCTTTTGCACTCGCTTTGGTCAAAATTGTTGTTGGCCATTTGCCAGTTTGGAATGTCCTACAAAATGAATTGCTTCTTTTGTAAATAAGAAAAACTTTGGGAAATAGTGCTTTGAAATACTGTGCTGCAGTTATAGCTAGCTGGTAGCACTTTCTGTGGGGGCAAAGAAAGGCAGTAAGTTTATTGTCTGTTCATCATGTATAAATCATGATCCAGGTAATATTTTGTGCTTGCCTTCATATCTACTAGTGGCTATAGTTTGGAGCATCACAAATATTCTTTCAGGAAAAAAACCACATATTTCCTGTGTCATGATGGCATTTCAATTTGGTCACTTTTCAATGACACTAGTACCCGATGGAAACTGGGGCGTATCTTTAGCCACCAGTTTCTTGGCTGACACTTAATAAAGACGCCATGATTTTCAAGTGAATGAGTTTATCCATTTTCATTGGCTTCCTTTTCATACTTTTTACTTTAAGAAGTTAATTTATTCCTCTTACAATTTAAATGCCAAGTTCTTCTAATATTATTCTTGCAAGGTAACTGAATTTGGCCATTCTTCATCTTCCTTCTTTCCCATATCACCTTATGCTTTTCAGAAAAAAAAAAATCTTTAAATGGCACAACAAGAACAAATATCAGAGTTGAAGATCATTTTTAAAACAAAGTGGTTGTCAAAATTAGTCCAATAATGCATTACAGCTCAATTCACTTATAAGATACATTGTCATATAAATAATAATGTTTTTAATTTCTTGCAAACTTAGAAATGACAGTGAGAGCACACTCAAAGGAAATTTTAAAGCTCACATTTAAAAGAGAAATAATCTTCTATTTTTGCCCATTGAAATGCAGTGAAATTATATATGTATATACACTATGAATCACTACATAGGATTATTAAAATAACTTTCCTTTCAATGATTTTCTTTCCAAATACAATTCTTGAATCATATATCTTAATTTAATACTCAAAATTATGAGAACAGAGTGAAAAATATTAACTGAAAAAATGGACTATTTAAGATAGAACTGGACTGATAGTCAATTAAATCTATAGCTCCACTTAGAGAAGGAAGCCCTTTTACACTGTTGATCAGAATGTAAATTGGTATAGCCACAATGGAGAATAGTAGGATGTTCCTTTAAGAACTGAAAATAGAGCTACCATATTACCCTGCAATACCACTCCTGGGCATATATCCAGAGAAAAACATGATCTAAAAGGATACATGTACCCCAATAGTCATTGTAGGATTGTTTACAATAGCCAAGGCATGGAAGCAACCTAAATGTCTTATCAACAGAGGAATGGACAAAGAAGATGTGGGAAATGTATACAGTGGAATATTACTCAGCCATTGAAAAGAATGAAATAACGCCATTGCGGAAACATGGATGGACCCATAGATTGTCATACTGAGTGAAGGAAAACAGACAGAGAAGGTGAAGTACCATATGACATCCTTTATATGTGTAATCTAAAAAGAAACGATGCAAATGAAATCACTTACAAAACAGAAAGAGACTCAGAGACTTAGAAGATGGTTGCTGAGGGGTGGGGAAGGATGGGGAGATGGGATAGCTAAGGAGTCTGGGATGGTCATATACACTCTGTACATTTCAAATGGATAACGAGCAAGGACCTACTATATAGCACATGTTCAAGGTTATGTGGCAGCCTGGATGGGAGGGGAGTTTGGGGGAGAATGTATACATGAAACTATCACAACAGTGTTAATCAGCTATACCAATGCAAAATAAAAAGTTAAAAAAACAAAAACTGTATCTCCACAGTTTCATTCAGGATGTGGATTATTATTTTTTTTTAACCTCTGTAAAGTAGCTGAAATAAGATATATTATGCCAAAATATCTGGGCAGGAAATTGCCACTAGGTATAAGCAAGAGACATGCAATCTCTCCATTCTAATGAAAATGTGATCAATCATATCTATACTGAGAAGAAAAAAAAATATCAAAGACTCAAAAATTTAGAAAAGTGCCATTTAAAATCCAGCTCTGTGCAACCCATGAGAGGACATGACCTAGTCAATGAGTAAGATGTAAAAAAGCACCAAGCCCTGTAGACTTTAAGTCTCTCTGTCACAGAATTATTCATATCCAAAAATTTTAAAAATTAAGTTTAAATGTTTTAATTCAGAAATATATATATATGTATATATATGTGTATATATATATATATGTATGTATACACACACACACACACACACACACATATAAAACATCTTGGCTCCCTTAGATAAATTGAAAAGAATAATTTGAGCTACTCAAAATCAATATATAAATTTATGAAATAATGTAAATGCTCCACAGTGCATTTAGCCAAATCTTAGCCAAGTCAGGAACAAAAATAGCATTATGAGAACCTATTGGATAAGGACGTGAAGATGCTTCATCCTTCCATTTGTTGTTGTTATTGTTGTTCAGTCACCAAGGTGTTCAACTCTTTGTGACCCCCATGGACTACAGTATGTCAGGCTTCCCCCTCCTTCACTGTCTCTTGGAGCTCGGTCAAACTCATGCCCATTGAGTCAGTGATGCCATCCAACCATCTCATCCTCTGTCATCCCCTTCTCCTCCTGCCATCAATCTTTCCCAGCATCAGGGGCTTTTCCAATGAGTCGGCTCTTCATATCAGGTGGCCAAAGTATTGGAGCTTCAGCTTCAGCATCAGTCCTTTCAATGAAGATCCAAGGTTGATTTCCTTTAGGATTGACTAGATACCACGTAAACCTGTCAGATCTCAAATATCACATATCGTATCTCAAATGATATTTCCTCCGAAAGCCAAGTTTCAGCTTGAGGAAGACCTCATTTTAAAGACCAAAGCCCAATATTCCAGAATCTTAGGGTTAAACAGAGAATCTGAAGAACACATCTTTAGTGAAAATTTAAACTGAGGTCGACATTTACTGATGTCACTACGAACAAAACACTATCTCGAAGAATCTTATAATAAACAACTCTTAGGCTTTACTGCCTTGAGAGAGAGAGAGAGTGCATGTGTGTGTGTGTGCATGTGTTAATACAAGTATTTCCTACAAATAAACCTGGCCACCAAACTCTTTCTTTAGTTGCAGATGTATTTTTGTTTTCATATGTGCACTGAACACATTTCTGCAGTTGTGAACAACTACATTTGATTAGAATCTGTCAGATTTATCTTTTTAGCTGGAGAAAAGAAATATGTGTTTCTCCAGAAAGGAAATCAATGTGTCTTTATGATAGATGCAGAGTGGAAGGCTGGATACCGTCACTTTAAGTGATGAAGCAGAAAGACAGGGTAGCTCCGCAGCTATCACCCACTGGCTGCTGACATAGTTGCTGGGTGGCAAAGCCCTGTTTAAATCTTACAATCATTGTTTATAGGACAGGCTTACAGTCACTGACCTAATAGTTGTTACTCCAACTTGTTAAGTTACCAAGTCTAGCATCTAAGGTGTCCGCAGTTTACTTTGTTTAAATTTTCTTAGCAATATCTTTGGACCAGAGCTCTGCTCTGCTGCTCTTCAGAGAAAAGAGTTCTCCCCTCCCCATAGGAAGGCACCAGGTCTGCAAGGGAGGATAACTGTAGCACAGAATCCCCTATCTGAAGATAAACATAAAACAGAAACCTACAAAGCAGCTCCCAGGCTATGCCAGAGACACATAAAGGAGAACGCATCCTCAAGGGGTCACAATGAGAGACTGCTTCCTGGCAAAAATACGTCCAGAGATCTCCTCCCTCTGCTTGAGACCCACTCTCCTACCGCAGGACCCCAAGGGGCTCCAGATAGAGCTATGCTGGAGAGCAAAGAAACTTCTGCCCTGGCGTTGTGAGCTTAGAAGGTCCTCTTTCAGAGATGCTACAACCAGCAGGCACTTACCCAAGGCAGAGTGCTTGGGAAGGTCACAGTGAGCAGGGATGTCTTTATAGAGTATTAGTTCTCTGTGGCTGAAACCAGCAAAACCATCCTAATGGGCTTGCAAAGGAATGTCAGGGGCTATGAACTCATGTGTCAGCTAAAATTACTGTCTCTCTTGTCTCATGAGTGATATCTGTCAGTGAAGTATTTGAAGTGTTTATTTGTAGTCAATTTCCATAATATATATATAATATATTTTTATATATATCTATATATAATACATAAAATATTATATATATTATATAAACTTTCAAATACTTTATATATATTATATAATTATATATAATTATACTTTATGTATATTATATATAAAGTATTTGAAGTGCTTATTTGTAGTCAATTTCCATAATAATAGTCTATGTAAAAGCCCCTCTCCTAACCAACATTTTTAAAACAATATGTTGGGTTTTGTTCCTTAATAAGTCTATTTTTATATTATAAGTTATGTATAAAATAAGTTAATATAAAAAATAATATACATATATATTCACACTGGCTTCCCTTGTGACTCAGTGGTAAAGAATCCACCTACAATGTGGGAGACCAGGGTTCAATCCCTGGGTTGGGAAGATCCCCTGGAGAAGGGAAAGGCTACCCACTCCAGTATTCTGGCCTGGAGAATTCCAAGGACTATACAGTCCATGGGGTCGCAAAGAGTCAGACATGACTGAGTGACTTTCACTTCACTTGTATGTATGTATAATATTATATATATAATAATAAGTAGTATTATAATATATAAGTTATATATAAAATAAGTTAATTTTGTTCCTTAAGAAGTTCCTTATTGAAGTGACTGTGCACAGGTGTGTTCTGCATGTTAACACAGTCCTGATTAAACCATTAATGACATTTTATGCAGAGCACCTGGCAAGGGTTTAGAACATGGTGGATATTCTTTACAGGTTCTTTCCTTATTTATCACCCCTCTCTTCAATTTGCAAGTCCTACAAATTAAATAAGCACAGATAACTAGTGCAATTGCTCGAAGCTAAATAACCTCTTCCTTTTTCCCCCAATGTCCACCATCTATCCTTACCTCACTCCTACAATTTCCAAACTGTTCAAGAATCAGAGTTTAAGAGTTGCACATTAAGACTTCATTGACCACCATTGCATCCATTGTAAATGATTGGAGCCTTCCCACAATCTACATAAAACTGAACATATATTCTTGCATTCTAGTAATAGACTCTAGTAATGGTGTCATATGCTTCTGATATACAGATGGATTTGATTTGCTAACATTTTGCTTATAATTCTTGGCAGAATTTGGTCTTCAAATTCTGTGCTGTCTTTAGACAATCTTCACAAAATGATTTTACTACCTTTCCTTTTCATGGTTGATAAATTTTTCTATCACATTGAAATTGATTTTTAATAAGGAATTCATCTATAAAACCATTTAGGTCTGGTGCCTTTTTTAACAATAGATCTTTTACTCTCCAGTGTCAATAATAACTGATCTATTCATAGTTCTTAAAATGATCACTTGAAGAGTTGGTATTTTTACTAGGAAATTATCCATTGCCTTCAGTTTTCCATATTTATTTCTATAGATCTGCACATAGTACCCACCAGTGAGTTTTCATTTCTGCATATCTATAATTATGTCTCCTTTACAGTGCTGTATTTATATAACTTTCTCTCTAATCAGGCTTTACTAGGATATATTTAGTTCATTAATCTTTCAAAGTACCTAATTTTGATTTTACTTACCCCTTTTCATGTTTGTTTTCTGCTTCATAAGTTTTAGTTTTTAATCTTTACTACCTCCCTCCTTCTTTAGTTTTATTTTGTTACTTTTTAGTTTGAGTATTTTAAATTTACTTTCAATTTTTATTTTTTATACAATAAAGATAATCTCAGGATATAGTTTTTTGTCTGAGTACAAAGTTTGCTTGACTGACTCACATAGTATATATTTTACTATTCAGCTACTACATTTTACTTATTCAGCTACTATTCTTGTATTGTAGCTGAATAAGTGTCACAGCTACAGAGTTGCCATATTTGTTTTATAATCATTTATGTATACATTACCTCAGAAAATTAGAATCCCTTCCTCTTTATTGTTTGTATTCCCAAAGTACAGAGCACAGCTTTTTTGCCCATTGATAGAACTGCTTTAAATATGTGTAGGAATTTTTTTTTCAATTATGGAAGGTATAAAACTTGCCAGAGTATCTAACTCTGGGAAACCTATGCCCAACTACCCACGTATCTTCAAAACTTAGGTGATGGTGGAAAACTGAAAGCTAAGGGGGATTCCAAGGCAAAGCAATCAATACCACAGGAATCCAAGTCTATGCACCAACCACCAATGCTGAAGAGGCTGAAGTTGAACAGTTCTATGAAGAACTACAAGACCTTCTAGAACTAACACCCAAAAAAGAGGTCGTTTACATCATAGAGGACTGGAATGCAAAAGTAGGAAGTCAAGAGATACCTGGAGTAACAGTCAAGTTTGGCCTTGGAGTACAAAATGAAGCAGGGCAAAGCCTAACGGAGTTTGGCCAAGAGAACGCACTGGTCATAGCAAACACCCTCTTCCAACAACACAAGAGACGGCTCTACACATGAACAACACCAAATGGTCAGTATCAAAATCAGATTGATTGTATTCTTTGGAGCCAAAGATGGAGAAGCGCTATACTGTCAGCAAAACAAGACCAGGAGCTGACTGGGGCAGATCATGAACTCCTTATTGTAAAATTCAGACTTAAATTGAAGAAAGTATGGAAAACCACTAGACCATTCAGGTATGACCAAAATCATATCCCTTATGATTATACTGTGGCAGTGACAAATAGATTCAAGGGATTAGGTGTGATAGACTCAGGGTCTGAAGAACTATGGATGGAGGTTAGCGACATTGAATAGGAGGCAGTGATCAAGACCATCTCCAAGAAAAAGAAATGCAAAAAGGCAAAATGGTTGTCTGAGGAGGCCTTACTAATAGCTGAAAAAAGAAGAGAAGCTAAAGGCAAAGGAGAAAAAGAAAGATATACCTACTTGAATGCAGAGTTCCAAAGAATAGCAAGGAAAGATAAGAAAGCCTTCCTTGGTGATCAGTGCAAAGAAATAGAAGAAAATAATAGAATGGGAAAGACTAGAGATCGCTTCAAGAAAATTAGAGATAGCAAGGGAACATTTCATGTAAAGATGGGCACAATAAAGGACAGAAATGCTATGGACCTAACAGAAGCAGAAGTTATTAAGAAGAGGTGGCAAGAATGCACAAAAGAACTATACAAAAAGATTTTCATGACCCAGATAACCACGATAGTGTGATCATTCACCTAGAGCCAGACATCCTGGAATGCAAAGTCAAGTGGGCCTTAGGAAGCTTCACTACGAACAAAGCTAGTGGAGGTGATGGAATTCCAGTTGTGCTACTTCAAATCCTAAAGCTGCACTCAATATATCGGCAAATTTGGAAAACCCAGCGGTGGCCATGGGATTGGAAAAGGTCAGTTTTCATTCTAATCCCAAAGTAAGGCAATGCCAAAGAATTTTCAAACTACCCCACAATTGTATTCATCTTGCATGTCAGTAAAGTAATGCTCAAAGTTCTCTAAGCCAGGCTTCAAGAGTATGTGAACCAAGTTCAAGCTGGATTTAGAAAAGGCAAAGGAACCAGAGAACAAATTGCCAACATCCATTGCATCATAGAAAAAAACAAGAGAATTCCAGAAAATTCTGCCTTATTGACTATGCCAAAGCCTTTGACTGTGTGGATCACAACAAACTGTGGACAATTCTTCAAGAGACAGGAACACCAGACCACCTTACCTGCCTCCTAAGAAATCTGTATGCAAGTTAAGAAGCAACAGTTCAGACTGCTTCCAAATTGGGAAAGGAGTATATCAAGGCTGTATATTGTCACCCTGCTTATTTAACTTCTATGCAGAGTACATCATGCAAAATGCCAAGCTGGATGAAGCACAAGCTGGAATCAAGATTGCCAGGAGAAAGAACCAGACATGGAACAAGTATCAATAACCCTAGTTATGCAGATGACACCAGTCTTATGGCAGAAAGTAAAAAGGAACTGAAGAACCTCTTGATGAAGGTCAAAGAGGAGAGTGAAAAAGTTGGCTTAAAACTCAACATTCAAAAAGCAAAGATCATGGCATCCAGTCCCATCACTTCTTGGCAAATAGATGGGGCAACAATGGAAACAGTGAGAGACTTTTTCTTTTTGGGCTCCAAAATCACTGCAGATGATGAGTGCAGCCATAAAATTAAAAGATGCTTACTCCTTGGAAGAAAAGCTATGATCAACCTAGACAGCATATTAAAAAGCAGAGACGTTACTTTGTCAACAAAGGTCCATCTAGTCAAGGCTATGGATTTTCCAGTAGTCCTGTATGGATGTGAGAGTTGGACCACAAAGAAAGCTGAGCACTGACAGAATTGATGCTTTTGAACTGTAGTGTTGGAATAGACTCTTGAGAGTCCCTTGGGCTGCAAGGAGATCCAACCGACAATCCTCAAGGAAATCAGTCCTGAATATTCATTGGAAGGACTGATGCTGAAGCTGAAGCTCCAATACTTTGGCCACCTGATATGAAGAGCTGACTCACTGGAAAAGACCCTGATGCCAGGAAAGATTGAAGGCAGGAAGAGAAGGGGATGACAGAGGATGAGATGTTTGGATGGTGTCACTGACTCAATGGGCATGAGTTTGAGTAAGCTCCGGGAGTTGGTGATGGACAGGGAAGTCTGGCGTGCTTCAGTCCATGGGGTTGCAACAAGTCAGACATGACCGAGCAACTGAACCGACTGAAAGGGGATTCTGTTGGAGGAGAATGTGCGACATCAGATTTAAGCAAGATAGAGCTGGGTTCCAATGCCCAACTTTTTCCACTTACCAGTTAAGTGATTTACCTTTTCCCAAACTTCAGTTTCTTCATATATAAAGCAGGTGAAAAAAGAAGTTCTTCCCTCACAAAGCTGCTATGAGGATTAAATGAGATAATGCATGAGTGTGCCTGACACATAATAATAACTCCACAACCATGAGCTCACAGCATTACTGTTATTATCACTATTGTTATAGTAGGGACAGGGTGATGGAGTGGGAACTAACTGAGTGGTGGAAGCCACCAAAGGGGAAGTGATGCTCGGAAAAGGACAAGAAAGGGAAGACGCTAACCCCGTCTTAATCCAATGGTCTTGAAAACATCGAGTGTGTAAGAGAAATTTTAAATCCTTTCCTTGTAATGGTGACATTTCAACAAGCTGATTCTCTATTTCATTTCCATTTTGCTAAATAATGTTACACCAAACTTCTCAAGAGAGTGCCCTCCCCACCAAGTTCACCCCAAAGAGGATGGAGTGGATGGAAGGAGGCAAGATAGGCAGCCGGCATGTAGCCACCACCTGTCCAGTGAGTGTCCGGAAAGCCTCAGCTTTAAGGACCATTCATGTGGAGAAAGGAAGCAAGCTCTGGCCAGTCTCTTCTGGGTGAAATAAAGTCAGGGCAGAGGCCGCTGTTCCTCCTCGCTATCCTGGGTGCCCAGGGATGTCGCCAAGGAAGAATGGGATCTGCTGCAGATGGCCAGATCCCAATCCCACTCCTGCCGTTGGCTAACCGTGTGGTCTCAAACAAGAGGCTTGACCTCTCTGTGCCTCAGTGAAAGGAGGACTTTACTTAGAAACATTTATGGAACACTATTTTTAGCGCTTTGCAAATATTAACCTATTTAATCCTTACAGCAGGTGTAGGAGGTAGGTCAGATAGGGGATGGTGAGAATTAAAAGGTGCATATACTTAGAGTATAAATACTTAGTCTGACAGGCCTTGTTGTCTGGCACATACTGAGCACTGTGTGAGTGTCAGCTGCTGTTATCATTACCATAGTGCCATGTTTTAGCTGCTGCTGTCCTCACCATCTAACTGTTGTTCTGTCGCAGTATGGCACTGGGTGGCATTTTCTCTCCTCATTCCATCACCGAGTTCCTGCCCCGTTTCTTAGGCACAAAGAGTCATTTGAGCACTTCCTTCACATTCTCGCCATCTCCCCTTCCATATTTACATCCCCATTCCTCACCTCCTGAGACCCTAGTTCTTCCATCTCATTTACATGGGTACCAACTCTCCTAGGCCTACAGAGTGCCAAGTATGATGCTAGGTATTCTCCCCTACGTGTAGTCTGGTGCCCCTGTGATCATGGCCAGACCCAGTTGGGAAGGTAAGATTCAATCAGTTATCTACTGGGCTTCCCATGTGGCTCAGCTGGTAAAGAATCTGCCTGCAATGCATGAGACCTGGGTTCAATCCCTGGGTTGGGAAGATCCCCTGGAGAAGGGAACAGCTACCCACTCCAGTATTCTGGCCTGGAGGATTCCATGGACTGTGTAGTCCATGAGGTCACCAAGAGTCAAACACAACTGAGTGACTTTCACTTTCACTTTTCAGCTGTCTATTTCTCCAAGTTCTTGTCTTCTTGTTCAGTTGCTCAGTCATGTCTGACTCTTTCAACCCCATGGATTGTAACCCACCAGGCTCCTCTGTCCATGGGATTTTTCCAGGCAAGAATACTGGAGTGGGTTGCCGATCTTTCTTCAGGGAAGCTTCCTGACCCAGGGATTGAACCCATTCTCCTGCATTGCAGGCAGATTCTTTACTGCTGAGCCACCAGGAAAGCCCTCTAAAGTCTACTCTTAAGCTAATATCCTTGAAATATCCACCTCGCCTTCCAAACTTTTTTATCATCATTCTCAAATGTTGGACTGGTTTGTTTTTAAAACATAGCATTCCAATATTTTCAATAAAGAATCATGCCAACTTGAAGCAGTTATATCTTATTCTCAGTTTTCTGTATGTTTCAATTTTTAAAGGTGATAAATGAACTGATTTGCAGCATGTAATATGCTTTCTTTTTTTTTAACTTTTTATTTTGTATCTGGGTATAGCAGATTAACAATGTTGTGATAGTTTCAGCCAAGCAGCAAAAGGACTCAGCCAAACATGTACATGTATCCATTCTCCCCCAAACTCCCCGCCCACGCAGGTTGCCACATACTTTCTTAATAAACAACAGTTTCTTATTCTAGCACACAAACATTTGAGATGATTATGCCAATCAAGACATCTTACCCTACGTATTTTAAAGCAACATCTTCAAATAAAGAAGTTAGAAACAACCAGAGCCTATCATAAATGTAAATCGTTGAAATATACATCAGTGAATCCAGAAATGGAATAACTTGAGGTCATAAAAATGATACTAAGTTAAGTCTAGTAATGAGGATATATCTGATGATATATTAAATGGAAAAGGTTGTTTACAAAGTGTATGTAGAAAAAGATGCAATTTTATTTATTTACAAGAATATATAGTAGTGCAATCATAATAGCTGATTTGTGGAAAATTCATTTGGAGGGTGTCTTGGTTTTGCTTTGTATATTCTAATTTTTCTCTGTAATGAGTATACATTGCTCTTATAATACGGAAAAACAATAGAAGAAACTACGTTTTGGTGGAAAACACAGTTGGACACTTCTCTCCACCAGCTGAAACTGTCCTCAGTTAAGCCTTTTAATCTGCTGTCTCATCAGGCCATGCCTTTGTTTGATAGATGGCTCAGTTGCCTCTGGCCTGTCATGATGTTATTTGCTCTGAACTCTGAACATCTGGGTGGCAGGGACTCTAGCTAATATTGTTTTTTTAGTGTTTAGATATACAGAAAAATGCATTAAAATTCTTCTGATCATTAGGATGAATCAAGAACCACTAGTTCAATATGTTGACGGCAAATATCAACCTCCTAAGCCTGGAGCATAAAGAGAAACAAAGCATGACCCATGTCACCAACCTGTCTCCTTCCAGCCGTATCTACAGAGCAGGTCACGCTCAGCCACATTTAAAACAACCACAGATGCAGGGTCCTTGGTCAAGGACCACGCTTTCTTCCTGGGGTAACTGCGTTTTATCTTAAACTATGCTTTTGCTTCAGTACAAATGTTAACCGTGTTCATTAACAATATTTAAAGTTCTCCTTTTTTCTTATCACTCCTAAAGTATGCTTTATTTATTAGAAGATAGTGAACACATGCTCTGGAAATAGTAAAAGCCAAACTTAGATATTTATTGAATTCATATTTTACATTTATATTTTCTGATTAAAATCAGAAGGGTAGCTGGCGTTTCCTTCATTTCCATAGGACAGAATGACAGGGGCTGTGCCTGTTCAAAAACAAAAATGTATATGAAAAAAATAAAAATATATTTTAAAAATTCAGATATTATACCTTTACAATGTCAAATACATGAATAATTGGATAGTTGTCCTGTACTTTTTTTTAACATGGTCAGTTAGCATTATGTAGAATGCCACAATGGAACTGATTAACTTTTTTTCAAAAATTAAGATACTCAATAAAAACCAATTAAAAAAAAAACAAATGGACATAATTAAACAAAAACAAAACCCAGACATTTAAAAAGAATCCTCAAATCTAAATGCTAAAAAATTATTCTATAATGATCTATGAATCCAATGTAATACCAATAAATATTCTTAGACTGTGTCTTATTTTTCAATTTTTTAAAAGCATAATGATAAGAACTAGCCACACATAAAAGCGCTTTATACTAGACATGGAGAAAGCATAGGTTTTTAATTAGACAGCATTGAGCTATTTGGGTACTTTTTCATATCACATAGTGCAAACTTAAAAAACTATGAATGGATAGCAAAAGAAAGCAATAATTAAGATAAAAGTAATTTAAATAGTTTAATGCATCTTAGAGGCTTTTGGAAACCATGAAAGACCCAGGTGAAGGTAATTAAAATATATTTGTTAATATATGACATAACTGAATATTAAGAATTATTTAAAAGCAAAAAAACATTTAAGAAAAATTAGCCTGGAAAAAGAGAGGAGTAGGGTCTACTTTCTGAAATGTTGACTCATGTCCAAGAGAAAGAAAGCATGTCCAAGAAAGAATACATTCTGAATAAACAACAGCATGGGAGGGAAAAAAAAAAAAAACGACCAAGTAACTGCTTTGCTGCCAACCCCACTTAAAAGAGACAATGACCTGTGAGACCTGCCTTTAAACTCTGTCAGGTCTTGGACCAGACTTAGCTTGTGCTGGGCACGTTGGGAATGTCCTTCAACACTTCCTACTCAACACGTCTGCCACATACCGGCACCGCTGGCCACCTGAAGCAGGGGCACAGATCTGAGCCACACTGCCATAGAGGGAAGCTGGAATGTTCCCCCAGAAAGGCCGCTGGAACCCAGGCAAACATCAAGGAAGAGAAGCTGTAGACGAAAGGCATCATCTGTCTGAGATGAGTCTGATAGATGGAGAGAGGTTGCCCAGGGGGATAGAAGAAAAAATGCCAAGCATTCCAGGCAGAGGAAATTGCATGTTCAAAGGCACTGCGGTATCCGGATGTGCTCAGAGAATACACTTCTATGTAACTAGGGAGCAGGATGGGTGCAAGAGGTGGTCCTGTAGAGTCAGGTCCAGGGCACATTAGCAAAAGTCTTCCTTTCCACCATGCGAAGTTTGGGTTTTGTCTTTAAGATAGTTGTAGAGTTATTACTACAAGGATGTTTTTACAGGAAATAACATCATGGTATTAGCACCCTAATGCTTAAAATATCCTTCTGGTGATAGATAGTATGAAGACTAGGCTGAAAAGTAATATTGGTATCTGTTGCAACATTACAGACAAAATTCCATATTCTTTTGAGTATGGGAGCAGAGTCAGGAGCTGGCATTGACAGAAATGGTGAGTTGCTTTTGTGAAGGAGAAAAAGTAAGGGAAGAGTCTAGGATAATTGTACTTGGGCAACTTGGTAGATGGCTGCATATTTTTCCAAAATAGGCAACACAGAAGGGAAGGGCTAGGATAGTCAGGAGAGATGGCATATTTAGTTTTCTAGGCAAAGAGCTTATGGTACCTATGAGATATCAGAGGAAGAAGTTACATTTACTAGAATGTGAGATTCCTGGTGGCAGAGACCTTGTTGGTTTAGTTCAACCAACCAGGAACATGGCTTTCAACACGATCACTGTCAAGCACATTATAAAAAAAAGCAGAAGGTAAATGGTTATTGGATGAACTGGGTCTGAATCACAGCACAGTGTTCCTGGCAATTATTCAAAGTGCTTTGGTTTCCCTGCACAGAAAATTCTAGAACCTCTTCTAATGTCCACCAAGACCACTTTACTTCCAGAAATAAACCATTATGGTCCACTCAAAAATGGAGTGAATTACAAAAATCTTACTATGATTCCTAGCGGTCCTATTGTTACCAGATATAAGCAAGGTTGTTTGCTTACTGACAGAAGAAACTTTTGCAAAACACATTTTTGAAGTGATCGGACTGAGCAGAATGAATGATAATTATAGCACTGGAGTGAGCCTCTGATATTTTTTTCATCATGTGTGTGACTTTTAAGTTGCTATTGAAACGGTTTGGAGAGCTGAGTCTGATTGTTGAAGATTGCTGTTGATTCACATACACATCAAAACTCGGAAAGAGACTTGCATCGGAATGAGAAGTAGTGAGAAATGCAGGGCTCAAGTAGAAATCTGGAAAAGACTTGAGGAGAAAAAAAGAGAAAAAAAATGGTAAATGGCCCTGCTACTTGGAGAAATTGAAACAAATGTTTTTTGCCAGGGAATCTTGAACTACCTGCATATCCCTTTAAGCATCCTCGTGTACAAATCAAACACAGATGGCCCATTACATTTATGACCCCCTGTCAATTACTCTAGATGGAGCATGCATTAATTATTGAAATATTTTCATAGTATACACGCTGTTAGTGGTTACATTGCCACAGATAATTTCAATTTTCTGATTAGAAACTGGTATAAACAATTTTATTTATAAAAATTCATCTCAAATGTAGTAAAACTACATTCAATAGTGGATTTTTTTTTTCCATTTAACATAGCCAAACTAGAAATTCTGGCCTCTGTCCTTGGAAGTCAGCATTATGTTAGCAATGCACAGAATACATAAACTCTGTCAAAATCTATTACAATTGTAGTAAATTTTGATTACTGGAGTTGTTTGTTATTTATGTCTAGAAGATAAAGATAATATTGGGAATAGCCTTCTTCCATTTGATGTATAAGCTATATCCATAAAATATCTTGTTTTGAAAACAGTAAAAATTTAAAAAAAAAGACTAAATTTGGTTGAATCTTCAAACTGTACATCCACTTTAGTTCAAGTCAATGAACTCTTCATATGATGGGAAAGTCTGTTGAGAGTTTAGACTCTTAACTGGGTCGCTAGTTTTTGTCTGGCTTAATAAACAAAATGCTGGGGTTAGTTAACTGATGGAGAATAGTAAGAACATTCCAACAAAGCAGACTTCAGAGAATGTGGAGAAATATTTTGAAGGAACTTAAAGAAAAGCCTAGCTATTTTCTGTCACTCTGGGAGGAAGCTATTCATTCAAGAAACATAAACTGAGCACCTACTATGTGCAGGGAACTTCTTAGGCATTTGGAGTATAAAGCAAAGATCTCTGCTCGTACCAGCAAGGAGATGAAACCAGTCCATCCTAAAGAAAATCAACCCTGAATAGTCATTGGAAGGATTGATGCTGAAGCTAAAACTCCAATATTTTGGGCACCTGATGCAAAGAGCTGACTCATTGGAAAAGATCCTGATGCTGGAAAAGATTGAGGGTGGGAGAAGGGGGCAACGGGGGAGAAGGGGGCAAGAAAGGATAAGATGGTTGGATGGCATCACCAACTCAACAGACATGAGTTTGAGCAAACTGTAAGAGTTAGTGAAGGACAGGGTAGCCTGGCTTGCTTCAGTCCATTGGGTCACTAACAGTCGGACATGACTGAGCAACTGAACAACAACCAGCATAGATTCTGAACTGACTGCCTCCTTTAATCCTCACACAGGTGAGATCACTTACCTACGGTCATTCAGCAAAAAGGCAGTAAAGTCAGAATAATAACCCACATCGTCAAACATATATTCTGAACCCACCAGCTCACTCATATGTTTACTATTTCCAATTCATCTTTCTCTAGATCTTTGAGACATGAATACTTGTACGTTGTTAGCTAGACTTTTTTCAGTAAAAGTCTTCAGTTAGGCAGATTAACCCTAAAAAAAAGATGCTGTCTGTATCTCTTCTCTCTGAAATTCACTTTAGGAAAGAATGTTTATGCAAAGAATGGTAAAAAGAGATGCTCATTGCAGAGGCTGATTCTACATCCCAGTGGGATAAGGCAGCCCCAGAGGCAGCAAGCAAATTCAACATCTTTCACTGGCTTCTTTCTCGGGCTAAAGCCAGAGAGGGTTAAAAACTATAATTCTCAAGAGGGACAAACAGGCAGTGCTCACAGCAGTGGGCTTTCACAACAGGTTTGCTCAGTGTGGAAAAAGTCAATTCCCACGCACTTCAGCAGCAGCTAAGACTGGAAGAATATGGTCCCAGACTAGAATCATGCTACAGCATGGAAATTTAGCGTATGTTTCAGATGCAAATCACCTACCAGTGAGCAATGCTTATGTACTGGACCACTTTCACAGATATTCATAAGAAACACGACCAGTGGGGAGAATTCATGTAAAAATTACTGACATGGCAATAAATGCTGTTGAATTAATTTGGGGTGTTAATTTTGCAAAACAAAGCAGTAATATATTTTCTTATCACTAATAATGAAACTCTCAAGTTTGTGTGCTGCTGTGCACACGTGTGCTCAGTCGTGTCCAACTCCTTCCAGGCTCCTCCGTCCGTGGAATTCTCCAGGCAAGAATACTGGAGTGGGTTGCCATTTCCTCCTCTAGGGGACCTTCCCAGGATCAAATGCAGGGATCAAACTCACGTCTCCTGCATCTCCTGCTTTGGCAGGTGGATTCTTTACCACTGTGTCACCTGGGAACATATTTTTGTTTTTGTTTTTATGGAACTATAACTAATTTACTAGATTGTACTAGTTCTAAGCATACAGAAAATTGTTTCACTTATATATATATACACATATACATACATATATATATACTTATACATATATAATATATGCAGGGCTTTCGTGGTGGCTCAGACAGTAACCAATCTGCCTGCAATGTGGGAGACACAGGTTCAATATGTTCAGATTCTTTTCCCTCACAGGTTACAAGAGATTAAGTAGAGCTCCTGTGCTATACAGTAGATCCTTGTTGTTTGTCTATTTTATATATAATAATGTATATTTGGGTTTCTCTTACCTTGGACGTGGGGTATCTCTTCACGGCTGCTCCAGCAAAGTGCAGCCGCTGCTCCTTTGTTGTGAGAGGGCATCAGAGGGCAGACAGACTGAAACCATAGTCACAGAAAACTAGCCAATCTGATCACAGGACCACAGTCTTGTCTAACTCAGTGAAACTAAGCCACGCCGTGTGGGGCCACCCAAGATAGACGGGTCGTGGTGGAGAGTCCTGACAAAATGTGGTCCACTGGAGAAGGGAATGGCAAACCACTTCAGTATTCTTGCCTTGAGAACCCCATGAACAGTATGAGAAGGCAAAATGATAGGATACTGAAAGAGGAACTCCCCAGGTCGGTAGGTGCCCAATAAGCTACTGGAGATCAGTGGAGAAATAACTCCAGAAAGAATGAAGGGATGGAGCCAAAGCAAAAAAACAATACCCAGTTGTGGATGGGACTGGTGATAGAAGCAAGGTCTGATGCTGTAAACAGCAATATTGCATAGGAACCTGGAATGTTAGGTCCATGAATCAAGGCAAATTGGAAGTGGTCAAACAGGAGATGGCAAGAGTGAACGTCGACATTCTAGGAATCAGCCAACTAAAATGGACTGGAATGGGAGAATTTAACTCAGATGACCATTATATCTACTACTGTGGGCAGGAATCCCTTAGAAGAAATGGAGTAGCCATCACAGTCAACAAAAGAGTCCGAAATGCAGTACTTGGATGCAATCTCAAAAATGACAGAATGATCTCTGTTCGTTTCCAAGGCAAACCATTCAATATCATGGTAATCCAAGCCTATGCCCCAACCAGTAATGCTGAAGAAGCTGAAGTTGAATGGTTCTATGAAGACCTACAAGACCTTTCAGAGCTAACATCCAAAAAAAGATGTCCTTTTCATTATAGGGGATTGGAATGCAAAAGTAGGAAGTCAAGAAACACCTGGAGTAACAGGCAAATTTGGCCTTGGAGTATGGTATGAAGCAGGACAAAGGCTAATAGAGTTTTGCCAAGAGAACGCACTGGTCATAGCAAACACCCTCTTCCAACAACACAGGAGAAGACTCTACACATGGACATCACCATATGGTTGACACCAAAATCAGGTTGATTATATTCTTTGAAGCCAAAGATGGAGAAGCTCTATACAGTCAGCAAAAACAAGACCAGGAGCTGACTGTGGCTCAGATCATGAACTCCTTATTGCCAAATTCAGACTCAAACTGAAGAAAGTTGGGAAAACCACTAGACCATTCAGGTATGACCTAAATCAAATCCCTTATGCCTATACAGTGGAAGTGAGAAATAGATTTAAGGGACTAGATCTGATAGACAGAGAGCCTGATGAACTATGGACAGAGGTTCATGACATTGTACAGGGAGACAGGGATCAAGACCATCCCCATGGAAAAGAAATGCAAAAAGGCAAAATGGTTGTCTGAGGAGGCCTTACAAATAGCTGTGAAATGAAGAGAAGTGAAAAGCAAAGGAAAAAAGGAAAGATATTCCCATTTGAACACAGGGTTCCAAAGAATAGCCAGGAGAGATAAGATCTCTCAGATCGCTGAGAGATTCCTCAGCGATCAATGCAAAGAAATAGAGGAAAACAACAGAATGGGAAAGACTAGAGATCTCTTCAAGAAAATTAGGGATATCAAGGGAAAATTTCATGCAAAAATGGGCTCAATAAAGGACAGAAATGGTATGGACCTAACAGAAGCAGAAGATATTAAGAAGAGGTGGCAAGAATACACAGAAGAACTGTACAAAAAAGATCTTCACGACCCAGATAATCACAATGGTGTCATCAGTCACCTTGAACCAGACATCCTGGAATGTGAAGTCAGGTGGGCCTTAGAAAGCATCACTATAAACAAAGCTAGTGGATGTGATGGAATTCCAGTTGAGCTATTTCAGATCTTGAAAGGTGATGCTGTGAAAGTGCTGCACTCAATATGCCAGCAAATTTGGAAAACTCAGCAGTGGCCACAGGACTGGAAAAGGTCAGTTTTCATTCCAATCCCTAAAAAAGGCAATCCCAAAGAATGCTCACACTACTGCCCAATTGCACTCATCTCACACGCTAGTAAAGTAATGCTCAAAATTCTCCAAGTCAGGCTTCAGCAATATGTGAACTGAGAACTTCCAGATGTCCAGCTGGTTTTAGAAAAGGCAGAGGAACCAGAGATCAAATTGCCAATATCTGCTGGATCATCAAAAAAGCAAGAGAGTTCCAGAAAAACATCCATTTCTGCTTTATTGACTATGCCAAAGCCTTCGACTGTGTGGATCACAATAAACTGTGGAAAATTCTGAAGGAGATGGAAATACCAGACCACCTGACCTGCCTCTTGAGAAACCTGTATGTGGGTCAGGAAGCAACCGTTAGAGCTGGACATGGAACAACAGACTGGTTCCAAATAGGAAAAGGAGTACATCAAGGCTGTATATTGTCACCCTGCTTATTTAACTTGTATGCAGAGTACATCATGAGAAACGCTGGGCTGGAAGAAGCAAAAGCTGGAATCAAGATTGCCAGGAGAAATATCAATAACCTCAAATATGCAGATGACACCACCCTTATGGCAGAAAGTGAAGAGGAACTAAAAAGCCTCTTGATGAAAGTGACAGAAGAGGGTGAAAAAGTTGGCTTAAAGCTTAACATTCAGAAAACTAAGATCAAGGCATCTGGTCCCATCACCTCATGGGAAATAGATGGGAGACAGTGGAAACAGTGTCAGACTTTATTTTTGGGGGGCTCCAAAATCACTGCAGATGGTGACTGCAGCCATGAAATTAAAAGATGCTTACTCCTTGGAAGGAAAGTTATGACCAACCTAGATAGCATATTAAAAAGCAGAGACATTACTTTGCCAACAAAGGTCCGTCTGGTCAAGGCTATGGTTTTTCCAGTGGTCATGTATGGGTGTGAGATTTGGGCTGTGTAAAAAGTTGAGTGCCGAAAAATAGATGTTTTTGAACTGTGGTGTTGGAGAAGACTCTTGAGAGTCCCTTGTATTGCAAGGAGATCCAACCAGTCCATCCTAAAGGAAATCAGTCCTGGGTGTTCATTGGAAGGACTGATGCTGAAGCTGAAACTCCAATACTTTGGCCACTTCATGCGAAGAGTTGACTCATTGGAAAAGACCCTGATGTTGGGAGGGATTGGGGGCAGGAGTGAAGGGGTCGACAGAGGATGATATGGCTGGATGGCATCACCGACTCGATGGGCATGAGTTTGAGTAAACTCTGGGAGTTGGTGATGGACAGGGAGGCCTGGTGTGCTGCGCTTCATGGGGTCGCAAAGAGTCGGACACGACTGAGCGACTGTACTGAACTGAACTGAATGTATATTTGAAAACTCCAAATTCTTAGTTTATTCCCTCCATGCTATCCCCTGCATTTCATAATTTTTAAAAACCTTTTTGCTATCGGTGAAAGACAGAGAGAGTCAGAGACCTCAGATGACTGATGTGAAGTCACATCATGTTTAACAGAAAACAGCCCAGAACCTAAGCTTACCAGTTCACATCAGAGTCTGGACACTCCTCCAGGCTTCTTATTTCATCCTCACCAAAGGAGATGGAGAAGGTAATACCATGTCCATGGACGAATGAGAGCTGAAGGTCAGAAACACAGGACAAGTCAGTGTTTAAGGAGAAACCGGGCATACAAAGCCTAGTGTGGGCGTGTGGGTGAGGAGGGCGTGGGCAGGAGGAGCTAAGGCACAGAAGGATAGAAACAGAGAAACGCAACAATAGAAGTCAGTGCAGGGTATGGAGCTTGTCCAGTTCAGTTCAGTCTCTCAGTCATGTCTGACTCTTTGTTTTACAGGAGTGGAAGTAATTAACTTCTCTAGATCCAGCTAATTGCAAATATATCTGGGTTGTAATAAAAACTCTAAGAGTCTTGTGACTGGTGAGGCAATGTCTAAAGCAGCTGTTTTGTTTTGTTTTGTTTTTATGAGACTGCATAAGAAATTTAACAAGGAATCTTGGGGGGGAAATAGCCTTATGCTTATTGAATCAGAAACTTTGGAGATCCCTAAGTTAGTTCTCTCCACATTTCAAGTCTGAAGAGCACAGGTCTACAATATCCCACTCCTGTTAAACCTTCAGCTTATCAGAGAAAACCAGGCAATATGGCATAGTGCTCTTAGCGAACCCAAAAGGCCTCCAAGCCGGCCCAACTTCTATCTCCACCTTCCTTCCCAGTCTAATGTTCTCCATGTCCATCACCCTCTGGTCAAGGGTTATAAAATATCAACTCAGATATTCTCGCAACTTTGGTTGAAATTCAATATCTAACTC
This sequence comes from Odocoileus virginianus, assembly GCF_023699985.2. Taxonomy (NCBI): domain Eukaryota; kingdom Metazoa; phylum Chordata; class Mammalia; order Artiodactyla; family Cervidae; genus Odocoileus; species Odocoileus virginianus. Next base: position 47,780,341 of record NC_069689.1, on the reverse strand, counting down.
ATGGACTATCGAGAGTTTCAAGCATTTCCCAAATTCACCTTTGAAATATCTGAAAAGTAAATCATCATTTGCGCATCTCTAAAGATTTCCCTGGTGGCTCTGCGGTAAAGAATCCACCTGCAATGCAGGAGCCGCAGAAGACACAAGTTCGATCCTGGGTAGGGAAGATCCCCTGGAGGAGGGCATGGCAACCCACCCTGTATTCTTGCCCAGAGAATCCCATGGACGGAGGAGCCTGGTGGGTTAAAATCCACAGGGTCACAAAGAGTCAGACACGACTGAAGTGACAGCATGCACATACACACATCTCTAACTTCCCAGTAATCCTCCCATTTCCCACAGTTTCTTGCCAAGTAAAGCCCTTGGGCAATCCCATCTACTCGCTTTCTTTGCTCCCTTATATGACAATCAACCCTTCGGATTCAGAGAGCTGGGTGTGTTCACAGTATCTGAGGAAGAGCCGGGTGTGTTCACAGTATCTGAGGAAGCTATGATGAATTCTATCCTATGCTGAAGCTTCAGGTTTCTCATACAAGTGTTCCTTTAAACCAGGCTCCATGAGGGCACCTGGGGAAGTTTCTTCTTGCTTGCAATTACTTGGGGAAACCCCTCCAACCTCCATCCTGGGATAAGGGAAGAAGGAATTATCCTCCTCTGGTCCAATTCTCACCACTCAAATGAGAGCTCCATAGCTATTGTAACTCATTATTAAAACATTAAGAGAAATTTTAAATAAATAAAATTGCTCTCAAGTCTACCACCCTGACAAGTTCATGGTCCATATACATGTAGAGCTAAGCTTACATATGGATTTGCCTTTTAACTTTCAATAGTATGTCACATTTTCAAATATGGCTACAGATTTCGTAGCCTTGCATTGCAATCTTGATATTCTATGTATATGGAATCAATCTACTTCTCTTGGACATCCAGTTGGCTTCCAATTTTTCATTTTGAGAAATACATACTAAAAGCTAATTTTAGAGATTTTGAGAGATTCAATCCCAATATTGAACAATTATCCTTAAAGAAAAGAAGAAGCTGGCCCAAGGCCAGGATTACTTTGCTAACTTCCATTAGCCTACTCATAAGTGTATATCATTAGTCACAGGGGCGACCAGGCAGAAAAGTATAAAGAAAACTATATAAAATGGATCCGTTTTATCTTAAAAATCAGCTGAATGTACATGTTCTACTAAGAGACCCAGAAGTATCATTTTTCACATACAATTTAATATAAATAATATAGATGAAGTATGTTATTAATATATACAGGGTTGGCTTCATTGCACCGAAAGGTTCTGAGTTACAAACAATTCATGGGTTAGATAGTCGGCCACTTCCTGATTAAATGCCTTCACTTGGGTAGAGCCAACTAGAGATTTGCTGCAGCCTAACATTGTAATACAGCTGTAATTTGATTGCATTCTCACTTTCTGTTTTAGACTGTAGAATTGAAAACACATTAAAATCTGTTTAACTTTTATTTGACTACGCTCAATCCAGCCATGGCACTGTCAGCTGGCCCAACATCTGACTTCTGTGTTCCCTGTTCTGTTCTATTACTTGTCCTTGTCCCTCCACCCCCACCTCCTGCCCCATCGCCAGTGACAGTGACACTGGTTTTGGCAGAGCATGAGGGAGACAGCAGAAGCCACACAAGCCCAACTTGGGGTTGGGGACAAGCTATCTTTTAAAATTTATTTTCTCCTTCTCCTGCCTAGATCTTCTACTTAGCAAATCAAGCAAAAAAAAAAAAATGCCAGAGGAGCCCTTGTCACAGAGGACTTTGAAAGACAGGACAAAGAGTCTGAATAATAAGAAATTATTTTAGCAAGAGTAAATCAGATCCAGATTTGTGCTCTGTAAAGATTTAGCTCGGTGAAGTGGATGGAAGAGAGAAGGGCCTGCCAAGGCTAAGTAAATATGGAGCTACAAATGCTTAAGAGCTGGTGAGAAGGGTCTGGATAGAGAGGCAGCAGTAAGGATGGAACGGACATGCGAATAAGAGAGGAACAAAAATCACCGGGTGAAGGAGGCAGGGAGAGTTATTCTTAGAAAGTTGTTATCTGGACAATCTCCTTCTAGGCTCTATGTCCTAAGCAAACACCAGATTTTACAAAGCCATCTTCTAAAATAGCAAAAGTCTATAAGACTCAGGTATAAAACTGGCTGAAACAATCATTTGAACCTGGGCACCAATGTCGTGATTGAAATGGAAACGTGTCACTGACTTTGTGACCGTATTTGAGAAGGACCAACAGTGTGATTTGATTTGGTTTCTTGACTGATGCTGCCCAGTCTCTGAATGGCTCGTCACCTCAGTGGACATGCACAGCCCTATTACTAAACATCTGGCGACAGTGATCAAGCTGCCTGGCCCTACCTGCCCTAGAAGACAGGAAATTCAGTGAAAGGCACTGTGGAGAGTCTCCATCTTCTTGGAGAAGCAAAGGCAAAGGAAAAATGAGAGCAGCTGAGTACATGCGGGTTTAAATAGAGTTGAGAAAAGTTGTATCAGAGATTCTGGTAGGACTTTCACTGAAAATTAAAATTGCTAAGTAATTTGCCAGTAACTTAAAATATAAAACATGCACATCTAGCAACTTCACTCTAAGTAGCCATGCTAGAAAAATACTCATAGCAAATGAGTAATACGCTTAGGAGCACATGAGAAATACTTGGACTCATAAGGAAGTGTGTGCAGGTATATTCACTGCAGGGCTGTTTATAATATCAAAGGGAATCTACCTCTAATATATGGGAATAATACGGCTATTTTACTAGTCATAACATGGGGCTCTAGAAACAGAAAGAATGATCTGTATCTGTCCACTAACAAGGTAATCTCTCCAACACACTGACGAGTGAAAAAATCAAGAGCATAATGATATTTACAATATGACACGTTTTATACCAAAGACATATTTTCCTCTAAAATAGTTCATTTTTCTTAAAAAGTCAAGTGAGGTATAATCCAGGAGTTAATGGTTGAATAGCAACAGATGATAGACAGACAAGCGAACCCACATTGGCAAACTCTGTTAGAGCTACCAAATGTACGTAGGATTACCAAATTAGCTCTCAAAATAATGGTACAGCTGCCATAGATTAAATAATTTGGCAAAATAAATATCCAAGGACACGCCACTGAATTGTCAATGCAGGAACATCCTCATTTATGTCCTATTTAAAAGGGAATGTGAAATATTATTTCTTCCTGAGATGAAATCCAGCAATTGAGCTGATTTGAAATCAACTCCAAATAATCTAGACTGGAATTTATTCTCTCAAATATTTTTCTTGGTTTAGAAGTAAGTGGAAGCAAATCACTTTCCAAATTAGAAACTACATCTACAGTACCTTTCAATCAGTTCTAATTTTTGAGGACAAGGTAGAACTGATGCAATTTTAATATAGTTTAGCAGATAGTGAATATCACAAGATCTTCTTTTGATCCCTTAGGACATTTTCAGTTAAAAACTTGATGGTGTTTATGGTAAAGTGTTGTAAGAGGGATTCTAGCACATAACGGAAAAGAAAATAACAACCCACTATGCAGCCAAGAGCTGGAATTAATCTTTTAAGCAATTCAAAAGAGCATCAGAACTTGAACCCTAAAAGACAGCTCAAGTATTCTGAAAAATGCTACCTCCACTGCAACAGTCCACTTTAGTGGGTCTTCAGTTATTTTGGTCACCTTGCTTTGACTCATTCAAGTCTCAGAAGTAAGTTTTCACGTAAGTTGTTTTATTTTTCATGTGTTTGAAATTAATCGCCACTGAATATTTCTTTGAGCCGAAACGTTGAACAGTCTGCCAGGCTGTGAGCACAGGAGGGTCACTCTGGGAAAAGGGTGTTTAATGAATAACTTTGCAGTAAAAGGCCTTGAAAACTTCCTCTAAACATTAGACCCGTGCTTACTTTTGGAAATACATTAACAGCCTCCAGAAAGCTGAGATGCTGGCAACGCTGTTAGGCAGACTTCAGACATCCCTGACATTTGAAGAGCATCACAAGGTGTGTGAACACTCCCTCCCCTCTTCAGCCCTGACCCTGCTCCTTGCCACCCCCGTGCCCCTACCTCCACCCCCAGCTGGCGTTTGGAGATCATGTGGACTGGAGTTCTCCTGGAGAGAAAGATTGATAAAGCAAAGCCATCGGAGTTATTTCCTATGCATGAAATTGATTAAATGCTTCACTAAATGGCTTATAAATTTGCTTCTCATATTTCTGTCACCCACTGAAAAGATTACAGAAACTCTGCATATAACCATGTTGTATACAATACCAAATTACAAAAGGTTGTAAAAACTAATGTTTTGTTTAAAGTTTTGAGCAGGACCATATGCCTTCAGTGACCTTGAGTAAGCTATTTTAATTCAAAACATTTCAAAGAATAGAGAGGGGAGAAATATTCAACTCCATAACAAACCAGACAAGCGGTGGGTAGACCTCGGTTAACTCTGCTGAACTTCTGTTCTCTCCTCCAAGAGCAGAGGGTAAAGCCCTTCCCTCCGGCTAAACGCCTTGTAGCTGCAAAACTGAGAAACGCATATGGTATCAACAATATGTTTACAAAGGAAATGAGAAAAAAAGCCTTTGAGACCTCCCAAAGTTGAATCCACTCTATTATTTTTAGTTCAGAGACACAACCTAGTGAGTCCCGTGTCTTGGCCAGACTTACAGGACTATGGAGAAAAGATGACAAATGTTAGCATGGGTGATGGGATTGTTTTCTGTTTAGGCTTCTTGTTTGTGTATATTTCATCTCTCCCCATCTTTCAAATGTCAGTTCTCTTCTTTCTTCCATTTGAGAGTTTCTCCCAACTCTTGTGTCACCAGAGGGGGACGGGGTGGGGTTTTTAGCAAAGAAGCCACTGGTAGGCAACCACATGACCTATGGATGTGACTTGGGAAACTAATCCTTTGCCCAACGTGGCCTTAAAAGTACCTTCACTTCTACAAGAAAGATGATATTCTTTCATAACGTTTATAAGGCATCACGTCCCCCCAAGAATTAGCATTTGGCATTAATGCACAGCTCTGGAAAGAGCTTCAAGAGGAGACGTTTATAAGCAAGGGTGTGTTTAAGATCCCTGCTGGGCTGACCTTTGTGGTACACACCCCCAACCTCCTGTCACCTTCATGAATAGCCAGAGGAGGAGCCAAGATCTGCCATAGCCACCACCATCTGGATCTCAGTGTGGTGGGAAACAGGTAGGGCCTGCTGTCCATGGGATGGGCTTCCCAGGGGGCCCAGTGGTAAAGAATCAGCCTGCCAATGCAGGAGACTCAGGTTCGATCCCTGGATCAGGAAGATCCCCCAGAGGAGTAAATGACAACCCACTCCAGTATTCTTGCCTGAAAAATCTCGCTGTCCATGGGGTCGCAGAGTCGGACACAACTGAGCAAAGACACACCTCAATGGGGAATGGGGGGAGGAGTGGAGGACAGGACTTCCCAACACCAGCTTCGGTACACATCTGCTTTTGTGTGACATTTCTGGGTACATGCAAGGAATTACGATGGAACTACCCCTCATGTGTGAAAACACAGTGTAATCTCAGTAGTAAAATCCAGTTGGTTCTTTTTTTTAATGAGTACCTGTTCTGGGAGATATGCCAACAACTCAGAGATGATTTAACCAGACCATCAACAGCTGGACAACTTACTTAACTCTTTGGTGATGGCTACATGAACCTTCTTGTTGGCGTGAAGCCACCACATAATTAATGTTGATGCCAGACATATAGGGTTTAATAAATTATAACAAAGAGACTCCTTACTATTCAACACAGAGAATAACTAGCTTCTCCCCACAGATGTGAGCCACCTTAGAAGATGTGAATGCATGCTTCCTAAAGGTTACTTCCTGGAACACTGATTCTACAAGGTTATCCTTTATAAACCTGGAGGAGAGCATGGTAACCCTCTCCAGTACTCTTGCCTGGAGAATCCCATGGACAGACAGGCATAGCAGGCTAAAGTCCATAGCATTGCAAAGAGCGGGATATGACTGAAGCGACTTAGCAAGCATGCACACACACATTCTTTACAAAAAGGGTTTTGTTGATCAAATACATTGAAGTGAAAGTCACTCAGTCACGTCCGACTCTTTGCGATCCCATGGACTATACAGTCCTTGGAATTCTCCAGGCCAGAATACCGGAGTGGGGAGCCTTTCCCTTCTCCAGGGGATCTTCCCAACTCAGGGATCGAACCCAGGTCTCCCGCATTGCAGGCAGATTCTTTATCACCTGAGCCACCAGGGAAGCAGCCCTCTTTGGGAGAATCATAACACACAGGAAAGTGTTAGGACTCCTGTTGGAAACAATCCTCTCTATTCAGTGTACCTACAGCTTCGCACTTGACCTAAGATGTTTTTTATTTTTTGTATTAAGCTTAGAACCTGGGAATTGCTGTTTGTGGGAAACACTAATTTAAACATACTGCATATCTGGCAGACTGGGCCACCTTGTTTGAAAGTTTAACAAGTTCTGGAATGCCCCTTCAGTAAGACTCTCCAGCAAAATAAGAGAAATCTCTAACCTCACTGTAAGAAGGCCTCCTCCTTGCCATATACCAGCCTTGAATCATGCACACTTTCCTCTCCTAATTGGCACAGTTGCGTGGCTGTATAGATATATAAAATTTTGGCTCTGTCGAGTCTCAGTTGCAGGATACAGGATCTCTCCTTGAGATCAGTCTTCCTTTCCTTCTCCAGTTGTGGCTCAAAGATCCCAGAGCCTGCAGGTTCAGTAGTTACAGCACCCAGGCTTAGTTGCCCCAAGGCATGTGGGACCTTACTTCCCAAAGTAGGGATTGAACCCGAATTCCCTGCATTGGAAGGTGGATTCTTAACCACTGGATCACCAGGGAAGTCCTTATTTTTTTTTTAAGTAGATCTGACAATCTACACAAGCACCTGTGGGCACTGAATGCCCAGATGAATACTGCTATTCAGTCATTCAGTCATGTCCAGCTCTTTGTGACCCCATGGGCTGCAGCATGCCAGGCTTCCCTGTCCATCACCAACTCCTGGAGCTTGCTCAAACTCATGTCCATTGAGTCAGTGATGCCGTCCAACCATCTCATTCTCTGTCGTCCCCTTCTCCTCCTGCCCCTAATCTTTTCCCAGCATCAGGGTCTTTTCCAATAAGTCAGCTCTCTCAGATGGCCAAAGCATTGGAACTTCAGCTTCAGCATCAGTCCTTCCAATGAATATTCAGGGTTGATTTCCTTTAAGATTGACTGGTTTGACCTCCCTGCTGTCCAAGGGATTCTCAAGCATCTTCTCCAACACCACAGTTCAAAAGCATAAGTTCTCTGGCGCTCAGCCTTCTTTAAGGTCCAGCTCCCACATCCATACATGACTGCTGGAAAAACCATAGCTTCGACTAGACAGACCTTTGTCAGCAAAGTGATGTCTCTGCTTTTTAATATGCTATCTAGGTGAATATTAGTTGTATTTATTAGTAAATAAATCCTTCACATGCCTTGATTTTTCTTTCTAAGATTTCTTATAAACCCACTTCCCTGTTCTATTTTAGATATAAGCCACAAGCCAGTGTTTCTCCTTTCCTTTCTATAATCAAAGTCACTCAGACATCAAGATCATTCAAGAAAACCCAGTGGTGTGTGGGAGTGAATGATAGTGACAGTGATTATGGAGAGAAGTTGGATCCGCCCTCATTTAATTTTCTTTTAAGTAAACCATTTGCACACTTCAATCTCCTCACTTGTATGGGTAGAAAATCACCCATGAGGTGCCTGAGAGGAGATGGTTGATAGTGCTAGGTGACAAACCCCTGGCAAGCATCGTGGCTCGACAGCCTTGGCTCACAAACTGTGAGGAAGCGTCAAAACCATCTGGAGGCTGTGTTTAAAAAAAAACAGGTCTGGGGCCACACCTTCAGAGTCTGATTGATTGAATGTCTGTACACCGAAATACCACATTGCTCCAGAAATGCGTCAGCGGGTCTGAGCACAGGCCTGAGGATCGGCGTGACTAAGGAGCGCCCTGGCTATGCTGGTCTGGGACCGCACTGGGGGAGTTCCAGCTTTACAACAACTCCCCAACTTGCCTGATCAGTTACCTGGGGTGTTATTGCAAACACCAACAGCAGCCCTACCCCAGACTCCAGAGGTGGCATCTCTAGGAAGGAAACCTGGGAGTCTGTATTTGTATAATAATAAACGCTGCAAAGTCATTCGAAACATCCAGGCCTGGACTACCTCAGCCAGAGAAGCAGGGCTTGCCTTTCAGATCAGGGCCCTGGGTCTTGGGCGCCCCGCCTGCCTGGCCCGCGGAGGAGGCCGCCTCGGTGCCCTGGGCCTGTTCAAAGTGCACGGAGGCCGAGGACCCGTGAATGCCTCGACCAATAACTTGTCTGGTAATTGGTATATTGATTGCTAATGTCATCATGTTTTAGTATACATAAACCCCTCACTCTATTCCACAGCCCCCAACAATCCCCAAAGTCATTGTTTATTCATCGTGACTCCCAAACTGGCCCTTGTCAGTTCCCGCTGGAGGGCTTGCTGATAAAAATCACCAGATGATTGGATGCACACATTCTTAACATGACTGACTCATGACATCTCAGAGGGCAGTCTGGGAGCCTGTCATTACAGTACAATACTTTCCTTTCTTCCTCTTATCTAGCCCCAGATGACTTTGAGATTTTTATTAACTCATTAATGACTGAAGATGTCATTAGAACCAGTAGAAGGGTTTGTAATTTTTTTTTCTTTCATTCTTTCCTTCTTTTATTGAGAATAAGTGCACAATTTGCTCCTAGTGAGAGGGGCAAGGGAGGGGGGGATGGGGTCATAGATGAAACAGCCAAGGAGAACCCAGTGAAGAAAGCCTTTAACTTTATTAGAACTTGAAATCTGATTGACAGGCACGAGAACTGAACATCTGTACACAGAAAAACCATGTTGCTTCAGAAATACACTGGGTGAGAAAAATGGAGCAACTGGTAAGGAAATAGCAACTCGTAAAATTCAGCAATTTCTATTGTGTGGTGGGACCAATAGTTCCAACCTATCAGCTAAATTAAAAAAAAAAAATTCAGAGGAAGGCTACTGAAACCTCTAAATGTTTCTTAACCTACACATTCATTAAACCATATCTTGTTTCTGCCTGCCTTTAATTTTCACATCTGCAGAATTGCTTTTAAAAATCAAATTAGATCTTTTGAAGGCACTTAAATTGCAACAACCTTATGTTTTTTTATATACTCTTGGGTTTCAGGCTTTTCATCTGGGTTGTGTGTCCAATTAATGGGATATCTCAAGGAAGCACTAATCATTTCGAAAACTTGAGAATCTGAAAAGCAAGCAGACTATTTTCATTATAACTGATTGGATTGAGAATAAGCTACAGAGGAAATGTTCAATAATTATGATAACTTTTTTTAGATGAGATCACAAAAAAATGTCAGTCACATAAGGTACTCTTCCTTGCAATGAAGTCTTTGAAGTTCGTTTCAGTGGATTCCTCTTTGGGTTCAGCCTCGGGCATGTCAGAAGGCTGCTTAGAGAGTGGGTTTACACTGATTTTATCAGGCTGGGTAATTCACTTGGCAAAGCAAACGTCTATTACTCGATGTATCTCATATGTTATTAAGTGTTTGCGAAATTTTACTATTGTCAAAACACATTGTAAATTAACAGATTCTCATAACACATGGAAACTACTCCACAGAAGAGAAAATTGTTGTCTGAGGACCTAAAAAGATTTCTACCCAAGGAAACTGCTGTCAGTAAACTATGACCAAGATTTCAATGTGCCTGAAGCCAAGTTTTATTCTTAAATCACCTAATTATATCTTTCTGTATTTATTTGCCCGGTGGAGAATTTTACTCATTAAATGTTATGCTAAACAGAATAATTAGTTAATATCTGCAGATTAATTAAATACAATAATTTTCTCTAATTCAGTAATAACCATATTAATTTTTTTAAATTGTTCAACTTTCTGTACATAATGCCAAATACCCAGATAAAACCTGGGAGAAAATGAGTTAAAAGCCCAGATGTTTTTAAACATCCAGATGTATGGTGTCAAGTAAACAAAACATCAAGGTTTTTTACTATTTTTTTCCCATTTTCATCCAGATGTTTGGTGTCATATAGACACACTTTTAATCTGTTCAGTCGTAATCACAGTGTTCTTTAATATCATTTACCAATATTTGGATCCTTTCTTCACCATATTATTTCTAAAATTTTTGTTTAATTCATTCATGGGGGAAAACACAAAGAAGTAAAATATTTAACAGCCAGAAGACTCACTACACAAGACCACCAGCCAGAATGATGCCCAAGTCTTTTTGTTGCAAAACACTTTCCATCTGCATTTTTAAATGAGGAAAGACAATTCAGCTTAAATGGTTGGAATGGCAACTTAATTTTAACTGACAGGTACATGCTAATTTCAATTCTAGTAAGTATATAGGAGAGAGAACCCCAGGCTCTCAAGTGTAAATGATGGCCATTTTTTCAATGGGTTCCTTTCCCAACTTCCCAAATCCCAGAAGAGATGACATTTTAGGAACAATTTCTGCTCTGGTGACTTTGGGAATGTAGAAGCTCTGACCTAGGACTTGAAAGACTGAGCTTCAACTCTTCCATTTTCTGACTGGGTTACCCTGACCTCATCATTTAAGCTATGAGCCTCAGTTTTCTCTTCTGTAAAATGGGAATAATAACCCTTCCCTCAGTTAACCTGAGGATCTAATGAAAGAAATCTGGAACTGCAAAATGCTTCGCAGATACAAATTATCGTTAGTTATAAAATATTTTATAATTATTTTAATGTATTATTAATGTTTAAGTGGGGCTTCCCAGGCAGTGCTACTGGTAAAGAACTCACCTGCCAATGCAGGAGATGTAAGAGATGCGGGTTTGATCCCTGGATTGGGAAGATCCTCTAAAGAAGGGCATGGCAACCCACTCCAGTATTCTTGCCTGGAGAATCCCATGGACAGAGGAGCCTGGCGGGCTAAGTCCATAGGTTCGCAAAGAGTCGGACACGACTGAAGCAACTTAGTATGCAGTGTTTAAGTATTAATAGGTAAAATGATTGTCACTGTTAATATGGAATCCAGGGAAACAGTAAAGATAACCCACTCAAAAAGATCTGATTAACTATTTACAGTTTCCAAATTGTATACAGAAATGACTATAATTCTTGGGTGTACAAAACAACATCAGATTATATTACCGAATCCACGCTCGCTCTGCTTGCCTCACGACAGGCCGATGAATCCAAGAGACGAGGCGTCGAGGCAAGGAAGAGACTCTAATCGGGGAGCCAGCAGACCCAGAAGACAGCAGGCTAGTGCCTCACAATAACCATCTTATTGGGGTCTGGATGCCAGGTTCTTTTACAGATCAGAGAGAAAGAAGCAATGAGGAACTAAAGTCAAAAGGCAGAATAGAGAGGGAGATGCAGTGAGGAACTACAGTGAAAGGCTCTTCAGTCCTGTGAAACATCTCCAACGGGATGTCCAGCCTTCAGAAGGGGTGTGTTAATCTCTTCTATTCACAGGGCAGGGACAAACTATCTCTCCTTGAGCTGAACAAAGGCACTTTAGTTTTTAGTCAAGCAGAGGGGCAGGGTCCTCCAGGCAAGCCAGGAGTATGATTGTAATAATAAAAGCAAGTCAAAGAAACAGTTTCCAACGTGGAGTCAGAACTGGCTTCCTCCCTGCAAAGTTAAAACTCCTCTGTGCGTCTATGCCCTTCCTTTACTTCATCTAGGTAAATGGAGAAATAATTGTAGGGATATTCTCTTAGGTAACTAAATAGACTAATTCTAGATCCCATTGATTTGGTCTCTACTACAATAGGGCACTCCTGCCGATCTAGAACTCTATTCTCGACCCACTGTTGCACTTAACTTTAATGGACTCACCGACACTGCTGGCTAATGCAAAGACTCAAACATCTGCATATAGTAATTTTGTAGGCTGCTAAATATTCAAACAGACCTCATGGTTTCTATCAAGGGAGAAGGCTTTTACGATTTTGTGCTATTAGCAAAACGCGCATTCTAAAAAATTGTCGTCAAAGAATAGGCCAACCTTCCCGCTATGATATAAGAGGGTTTCTAAGTAAGAAATCAGCTCATCCATTTATAAAAACCCTAAACACTAAAAACCTTTCAAGCATTCTAATCTTAGACTTTTTTGTCATGACTCCAAGATTTGGGGGGAAAAAAAAACCTCAAAACGTTTGGGTTCTACTTTTAAGATATGGAAGGGTCCTTGAAGTACAAGAAAGGGAAGAAAATAAATGCAAGGAAGACAAACCTGGTTAATTTTAATTAAAAAAAAAAATCCGCAGCGTCAGAACACCACAGTACAGAAAAGCTGCCACGTTAAGAAATTTCTTTCCAAGTTGAGTCCAACTTTTTTCTCAATATGTGACCATAGAGGAGGTGGAATGAGGAATTGGGTTTTAACTCCTCAACTTTCTGAAATCACGGACCTCTCATCAGCATGTGGCTCTGTGATGAACACTTGCTGTGAAGAACCAGAAATCAATGCAAAAGGAAACAATAATAATAAAAGGGACGCTTTCCACCATCAGAACAGGGAAAGGTGTGTGAGCTGGAAGAAAGTACAGTACTGAAGCCCATGACAAGTCATGATAAATGGGTCGTTATAAAATTCATGTTTAGGCAGCACCAGGCCGGGGATAATGCCATTCGTCATGGCAACACTCGGCCGCTAATGAGCCCTCATTGCATATTCATGTCCGTGGCGTTTCTTCTCTCCCTCCCACCCCGAACTAGTGCCTGGAAATATCTCCACCTCAAACTGCAGCTCAGGCCTTCTTCTTCTTCTTCTTTCTTTTTCTTTTTTTTTATTTGTTATGTTGCAGCAATTACACTGTAAAAGTGCTGCCCAAGATTGATTGCTCTGATCTGTAGTTCAATTGTAAATTAGAATACACATCCCCCCAGGGACACACGGCCCCTATTTGTGATTAAGAAAAAAGCCCCATAATAGACTAATAGCTAAAGTTCTCTCTCTTTTACTTTCAGGCAATTAGCTTGATGAAATGGCCTCTTTTTGTGTACCCTGGAAGTGTAAACCGATATCATAATGAAGTATATGATGTTTATTCTATTATTTTCACCTTCCCGGGTATGCAGGAATGCATAAGTAATGGCTGCTTTGTCTGGTGCATTTACTGATTCACAAGTGAACTATTTCTTAAAGATGCAGTGTGTGCGTTCTGAGGCTTGAGGTAAGCAACCCCTGACTTTGGGTTAACCTCCAAGGAAAGAACTCTACTAAAGAGGAGAAATTCCCAGGTAGTGGTGAGGGCGGGACTCTGATAGTCCAGCACCATCTAACTGCCTGCTGGCTCTGAGGTGGGTGAGGTGGTAACGTTGGAAGCACTGAGTCAGTGAAGACCCCGGGACAGCCTGGTACAGTGTCCAGCGATGACTGTGTCCAGGGAGCATCCAGGCGACCAAAATGTGGGCTTCATCTCCCCGGTTGGTTTTGGAACACCAGTTCAGTCTATACTCCTGGGTTAGAGCTGTTAAAGCTAGGGTTAAAGCTAGCCCTACACCATGTATTTCATTATACAACCATCTTTAAGTGAACTGCAGCCCCCACCTCAACAAAAAGTCTTGTCTTTTCAAGTTGCTAAACTGTCATAAGTTGTCAAGAAAATATTCTTTAACTTCCTACACAGGCCGGCTGACAAAGGTTTTGACCAGCGAGCCAAGAAAGGCAGCTGGTGCATTTCCAAAACTGTTTGTGTTCTCCGCTTGCAATATTTTAATATTTATTTTATTTCATTCATGAAAGTCTCAGGAGTAAAGGAAGAAACAAGTGTCCCAACTGGCAAGACAGAAAGAGAAAAGAAGGAAAAACAGAACAAGACAAAAACCTATCTTGGTTGAAAGTAGTTTATGGTGGGTTACTTACCAAGAGGTTGATTTCTGTTTCAGTTCCACATTCCAATCTCCTGCCATTCATCAATAACCCAGTTTGTATAACCCACCAAACACTTCCTGGGATTGTGTAGTCTGGGTCAATCCAACCCTCCCCTCTTTAATGTGAACCTTATTTGCTTTTCTCAAAAAAAAAATCACTTTTATAGCAAAGGGATCTCACTGACTTCTTAATGCTGAAGTGGACATGCACGTTTAGATTTGTTATATTTTAAAATTAATGTTTGTGATAGTCTTTTGTTACATATAAAATGTGTTTGCATTTCCTCCCAGTTCCTGGTTAAATAAAACCTTTTGGGAAAGTTTATTACTATATCCTGTAAAGTGATACTAATGTTACATAATTTTGAATAGTACCACAAAATGAGCTACTCAGAAATATTTCAGAAAAATTTACTTGATACCTTTCTTGCTAAAAATCTAAAGTTCATATCAGTCCTTATGTGGGGGTTTTCTCCTTAATTTTTACAACATTGAACTCTGTGTAAAATATAGACCTGAAACATAATAAATGCACATTTTCATTGCTCCTTGAAATGTTTGACTGTGTAGCTGCCACATCGCTGCTCTGTTGGAAATAGACTATTGTAAACTTTCAGGTGGCATTAAGTCTTAGGAAAGTTTCCTCCATAGCACTTCCTTGCTGAAACTTGTCACAATTTTTTTAGAGTACATTTATTCTATAACAATAATGACTTATATTTACCTTGCTCCATAGCTTTTGCAGTTCTTTCATATAAATTAGACCATATAAATAATCCTTTGCGATAAATGAGGCAATAATTTCATTAATACCCCAAAGTTACAGGGGGGATAAGTGAAGTTCAGAGAGGTTCAGTCATCTGCCTAAAAGTTACCAGTCATTAAATGCAAAGTTGGTCCTTGTCCCCATGCCTTGAACACCAAAAATCTGAGCACCTTTTGGCAGGCCACGCTGTTTCTTTTCTGGCTGCAAAGTCGCCATTAGCAGCAGCTCTTCAGAATCTCATAGCTCTTACCATAAACAAAACTTTCAATCTTTATTTATACTTGCGTAAGACTGAAAAATGAATGTAAACACACACACACCCCTTGATAAACACCAATAAAGAAAAGAGTAGAATTCATACTGCACGGTTACTTACCTACCTAAATTTAAGATAAATAATCTATATTTCATTATAAACATATGCTGAGACTGGAGAGATGTCAGCCACAAAACTGAAGTAGTTATCGAGATAATTCAAATTTGAGGTACAGAGCAAAGGCCAAAGGCAAAAGATCTCTTTTTAAGAGCTATTGGTTTGCATCCAAATTTTCCAGAGTCTAGGTCAAGTCTTTTCACCAAACATCTCTTCCATGGCCTTTGAACATGCCCTCTGCCCCATCCTTATCCCTTGCCACACATTCCCACAGAACTAACTCAACCCTGACCATCATTCCAGAATCAGCTCAAAGATCACTTCCCTTCCGGAACAGTGGCTGACTTCTATCTCTACCCTTGTTCCAAATACCTTCTTTATTTGATCTCAGCAAGCAAGCCTCATCCATCCCAGTAAAGGCCTCCTCCACCCTGAAGCCAGTGAAGATGGGATTTACATCCCAGAATTCGGAAAATACAAATTCTTTCAAGGGCGTGCCGCACTCATCTGTTGTTTCCTGCCCTCCTAACATGCCACGCTCGTGACTCAGAACCCTGAGCTTAGCAAGGCAGTTCTGGGTGGTTCTTTGAGAGAAACAGCCACCACTTTGATAAGAGACAGGCACCTGACCAATGGCTTGCCACTTGTAGAAGTGGCCTTGAGATGACAACTCTATCAAGTAAAACTACTTAAGCGGAAGCCTACGGGAGTAGGCAAAAGTCAAAGATAAAATCACACCAGCCATGATTTCCTATGGAAAAAACTATCCCTGCCTGAATTGGGAGAAAGAGAAGACACCAGAAATGGGCCCAAAACAAAGGATCCCCAAACAATGTGTAAGTATGATGTCCAAATCCCAGATGTGACATTACCTGAACTTGTAGGAGAATGAGGGGATGTGTCATCATTTCGTTTAGTCATTTATCCCTTCATTCAATGATTCATCCAATAAATACTATTGAGTCCTCAGGAGACAATGGCAGAAACAGATATCATCCCTGCCTTCATGGAACTCACAGTTTAGTGAGGGAGACACAAACATAATCACACCAAAAGACAAGATTGCATACTCTATAATACACATGGGAAGTATAAAACGGGGATAAGATGGGGACTCATAGTGGGATCTTGATATACAGAAAAGTGCTTCCATATAGAAGGTCTTACACAGAAGCCTGAAGAATGAGGTTATAGATGAACGTTTAGAGAATGGGGGGAGGGGTGGACACATTCCTGGAAACAGAATGAGCAAAGGCCCAGGAGTACAACACAGCTTAGCAGGTTAAAGGGCCATTGAACAGGCCAGCATGACTGGACCACTAAGAACTGGAAGTAAAGGATGTGTTGAAGCTGAGGACATAGGTAGGCAGTCCGTGTAGCGGCTTGTAGACCCCAGAAAGCATTCTGGATGCTACCTTCAGTCTAGTGCAAAGCGACTGAGGGGCTCTAAGCAGGAGGGGCTTTTGGTGACGATGTCACAGTTTGAGAAAGGCACCTCACTTTGTTAAGAAAGAAGCACACAGTGGTTTTCTTTCTTTAGGCCTGGTACCAGCTGAGCTCTAGGGAACCACTGCATCTTTGCTGCTGGAAAACACAGCCCTCTATGTGGTGTGTGAACCCAGCAGCAGGGTCCCAGTGCTGACGGAGGAGCTCTGGCCCAGCAGGGATGACACCAAAGACTGACTTTGGAGTCAGTTCTAAGAAACAGTGACTGTTCTCAGGAGAGCAAGACAGCCGCTCAAATGCTGCCACAAACCTAGAAGATGATGCACAGGCTCTGAATGAAATGGATGAGAACAGGTCCCAAGATCCATCAGCGGTCAGGTTCAGTATCTTGGAAAGCTGACTGGGCTACATGACATCCCCCTGAGTCACTGTCCTGCACCCTCTGACTGCTCAGGACCTACCCATTCTGAATCTCCTTGTGAGAGCACTTTGCTGGCAGGGCTTCTTAATGGTCTGTTTCCTCCACACAGCAGGAGGATCCGCAGAGCAGAGAAGCGGGGATCTTAAGGCACCACTGATCACTCAGGCCTGGTACTGTGCTGGACACTTGTAGGTGCCCGGTAATGTGGGTTTGTTTCATTTGTATTATGTTCTACAACACTGTTGCCACTGTGGATTTTTTTTCAATCTCCCTCTGTGAGTTCTTTGAGAGCAATGTCACCATGTTTGCATCTCCAGCTGGCACTTGATATAGGATTGATTGTTAAGTAATGCGTGGATAAAGTAATTAATATGAAGGTACTTCACAAATGCCAACCATCTCTCTAGAATCCTACATACCATCGGTATTCATTGATGAAAGATGCTCCCTTAACACTGACGGTTAATGCATTTCTACATTTTAATACACAATCAAAAAGAGAATGCATGTAAAAACTGCTGAACTCCAAATAAGGTCTATAACTGGGTTAATAGTAGTGAATCAATTTCCCAGTGTTGACAAGGTATGGTGGTTAAATAAGATGTTATCTTTGGGAAAGCTGAATGAAGGGAACAGGGGATATCTCTGAATTCGTTTCACAATTTCCTGTGAGTTTAAAACAGTTTTAAAATAGATTATAATGACTCAAAAAACAAATTTTAATTTTTTTGCTCTTTACCTCTTTATATATTTTTATATTTTTTACTTTTAATTTTATATCTATTTTGAGCATAGCTGAGAAAAATGTAATGATTTAAATGATGCTATCACACACTACACCAGCAAACAGGAAAGATAATGCCCTAATTCTGAGCACTGTTCTTTTGGTCCTGACAGGTTGGCATTTAAAATATGCTGGGAGAGGAACAAGAAGCATTACTTTTGCCTGATTCAAGCATATCCTCGAAATGGTAGTTTCATAAACAAAGTGCCGACGGCTATGATCTTCTCTCCTCTTCTCCTTTTATCCTAAGTCAGGTCAATAACAAGTATCTGTCTTCTGCAGAGCCCCGGTTTTGGAAGATAGAGAGCAATTACAGACTACAGGGAACTATTTGTGGAAAACTCACAGGAAGCCAGAGTGCCTATAAACTTCCTTCTGCTGAGCACCGTTCTTTGAAAAAAAATGTCAATGTTAGAAAAAGATGTTTTAAACAAATATGTTTAGTGTGTACACTATCATGGTGTTCCTGGAGTTTTTAAATTACATTTTCAAGTGTCCACTGTCAGTTACATGGATAACAATATGGGTCATGACTGCAAAAATCTGAAGCATGGTAGGCAATTTTCCTACTATTGGAAGATCTGAAAACCACCAATAAGAAATCCCTGTGTACACAGATTAAGGTGAAATTGCAGTTTATCTTAAACTGCTTAAACATGGAAGGTCAACAAGAACTTCCCCAGACTAAAAATCTGTAATTTCCAATACCATTCAATTAATAAGCTTCCTAGAAATCCAGATGATGAAAACGATGAAAAACCCTGTAGTACCATAAACATAAAAGTCAAATTCAAAGATAAATGACATTCCCCCATTTATTCATCCTTCTTTTTTTTCTGAAAACTGAAAACCTGTGAATAGGTACATCTAAGAAGAGTACCTGCTCAGAAGTCCCTGTGGTTTTGTGATAACCTGTTTAAATCAAGTTCAGCTCCAGGGATGGCACTGGGACATCATCTTAGCAACCCACAGGCTTCCCTGGAAAAGAGGCAGAAGGACCGTGTATGATAACCAGGTGCAAAAGAAGAATGCCTCTCTGATGGCTGGAAAAGCTCATTAGACAAGGGCATCCATCTTTACTTCTTCAGGATAACAGCCACACGCTGTAGAGACAGAATTTCACTTAATAAAAGAAAGGGAGGGGAAAATCCAAGAATGTTTTTAATATTTGGCTTATTGATTCACGAATCAAAGAAGAAGAAACTATAATTATCTCTGGTTCTATCAGAACTACGAGATTTCTTCCACACAATCTTTTGTGTGGCGGGAACAAAGCTTTATTCCAAAGAAAATTCACTTTAAAATATCCCCAAAGAGATAAAATACCCGCAAGATTCTACAGCTCTTTAATGCTTGCCATGGGCCAAATTGTGCAATTAGAATCAGTCACTTTAAGTGCTGAAGTCATATAATGCTAATAGATCACTTTATAATGCGAGCAGTTTTTAAAAGTCGTATTTAATTTTCCATTATCACTGGACTGAATGCTAGCTGTGTCCATACAATCAGTTAGAGAGTCTCAAGTCCAGAGAAGACGGACGGACGGCCACTTGCTAGGGCATTGCTCCACCCTGGCTTTCATTCTCAGGTCTGAACTGGAACTCTAAAAGAGACCATATTTCCACTTTCTTCCTAACTCTGTTTATTTTTATTTCCAAACCAAATGACAAGGGCTCCTTTTGGTTTTGTAATTATTTTATTTCAAAAGTACAGATTGAGACAAAATCCCCTGTGGGATGTGTGTGTGTGTGTGTGTGTGTGTGTACATGTGTGTGGTTTTCTTTAAGAAAATGAAATGAACCATAAAATAAGCCCTTAACAGTAACCTTAGAAATAAAACAAAATCATTTACAACACATGGGATTGTTGCAGGATATGTCAAGATTAGATGGTTTAAGGGAGCTCTCCTGAATGTGGAAGCAATTATCATGAAATTCATGACTCATTAGCAAACATTCCATATTGTTTCTCATTTCTGGGTCAATGTTATTAGGAAATATAGACTTAAGATTTAGCTGTTTCATTGACTTTAGAGCTAGATTAGAGATAGTTGAACCATATGATAATATTAATATAAAGCAAAGATTCCATGGTTTTGAAGTTCTTCACTTCTCAGACATAGGCACCTTGGTCCTTGAGTTAAGTATGAACGAAATAACCTCGAAAGCATATAGGTAGGAATGAAGTTGGTGATAGAAGGGTTGTCTGTAAATGGAAAGCAAGACTGCACGCTGCACATACGTACTGGCGGATGTCAGTTGGGATTTCGCAGACACGCTGCTTGGTATGCAAAATGGCTGGTGAACTCAAGTACCCAATACTGTATATAATGGGAACCAGATGTCTAACAGAGAGAGAAAAATATTTTATAGCAATAAATGTGACATTGACTCTTAAAGGGTTTGCTGCTTTTAAACAACTTCCCAATCTTTCCTTTTCCTCGTGTATTTTAAGGCAGATCGTGGAAAGAAACTATTTTCAGTTTTAAAGAAAAAGTGTTTAACTCACCATGAACTGCTAAACTGCATACGTAAGGGGAAATGATCTGAAAGAGATAATTTTGGAATTTATGAAAGCCCTGTGCCCCCCAATGCAAAAAAGAAAAAAAACTATTAAGGCTAATAAGGCATAATTCCTCCTGCCCTTTAAGAACTTAAATATACAAGATGTGATAAGATGCATACAGCTGTATGGGGACACGGCCAAAGCTGGCCCTGGGAAAGGGACACACAGTACTCTGAGGACTTAAAGGAGGCCCAGAAAACCCCTAGGGCTGGCAGGTCCCGTGAAGGAGGATCCCTCTGATTCATCCTGCTCGAGGCCTCCCATTGCCTCGTCTGCATGCACCAGTGTTGCGCTGGTGAAGGCCTCCAGCTCTGTGGCTTGCACTGCAGTGATCTCCCAGCAGTTCTGCCCTCAGCTGCCCCCCACCCACTCCCAATATAACCCTGATTTTGCTGCTGGGGTTGTTGCTGTTTAGTCACTTAAGTGTCTGACTCTCTGTGACCCCATGGACTGCAGCACACCAGGCTTCCCTGCCCCTCACTGTCTCCCAGAGTTTTCTCAAACTCATGTCCATTGAGTCAATGATGCCATCCAACCATCTCATCCTCTGTCACCCCCTCTCCTCCTGCCCTCAATCCCCTCCCAGCATCAGGGTCTTTTCCAATGAGTGGATACTTTGCATCAGGTGGCCAAAGTCTTGGAGCTTCAGCATCAATCTTCCTGCGAGGGCAGGGGTTCTGAAGCCTTGGTGCTATCAGGAAAGCTGGTTAAGTTGCAAGCTCTCTAGTCTGGCCTGGGTCCGCATCTTGCCTTGTCAGTTACTGGTTGTGACCTTGAGGAATTCATTTATCCTACTTCCTTCAAACCTGTATTTTTTCATCTGTAGGACGAGGATAGCCAAAATGCAGGTCTCACGGGCTTGGTGTCAGGAACTGATGAAGTCTGCGCAGAATGTGCTTGAAAGTCAGGACTCTGTTGGTGGAAACTCTTTTAGCTCTTCTACTATCAGTCATCAGATCCAGTTTTTTAAAAAACAAAATCTAGTGTGCTTATTTTGGAGTGCCAGGCTGCTCAGGAGCTGGTGTTTGCCTGTTTGTCTAATTCTTTCTCTCCATCCCCTCCCTCAAACACACAACTCTCCTCCCATCCTTGTCTGCTTATCACCATCAAAGAGGCCTTTGGGCTTCACCCCTGCACCTTTGCACAGGTTACCGTGCCTGACATGGATGCCTCACCTTCCACCTACCTACACAGCCAACGCCTGCTGACCCTGCTCTCTAGCAGATCTCTCTGTCTTCCCTGACATCCTATGAAAAAAAATAAATAAAGTGTTCCCTTTATGAGGCCAGTGGTTGCAAACTCAGGGTGCACACAGATAGCATAGCTAAGTGAAGCAGGACAAGGTGATGCAGTAGGGAGTGATGGGGACTGTGGCAAAAAGGAGAACCCCTGCCCTAGCTAAAGGGTCAGCCACTCCTCACTGTTGCCGTGAGAAATGAGCATTCAGTATTGCCAAAACTTCCACTGCTTCAAGGGAAGAAACCTACATTTCCACCTGAAATCTCCAGTCATTAATTGTTGACACCTAAAAGGATTTTTGTTTCCCAGGTGGCACTAGTGGTAAAGAACCCACCTGCCAATGCAGGAGACAGAAGAGATGAGGATTTAATCCCTGGGTCAGGGAGATCCCCTGGAGAAGGAAATGGAAACCCACCCCAGTATTCTTGCCTGGAGAATCCCATGGACAGATGAGCCTGGAGGGCTACAGGCCATAGGGTCACAAAGAGTCAGACAGGATTGAAGCAACTTAGCACACACGCCGAAAGTTTATTAACGCTATAACTTCGGGCCAGAAAAAACCCTCTGGGGACCAAATGGCTAACTGTATGCAGACCTTGGCTCTTGAGTCACCAGACTTAGGATTTCCTTACAGGTGCACACCTCCGCTCTTTGCCTATAATTGTTAGCACACCTACTTCTCCAAGAAGGACAAGGAGCATGTTGGGTGTTCTTTATCTTTCCAATGCCTACAGCGAGTGGCTCAAAAAAGCATCTCAGAGAATTTAACATTGATGTTTCCTAAGCCTGAAAGAAAGGGTAGGGTCTGCAGGTGGTAGGTCATTCCAGGCAGGTCAAAGAATCAAGGAGTTCCCATTCCCAAAGTCCCTCTTTCTACAGAGAAAAGATTTTATAGATATCATCAGCCTCGGTCAGTATCTGACTTCCTTAGAACTGGCTAGGACTCTTCCTACAAAGTTTCAAAGTCTACTCCATGATTAGCAACACTGGAATCAGTCCTGAAAATATAAACCTAGTCTATAAACACAGACTACATATAAACTTAATCTGTACCTGGCACGTGAGTGAATAACTCAATGAATGAGCTAAATCTTCCTGCCAAAGCCCCCACTCAAGGGTCAGACATGACACTGTCTTAATTTTGTTGGAAGGTAACCAGAGAGCAAATGCTGGGTCAGAGACATGTTGTCTCTGAAACTGTGGATAAGAAGAAAATGGTAAAGAATGAGATGTGGACAACTCAGAAGATTCAGCAAAAGCAATGACAGTATGTTTTTTAAACTTTTTGAATACCCACAGTCTTTGATCTGATGAGGTCCTTACTTCAAGGAATGAAAAGTGAAAGTGTTAATCACTTAGTCATGTCCAACTCTTTGTGACCCCATGGACTGTAGCCCACCAGGCTCCTCTGTCCAAGGGATTCTCCAGGCAAGAATACTGGAGTGGGTTGTCATTCCCTTCTTCAGGGGATCTTCCCGACCCAGGGACTGAACCCAGGTCACCTGCAATGCACGCAGATTCATTTACCATCTGATCGACCAGGGAATAATCATACATAAATGCTTGGCTATAAGTATATTCACTGCAGCTTTGTTTATAATGTTGAAAAAATATATGAATTCTTACATGAGCAGTAATAGAGGATTTACTATTATTAATATTTATTAATTAATAAGTCATTGTTAATAATTTGCTGTTATTAATGACTATTATTAACAATAGGTAAAATCTATTGAACTCTTATTTATGTGGCAGACTATGTACTTGGAACATTGGGTTCATTTTATCACTTAACTATAATATTGTATCCATCTCACAGATGAGGACTCTGAGACACAAGAGTGTTTAAGTAATTGGTCCAAATCACATAGCACAGGCATTTGAACTCAGTGCTTATTCAATACCAGAGCTTAAGCAGGATCTTCCCCTTCTCCTATAAATAACTGACATCAATTGTGGTCACTGTGAAGTCACCAAAATTATAATCTAGGAAAATATCGGATGATACAGAAAAAGCTTATGTAAAGTGGAAAAAGCAGGTTGCAAAAAAGGTTCATCTTGCTCTGGCATTGTTAGAGGAAAATATCAGAATCTGTCAGACACTGCTCCATCACTGAAGCAGGATTTGAAGTGAGAAGAAAGGCTACCTCACAAAAGTCACTGCAGGGTCAGTGTCAGATACAAGGAGTACCTCTCGCATCCTTCCATTTGTTCCTCTGCTTCGCACCCTGTGTCTCATTTACTTGTCTCTTGCAAACCACCTTCTTCTGTAATCCCACCTCAGTGTAACCCAGCTGGGGCCTGAGATTCCCCCTTGCCCACTAAGCTGGGGTCCAGGACTAGAGTTCTCTAGTGGCTGATCCACAGAACAGTAAATGGTCTGGAGGAACGCACTGCCCATCTAAGGAATAATTTTATTTTTCGTAACTAAAAACCATAAATATGTGGGGAAAAGATGGGAAAGATCCACATCAAGGTATTAACAATGTTTAAATGTACATTTTTCTCCTTATGTTTGTTTCTCTATGCATTCTAAGTTTTCTACAGCAGATACAAATTATAGCTGAACAGCAGACCCCACCTGAAAGTCATCGCATGTAGAGCAAGACCTCACCTTGAAGATGTAAAGTTTTACTGATGGGACTTCTCTGATGGTCCAGTGATAAAGACTTGGTCTTCCAATGCATGGGGACCAGGTTCGATCCATGGTTGGGGAGCTAAGATTCCATATGCCTTGCAGCCAAAAAACCAAAACGTGAAACAAGCAATATTGTAACAAATTCAATTTTAAAGAGACTTTTACAAATGGTTCAAATTAAAAAAAAAAATCTCTAGAAGAAACAAAAACTGTTGTATTGATGGAGATGCTAGGCATTGACTGCACCAAGGCCATTGTTCCATAACTACTCACTGAGCTAATGGCTCCTAGGACAGACAAGACAGAGCAGAGAAGAAAGGCCTGAGCTACACGGAATGTAAGCCATCACAGGACCACAGAAGGTATAGCAGACAGAAAAGTGAAGTCTTTGAAAGAAAGGACAGTTGTGGAACCACGGTGGAGCAGGAGAAGAAAAGAAAAGTAACCGGAGAATGAAGTACTGAGGACAAACATTTGGGCTGAAATAAAGCTGGCAAGAACACCCAGGAATGTTACCCACTGCTGTCTTACTTATCTTTCAATTCTCCCCAAATTGTACATTGCCACGGGCCTTCCTAATCATGCTATGCTGGTGGCCTTTCTGTAGGCAAGTGTTCATCTTGTCTACCACCTGGTACCTGTTTCCCTACCACCTTGCTCACCTGGAGAATAAATATTTCATTCCTTTTCACTAATACTTCATTGAACCTTTCATAAGTCCAACTAGACAGGAAGCTCCTGAAGACTGGAACGTTGTGATGAGAGATCAGCAATTTTAAGAGGTGTCCACAAGCTTTCTAACCCTCTTCAAATCTAGAAACGGGGACTATGTGCTCTTGCCTTGAACCTGAGCTGAGTTGAGTGACTGGTGGACCAGTGATGGACATTGCAGCCTTTGCTTGTTCTCTTGGGGTGCTGTCTTTGGAAACCTGAGAGGCCAGGAAAGGAGCATAAGAGCAACGCTGTCACGAAGCTCAGGTCACATGGAATGACCAAGCGCTCCAGCTGACAGTCCCAGTGGAGGACGCAGCGGAGAAGGGCCAGCATCAACCATCACACCCGTGAGCGGGGTGGTCTCAGCGGTCACTCCAGTCTCTGCCATCTCATCCTTCTGGAAGGCTCTTTGAGACCCATCCCGCTGAACTCAGCAAACGCTCAAAACCATGACAGATAATATAAAGTGTCTGCTGTGGTTTTATGTGTGTCTATGTCAGGGTGAATCTGTCATGTAGAAACAGATAACTAGAGCAGGAACTGTTGGTTCTCAACAAATACATGTTACAGTTCATTCAACAGCAGATAAGGGACAGCAACGTTGTCTTTTGATCTTTTTCTCCCTTTTTGTCTTACTCTCCATTATTTTCTGTTCTACAGTCAGGCTCTCCTTATATCTTCACTCTCTCTCTCTCTTTCTTTCTCTCTCTCCAAATCCACAATTTTCTCTCTGGAAAAGAGAACTGCATCCAGAAAGTCAGGCTTCTCTTCATACCTATAAAAGGACTTTCCCCTTCTCTTCTGGAGTGTACGTGCATGTGTGTGTGTGTGTTAGCTGTTCAGTCATATTCGACTCTTTACGACCTCATGGATTATAACCCCCCAGTCTCCCCTATCCACGGGATTCTCCAGGCAAAAATATTGGAGTGGGTAGCCATTCCCTCCTCCAGGGGATCTCCTGATCCAGGGATCGAAGCCAGGTCTCCTGCATTGCAGATGGCCTCTCTGCCACCTGAACCACCAGGGAAGCCCTCTTTTGGAGTAAAAGAGCCCAAATTCTTTATAAAAACAAAAACAAAAACAAAAAAAAAAACAAAGAACTGTTCTCCTTTTCCTGTTCTTTGCTGACTTTATTCCTCCTTCTCCAATGATCTTTGAGTCTTCGGTGTACATTTCAGGTTGTAAAGATTAGGAACAAGCTACTCTAGCCATGATGCTCTTGGTTATAGCCTTACCCACACCTGGAAAGCGCGGCTGTTTTGGCCACCTTGGGATCGTCCTGCGGCTGTCCCACCTGTCAGCTGCAGAAGTCCCAGCTCGCTTCCCCAGGCAGTACAGGGGGGTCCGCAGACAGCAGCCACATCAGGAGCTTGAGCAAGCGGGGTGGTCAGAACGGCTGTGATGAGGATGCTGAGTGCCGCTTCCAAAGGGGTCTCATAGGAGAGATGCTCAGAGGTTGTAATCTGGAGATGACTCACCTAGCCCGGGGAGGCACGAACGGTCACCGAACAGCTGAAAAGAAATGGAAGCTGAGAGATGGGCACAAACCAGACCAGAAGATTCCCCCGCCCCTTGTGCGCAAGGGTGTGCGGTCCATCTGCGCTGCCCCGCAAGGATCAGCCCACGCCCCGACCTGGAAACACCTCCTACTGGCATCCCCTGTGCGCGCACACCGTCCGAGCCGTGCGGCTGCAGGCACGCTCGGGGATCCCGGAGGCGCACGGAGCGGCCCAGCAGAGAAAGGAAAAAGCCACCCCCAGGAATGGCAAACACGCTGCTACGAGGACCACGTGCAGGCTTGGCCCAGCACACCAGCAGCAGGCAAAGTAATATCATCTCAGGTCAAGGAGAAAACCCACAGCCCAAAATAGCCACCCTCCCCAGTTGCCGCTGGGTCTAAAATTATACCATGGAAGATTTATTCCTTTGCACACCTCACTTTCCCTGGGGGCCAGTCTGGGTGGGGGCAGGGACCCGGGCACCCATATGTCTTCACATGAAGGTGTAAAAGGCCTGACAGCTCCGCGGAGTTATGTGGGGGCGGGAAAGGAAGGGAGGTGTTGAAAGGAGTGGAACAAGGCGAAGGAAGTGTTGGTGAGGAATACCAAAAGGAAACTTCTCCTATTTCAGAGTTTTACCCAGAAGGAAGCTAGCTGGCAGCGACATCATAAAACCAAGGCCTGAGCGATTTGCCAGTAAATCTGAACCATGCATGTAAACAATTCAAATCATTCATTCCTTGAAATGCCTTTATAATACATCATTATGTAGAGTTGGACACGCCTCTACTTCAAATTGCCCAAAGGGTGTTGGGGTAAGGGGTGGGGAATGGCAGTCGGAGGGAGGAGGAACAAATGAAGGGACAATTAGAAAGTATAACAAGAGGAAACAGAAAATGTCAGACTGGAACACAAAAGGAAGCTACAGGCAGGTAGTCAGACCATCCTCAAGCAAAGTCACCATTTCTGGGGCAAGATGTCCTCAGAAATTCAGGCAAGGCCTCTGTCTTTACATACAAAAGTTTGATTAACCTGACCCTAGAAGATTAAGCTGTAGACAAAATAAAAACAAATAATCATTGTTGGCAATACACCTCCAGTCTTCTGTCCCAACAACAACCAGCTCCATCCTCTTCTGTCTTTAAAGTCCTATAGACAAGAATGTCAGAAAGGTACCCCTCTCCTCCTTTCTTAAGCTACCTGTGGAGCAGAAAGCCAAGTACATGGATCCCATGGATGAGCGTTAGGTAGAGGCAAGACTCCAAATAGGGAACAGTAGAAGGATAAGAGCAAGAAGGAAAGAGAGCCGAGTGCTGTGAAGGATGGGCTCCCGAAAGAATGAGACACATGTTCACACCATTTGGCCATTTATAAAGGGCTGTCCTTTAACCCGACCTCCAGTCCTCCCGACTCGGTGAAGAAAGGAAGGTTTAGTCATCTTTGTATGAATGAGAACACGGTGAATGAGAGAAATGCAGCGACTTGGCCAAAGTCATACAGCTGGCTATTTAGGGACATGGACAGGTCTTAACAGCTGAGTCTAACTGATTAAATCCCCTCTTCCTTCTACTCTAATAGTCTTTGGAGTTACTGAACCCAGGGATTCAAGAAATGTTCCTCCTGGGTCTGTTAGTAATACACTGATGATTTCTGTAACTAAGATTTCCCTTCTTAGCCTTGATTCATTTTTTCACTAAGCCACAACTGAATCTCAACTAGAGCCAGGCCTTGATCTAGGAGTTGAAACTAACCTACGTGGGGATATCACATAGATGATTCCTTGATGGTCAATCTCAAATGTCCCCTCTGCAGGTGGATATTTGGCCAGGCGACCTCAAGTGGCCCCTGGCATCCTTTCCTAGTGACAATTGTCTAATTTTCCCAGAATGTGTAAGACATCGGAAATGATGTAGATCCTATCTTTATCCACTGTTTTACTACTTGTCTTCTCTCTCTCTAGAAAATGAGGTCGTTCAGAGTAAGGACCTTCTCTTATTCAAATCTGTCTCTCCAACACTTAAAACAGTTCCTGCCCAGAATGGGTACTTAAAAATATCTGTGCAATAAATGTCACTGAAAATCACAGAGCACTTTTCCAGTGCCTGCTATGTGTCCAAAGCAGTATGAGACTGTTTGCCTCAGCCCCAGTCCGAGGGGGCTTAAAATTTAATCAGTATTACACATCTAAATAGAAAGTACATGAAGAAGACAGGATTTTAATAGTGGCAGAGAAAGGACCTGGAGAATTAAAGCTCAATTTGAAATGCCCGTACACTGTACCACTTAATGCAAGAACAAGGGCCATCTTGTGATATTAAAAGGTAACAAATTTAAAATGAATAAAAGGAAACACTTTTTTAAAACAGCATATAATCTACCTGTGGAATTCACTGCCGCAGGATATTATTGAGGCAAATAGTCTAGCAAGATTCAAGAAAGGATTAGACATTTATATGAATAGGAATAATATTGGCAGTTACACTAACTAGGTTAAAAAGTTACAAGGCATGTCCGTCCTGGGCTCCAGGGCATAACTGCTCACCAGCTGGGGTGAGGAAGGAATTTCCCCTTGTGATAGAGCATTGCATAATTGGCCAGATGCACAATGGCTGGTATTTTTGCAGTCTTCTGTAACAGGGGTAGAGACCACTGCCCAGGGGAAGTTTCTGCAGAAGTCAGACCAATGACCTCTTACCATGGTTATTTCTGTATTCTTGTTATACAGTCCTGAATAGACGGTAGAGAAAACACATAAATTTGGACGGGATTTGTACCTGAAAAATTTTTAACTTCAGAAAACAGAAAAGGTAAAAATAAAAGTTATTTTCTTTTTGATGATGAAACTATCTCAGAAAATGAAATCATACTCTAGCTGTAATCTTATTAGTGGCATAGCCAACAGCTCTAGGAGGCTACCTGTGCAATTCCAAACCTCAGCAGGAGTCCCGGGAAAATCGTGTATAAGGGCATCATCCATCTATCTTTCACAGCCATCTAACACTATGCCTTCTGCGTGTGCACTTAACACATATGTGTTTAATGAAAGTGCATTTTTGCAGACGTGGGAGGAAAGCTGTTCATAACACAGTCCACTCATATTGTGAAGCTTTTCTCTTTGTTACAGAATCAGTTACACTGCCAGGCACTTCCTTTAATTCTTATAATGCATGCATGTGAGTGCTCTAAGTTGCTCCAGTAGTGTCCAACTCTTTGCAGCCCTACAGACTTGCCTGCCATGGGTTTCTCCAGGCAAGAACCTTGGAGTGGGTTGCCATGACCTCCTCCAGGATCATCCCAACCCAGGGATCGAACTCACGTCTCTGACATCTTCTGCAATGGCAGGCGGGTTCTTTACCACTAGTGCCATTTGGGAAGCCCCTTAAAATGCATATTCTCCATTTTTTCTTCATCCTAAGGTGGAAAACCAAAAAGGCAGTTGTCAGCCATGCATTGGAATACAAGTCTCGTTAATAACATGTGATCACATTAAAGAAAACATCAAAACTAAATTATTCATTATACTAACTTACTTTACAAATCTTAGCTATGCAGGTGTAGATAAGACTCTGAAGAAACAGTATCAGTGTTTGAATGATTTAAGAAAGAATACCTCCCATACTGTGGGACAAAGAACATTCTGCAAGCCAAAACATAAAGGGTAATTTTAATTTAAATCCTCAAACCAGAAATGAACCCAAAAGGTTTCAAAGATCTCTAAATAAGAGTAGATAGATATACAATAAAATGTATATATGGTAATACGATGGGATCTTGTTACTCACGGATTCCTCATCTGTGTGTTCACTCAATCAAAATTTGATCCACAGTTAGATGAATCTGTGGATTTGGTACCCACTGCGATGGAAGGCTAATTGTACTACATCATCTTACATACGGGGTTTGAGCATCTGCAGATTTTGGTATCCTCAGAAATCCAGGAAACTATCCCAGATGGACACAGAGAAACAACTACATTAGTGGTTTTTTTTCTGGAGAGAGAGAATCAGAGATGGACTGTAGTTATCATTAGTGTTTTCAAATATGTTCTCACACAAGGACCCACCCTACAAGAAAATTCTCAAGTCACTTTGGACACAATCTTTTCCATCTGTGTACAAAAGTTGCTCTCTTAAGATTTGCTTCCTTACATTCAATCATTAATACTTAGATTTTCTTAGTAGAAAATCAGACACATGAGATCTAATTCCCACCCAGAGGAAAACCTTAAACATTTAAGGGGTGTTTTAGACAGCTATCTGTCATTTTATTTAGTGCAGGATGAGTCTTTTAAAGTTTGGCTGTTTTCTCCTGGTTCAGGTTTTCCTACTTATTTTTTCATGTGATTACCATTAAGAATAGGGCTTGTCAGATTTTTGTTTATTGCTGTTGGGTTGTTTTTGATTTGAGGTGTTTTTTCCTGTATTTTTGGTGGCTGATGTTTGTTTTTTACTTGAAATTAATTGCATAGCACAAGGAATTATATGTTGTGGAAGGTCTGTTGTCAACTAGGATGGGGTTCAAATTTCACCCTAGAATATTACTTTAGATAAACCAATTTCTATTCTTTCCTCATCTGCAAATTGGAGCTATAATAAATTTGCTTAGTCTGATGAAGAGATAAAGGATACATGACTATACAGCATTTGCCACATTGCCTATCATATATTAAGCAGACAATAAATTTCATCTACTTTATAACTGTGGATATTTTGCCTGCATATTTGTAATCATTAAGAATGCATATCCTATTTCAATATTATTATATCAGCTGCATAACAGTAAATATAAAGAAAATATTTTATACTTCCATTTCCCATATTGGTAGGTTTATATTAGGTTCTAACTATTGTAAGCAATACTTTGATGAACATCTTCAAGCATTATCTTTTTGGTACTGAGAACAGACTCCCAGAAGTAAAATTATCTAGTCAAGGGCTATTTAAAAAGCCAGTGGCTCTTGACGCATGTGATCAATTGAGTTTCCAAATGGGGTTTTGCAAATATACCCCCATTTCAGCCATATAGAAGTGCCAGTTTCACAACTCTTTGGTGAACAATGGGAATTACTATTTACCAGCAACAAAAATGAAAAAAATAATAATAATAATGAAAAGACTCTGTACAAGCAAGCTCTGCTGTTTCCAGATCTCGGAAAATAAATATTCTGTGAATGGTACAAATTTCCATTGCTTCAACAGCAGCAAGTTTCCTTCCAAGTGTTTTCTCAAAGTGTTGCATATAACCTCTCAGAAACTTTTCAGCCCACAGTCACACACCTTGTAGTTTTCAGGCTGAGCAAAGTCACATAGGGGAAGGTGCAGTTTCCTGATTTTCCTGCCAGCTGTCCAGTGGTCCCGTGAAAACCAGCGATTCAGCTGTCGCCACTAGCATGAAGGCACTGCACGCAGGACCATTCCCAGAGGAAATGAGACCTGGTGAGACTCATATATAAATATTTTCTTGCAAGGTGGCATACTGGAGAGTGGCACAGCCCCCTTCTGACCACAAAACCTGGAAGGTGTAACCCAAGGAGGCATATCACCTGAGCCTTGAAAGAGATAATCTGAGGAGGAACAGTTGGTTTGTGCAGCTTTGCTAGAGACTAAATAATAGCTGGGTTTGTGGGAAGAGAGGAAAGAAAAGAAAGAGACTACTTTGGCCCTTGGTGGCGAGTTACTGCATGTGAGAGCTGAGGGATTGACAACGTCGAAATGGAAATTTTCTAACTCAAGGGGACCAAATAGACTTTTCCTTCCCTTTCCACATCAGTGCCCTGCTGACACCCTCTTTCTCTTTAAACAAATCTTGAGGAGCCCTAAGTTTCATTTGAAATCTGTGTGGGCATTGTTCTAACAAGAAAACATCTGACCTCCCTGCTCATCCACACCAAACTCTTCAACAAGAAATCTCTTTTAAGATGCTATCACTTAGGAGGTTAGTTCAGCAGCATCTCCTGGCTCACTCACAATGCAACATTCACAGAAAAATTCAAATCAGAGTTGTGCCCTTTTGACATTTATAGATGGTGAAACATTATTTATTAAATTCCAGAATCTGGTGTGGGTAAACAGCTAAAAGGATTAGTGACTCCAAAGGTGGGGATCATTGGCATGGACGCCTGCATACCTGAGTATGAAGTACACCCAAAAGCAAGCAACATGGTAGAAGGGATAAAGACTCAGCCTCCCATCAATACTACCTGTGTGATCCTCCACCAGCAATGAACCTCTCTGGGCCTTTGTTTCTACTCTGTTAAGTGGAGACAGCAACACCGGCCTTGCACAGTTATGTCAGGAAAGTGTCAGCTCCCAGTATAGGGGAGATCTTTATGTCCATGGGCTTCCCTGGTGGCTTAGAGGGTAAAGCGTCTGCCTGCAGTGCCGGAGACCTGGGTTTGATCCCTGGGTCGGGAAGATCCCCTGGAGAAGGAAATGACAACTTATCCCAATACTCTTGCCTGGAAAATTCCATGGACAGTGGAGCCTGGTAGGCTACAGTCCATGGGATCACAAAGAGTCACACATGACTGAGCAACTTCACTTTATGTCCACACACATGTGTCCACATGCATATGTGAGTACATGTGTACGTGCACTTGAGTTTTTGAAAATCAATTACTCCTCTCCCTCTTTACAGCTCACAAGGTGAGTTTTGAAAAGTCAATCAAGAAAGGAAGGAGAGAAACATATTTTCCTCTCCAAGAAAAATCAATTACATGTCAAATATGAACTGTTCCTGGGAGTAAATTTTTTTAATGGGTTAAAGGCTTGGCCATTACAGACCTCCAATATGTAATTTCTAAGAAAGGACCAGGTAATATTTTTTTTAATTAAGTGGAAGATAAAATGCTCAAACCAGTGGATCCATTCAGAAACCACTTTTTTAGCCATTTTCCGGAGCTTCCCAATTGCATCATGCCTTTTAAGAGGCCTGACTTAATAGCACTTTACTTTAAACCTTCATTTGTGAAAAGCATTAATTTATGATAGGGCTGATTAAAGCAATGGTATCTTAAGCAATAATGATTTCAATTATTGGACTTTCACCAATGGGCATTATTCTGACTTACTCTCCATTCTTTCCCCATTTTGATTCACTATAACAGAACAGATGTAATTTTGAAAAGTTCCCACACAAACGTAGTATCAGAAGGAAAGGTATAGACAGATAGACTGCTGTACCCTTTTTGATGATGTGAGGATGTTGTATTTTAATATGCTTTGACAAACTAGAGCCCCAGTGGGCTCCTATCCGATACCATGAGGATTATCCAGAACTCCAAGACCACTCTAATGCCCCTGGAGCACAGAGAAGTCATAGCAATGAACGTAGCAAAGACCAACCCTCCAAGCCTAGTACCTAGAAGCGCACCTTCTCTTTTCATGGACCT
This sequence comes from Odocoileus virginianus, assembly GCF_023699985.2. Taxonomy (NCBI): domain Eukaryota; kingdom Metazoa; phylum Chordata; class Mammalia; order Artiodactyla; family Cervidae; genus Odocoileus; species Odocoileus virginianus. The sequence continues at coordinate 47,746,536 of NC_069689.1, read as the reverse complement.
GGAGAAAACAGTTAAGCCCACACTCAGATCTTTAACTCCATTTGAAACTAGCATTGATGCAAAGCAGACCAAAGATTCCCTCCTGATCCGAAAGCCTGTCCCATGGACCAGGCTGGTAAATTGAAAAGTGAAATTGGCCTGGAGTCATATGCTAGGGAATGGTGGCAACTTGGAAGGAACCCTGAGTAATGGGGGCAGCTGCTCCTGTGCCTCAGCTAAGTGTCACCACGTGCAGCTGTGGCCCAAAGCCTGCCACATCTCAGGTGTCACAAGAATGCAGAAACCCAAACTGCTATGTGAAGCTGAAGTTTCTCCCTTTCTGAAGGTTAGGCAAGCACCGGCCAAACCACCTAGAGGCCAACTCTGCTCGGATTCCTAGTGGGTCACAAGTGGTCAATACATCTAGTTACTGGGGGGAAATATGCCACACCTTTTTAATTTTAACACAGTGTCTTTATTCCACTATTTCACAAACATTTAGCAGGAATATATTATGTGCGAAGAACTACATGCTGGGTGAAAGCGAAAGTCGCTCAGTCATGTCCGACTCTTTGCCACCCCATGCAGTGTACAGTCCATGGAATTCTCCAGGCCAGAATACTGGAGGGGGTAGCCTATCCCTTCTCCAGGGGATCTTCCCAACCCAGGGATCAAGCGTAGGTCTCCCACATTGCAGGTGGATTCTTTACCAGCTGAGCCACAAGGGAAGCCTGGGTACTGGGAACCAAAAAGAGAACAGGACCTTTTATCTGCCATCAAGGAACTGACAGTCTAGCATTTATATACAGGAACTATGGAGGGCTCTCCTGGTGGCTCAGCTGGTAAAGAATTCACCTGCAATACAGGAGACCCTGGTTGGATTCCTGGGTCAGGAAGATCCACTGGAGAAGGGATAGGCTACCCACTCCAGTATTGCTGGGCTTCCCTGGTGCTCAGCTGGTAAAGAATCTGCCTGCAATTCGGGAGACCTGAGCTCAATCCTTGGGCTGGGAAGATCCCCTGGAGAAGGGAAAGGCTACCCACTCCAGTCTTCTGACCTGGAGAATTCCATTGAGTATACAGTCGCAAAAGAGTCAGACACCACTGAGCAACTTTCACTTTCACTTTTCATGGAGGATTTAGGGTTTAAAGTTTTGAGAAGAAATAACCTAACATTGGGGCTCAATCTATCACATTCCTTTTTTGTATTTAGCTCCCTTGTTATCTTTTAATCAAGTTAGTTTGTCCCTATGTTCTGCTTTGAAGCTCTCTTTGAATTTGAGGACTACTGCCAGGATTTCTAAAGTCCGTGTTGGGTGTCTTCCCATTAAAACCCCAACAATGATTGGAAGGGAATATTCCAATTGTACCTTGACAGTTCATCTCCATCAAATTAACTTTACAAATTTCTTAGTTTGGTGCTGTTAACTGGACGCTTGCATGATTTGAATCTAGCTAATCAATGCTGCTATAGTTTTTTATGAGAGCTGACCAGCAAATGCTTTATGTGTTAATCCCTCTAGAAAATCACCTCAATAACTTATTTAACTTTTGGTGGGGGGAGGAGGGAATTATAGAAATCCCAAGACACAAATGAAAGCGTTTGGGTCCAACCCCTAGAATTTTTTCAGTCTCACATTTGAAAAATGTTGTGCTTAATTGCTTTACAGAAGAAAATCAGATCAAAGTTAAGATTCTTCTTTTTAAACTTTGTAATTATTTTTCAGACTCCTACTTGAAATGCCTTAAAGTACTTCCATTGAAATGTATATAGATTTTCCTCTCTTTCTTTTGAATTTGCTTTGACTTTGCTGGGTTGCCTAAAGTCCTCAAACATCACCATCACCTGCATGATACAGAAACAGACAAAACGGGTGGGGCATGGTGCTAAGAGCCCGGCACTGCACCTATTTAAAAACAATATTTGATACATTCTGCAGCTCAAAAACAGGCAATTACGGGAGGTGTCATTTCCTCGCTTGTTTAGAATTTCCAGTCAACCCTTTGCCTACAGATCCCCTTTCCATCCTCTCTTCCTCAGCCTGTCCTCTAGCGATGTACAGCTTCTCAGGGAGCACTGAATCACGGGTAGCATGCTCTGCCGGCTGTGGGTACCAGATGCTGGGGCACATCTAACCCTTTGCACTTGTTTAACACAACAGGCAATTCTACAAGGTCACTGACTACCTTAGTTGAAGCTTCTTTGCTGACTCATCTCCAAACACATTATGTGACGGATGAAGGAGAAGAGACTGAGAGAGAGGAGCTGATTTCCCCACGTCACACGGTTAGCACTTAGACTTCCTTAGAGTGTTCCCCTCTCTGCAACTCACAGTCATAGTACTGTAGGAACCACGTCTCAAACAGAAATTTACTTTGGCCTCACAATAAAAACTAACGTACGATAAAAGTGTGGATGGGCTCCGTTTTGTGCCAAGAGCTTGCCCATCAAAGACAGAGACTCAGCAATGAATGGGAAGAAGTCTAATCCTGATCCAATCGCCTGTTGATAATCCATCCTCCCTGAGTTGATGCCCAGACAGATCACTGACTGAACGTTGCCTAGACTGTAAGTGGAGGAACCTTAGAACTTTTTTCCCAACTTTTGTTTTACAGAGGAGGAAATCGAGGCCCCTGAAAACCATAAAAGCTAATTCACCCCAGAGGCAGATCCAGAACCAACGATGCTGATCACTGACCTGTGTTCACTTCCATGCCTCCACCTAATTCCGATTGCAGCCTAACACGGGAGCCCAACCTGTCATGTGGATTACCCATATCTCCTCTGTCATCCTTCAGGTAAGTTAGTTTGTCCCTGCACTCTGCTTTGAAGCTTGTGTTTTAATTTGAGAACCAGTCCCATGAATACTAAAGTTCATGTAATGTACACTCCATTAAAATCCCCAACAATCAGACAGTAGTCCCGGGACCCAGAGTTTAGCATGCAGTGACCGGCACAGTATACACATGGGCCCCAAGGGACAGAGATTGGAGAAGTCTCAGGAAAGAGGAGCAGAGGATGAATGGAATCTCCATTCCCAGCTCTTGGGTCCCGCCAAGCACTGGGATAAAACATGGAAACTGACAAGTACACAGAGCACCATATACCCAGAGCTCTGACTTTTTCAAGACAAAGGCAGAGAAGTGGAATCATAGAGAGAGACACTGAGGTTAGTGTCTGTACCTTTACCAGACTAGTGGGTTTTTAAGGCTTCCTATAGATATATTTAAAATAGTAGCTGCAGTTTATATGTCTTTTCAACGACCTTATAAATCAACAGTATTCAGTAACCTTAGCTGAAACTATAAATGGCTGCTGGACCCATTAAAGAAGAAGCAAGTTAGATCTTCTATTTTTTTAAATGTGGTCTTCCAGGAAGCTGCCTCTGGACATAAGTACAGAAAATTAACACAATAAGTAAAGCATTATAGAACAGCTATTAACTGATTACACTAATAAAAACCAAATGGGGGCCTTAATGCTGCTCCTCTGGGAGAGAGGGACAGATAAAATAAACAACAGGAAAAGAATATGGAGTAAAGGAAATTGATTTTAAACAAAAATAATACAGAAACCTCCCACTACGTAAAAAAAAAAAAAAATCAGATCTCTAGCTTCACTTTGGGAAAGATAGAAAAAGTTTTCACTCTGCCTTGGCGAGGCTTAAGTTTGATACTAATAAGCATGTTCTCTAGGCTAACAAATTGGAAAAGCGAAGGCGTGCTGACAAGGAAGTCCTTAAATGCCAGGCACATGGCCACAAGGACTATCTACTGTATTATCCAAACAAGGAGCCCTTCTGGTCCCCCTTAGTGGAAGATGAAATCTAAACATTCGGAGTCCCAGGTTCATCGAGGTGGGATGAAAGGGCGATTCCGGTGATATTTGGCATTCATGGCAAAGACCACGCCAGACAGCAGAGAAGAAATGAGTAACAGTGTCTCTCTCCTTGGGAGGTGGTGGTGGGCAGGCACGGTTTAAGGATGGCACTCCTAGGTAAGCACTGACTGTTAGCTAAATCCTAAAGTCCTTGAGTGGACTTGGGGTTAACTATGTAGAAATTTATAGTAAAGAGGGTATCTTCTTCCCATTTTGTTACCTGTAATGTGGCCCAAATCCTTCCCTTCAAACCTAGCCAGAAGCCAACAGTTTGTTTCAGTAACTGCCCACTAGTTGCCAAGTGTCCTCCAAAATGCCTTATACATGTTGTCTCTCATTCCCGTATTCGCTTGCAAGGCAGGTGATGGCCCAAAATTAGAGTTGAAGTAATGAAGACTCAGGTGATTCAGAGACCAGCTCCATTCCCACCTTTCAGGGACTCACCCCTCGTCCTCCCCATAGGTCACCCCAGGCAAGATCCGGAACTATCACTCTTCCTCCTTTGCTCACTCTTATTTTCACACATTGTTCTAACCAGTGGAACCCAAGGAGCCAAGCCTTTTTGCATGGCATATGCAAAATCCAGGTTATTTTTACTCTTCACTGGCAAAAAGTCAGCAAATTCAAATGAAATGATAATTTCTATGTAAGAAAATAGTTTAGCATTTTCTTTAAATGCAAACTTAAAAAAAAAAAATCTTACACAAGACCATAACTTCTAAGTTGGCAGAAAATAGCCTGGCAGTTTCATGGGAGGCGCTAAGTAAAACAACAGTGGTTTAGATGTATTGGTCTGAGAATTGAAGGTGAACTTTCCCACAGTGAAATGTGGGTGTTTAGACTAGGTAGGTAAGTGATGAGATTGTCTATATAGAGATAAAATACTTGTGTATTAAGACTTGTGTAAAACTTGTTCGGTACTGAGCAGAGAGGGCTGGGAGATATAGAGTGAGACCAGTGGACAGAAGCTTCAGGAAGGGAGATCGAAATTTGAAGCCTTGAACACCTTCTAAAAGCCAGAGCCCTTCCAAAATACGTTATATTCAGGCCATCATACATGGTAGTAAAATACTGTAGGCATTCTGAATAAAGAATAATTTAAACACTGTGGAAGTTGACTCTTTTGTAAAAAGATTGAGAAAATGAAGGAATTAATTTGAAGGAAAGGGACAAAATTATTATCTGCAGATGATAATATTTACTTAGATGGCTCAGAAGAATCCATTGGCAAATTCTTTTGAATAAGAAACCAGTAAAGTAGGAAAATACAAAATAGAAATGCATAAGTAAGTCATTTTCCTCAGAAAACAGTTATAGGATTTAGCAGAGAAATTGTGTTCACAATAGCAGTGAATAAATTTGACACCATGCACACTGAAAAATAGATGAAGAAACTAAACTTTAACAGCAGTTCACATGAAAAAATAAATGGGAAGTCATGCTTTACTTCTAAATGAGAAAACTAGGTATTAAAGACTTCAAATCCTCACACACTGACGTATCAGTTGTCTCTTCTTACATTTTGAACTTGATGAGTTCTTATGGGATAACAAATAGAGAGGCATAACCCAGAAAACTAATTGTTAAGAAGAAAAAAAAAAACTTGCATCACTGGATATGAAAGCATATCCTTAAATAGTGATTAAAAATAAAAAAGGAGGGTTTTGGCAAAAGAAGTGATGAAGACAGAAAGATGAATAAAATTCTAAAATACAGAAATAGGTCCAATAAATAGCAACATTTAGATCAGTGAGGAAATAGATTCTTATCACACAGACCAAATATATGAGAGATTTAAGTGTTTGGTTTTTTTTCTTTTAAATAACAATAGCCACAAAAAATACTAGTAGAAAATACAGGTTAATATTTCTCTGACCCTGAGATATGCAAGGCCTATTTAAGCACAAAAGCAAGGAAGAAAGACTAAATGAAAATAGGTATGTATTTAATTGATAAACATATACATTAAAAATCCACTAATAATTTAAAAAATCAAGTGACAGAATGGAGAAATGTTTGCAATGGGCAAGAGTGTAAGGGTTAATAAATGCACTATGCAAAGAACTTTTACATCTTAACATGTAAAGATCTAACACCATTAAAAAATTAAATACAACTTTTCCAACTTTAAATACAAAGAAATTAAAATAACAGGTAAATAACATGCACACAAAACAAGACAGCCAATAAACATGAAGTTAGTATCACAAATAATCAAGGAAATATGGATCACAGTAGGTTATAAGTTTCTTATCTCAGTTTGTGAAGAATTAATGATGGTTTCTGTGTTCTGGATTCTCTTTCACAGCAGGTGGGAATATAAACTGGCATAAATACTTCAGAGGGCAACTCTGCAAATTATAGCCCCCCCAAAAGGTTTTGACCCAGGAATCTCACTCACAGTTATTTCTAGAGTGAACAGAGATGCACACAAATATTTTAAAATGCAAAAATTTACAATGTTCCATGAATATCTAACTAGAGGTCAAATGAATTTACCATCAAATAAGGAATTATCATGCCAACAGAAAAATTGTGTTTTATAATAGTTTTAGTAACCCTCTCAAAGATCTCTTAGGACTAGTCAGGTAGGAAAACCAGAATCCAAAACAGTGGATGGCACCAGGGCCTCAATTGTACTTTTTCAGCACACAAATATATGCATGCAAGAAAGCAGAGGAAAAAGATGAGAAAATGGGTATTCACATACTGACAATGATGATACACAAGCGGCAGGACAAGAAGAATTTTTATTGACTTCTTCTTGCTTTTCTGTAATTTTCAAATGTTCTGCGATGAACGTTGTATCTATTTTATTTCTATTTTTTTAATTGGCCACACTGCTCTGCTTGTGGGATCTTAGCTGCCCAGTCAGGGATCCACCCAGGGCCCCTGCAGTAGGAGCGTGGATTTCTAACCACTGGACTGCCAGGGAATTCCAGGACGTGTGTTATTTTTTGCATTCAAGAAAAACATGGTTTCCTGTGTGTGTTTTAGCTGGCTGGAAGCATGGAGGCGTGAGGTAGGCTGCCCAGAGAGGATGCTACAGGAGAAGAAAGGGAACTTCTCAACCCCGTAAGTCCACGCCCTTACCTTATCCTGGTTTTTTTGGCTCTTGTCGAGAGTTTGCAGCTTCCAGCACCATTTCACACGCTCCTCCTGTGAGTGACGGAGCAAAGTGTCCCAACAATACTTAATGCATTCTGTGTCAGGGGCCCGTGGGTCAGCAAGGTTATTAATAAGCATCGCCTCTTGTTCTAATTTGGGTCCCTTCTCTCCTCCTGCCCTGCTTTTCCTCTCACTTCTCGCTCTGTCTGACCTTTTTCCCCTTCTCCCTGATCTCAAGGATTCGGCCTTCATTTTAGCTTGACTTCTGGCACTCTTCCCATAACGCGTTTCTGATGTGTTTGTTGGTCCTGCAAAGTTTTCACAGGGAATTTTATTTTGGAGGAAATGCTTCGTGTCCTAAATCCATTCGTCGCAGGCTGATGTGATGCTTTGACCTGACCTGCCTGAGACGGACGGCAGGGATCAGTCAGATGGAGGCAAATGTGCATGAACAGGGGACAGACCTTGTTTTTTAAAACGAATTTCTGTTAAACAAAATTTACTAACCACAAAGTTTAGCCAGATTGAAGAGGCCACTATTACAATGAAGGGAGGAAGGCAGAAGGCAGCTTAAATTTTATTATTATTTTTCTATTCTCTTTGATGAGACAAAGAGAATTTAAAGAATTTATCATGTATATTTGGACGTGTGTATATCCATCTTATTTTCCATTTACAGCCTGATTTACGACCTCAGCTTAACTTAGAGTAAAGCTTGCTGTATTTCTGCTGATTTTCTTACACAAATAGAACTGGTTGCATGGTCACCACCACTACCAAATTTTTACATACAAGCTCTACAAATCCCCTGAACGTGGTGCAAATTTAATTTTTCTTTTCACTTTCAACACTTCTAACTACAAAACTTCAAACCAGAGATTACTGAAAAAAGTCGGTTTCGTGTGCTCTTCCAGACTTATTAAACTTCAGTTACTTTGTTCTAATAAACATGATATTGCATCTCCCATCAGAGCCTTCAGAGAGGTAAATGTGCCCATGAGAGTTACTTAACAATGGTAGAGCAATATTTTTATATTGGAAAACATAAAAAGAAATGTATGATTTTTTTCCTGAATTACTCATACTTTTTGAATTTAACCTAGCGCCCTTCTTCCTATTCAAGAATGCATTCTTATAAAAATCTGACCAAGACCACCTTTTTTAGAGTGCATGGAAGTCTTTTGGAGTGATGTAATTTATTAACACATGATTAACATGATTAATTCTACTCTGAACTAGGGTCCTCATATTGAAAAAAACAAAAAGAAAAAAAAAATGAAGAAATGACAAGGAAACCAAATTTATCCAGGGGAAAGATAGTTTTCTATATCTAAACTTATTATCATGAAACATACTAGTTGTGCTGCATGAATGGAATTGCACCTGAGTTTGTTCTTTCCCAAAGTAAGACAATCTATGTGAACTTTGAATGAATTATGCATTCAGCTTCTTAATATGGTCACCTCTCAGCAGTGCACATTAACAGTTCAGGGATCCTAAACTCAGCTCAAATCACCACTGGAAGGAGCCACTAATCAGACCTAAGTAAATGTCTAATTTGTTTCCTTACCCTTTAGTTTTTTATTTTCCTTTTGAATAGATTATTCTTATCTGTTCTGTAACAACTATCAAAGGATGAGGATAGCTTTAAATGTGTGCTGTTACATATGTGACCATTTATCATTCGTGGGGTAATATTTATTTTCTTGAAATGCAGTATTTTTCTTAATAGACCTGGGTTTGCATGAGCAGTAACTTCTAAGACTGTCTTGGGGAAGAAGAGAGGAAAAAGAAATAGGAGGAGGAGGCTTTTCTTGCGTACCTGTGTGCTGTGTGCTAAGCTGTTTCAGTCGTATCTGACTCTTTGCAACCCCACGAACTGTAGCCCGCCAGGATCCTCTGTCCATGGGGGTTCTCCAGGCAAGAATACTGGAGTGGGTTGCCATGCTCTCCTCCAGGGGAATCTTCCCGACTCAGGGATCGAACCCACGTCTCCTATGTCTCCAGCATTGGCAGGCAGGTTCCTTATGACTAGCACCACTTGGGAAGCCCAGACAGTATGACTGTGTACCACACAGTGTGACACATGGATTCATCCATTTGATGGGGCTTCATGCTGTTTCGCACATCTTTTCTGGTACTCTCTACACAGGTGAGAAAACCAGGGCTTACAGATGCTAAGGGATACGTCCAAGACACACAATTAGTGTGATGCGAAGCATGGACTGGCACCCAGGCCCTGCTCGCCAAACTTTCTGTAATTATGAATAGACTTCATTGTCTGCAGTGTCAAGGGCTCAGAATACAGATTAAACCCTGGAGTTTACTGTAGGCTGGCCCTGTGGTCAGTGACCCTCACCACTTACCAGGTATGATTTGGGGTTGTCTGAAAAGCCAAGACAGACCTCTCAAAGAATTACATTAGATAATATGGCAAAAACATTATGAAAGGGCCAAAAAGAAATGCTATACTATATACCACAAGGCCCACGACACCTGTGTGTGACTCAAAATAGACCGGCGGCTTTCAAGAGCTGGCCATCTTTGTGACCTTGTGGTATGTGTTTTAAATATTCTCTATTTAAAGAGGGTCATTTGTTCCACGATGTTCCTTGAAATTTTGATAAATGTTCCGAGAATCATCTATGGGGAATTTTTCCCTCACATAATCAGGTTGGATGCAAAGCACAGTTTTATGCCCTGTAGCAGGCCATTTTTTATTTTATTTTTTTTTATGCCCTCTCTGTTTCGGCTGCTTCCAGGTTCCAGGCTGGAATCGGCAGGTTGCGGGAGGAGGGTGGTGTGGCGGGTGTCAGGCTCCAGTTCTTCATGCTCTCGGGATAAGATTTCCTATGAAAACTGGCAGCTTTTTTGTTCTTCCTCAGCCTTTTAAACACACAGCCTGGTCTCTCTGTTTGGCTGCGCCCGCTGCGGCGGTGACTGTACTGAGCTAAATTTATGCCGCTGACAAGTCCCATTGAAGTACGTCGGTAGCACAGAGTCAGTGGGAGTTGTGTGTATCTGAGCGCGGGCAGCCCTTGGCCCGCTGAGTGTAATAGCATCTCTGCCTTGGGAGATTATGGGTATGATATGGGCGATGCGTAATGGATAGGGCAGTCTGTGTACAAATTCCCAATGACTCGCTACACCCCTTTAGGATGGTGGCTGTCAAAAGTGTTAGCACTTTACACACACAACAACCCCGGATCCTATTACCGGTGGCCCCTGCTCTCGCAGACCGGCTCCTCCTCCAGGTTATTGCTGCAGGGTACCTATTGAACACGTACAAAGGCGAAAACACTGGTGAATTTTCTTCTTTGAGCTCCACTGTATTAATGGAGAAGGAGGAAAATACCGAACGGGTTTGAATTAGCCTGGACAGAAGTTCAAAGAGAACTCCGTGTAAAAGGTATCTCTGAACACGATTTAAATTTGCAACCCGAGGAGAACTTGGTTTAACACCCGGAAACTGAAAGCGGGAGGAGGGCGGGAGGAGGGGCGGGCATTATGTTGCTATGCACTTAAGTCAAGACCTACCCTGATGTTAGCACTTCATTGTGGGTGTTAATGGAAAGGTACGCAGATGCGGAAACTTCCACTGTGGATGTGGATGCCGTTTCAAACGTTTAAATTGTTTAGCATGTCTTTTGGAATGAGTTTCCCTATGAAAAGTTTAAACACAAAGATCTGAGTGAGGAGCATTAGGATTCTTGGGTTAATAGACTTTACATGCTAAAAATAGTGTCCCCTCTCGCATTGGTGCAGGCAAGACTTAACAGTACACTTGCCCTTTTTCTGAGTTGAGAGTAAACTTCAGTGTCTGATTTTTCTGGTCTTCTGAGCTAAACCGAGACATGACAGATTAGAATCAGTAAAGACACTGGTGACAATGATGATCATTCCTAGAAAAATTAGTGACAAAATAACCAGTCCGATGATGGCCCGAGGTTGAACAGTGTACAGTTTCATGAGATGGTGGGATGGCATCACGGACTCAATGCACATGAGTTTGAGCAAGCTCCGGGAGTTGGTGATGGACAGGGAAGCCTGGTGTGCTGCAGTCTATGGGGTTGCAAAGAGTCGGACACGACTGAACTGAATGGAACTGAAAATCTGTTAGCATTGGAAACCATAGCGTTGCTTATGTTATCTGTCTGCATCTAGTGTCCAGAACACTATGGAAACTCTCGTCCATATACCCAATTTATTTAGCCCTAAGTATATTTCAGGCACAGTATTAGTCTCTGGAGATACAGATATCAATGAGAAACTGTCCCTGTCTTTAGGAACTTTGTCTTGATTTATTTTCATTGTATAATAAACAGTGCATACCACGTACCTGAAAAAGCACCTAGTCTAAGTGCTTTACATATATTAACTCATTTAATCATCAAAACAATCATATATTATTATCCACCCATTTTACAGATGAGGAAACTGAGGCACAGTCAAATCAACATGCCCAAGGCCACGCTCCTGGTATATCAGCAGACCCAGGATTTAAATCCTGGCAAATCTAGTTTGCAGAGGTCCTACTGTTAACCACTGCTTATGAGCTAGTTGAAAAAATAAACTTCTAACTATTTTCAACATAATTACTAGTGACATCAAAGAACCTAGAAACCCCAGAAACACTGGCTTCTGTAATATGCAGATCAATGATTGGACAAAACTGTAAGAGACATGCTAATGCAATTTGTAAAGGAACAAAAGATGAGAGGGACAGACTTTAAAGCCACCAAAAAGCCAAAACAAAATGCAATTTAATGGGGATAAACATGAGACATTCTTAAATGCAATAAATCCCTCCTTACACGCTCCTTGATGATTGAGATCTGACTCCACAGTATGGGATTCCTCCCTGACCAGGGTTCTGATTAAAGTCACTTGGCATGGTACACAGAACTGGACATAAGACTTCTGAATATCTTGTTTCTGGATACTTCTTAAGAGACTCAGAAACTAAGACCAACTCAGGAAGACAACACTCTGAGTCCATATCATATGGGAAACTGGGGAATTTAGCCAAGGGGACGGGAGAAGAATGAAAGTTACCTTGAAGGGTTTGAAAATCTGCCATATGGTATAGGGATGAGGTTCAGTTGTACTGCTTCTGAGGACAGACTCCAACTCTGTAGAAAGACGCTCCAGGGACACGGTTTTTGTTCCCATTTGTGTGTGTTCAGTCATGTCCAACTCTCTGCAACCCCGTGGACTCTTTGCGACCTCATGGACTGTAGCCCGCCAGGCTCCTTTGTCCACAGAATTTTCCTGGCAAGAATACTGGAGTATGTTGCCATTTCCTGCCCCAGGGGATCTTCCTGACCCAGGGATCGAACCCACGTCTCTTGCATCTCCTGTGTTGGGAGACAGATTCTTCCCACTTCACCAACTGGGAAGCCCTTTGGTTCCCATAGAAGGAACAAAACTTTCTAAAGACGAAGCCCCCGGTAGTGGCAGCCTCAGAAAAAGGACCACCATCTGTCTAGGTGGTCAGTCAGGATTAACTGGCAGGCTTCACCCAGGTCTTCACATATTTTCGTTACCTGACTTGAGTTTACAAGTTCTAAAAATCCATGTTTGCCTGCCCATCTGCCCATTTCCAGATGTCTGGCTTTAGTGGGAAGTTGGACCAGTGTTCTCCAAGCTTCCTTCCAAGGGAACCGTTCCGTGACTTCTTGATTCCATTATGGAGCCCTCATTTAAGGCTTCCATGGCATTTTTAAAACCGGTTATCCCTGTTTCATAGATGAAGAAATATCAGAGGGCTGAGTAACCAACAGAATTAGAGGCTGATAACATCTCCCCCTCACACCTAGATTCCTGTTCATATTTGAAGAACTACTCCTATACAACCAACCTTAGCATTGTTACAGAGTAACTTGGTCCTAACCTTATTCTAGAAAATTGGCCTAGTCCCCAGTGGCCACTATATCATTTGGCTGAGCGCTTACTATCATTTCTAAGTTAATTTGTGAGTTAATTGTAGATGTCAGGAAGCTCTGACACTGCAGAAAACGGTAAATTATTGAGATAGACCAGCCAGGGTCAGAAGAATCCAAAATGAATACAGTTGATTGTTGATCAGTTTTTATAAAAGATATACATATATATGCTGACATCCAAGGGGACTGGAATGTCCTCAAATATCAGTTGCCTCTGAACCGAGTCCTCCAGGAAATGGACACTGGGTTCTTGGGTACAAATGTTTTCCAAAACAAAACAAAAAAGTTTTCCAATCCTAAGATTTCCATAATACTTCACAATCAAAACCCAATCACATTTTTACCTAAACAACTATCCAACCTGTAGAACTTCAAAAAGCGAGTCCACTGCCTGCAATGTGTCCAGCTTGATGGTCTAAATGTGATACTGAAAGTGGTTAAGTTATAAACCTCTGCACACGTGCATTTCAGCTATTGGTAAAATAATACTCGTCTTTTCCACAGGTCTGTGCTTCAGGAATAGATGCCTCTCATTTCTTCTTGTTGTCTGACCTCTGTGGTTCCTTTCCCCCCCGGCAAGGTCAAGCCCTTAACATCAGGATTACGTTAAAAGAAAGACGAGAACTTTTCCCCAAACTTCTGGAATCATCAGGATTACATGCAATGGGGGCTGGCCTCCTTAGTGAAGGGAGAAAAGGAAATCTCAGTCCCAAATGATCCCAACTCCTTTCAGCCTCCACGTTTTGGCCAACTAAGGCCTCTTTTTTTGCCCACATGAGCTGTATCTATGCGTTCTCATGGTAATAATGCCACCAACTCCCATTTGTTAATGATTAATCCATGGCATACTGGAAAACAGTGTTAAAGTGGAATGCAATGGTAGTGAAGCAAAAGATGTCAGAGAGCCTTTAGTTTTAACTTCTTTTGCAAAAATAATTTTTGAGGAGTAGCAAACCGAAAAACCACATCCTGACACAGCATCCTCAGTCAATTAGACCCTTCCCTGAGTGAGAAAATGCATGCTCTCCTCGCAGAGGATCTATGTTAAACGTCTTACCTGGAAGACAACATTCAGTTTCCCACTCATTGACATTTTAAGGCAAGTAACAACAGGGCTTTTCTAGCTGATTCTCCCTACCCTCAGACACACAGGTCAAAAGAGACAGCAACGTTAGGCTGAAATTTCTATAATTTACAATCTCCAGCTTGTGGGCCAGAGCCAAATGGCTCTTGGCTACGAAGTGTAAACAGAGCATTGTTGCCTCTTAATCTGAGTAATTGGTCCCAAATGTTGTTGCCACTTTTCAGATCAGATGCTTTACATACTTTTTAAAGAACCTGGAACTTTTCTCCTTTGGCAGGGAAAAGTTTGGAGTGTAACTCAGCCTTTTCATCAGCACTAAGACTCCTATAAACAGCCAGGTGATTTCATTTGGGGGCCTGTAAACACAGGAGGCCTGGGGTCTGCTTGGAGCGCTCCAGTCCACGTTCGAATGTTCGTCCACCTATCGTTTGCTCCCCCATCCAAGCCAGCTTCGGAGGGTTTACTTAACACACACAGCTTCTGTGAGAGCTGAGCAGACAGGCCAGCTCTTAGAGGATGTCCGCCAGAAACCGGGCTATGTCCCATTCCGGCAGAGTGTGTTCTTATCAGCGTGTGCGCCGGGAGTGATGCCCCGCAGTGAATTTGGCCTAAAACCAATTGTTCTGTGACATCATCTTCTGGGAGAAGTCCTGGGGATGCTGTGTGAGAGAAGACAGTGTGTGATGTTCTGGGAGGAGACGAAGCTTGGGATACTGTGGGGGGACCACAGGCTGCAGGACCCTGGGCAGGTAACACAACCTCCCGGGGCCTCGGTTTTCATGTCTGCAAAATGGGGCTAATAATGTAAACCTGATGATCTGACCATGAGGATTCAATGAGAAAGTGAATATAAAGGTTACGGGGGCAGGCTACATATGACTGGGCTTCCCTGGTGGTTCAGATGGTAAAGAATCTGCCTAAAATGAGGGAGACTTGGGTTCAACCCCTGGGTTGGGAAGGTCCCCTGGAGATGGGAACAGCTACCCATCGAGCATTCTGACTTGGAGAATTCCATGGAAAAAGGAGCCTGGTGGGCTACAGCCCATGGGATCACAAAGAGTCAGACCCAACTGAGAGACTCACTCCCTACATATGATTATGATGTCAAGCACTGTTTAAAATCCATATATATGGTTTTAAAAATCCTTTATGTTATAATAGTATATATAAAAGTAATAGTGTGTATATATATTACTATAGTAATATATAACTGTATATATACACCTATCTTTCCGCTTCAGGCTTCCCCAGTACCTCAGGGGTAAAAATCTGCCTGCCAAGCAGAAGACACGGGTTCGATCCCTGGGTCAGGAAGATCCCCTGAAGGAGGAAACGGCAACCCACTCCAGTATTCTTGCCTGGACAATTCCATGGACAGAGGAGCCTGGAGAGCTACAGTCCATGGGGTTGTAAAGAATTGCACACAAATTAGTGACTAAACAGCAACATTGTTCTACTTCAACCTACACAAGGCAGGGAATACATTTTTGTTTTCCTGTGAAACTTCCAGCTTGGGCTTTAGTATTCCAAAAAATATATATAGCTTTTATTACTGGTCTTTCAAGAACATGACAAAATCTAACTAACTGAGTTCCCTTAATTTGTTTTTCTCTCAGACCTTCCTCTTCACCTATTTCTAATCTCCCTGGTGACATTTGTAGGCCTTGGTTTTTCTTCTAAATATCTCTAGAGTGCTACTGAGTTCTAGATTAACTCTTGCTTTTCCAGGTTTTCCTTTTTTAGTTCTTTTGATCTTCTCTCCCCAGTCATCCTCTCACCCTGTCATTTTGTCATTTTTTTCCTTTGAATTCCACCCCATTTATCTCCATCTCTGTGGCATTAAAGTATTCTACTTATGTAGCATTCCAAGTAGAAAGCTCAGCAACGACTTCAGGGAGATTTGAGCCTTCAACTCCCTTCCTACTTCTGGGATAAGGAGATTAGACAAGAATGAGCTTTCTCTACTTTGGTTTCTGCCATTACATTTACTACTGTTTTCAGCAGTTAAAAATGGGAAAACGCTGCTGCCACGTATCACTGTAGCAGTTTGTTTCACAAACAACATGGCAATTACAATTTTTCCAGGGAGGCAAGAAAGCACTGTACTTAGGTAAAGAGATTCCAGAACCCAACATGCTGGGGTTCAAATCCCTTTCAGGAGCAGTGTAACCTTGGGCAAGTTACATAATTTCCCTGTGCCTAGTCTTTCTTATCTGCAAAATGGAGATAATAGTGTTTGTCTGGTACTGTTGTGGTCAGCTGAATTAATACATGCAAAGTACTTAAAATGGTGCCTGGTTATAGTAAGCACTCAAGAAATGTAAGTTACTGATATTTCATTTAGGTTTTCCTTTTTTAAAAAAATCATATATGTATTTAACTGTTGATTCCCCTCTGGTCTCTCATATGTAGTCATATCTCCACATGTACCACTGAGAATGAGCTTTGCATACTGTTCTCCCCTACCTCAGAAACTTACAGGAAATATGAAATAAAATAGGACAAAACAGTAATTCCAGAAACATCTAGTTCTCTTTCTCAGCCCATCATCTATTCATCATTAGCTAAAGTGGGATGAAAGTTTTATTATGAACACAAAATACAACTATAGTTTACCCCAAAGTGAGTGAATCTGGGTTAGCTTTAGGAAAACCTGGTTTGAATTTTAGGTGAACCTCCTTTCTACTCTCAAATGCCAAAAGAAGATTTATAGTTTCAGGTGGATACCAAATGAAATTTGGTAGGTTCATCTGAGTTTTACTTTGGGTTTGTCATTTGAATGAACTCAAATTTCATGCAGCCTTAATCCTTATATTTATGGTTTTCCTGCCATTTTCACCTCAGTTGATAAAAAACATTTTTAAAATAAAAATTGAGACATGCTGTTCAATATTTAAGCAAATTGCAATATTTTAGAACATATGAATTGCCTTGTCTCAATAATAAATAACTGTGAGAAAAATATAGTTTTGGTAATATATGCTTTAATGAATCATGCTATTTTTGCAAATATTCTCCTTTATTTCATACTGTGTTCATTAGCCATGAAATTCCAAGTTGACCAGATAATAATTAACAAAATTAATCTATTTCTGTCAACATTTAAAGATCTGCACTTGCATCAGTTTTTAATCCTTGGCTCACCTAAACCATGACTTTAAAATCAAATTTGTATAATGTAAGCTTTCTCCATTTTTTACATATCTTCTCCCCAGAAGTCAGAAGCCCAGACTTTAGCTAATTTCCTCAAATTATATGCTAGATGTTTGGGGGGATTTAAGGATAGACCTTTTATGTCAAAATGATAGGTTCACAGTTTGTGATTGATGATCCTAGGCATATAAATGATATATACCCATTAAATAAAGGGGCCTTGGGATGAGAAGATTAAGCAAGAGTGAGCTTAGAGAAATTTCCAAATCCTACATTTTCAGAGATATGGGCAACATGCTTCCAGTTTCTGCTTTAAGACAAAATGATCTTAAATAACTTACATATTAAGACTAATATATCAATGAGCTCTATAAAGATTGCCTGAGAGTGCATTTTTCACTCCAATAGTTAAGTAGAAGCTTTGCAATTGCCTTACTTGGAATACCTACTTTTCAATGGAACTAAACAAAGTCACTTTGGGATTAAAAAAAAAAAAATTCCCTAAAGAACTGTGCATTAGATAAAATTTCCTCTAAGTGCTGCTGATATCTTTTCATAAATTAATCACATTTTATATTATGTAAAAAAAAACAAACCTGTAAATACATACACAGAAAGTCATGGGTTTTTTTCTTCCTCTGATCTGCAGTCACCAAATGACGGGTCATAAAAATAAAGTTCACAACATCTTTCAGAATCCCAAAGAACCCCAGTAAAGAGTATTTTGGCTAGAAAGGAAAGCAATTTTGATATTCAAAAATTTAGCCTTCCTTAGTCAATCCCCAAGAGGGAAAAAATCAGCTAATCTTAGAAAGGTGATAAATTTAAGTGAATCTGTAATCCAAGTTAGTCCTCAATCGTGTTTTGAAATATGATCAAACAGTAAAGACTGGGAAACGACAAAGAAAGTTTCAAAAATAACTCCGAATAGAAACATCGAGCATCTCTTTAAGAGGCTTTTGGTTTCTAAATTAGAGGATGAATAGCATCTAACTGGAAAATAGCAGCAAGTTTGTGCTGGCATGCCCACTTCATGGTAACAAGAAGAAAAGAAAAAAAAAAAAAAATCCACTTAACATATTTTATTACCGGATCATTTAAAACAGCATGAAACATCAGATTTTTGTCGCTCAAGTATTCCAGGTATCACCCTAGACAGCAAGTCAGCTAAATATGGACCCATCTATACCCAAGCTGTAACACACACAACAAACTGGGCATGCACGCCCGCTGGCACACGCATGCGCACACACAAATAGATACACCCGAAACCTGCTCGGGTTTCTCTCTGGGTCCTTGATAACTCTGGCATATTGTAAACGCTGGAAAGAATTTTAATCTACATGGACTGAAAATAGGAGCCTTTTAAAATATGCTGCATACAATTTGTGATGGTCATCTCTAAAATGCTCCTCCATTATCCTTTTCCATTTTGAATGAATGAGGCTAATTAATTTCAGGCCATACTTGATGAGGTCAGCACCATACGAGGGGTGCGTGCTAGACATTGCTAATCTCTTTCAGCTGAGAGTGATGAATTAAAGATGAAGCATGCCTTTGCAGGCCTAATTTAGAATGTATATCAAAAAACCTACAGCCAATAATACTATACCCTACAACAAAGGAAAACTTGTTCACTCGGGATCCCTGAGTTGTGTTGATTTTAAAGACATTTTCAGTTCTCTTTGGAATTCCATCTGTGGATGGGTAAACCATATCAAGAAAATCAAGCCATCTCTCACACATAGCGCCCTGTGGACAAAAAGTGGGATTAAAGGAGACAAAAAAAGAAAACAAAAACAAAATACAACAATCAGGGTTTGATCCCTTGTATATTAAAATTCCACCTACACATTAGACTTTTTTTCCCCAGAGCTATCAGACAAAATTCCCAAATTAGCAATACCTATATGCAAGCAATGACCACCCAGCTCTGCTGGGACATTTCAAAGCAACACGCTAAATGAGGCAGCCTGTTGTTTTTAAAGCAGATATCTTAATGAGGCTTATTAGGTTTTTCCATGTCTCTATTTTGAAAGCCGATAGAGATTGACCAGGTAGATAATGTGATACCTTTTATTAAGCCAAGAAAGAGATTGTAATACAGATGCCTCCGGGCCAAAATGTTCTTATGAAAGTGAATGCAAAGCCAACTTCCGAGTTGTAAAAAGAGAGATACTTGCTGATCTAAACTCTAAAGAGAAGGAATTAGTCATAATTTCTCAAATGTAACTACTCCAAGTCCCTAAGGGTGGCAAGAAAGGTGGCTCAGCCCAGAGACTAAAGGATACACCTTGCAAAAAGTATTTCAACATACTGTACCTAGCAGGAGACATCCAGACATTATTCTAATGGGTCGGCGTTTCCAACTGGTGGCCACAAGAACTCCTGACTCTGTATCCCAGTAGCCTTCATTAGAAAAAAGCTGCTTCGAATTAGGTCCAATCTACATGCTGAATCAATCTTTCATCCCTTTGATTGCTTCTGAAAATATTTATATTTCTTAATAATGCACATTTTGTCTTGCAACTTCTGATTAAACCCAGACGGGTTTTCCCAAATAGCCAATGTATGTGGAAGGGTGATTTGGGACAGGAAAAGGAAGGTAAAAAACACAGGTTTTCCCCATTGGGGAACCATTAGAGAATATAAATCTAGCAATTTTGGTTATGTAAGCATCTGAGGAGGGCTGTAATAAATACAGTTTGGGATATTATAGTGACCTAATGGAGATTATAGAATATTTTTATTATTGTGTGATTCTTCATTGCAGCTTCAACTCTTTGGCTGGTTAGCTTAATAGATTTTATGGAAAATTATTGTGGTGGAGATCTAGGAAGATTTCATGTTACAACTAGTACTAACCCACACAAATTATCAGATCGAAATAGAATGGAGAAATAGTTGTAACAAGGACATGACCAGATCATCTAAAGTATGTTTTGTTTTGTTTATGAATAGGAACTTAGTGTTTGGAAGATATAGGGTGGATTTCTGGTTCAGGAACCAAGAGACAAGGAGTCAAATTTCAACCCTGTCACCAATCAGCTAAGAGAACTTACAGAAGTCACCCAGCTTCTCCAGATCTAAGGTTTTTCTTCTTGGTTTTATCTGAGAAATAAGGGAGGTAGTTTTCCTTGTGAGTTTTAAATTCTACCGTTTTGTAAAGAACTGTCCTTGTCTTAGGGCTTCCCAGGTGGCGCAGTGGTAAAAATCCACCTGCAGGAGATGTGGGTTTGATCCCTGGGTGGGGAAGATCCCTTGGAGAAGGAAATGGTAAACCACTCCTGTATTCTTGCCTGGGGAATCCCAAGGACAGAGGAATCTGGCGGGCTACAGTCCATGGAGTTGCAAAAGAGTCCGACACAACGGAGCAACTAAACAACAACAAAATCCTTGTCTTAAATATTCAGTGCTCTCTGGCAGCAGAGAGGAAGAAAATAGGGACCTTGTCCAATGCCGAGCATCCCCAGTGCTGCTGTCTGAGAGATAGTACTCACACCTTCTCAAAGTACCTCGAGTGTCACTGGCCCCAGCTCTCCTCCTCCTCCTGTCACTTTTCTCTTCCTCACTTCTTTCCTTTTACAGACCAAGACAGAAGGAAGTACCCAAAAGCAATGCCCATAGTTTCATTTGACCAAAGCACCCCATTTTAGAGAGGAAGAAAGTAAAGGTCAAATGAAAGTGAAAGTGTTACTCAGTCAAGTCCAACTCTTTGAGACCCCACAGACTGTAGCCCACAAGTCTCCTCTGTCCATGGGATTCTCCAGGCAAGAGTACTGGAGTGGGTAACTATTCCCTTCTTCAGGGGACCTTCCTGACCCAGGGATCAAACCAAAGCAGTGGAGGTCAAATATTTGGTAACTGGCAAAGCTGGAATTTAAACCCAGGTCTATTTCCAAACCAAGATCTATTCTTGTAAAACACACTGCCTCAGAGTCTGAGGGATTTTTATATTACCAAAAAAGTAGAATTTCTTGTGACTACTCAGTGCAAAAGCAGAGACATTGCTTTGCCAACAAATGTCCGTCTGGCCAAGGCTATGGTTTTTCCAGTGGTCATGTATGGATGTGAGAGTTGGACTGTGACGAAAGCTGAGCGCCGAAAAATTGATGCTTTTGAACTGTGGTGTTGGAGAAGATTCTTGAGAGTCCCTTGGACTGCAAGGAGATCCAACCAGTCCATCCTAAAGGAAATCAGTCCTGGGTGTTCATTGGAAGGACTGATGCTGAAGCTGAAGCTCCAATACTTTGGCCACCTCATGCGAAGAGTTGACTTATTGGAAAAGACCCTGATACTGGGAGGGATTGGGGGCAGGAGGAGAAGGGGACGACAGAGGATGAGATGGCTGGATGGCATCACCAACTCGATGGGCATGAGTTTGAGTAAACTCCGGGAGTTGGTGATGGACAGGGAGGCCTGCCGTGCTGTGATTCATGGGGTCGCAGAGTCAGACACGACTGAGCGACTGACCTGAACTGAACTCAGTGCAACTGAAGACTCCTTGCATTTGGGAAGAACATAGGCTAGGGCAGCAGCTTTGAATGTAGACTTCCTGGATTTGAATAATGTGTCCCAGCTTACTAACAATGTGGGTTTCAGGCAAGTCCCTGACTTCCACTAGTGTCCGTTTGCTTTTGTTGTGCTGGTTTTCTCATGGATGATGGAAATTAGCAACAGTAGCTCCCCCAGAGTTGTACAAGAGATTAAATTAAATAATCCATGTGTAGGACTTCGCTGTGGTGCAGTGGCTAGGAATCCACCTGCCAATGCAGGGGACACGGGTTCTACCCCTGGTCCAGGAAGATCCCACAAGCCACAGAGCAACTAACCTCATGCGCCGCGATTACTGAGCCCCTGCTGAAGCCCATGTATGTGCCTGGAGCCTGTGCTTCAAAACAACAGAAGCCTCCACAGTGAGAAGCCCACAAAAGGCAACAAGAGAGTAGCCCCTGCTCGCTGCAGATAGAGAAAGCCCAAGAGAAAAACAGTGAGGACCTAGCACAGCCAAAAATAATAAATTAATTAATTTAAAAAATAATAATAATCCATGTCTATACTCACCATAGTTCTGGTGTATATGTGTATATATATATATATATACATATATTATTCAATTTTTTATATATATATATAGTAAATGTTGTATATATATGTAGTAAATGTATATATATATAGTAAATGTTGACTGCTGTTAGCATCACCATCATTTTCTTCATTAACTTAGTGAAAAACCCTGAAAGGATCCTAGGAAACCAAGGTATGAATTCTGACTGTTCCTATTAGCTCCATAGCCTTAGATAAGTCTTTGAGCCTCAGTTTACTCATCAGCAAAATGGGAATTTAAAATCTCAGTCTTGCAGGGTTTTGGTAAAAAAATCCAATGAGTTATGCATGTGAGGATAACTTTTGTAAATAGTTACAGCCCTATAAAAATGCAAGGGTTGATGGTTTTATTAAAACATTATTATTCCTAGGTCACAAGGCCTCTCGATGCTTCAAGCCAGTTAACAGGTAATAAAGGAACTAATGCCACTGATTTGTTTCTCAGATGAATCACCTTAGAAATGAGATATATGCAACACCATGATATCAAAAAGAAAAAATGCATTTCCTCAATTATCACTGTTATGCACTTAGTCCTGTTCCACTGTTATCTACTTAAATTTGTAATTCTCTCATAATTTTATCTTACCAGGGAATTAGGAGATGTTGAAGTGACAGAGACGGGGTTTAGAACACCGAAAACAGCACTTTCTTCTTTGCCTTTCAAGTAAGGGAAAGAAAGAAATATCTCAAAGTAAAGAAAACATACTTTATGAAATATTCATTGAGCACTTCCAAGAAGGCTTTATGACTGTTAAAATACTGGGAAACTTGGCCAATGACCAGCTGTCCATTGCATGTGAATTTAAAAGTATATACATGATTAAGATACAGTTTTGTTTAAGCTAAAGAAGCATCATGGGATGCATAATTGTTTTGTGAGTAGGATTAGTAAAGAGTCAGGGCCTTAAGGTGTATGTCTATTTTAAAAAGAAATTTTCTGATTGCAGATAACTTCTCAATTTGATTTACTGTCGAACGATAGTGATGGGGTTGATAAGTGAGCATTCATCGGTAATTCATCTTGTGCTGGTAGAAATTTACAGCAAAGCAGTGCTTTCCCAACAGTGACAAGCCCTATTAATCTTCTTCAGACACATTTCAATAGGTGTTCCCATCTGTGGCCAACATCTAAACACTCTGGTATCACTGGCGACTTGAAGACACCTTCATTTCAAGTCACACTAGTGAAAATGTGATACTAGATTGTACTCTATTTTTTAACCTAATTCTCTCTCTCCATTCAATTAGCCTTTCTTGCCTGGATTTTCTGCTCATGTGTAACATCATTTCCCAGGGAGAGCACTCAAAGATTTGGCTTCTTAGAGATGCCCAATCTCAAGGTTAACAACCAACAACTTTTTTACTAATTAAAATTGCATACAGATTCCAGTTCTGACAGTCACTGGCCTCTGATGGCGTATGTCCTTAGAAAGTAGAATCTGCTCAAATACAACCACCGGTGCCTTGAGAGGCCGGAGGAAAAGAGCAAGGCTGGAAAAGCCACTGTGTTCATATGTGGAATTCAAGGTAGTCTCCTGAACGGTGATGCTTAATTTCAGCGCAGGGGAATGCTGGGAAAAGGAGATGTTATTATGAAGACGGAACAAAAAAATGAAAAAGAGGCCCAGCGTTCGAAATAGCCACGTGTACTCAACACAGTCAGGCTATAGGATCAAACCCTTCTACTCTTCCTTGGCATCTGCGGGAGGACCTCCGTTAGGAAAGAAATACAATAATCACTTTAGGGGTAGATTATTTTACTTAAATTGCCTCTATCTACAAGCAAAATGCTCTCTCTAGCTGCAAGGTTAGTCTACGTGAAAAATGTGGAGGGAGTGTTTGATTTTGGATTGCACCTAAGTGCTTTTTTTGTGCTGTTTCATCCTTATAATGGGTTTGGTCTTGCAAGGAAGGTGCATTTGAACAGCATTTTTCTTGTGCACTTTACATTCAAAAGAGAAAACTGGCTGACATTCTTAGTTTGGAAGGGTTAGCTCTACCTGCATATTTAATGGATTTTTTTTAAATTTATTGAGCCTTTTTGTTTGCATATGATCTGAAATGTATATGTGTTACTTGTGTGTGTGTGTGTATAGGTAGCTACATATATATATATATGTATGTGTACATATATTCATATGTAATAAAGATAGTCATTCTCAAAAAGATCTCCTTCCCTCACACAAATTATTTTTCACAATGATCATTTGAGTTGTTATAGACCTCAAAAATCTTATTGTAGGTGGCAAGTTTAAATGTGCCATATTAATAACTTGTTATCCAAGACAAATTAAGTCTTTATGTGTCAAAAGCACTCGGCACTGGATTATCTACAAGACAAGTATTTATTGAATAAATGTTGAGTCCAATTTCATTTTAATGTGACTGACTCTATGTTTCAGCCTCTTAGACAAAGATAAAAACACTCAGACCTATAACTGTGTTGCAACATTACACCTAACTTGTCTATTTCTATTATTGTCTCCTAACTTAGAATATGGAAAGAAGGCTTTTTTTTTTTTTGGTGGTGGTGGTGGTTGTTCTGAAGAGCAAGGGGAGAGATAGAAAAACGGCTGGCATTCAGCCTAAAGAGAAATCATTGAAACAAATTAATCCTATGCCGTTTAAATTGACATGGTAATCCATCATCAGAGAAGGCAAACTCTGAAAGCAATCTAGAATCTACCCTGCTCTTTCACTGGCCCTGGAGGCACAAGACAGATAGTAAAGGAAGGGGGATGGGGGGGCAGAATCATAAAAGTTAGGAATGCCTTAGAAAATAATAAAGTTGGTTATATCAACTCTCACGGTCCTGCCTCTGAAAACCTTCTTTGGAAAGGAGAGGTTAACTTTCAACAGTTGCTTTCCAAACTTTCCCTCTAAGTGGTAGGTCATCTGCAGTGAGCTCAGAGAATCTGCCTCCTTTTTGAGGCTGCCAGGCTCCTGGCTGGAGTGTGACCACTGCCTGGTTTAAAAGTAGACCAGTCAGGAGCTCGGGCAGGACCCCAGTTAGCACAGAAACTTTCCCTAATGGTAAGGGGCTTCTTATGTGGGGGTTAGGATTGTGGTTTGTTTTGGCTTTTGTTGGTGCTTTGGTTTTTTGGTGGAAAAGAATGAGAGGGAATCTTTTCTTCTTCCCCTATAATTATCTTGCTTTGCACCTGATGAGAAAGCATGTTATTGTAATTTTTTAAAGTAAAACTTTCCTAACATCCCTAAAAACGAAGACAAGCCTCATGCCCTGTCAATTATCTGTGTGTGTGTGTTTTTACTTTGGAGGCTTATTTTTCAAATCTTCCTTCACTTCAAAAAGCCTGTGATACGTTGTTAAAACTTGATATAGTGTTAAAAGTTGCTCAGACTTCAAAAATTATATATAAAACTGAAGTATCCCATCCTGGGAGATAGTTAAGATGAAACAAGTCTTATAAAGACCTCCATTGTAAAAACAATGATTCTATATTTCCAACACACTGAATCCTAAGATTTATTTTTTTTCCTCTTTAACTTGTGTATATAATGATTTTGTTGTTGTTGGATTTGGGGGGGCCAGAGTAGTGCAGAGACTCAAGTCCTCATTATTGTCTGGACATACAAATTTGAACACAGAACTGAATATTATTTTCCAATTTAATAATGTATGGAGCTATAACGACAAGACAACTTGAAAGTATTTTAATCTCAAAATCTGCTAACAATAGACAGTGTGTGAAGACAAGAACCCAGATACCTTAGTGCCAAAGGCAAAAAGGCAGAAGGACACGAATATAAACCATATCCAACAGCTGCCCTATTTTAATTTATCTAGGATAGACTTTCCTCCAGTTTATGAAGAAAACTTTACATGTTCCTGAAACTTCAGAATAAACATCACACCTTTTCTCTATAATTAGAATTTTATTCACTGTTTTTCAAGAGGATGGATAATTCTTGCATATGGACTAATGCTTTTTTAAAGTATTTAAGCATAAAAGACAAATTAGAGGCATTTCCCAGATAAACAAGAAAAGAAATAAAGGCTCTTATATAAAATATTCATCCACAGCCATGCCAGCTGTAATTTTAAAAGTTGGTAGGAAAGAATAAGTTTAGGTGTTTAGAACCTGGGAAATTTATACAGTAGCTCTTCAATAACTGAATATTCAATTACACTTTCTGAGAAAGATCTGATGCCTTTAAATTTGTTTTCAATGTAAAAACAATGTAGAATTCATCACAATAGTACATGATTTTAAAAGGTATTAATCAAAATCATATGGAAAAAGTCAATGAGTAAATAAGCATAATTCTTGAAGACTATAAAGAAAAATATTAAGATTTTTTAAACCTCACTTAAATTTCACTTCTTTCTATTTGGACGGCAATATGACAACAAAATATATTAAAAGTAAAAATTTTCACTATAACTTTTGGAGTCAATAAATCTATTATTAACATGCATTCTGCAAAGAAATAGGAGTGCCTAAATTTTTAGCTTCTCCCTGACTTGTGATGTAATGTAGTCCTGTCAAGAAATACCCAATGTGACATTTTTCACTGAAGTCAATATTCTCTTCCTTTTACATTTTCACTTTTGCTTTAAACTATTTTAAGTGATATCATCTCAGTCAATTTGCCTCAGTCAAGCACATTGTAATCCCTTTGATAAGGTTGACTAATTTATTATAAATTGTAATAGACAGATAGGAAAGGCACCTTTCTCTATTCTGTATTCAAAATAAAAGTGATCAGTGTAAATTTTATTTAAACATCATACCTTGTAAAACCTCAAGCAATACTTCCTACCATCAAAAAAATAAAACTGAATATTATGTTAAACAGCCTCCTCTTAATTTTGCACAGTAGTCCTTTATTTTTAATACGTACCTTTACCATTTCAAGAAACCATCCTTTTAAGAGAAGTACAGTTGATATTAATTAACTAATTAATTATGTTTTCTAAATTCATACATTATGCTTTTCTATTAAGGCAGTATATCTTTGTCCATTTACTTACTTTTCTGATTATATGCTTTGTACTAAACTGGGGTTTTTCAACCTTCTAAAAGCCAAGAGAATGGAAATTAGCCCTTATATTATTTTCTCCTTCTGAAATTCAACTTGAGTTTGTGGCTAAAGGAAATTAAACAAGATAAATCCCCAGCGTTGTTTTATTTTGTATTTTCTCTAAGTACATTGATGCAGCTAATTAACAATATTAGTTTATCTGGATATTTGCCTTACTAACACCTTCACATTTAAATGACTGGCACTTGATACCATTTGATTAATGCCTTTTTTGACATACCAAAAATAAACTGTCATTTTAAAGAATTCATTACCAGTCTCTTAAGAGAAAAAAAAAATACAGAATCAGACAATCTTTCTTCACTCTGTCCACTTCTAAATAAGAACTGATGTCTGCATGGCTTTAGACGTCTTAAAACTTTTTCAACAGGAGTTGCCTTGTAAAATAATATTAAAAGCATATACAGACCACATCAGACTTGGTTAAATGGGCAACAAATCCCTTATGCTATCATCTCTAGCTAGAGCCTATTCTCTTTTAATTTTTCAATTCACTGAAAAGTAAAATAAACAGTAGGGTATTGTTGAATTTTTAAATAAATATATTAGACAAAAGATGCTCATCTTTTGTTTAAATGCCCTGCCAAAGCTACCAAACTGAAAACTGACATTTTTACTTTGAAGTATCTTTCTATGATTCTGCAAGGCACAATAGCTTCACCAATACTAAGTTGCTTCAGCTTGTATTTCAACAATAGTGATTCCAAGGAACTCATTCGAAACTCTTTTTTGTACTGTTTTCCTCCAGAACCCCAGCATATACACATGAGTGACAGCCTCTATCTAGTGCTTGAGTATATAAACCTTTAATCCATCATGGAACTTCTACCACCCTAAGAATATATACACACCCATGTGCATATACCTTCATGCACATAACTATTATATAACTACTCATTAAAAGGCCACCAGGTATGAAAACTGCAGAATGTATTTTCCAAATCTCATCTGGATTTTATGGCTATAATTTGACTACACAAGATTCTAAATTAGCTTTTACTTAAAGAAGGTAAAATATGTATTAAGATTTGGGGGGTGCTTAACCCCTCCCCAAATAATTAATTGCTGCTCACATGTTAGAATGATTTTAAAAGTGAACTGGGTGGTCAGTTAAATAGAAGAAAATATTTCACGACATTGCGTTTTCTTATCCCCTAAAGTCCATCTCGGTGGAGTGAGGTACCTTGATGGATGAGACTGTTGTCTGTCTCAGTGGAAACCCGCTTTCGTAGGAAGGGTGGGGGTGGGGGAGGACCAGTGAGAGCTTTAAAAATCCTTGCAGCTAGAGTGAATTTACCTTTCTATCCTTCCTCCCTCCCTCCCTTCTTCCCTCTTCCCTTCCTTCCACCCTTCCTTCCTCCTTGCTACAGCCCCTTTGGTACATTAGTGTAGTTAACCTTCGCTCTGGCCGAGACCAAGAAGGGTTAATAGAGACCCGGCTCCTGACAGCCTGCAGGTCAGCGATGCTCTCGAGCTTCCATCGCAGGAATTAAAGGATTACCGAGGAAGGAATTCGAGGCACCAATCGCTTCACACCTGAACACATCACTCCAATCCACTGGGATTCATATTAAAAAAAAAAAAAAAACAACTCCCTTCTGAAAAACGGTTAATTGGATCTGCAGTTATATTTCCTGTTGCACCGAGGAGCCAAGTAGGGCAGCCTGAACTGAATTCCTCAAGCTGCCAAGGAAATCGAGCAAATTTGGGGAGAGGGAAAATAAATAAATAAATAAGCCAGCAAGCTATCAGCATCTTCAGGAAGAGCAGATTGTTAGGGAAAGGTTAAGCGCGAGAAAGGGACGAAGAAACGAAAGAGATTCTTCCCTTTCTCGCCTTCTGTCTCCCCCTTTCCCCCCCGAAATTTGTGCCTTCTTGATTATTTGCAGCTGTTTCGAACCTCAAGGTTTGTCCACAGGAGAGAGCGATGCCTCTTCCGCTTCCAGAAGTGAAAAGCCATTTTTTTTTTAACTCCAGGACTTTACTGCTTGAGTTTGGGGACAAGATTTTCCTCTTCTTCCCAGCAAACTTCCCCCGTAACTTCAGCGAGCCCCGCAAGCCTTTGCGCCCTCGCACTTCAGGCCCCTGCATCTCGCCTTGGGGCCACAGACCCATTTCCCTCGCTGGACCGTCGCTTGAGACCCCCGCCCCCCCACCCCCAAAGCTGCTTTCCCAGCCCTGGAGAGGACGGAGACCTCCTTAGGGCGTCGCTGGTGTGTACCACCCCGCCTCTGCCTGTCTGCTCGCCCTCAGATGTCCCCCCACCTGCCCAGGAGCCCCGAACCCCGAATCCACTCGCCCTACAGTCCGCAGCGGGTCCCGCCATCCGGCGGCTGCACTTGACCCTGGGTGGGTGGGAAGGAGACGCAGCCCGCGGGGCTGGGCCGCTGCGTCCTCTCCGGGAACACTAAGGGAGACGGGGGGCGGGGGGGGGGGGGTCCAGAAATTCACCCAGGAGAAAGTTCGCGGATGCTACGTGGAGCGGCAAGGGGAAATGCAACCCGCTTGGGCCACACGGTTCCTCCAGGAGGCTGCCTGGAGCGCTCGAGCTGTGGCCAACCTGCCAGCATCCCGGCGCCGGCCTGCGATCCCCTTCCGCGGCCACCTGACCGCCGGCCCGCGCGACGTGCCGCCAGAGAGCCCAAGCCCTCGGCCCCGCGGCGGCCCAGCCGAGCCGGGCCTCGCGGACGCCGGGCCGCGGGCTGCGCCCTCGCGTCTCCCGTCGAGGACGGAGGGACGCAGGCCTGCGCCCGCGAGCTCCCCAGCGGGGCTCGGGCCGCCCCCCTCGAGGCTTGCTCCCCACCTCTCAGGCTCGCCAAATCCCTGAAAGCCCCGGCCCCCTCGGTCACCCCGGGGGCTTCTAATCACTCCGTATCGATTTCCCTAACTCTTTTCATCCCGTTGAAGACACATCTTAAAACACTCCAGCCCGGAGTGTGCTCTGGGCTTTATCCACACTAATAAAATGATTTACCCTTCTCTCTGAGCTCTCCTCACAGAGGAAAATCGTTGGAGCCCCGGCTATTTGTGTGTGATCAGTAAATATTTAGTGCGGTGACATCCTCAGCTCGGCTTCGGATCGATCCGGGGCCCACCGGGAGGTGCGCACGGGCCGGGCGGGGCCGCGCCGAGCGGGCTCCTCCCGCCCTCGCCTCCGGCCGCTGATTTACGGCCTCAGCAACCAGCAAAGGGGAGGGGGGGTGGGGGGCGAAAGCGCGCCGGGAAAATTGGCTTTTCAACCTTTTTACTTTTGACATTCAGCCGCCTCCCCAGGCTCTAATTCTCGTCCTACTTCCCCCTCCCCACCCAGACCCAGGGCGCCCCGTGCGCCCCGCGCGCCCTTCCCGCGCCCCAGGGACCACCTATCGCAGCCCTGCGCCGCGACGCGGGGAAGCGCAGGCCGCGGCCCGGGAGGTCGTCCTCTGGACGCGCTGCACTGTGTCCGCCCACACCTCCAAGGGCGGAGGGGATGTGGGGAGGCCCGGGGAGGCTGCCGGGACCCAGCCCGCGAGCTACTGTCCTGGCGCCCTCGTCTCCGACCCCCGGTCTTTCCCCCACTTCTGCGACTGGCCCTCGACGCCCCTTGGGCCGCTGGCGTCGGGCGGTAACTTCACTTTGCTCGCCGAGAAACTCCCGTTTCCTCAGAAGCAGAGAAAGCCCGTGGCTTGGACAAGTTGGAAGGGGGGCTTCCTACCCTCATCCCGGCTGCCAGAGGGCTGCGGCCGAGGCTCTGTTCGCGCCCCCCCAGGCTCTGCGGGCCTCCCCGGGGCGCACACGCCTTCCTTATTTCAGGGCCGCGCCCACGATCTAGACACCAGCCCTGGGCCCGACCTGGACTCACAGCACCACCCTTGCCCGCTCCTGCGGGACCGCCACCTCAGGCCGAGGGTGAGAGATGTCAAGCCCCTGGGCTCCTCCGCTCTCCGGTCGGGGCGCGGGCCTGCAAAGCTCCAGCACGGCCCACCTGTGATCGGCCCTGGCCCCCTCTCACCTGAGGCCCTCAAATCCCCCGGAGCCCAGGGAGAGAGGTGAGCGACCTTGCTGGCCCAGGCACCCCCTCCCCAGTATTAGCCCTCTCTCTTTTGTCCCACACGTGATTTTCTAAACCGCCTTATCTGCAGACTATATCTTTATACTAATGCATACTTAATTGGTCCGTCTTGACTGTCCATATAAAACAATTTAATTAGGGTGCTTTCTGGCTTTGGAGAGCAAAGAAAAAAAAATCTGCCCAGTGCTTATTGTATTTAGCACCAATACAGGCAGAAAATGTAGCACAAGTTTTTGGTTGAAAGAGCACCTCTGTGCCCATTGAAGGGCGTTGATCCGAAAAGACAGAAAGGACAAGTAAAATCGATTTGAAGCGACCCTCTCTGTCGCTTTCACACCATTCAGAAACTCCATTCCTTCCAAGACAAAGACCAGCGCCTTGGGAATTCTCAGGGGAAAAGAGGACTCCAGTCCCACGAGCCTAGGGCACTTTTGAGAAATCTTCAATATTGCACTGAAAACCCGCTCTCAGCTCTGTGTCCCCCGCGTGCGGGTTTCACGGGCATCCCCTCGGAAGCGGCAGGCGGCCCACTCCTCCGCCGGCTCGGCCTTCTGGCCAGGCCAGACCAGCCTTTTAGGGTTACTGCAGACCTCACCTTTGACCCCTGCTACACTGCGCAGTGCAGCTACATCTCAGGCCGGAGTTCAATCAGCAAAATACGTCTCTGCTCCCAAACCCAGAGAAACCAGTTCCGGTTCGGTTGCCTGAACCATCTTACCCAATAAACACCTCCACCCTCAACTTTTTTTTTTTTTCCCTCCCTTCTTCTTTCTTCTTTTGCAATGAACTGCCCTAGCCACCTCTAAAGGAGGGAACTTGGGTTGTCAGGGGTGCTTCGCTGGGTTGCGATGTGTTATCCTCCATTAGGAGCTCAACGCCAGGTTATCCGACTGGCGCCCTGGCTGGGGAAGGCGGTCACCGGTCAGACCTGGCTGAAAAGGGAGGAGGGGAGGGGAGGCGAGGGCGAGGAGAGGGGAGGGGAGGAAGAGGCTGGGCTGTGATCACCTTCACCTGCCCGGAGCCCGGCCCCCCTGTTCAGCTATCCCTCGACCTTCTGCTGGGGTTAAAGGGGGCGGGGGCGAAAGGGAGGGGGGCACCCCCAGTTACACAAGTGGCCTCCTTCTCGAAGAGAATGAGTTCACCACCTCCCCAGAGGAGCCTCACCATCCATCCCCTCGGTGTAACTGATGAGACAAACCGCAAGGAAAAACTTCTGTAGCCCATATTTATGGTATTAATGAATAGTTAAAAAAAGATTTACACTTCTTATGATCAATATTCTGAGTTATTTCCCTCAAAGTATATAATTACAGTGTCTTCAGAGTTTTCATCATTGTTTGAGGTGGCAAAACCATTTGTAATTTTCATTAGCCAGTAAACATGTAATTAACATTCAGCACTGTGTTTAACTTAATTCCTGTTTAAGGCAAGGACAAGAAGCAGCCCAAGAGCGTTAGTTCCATTTGTTAATTCTGACATACATCTTACCATAACAGTTTCCTAAAATAAAAGATCCGTGTTTCCCCCATTATTCTTCTCTTAAAACAAAACAAAACAAAAATCCATTAGTTAAAACTGCAATAAACTCTGAGAGGCAACATAGTTTATTCTCATTTTTCGCTAGTTACTATATTCCTGCTTCCTTTATTCATTTTGGGAGGTGGATGGAGGGAGGGGGTGAATTAAGCATTCATTATCTGAAAACTCAGAGTGGGGAACCCCTCCCCCCCCAAAGAAATAGGTTCCGGCTTCAGGAAAGTTCTAGAAGCAGAACTGGGAAAGGGGGGGCATGAATGTGCAGGGGAGAGGGAAAAATCCCTTTGGGGGGGATAGTTAAAAGTAGAAAATGAGGATTTCAACGGACTCCTAGGAAAAATGTTGCCCTCCTGTTTCAAGTTCTATCTTTGATCCAGGGTGAGGGGAGCCTGTCTGCCAGTCTGTGAGGCTGCTGTTTTCCCCTCCTCTCCCACCTCTGGTTTTTTTTCCAACTTGCTTTAGGATTAGTCTCCATCCCTCTCGACCCCAAACAGTGGAATTTGGCTGTGCCTTGGGTCGTCTTTGCTCTGCACTATCGCCTATAGTTGTTGGCGGTTTTCTGCTGAGGCTGAGCCGTTAGCCCCAGCCTCCGACTAAACTCATTAAGTTGGGAGATTTTTTTCAATTGGACGGGTGTTTTTAAAGTCTCCTCTTTCCAGCCCCAAACAAGGTGTAACAACGCACTCTTCCTTCTAAGGAATGAGATGAGAGACAAGGATCACTCCAGACATCTCCTACCTACGGTTTGGGGTTTTTTTTCTTAAAGGCGAGGCTTGCATTCCTCAGCAGCTATGTACAAAGCTCCCTGAAACCTCGTCTCTCTAAAGTTACTGTGCAGGGCTTTCCAAGGCTGAGAGCGTCTGATACATGGGGAAGCACTTCCTTGAGGTGGAAGATCTTTCCCTTCACCTTTCCTCTTTTTCCCTGCAGGCTAGTGCCTACTTTTTATCAGTTTGCACAATCGCTTAGATAAACACCGAGGAGGAGATTCTCTTTAATTATCAAAGACACATCTTTTCAGGGGGCCAACAAAGCGGTTTATTTCACCCGCCAAACTAAAGGAGAGTTATTCCTGTTTAGAAGGAAGATGCAAGCGGTTTGGGACCTTGAACAAGGCAAATATGGTTTTGGTATGTTTACTTACAGTATTTTTTTTCTCTCTCTCTCTCCTTTCTCACTTTTCTCCTTGTGCTATGTGGGGTTGGGGATGACTTGGGGGTTTTTTAAAAAAATCGGATTGCTAACGTGTATGAAATGCCTAGGACTGTGGTTTAAGGGGTTCGGGGAAGGGGAGACAGTCAATTCAATGCATTGCCATATTTTATTACATGTGTGTGGTAGGAGAGGTGGTGGAGGGGGGAAGAGGGGGAATATACAATTGCAAAGCTGCCAAAATATGATTAAACCGAAGCGTAAAGACTGCGGTGCCTCCCATCTCCTCAAACTCATTTCCTTCGCTAGAGCAAACTAGAAGCCAGTCCTTATAAGCGTGTTTTTCCAAGCATCAGACGACTCGGTTTTCTAGCAAAGGAGCTGCTAGGCTCGCACTAAGTGTCAGAATTTACTGTTCGATTTGCCTCGGCGCTGCATTTTGCAACCTTGTGCCACTGACAGCCAGCCAGGCAGGGAGGGAAGACAGCGCTGCCCGGCGCCCTCGGCCGCGGCTCGGGGAGGCGAGCGTTCGGTTAAGCTAGGAGGAGAATCGCGAAGAGAAGGGTACTCACCATCGGGCGGGGTGGTGGAGCTGGCGTGCGAATTTCAGGCAAACGTTTACCTTTTTGCTGTCTATTGCAACCGCGTCGGGCTGACTTAAGCAATTCTGTGCTCTATCCAGAACGTTCAAGGAACGGTTCCTCATTTTTAAAAAGCCAGCGAGAGAGACGACAGAGACAGAGAAAGAAAAAGAGAGGAGGGGGTGAGGGGGACGCACATAAACCCAGTTCAGGAAGGGAAAAAAAAAAAAAAAATCATCACCTCTCCGCCAGGAATCGGGAAACGCAGAGGTAGCGAGATCTGAGTCCGGTCCAACCAAGTCAAAGCCAATTAATTTTAAATCCTGAAGAATTATTCAGATTAAAATGTACAGAAGTTTCATTCTGCTATGCCTACGTGAGCTCAAAGTCGTTTCCCTTTAAGAGCTCTTTTCTTTTAAAGTTGAATTTTAGGCAGCGAGGACTCTTACACTAGGGGGCAGACAGATACTGTACTAGCTCCAATCTTAAGCAATTTTTTCCCTCCCAGCATATGCTCTGATTTAGCACTGTAAATTTTTCAGAGGACCCAACTCTGACAGCCCCTGGTGATTTTCAAAGTACCACAAGCCAGTGGTTAAAAATTGCATTGACTTGGAAGTTCAGAGAGACACAATGGAAGCCCCTTTCCCTATTCATGGAGCTCCAGTGTGGTGGAAGAGAAAAACACACACGGACTAGATTGAGGGGAAGGAGGATTTCAATGAATCCTGGTGGACAGAACTGGTTTCTACTGAGTTCAGAGTTAAACTCACCATTTGCTGGGGTCTGTATTCATATTGTGATTTAATTTGTGGAGAATTACAGCCACTTTCTGCAAGAAAATCATATTCCTGGGTGGGTTTCCCCCCCACACACACACAGTTAAACAAATGTTTTTTCCACTTTCTCTGGCCAAATTAAAGCTTGCCATTCTTCTCATTAAAATAAATTTACATCTGCAATAAAAGACTGGGCTGGATTAAAAAAATAACAACATATTAATATTTATCTTTTAGCCTTAGAGCTGTTTTATTCAAAGAATATGAGCATCTCTGAAGAAGACATTTTAAAACCTGCTCCCCTCTTTTTCATTCTCAGTCTGCAATCTTCTCTCTCCTTCTATACAATAAAATTAACTGCAACTGATAGTCATTTTTTTCTTTTTGTTTTTTGGCTTTTTAATAGCACCCCCATAACTGAATGAGTCCTAAGATACAGAGTAAAACACCTCTGACTCTATAGCAGCCCTGAGGTCATATGCCTAGCAGACTCCAGAGCTGTTGAAGATGGTTGGGAAATCCTTCATTTAAAATCTGAGGCCATCAGAGCGTACTTCAAATACCAAAAATCTCAAAGTGGACGGGGGAACTCTTGCTCCTCAAAATTTTCCCACTGCATATTTGTAGAAGGTTATCTTGTCATAGAAGCGCCTGCACCCAAGAGGCGACTTTAGGGTTCCTCTGTAATCAATTATTCTTATCTTCTATTAAATTGAGATAAGGATGCCCATTAGATTTTCTATCTCAACCCCAGCCCTACCACATCTTTGCTGAGTTTGCCCCTAATCTACTGACATCTGTAGCATTAGGCAATTCCTCCTCGAATCATAGAGATTGAAAAGAAAAAGAAGAAAAAGACACAACCTTCTCTGAAATGATTTCTTTTCCATCCTTCTTGTCCTCTTTAGAAGAAAATTATATTGTATCTATAATCAACCTGAAATTTGCTGCCTGGCTTCCCTCTACGGCAATCTCATTACACACCAGGTTCATGATAGTTCAGTGTTCACTGTAGGTTTAAAAAAAAAAAAAAAACTTCCAAATAATCCCAGCACCTGCAGCTTTAGTGAAATATCTGATTTCAGCGGAGAAAGGGTGAGGGTTAAGAAGGTTTCAAGAATGAAGCAAGGAGGATCTTTCCTGCCCTAAAACCAAGCCCCTCTCTGCCTACATCTTCCTGTAGTTCTTACCTTCTATTCTGCCCGTGTTTGTAAAGGGTATTGAATACAAAGTACAATCTACACATGTCAATTATTTGTACAATTTATTTTTTAAAATTCTTCATTGCCTCGATTTCTAAAACTATCAAGGATGCTTTCCTGTGGTCATTAATTTACTCTTTATGTGTGTTCATGCTTCCTGAGGCTCACCATGCTTCGTGTAAAATATCTTGTTCATAAACCTGGTTGGATTACCAGTCCATAGATTTCTCTTGGTGCAAAGAGTGTACGATGGAGTCGCAATTTTGTTCTATAAATGTTGAATAGTCATGATCCACTAGCTGGTCAAAAGCGAACAGAAAGATTACTGTGTTGGAATATAATGTGTTCTGGGGGACAATTCTAGATGTTTGATGTTTAAAACCAAATGCTCCAAAATTCAGAGATACAACCGGCTTGATGATTTTTAGCACATTGAGCAGAATGGCACAGGCAATGAAGTTGTTCTCATTGCAGCGAATCTCTTGAGGTAGAATATGGTTTGTGCAGTGATTCCTGTGAATTGTACTTGGTATTATTGCCAATTTGGGGCAGAATCTCTGTGTGTGTTTTAATGACTGTATGAATGCTTAAAAGGAACTTGAGGAACAATGAAGTCCTACTCAACTGTTCTATGACCTAGGAGCATAGTCGCTGAAGTCTTTGTCTGTGTACATTGACAAATGTGCATCTGATACATGTGCGCTTACATGTGTGTACAGAGGGTACGCACAGGGGACGCTGGAGGCTGCGTCCACTTGTCCATCAGCCGGCAGAAAGGTCTTTTCACCTCTCCCCACGACTGGGTGTGTGGCAGGACGCTCGCTGGCTTGGGAGTTAGCTGAAACTAACGAGAGAGAATAAAGTTGAACAAAATTGATTTTAATTGCGTCATGACAATGAGATGAAGTCTACTTCGGCTTCTCAGCATCTGAGATGCTTTATTTGAGCAATTAAAATGTCAGGCCACATACCTGTGAAATGTTAACCCTACATGGACAAAAAAAAAAAGAACCACTGAACGGCTTTTTTTCTTTAAAAAAGAAAGAAAGGGAAAAAAACACCAAACCAAGCAAGTGATCAGACTTGAGTAAGGGAAGGGTCTACCATGCACCCGGATTTGACCAATTGGTTCATTTGGAAAATGCCTGCCAGCTGGGCTCTAGGTACCTTCCCATCCTCACCCACTACCCCTCTGCAAAGAAACCGGGCAACTTTTCTCTTTCTCTGGCACCGCGGGCACCAAGACGCGCCGGGAGTCCCGGGTGGTGCGCGAGCTGCGGAACCGGTGGCATTGCCAAGTTGTGAGAATCGAAGTCCCCGATTCCATCCAAAGCCTCTCGCGGAGCCTTTAAGAGGCGTCGTTCCGTGCGCGCCGCGCTCCTCTCCCCGCCGGGGCGGAAACCTCGGGTGCGGGGTGCGCAGAGCGCGGTGGCCGCGCGCCAGGGGACGGCGTGGGCCCATCCCCCGCCTGCCTGCGGCGGGGGCACCGCCACCCCCGCCCCGCCTCCCCCTCGCCCCGCGCCCCCGCCCCCCGCGCGCCCCGCGCCCCGGCCGCCACGCCGCTCGCACTAGGACCGGGCTGCGCCCGCGGCCGCCATGGCGGGGCCGCCGCGCTCCGGCCAATGACGGCGAGGGGGCGGCGCGCGCGCGCCTGGCCAGGCCAACCCCGGCGGCTGCCTTATAAGGCGCGCCGTCGCCATGGCAACGTGCGCTAAGTTGCAGCAGTCGTGTCAAAGTTCACTATATAGAGAGCTCAGTGAGCTGATCGCGGAGAAGCCACTTCTGCCAGCCCCGGCGCCTATAAATCGCATTCCCTCCCGCGCCCCCCTTTTTAGCATATTTGATCACTTTGATTCTCTGTTCTTTTCTCTCCGCGGTGTGTGTGTGCGTGCGCGCGTGTGTGTTTTCTCGTCCTCCTCCTCCTCTCCCCGAGTTGCCTTCTTTCTCCGGGTGCCGTGCTGCCTTTTTTCCCCTCTTTCATTCTTTCTCTCCGTCTTTTTCTCCCCCCTCTGCGCACGAAGGATGTGCTTCTAGGTGGTGATCTGCCCTCCTCTCTCTCTTTTATCATTTCTCCCCTGCCGCCGGCGAGTTGACTCTTTCCCTATGTGTGTGAGGCGGCTCCGGCGGCAGCAGCAGCGGCTCCGGCGGCGGCAGCAGCGGCAGCAGCGGCAGAGGCTTCAGCGGCGGCGGCGGCGCTAGACGCGGCGGCTCCGGGCCCGACCCGGCGGCTTCGGCGGCGGCGGCGGCTTCGGCTCCGGCTCCAGCGGCGGCGGCGGCCCAGGCGGCCCGCAGGGAGCAGCGAGCGGCCTCTATCCGGCGAAAGCGGGCGGCGGCGGCCGGAGCGAGCGAGGCGCGCGCCGGGGCGCCCGGGGCAGGCGGCGGCGGCGGCCCAGCGCCAGGACGACGCCGCGCAGCGCCCGACGCGGACCACTTTCATGCTGATTCCCCCGGACCCGGGCAGCGCTCCGGCCACTCCGCGGGCCGCTGGCCTCCGCCCCGGCCTGCCTGGCTCTCTGGGCGCGCCCGAGACCGGCGCCTCTGCTCTCCGAGTCCTCCCGATTTCGATGGCTTTCCTGAATGGCTGACTGTGGGCTGCCCTGGACTTGGCCCCCGGACAGTCGCCTCTCCTCCTCCTTCTCCTCTTCCAACTCCTCGGCTACACACCAGCTCTGAGAGCGAGAGAGTGAACGAGAGAGGGAGGGAGAGAGTGAGCGAGGAAGATCTTTGGAGAGATTTTTTTTTTTTTTTTTTTGCCTCCTACTTCTGTCTTGAAGCCAGACAATCGACTTGCAGCTCTCCCTCCCCTCCCAATCTCTCTCTCTCTCTCTCTCTCTCTCTCTCTCTCTCTCTCTCTCTCCACACGTTCTGCTCCCACTTGCTCTCCCCCGGCCCCATCCCCTCGCCTCCCCTCCCCGACGGAAAGCCCCCCGAAAGCAACAGAGCTGAGCTGAGAGAAACAAACAAAACAAACACACCGGGCCAGACGAGCAATCGACAAAACTTTGCAAAAGCAGAAACAAAAAAGGAAAAACTAACCAACCTCAACCAACCAGCCCCCCCGAGCCACCCGGGGCGCCCTCCCGCGCCCTCTCGCACCCTTTGCACACACAAAAGGCGGCGCGCCGGAGCCCGAGACCCGGGAGCCCGCTGCCGCCTGCAGCCAGGGGAGCAGGAAGTCCGGACGCGGCCCCCATAGATATGGCAATGGTAGTCAGCACGTGGCGCGACCCCCAGGACGAGGTGCCCGGTTCTCAGGGCAGCCAGGCCTCGCAGGCGCCGCCCGTGCCCGGCCCGCCGCCTGGCGCCCCGCACACGCCACAGACGCCCGGCCAAGGGGGCCCGGCCAGCACGCCGGCCCAGACGGCAGCCGGCGGCCAGGGCGGCCCTGGCGGGCCGGGCGGCGACAAACAGCAGCAGCAGCAGCACATCGAGTGCGTGGTTTGCGGGGACAAGTCGAGCGGCAAGCACTACGGCCAGTTCACGTGCGAAGGCTGCAAGAGCTTCTTCAAGCGCAGCGTGCGGAGGAACCTGAGCTACACGTGCCGCGCCAACCGGAACTGTCCCATCGACCAGCACCACCGCAACCAGTGTCAGTACTGCCGCCTCAAAAAGTGCCTCAAAGTGGGCATGAGACGGGAAGGTATCGGCCTCTCATTTCTCCTCCCCTCGCCCGGGGTCCCGGGGCCCTGGGTGCGTTTGGCTAGCCTGCTCGGGGTAAGGACACAGACGCCCCAAGCTCTTCTCTTCGTATTGCAGCTGAAAGGGGGTTTTTATACTAGAAGCAAGTTCTACAGTGGAACCCAGACCCCCCCCCCCCCCAAATCCGCATGCTTTGGCCGACTGATTTCCTCAACTCTCTCTTCGGGCTGTTTTCATTTCCTTTGCATTGATGGCCAGTTCATTCGAGTTCGCCTTTCTGCAAGGGATGGGGAGGTGGTGTGGTGGTGGTGTTTTAAAGCCTGGTTTACTTCTCTTTCCTCTCCGTTTCTCTCTCTCTCTCTCCTTGTTTTCCCTGCATGTTCAACATATGTCCCTCCTCCCCACCCCTCTCTCCAGCCCCCACCCTCTCAAAAAAAAAATCAACCTGAGATTGTACTTTTTGTACAGGAGGTTCAAATTACAAATGGCAATTTTATGCACTTCGCCGTATTAACGCTGCCGCCCGGGCAGCGCTCATGTGACCCTCCGTGGATTAACATTCGGCTAAAAAAAAAAAAAACCCTCTGTTTTCTTTTTTCCTTTCACTTTTGAAAGGAGGAGAGCGCGATAGGGAGTAGGAGCAGGGTGGGCGAGGGGCCTGGGGCGGCTGCTTTCGCTCTGCGCGAGTTGGGTCTTTGTGATATGAAATTCGCCGAGCGCCGCGAGCCCTGCTCGGCCAATGGCGCGCTCAGCGCCGGGCGCGGGCTCCGGGTTGCGGCGAGCGAACGCCCGGGTTTCTTTGTGTTTCTGCGAGAGCGACTCTCCCCGTCCGGCGTCAGATAACCGCTCGTGCCTGAGCCTGGCCGGCCCTCCCCGGCCCTCTCGGGCGGCGCCGCCGCCGGCCGCCGGCTCCCCGCCTCTCGCCCGGCTTCCTCTCGCCTCGGCCGGCCTGTCTCTCCGCCCTCTCTCTTCCTGCGAGCACAACGAGTCGGCTGCCGCCAGACCTTGGCTCTCGGCTCGGCTCTCGCCAGGGGTGGCCCGCGGGGCCGGGACTGCGGGCTTGGGGGTCGGGGGGGCGGGTGGAGAGCGGTGCTGGGGTGGCCACAGGCCGTCCCGGGTGAAGCTCCTCGGTGTCTTTTGCAAAAGCGTCTCCCCCTCCCCCCCCCGCCTCGCCCCCCCACCCCGCGCTCCCTCTCCTCCAATCAATAAAAATATATATATATATATATATATCAGCCGTTCAGCAGTAAAAGAAGAAAGATACCCCCCACAATGCTCCATCCCTCCCACCGTGCCGGGGACCCCGAGGCAAAGTGGTCCATGCTGGGTGCTCGGCCTCCCGGCCCGGAGCGGGCCTCCGAGGCCAGTGGTCCGCCCTGATCGCCGGAGCTGGCCTGGGTGGTGGTCGGAGGAGAGGGCGGCCGGCGGCGCCCCTCGGGTCGGTGGCCCTGGCGCGCGGGTGAGAGAGGGACAGGCCTGCGGGTTCCTGCGCCGCGCGGAGTCGGGGTCGGGGGTTTTGGGGGGTGGGGGGCGGGCTTGGGGCCGACCCTGCCGGGGGAGCAGGGGGAACGAGGCTGGGCATTAACGGCGGAGTGTCTCCTTTCCTCCCCGCAGCCGTGCAGAGGGGCAGGATGCCGCCCACCCAGCCGAGCCACGGGCAGTTCGCGCTGACCAACGGGGACCCCCTCAACTGCCACTCCTACCTGTCCGGATATATTTCTCTGCTGCTGCGCGCGGAGCCCTACCCCACGTCGCGCTTCGGCAGCCAGTGCATGCAGCCCAATAACATCATGGGCATCGAGAACATTTGCGAACTGGCCGCGCGGATGCTGTTCAGCGCCGTCGAGTGGGCCCGGAACATCCCCTTCTTCCCCGACCTGCAGATCACCGACCAGGTGGCCCTGCTCCGCCTCACCTGGAGCGAGCTGTTCGTTCTGAACGCGGCCCAGTGC
This sequence comes from Odocoileus virginianus, assembly GCF_023699985.2. Taxonomy (NCBI): domain Eukaryota; kingdom Metazoa; phylum Chordata; class Mammalia; order Artiodactyla; family Cervidae; genus Odocoileus; species Odocoileus virginianus. The sequence goes on along the minus strand of NC_069689.1, from coordinate 47,704,319 downwards.
TCCATGCCCCTCCACGTCGCCCCGCTCCTGGCCGCCGCCGGCCTCCACGCCTCGCCCATGTCCGCCGACCGGGTGGTCGCCTTTATGGACCACATACGGATCTTCCAAGAGCAAGTGGAAAAGCTAAAAGCGCTGCACGTCGACTCCGCCGAGTACAGCTGCCTCAAGGCCATAGTCCTGTTCACCTCAGGTAGGAAGGAGCCCTGCTCCCTCGTGCCTCCGGGCTCCTAGCTCAGAGTTAGGGCCTAGAACTCTTGGGAGCCCCCAGAGCCGGTCCAGGCCACACTGTCGAGGGAAACTTGGAATGGGAACTCTGCCTAGTGGTGGGGCCCCGGCAGGCCTGTCCTGGGGAGAGGAGAGGAAGGCTGGGCCACGGGAAGAATGCTTCAGACTGTTGACTCTCTCAAAATGGGCCATGGGGAAGCCTTGCAGGCCTGGTGCCCGTCCACCAGACTAGGATGCACGCTCCTGTTCCCTCCCTCACCTCAGGCACTCTGGGCCAGCCGAGCGGGAATCTTTTCCACCCCCATGGCTCTCTCCGTCACCCGGGCTGAGCCTCCGGGAGATGCCTGTAGGCACTGGAACAGTCCTGGTATCAGGCCCCCAGGGGAAGGTTTGCCCCTGGCGGCAGGGGGAAAAGTTTGCCTGCTAACTCAGTGCGAGTTGGAGCTCCAGGCCTGGCCAACCTGACGGCAGCAATTTTCAAAAGCATATTTCTTATTAAAACAATGCAGACTGTCCAGAGAGGGGAAAGAGCTGTCAGGAAGGGGCAGGAGGAAGAAAGGGCCCATCATCACTCTTCAGGATGTCTGCAGGGGGTTCAAGACTCAGGCCTGTCACTTCCCCTGCCCAGGCAAACACTTAAGGCAATTGTTAAACACCCCAAAGTGTGTGCAACCTGGGCTGGATATGAGTGTTGCCAGAGATATAAAACCATTAGTGACTGCATTATGAAATCTAATTAGTTTGCAGGTAGTTTAACCTGAGTGAGTAATAGATCTAATATTAATTAACTCTGGAGGTCAAATGATCATGGAAGGTGTCTGGCTTACCACTTTGGGCCACACCTGAGCCTTTTGGCTGGCCCCCCAGGCTGAGCTCAGCAGAGCCCAGGTGGGTGGAAATCACCCCTTCCACATGCTTGTTCCGAGTTGTCAGCTGACCCCCTTTGTCATGGCTGAGAGAGGAAGGGGGCTCCCAGTTGAAGATAACAAAATTTGGACCAGGGTAGGGCTTGGAACCTTGTCACCCACTGCAGGTTTTGCAGCTTGTAATCAGGACACCAGGAGAGCTGAGGAGTTCCTGTAGCAGACAAAAAGATCCACAGTCTCTTCCTTATTGTTCCAAGGAAATCTGGGGACCCAAGTCTTGGGCTGAGTCGGTTTTAGGTTCTGAGTCCTTAACCCACTTCCTTATATATATTGCTGCTTTTTGCATAAAATCCACCCCCTTCACCGCCACCCCCAAATTCTGCCTTTGAAAGTCCTTAGGTAATCAATTAAAGGGCAGTGTCTGGGCAAGGAAGGGCTCTATGCAGAGGCTTGGATCTGGATTATTTTTCTCGGGGGACCTGTCACAACTAGAATGGTTGCCTGATGCAAATGTACAGACAGGATCGTCCCATAACCCAGAGTCACCTTCAACCCTTCCTGCAACCCAACACCCAGCCCATGTTCCCAGACCATCCAGGCGGTGGTTCCTTTCTTGAGCTCATTGTTAGCTCTTAGACTTACCTTAGTCTTCCAAGGAAAGAAATGCCTGATACTCTTGTAACAGTTTAATTTATTAGTGTTTGTAAAATGTAGAGGCCTGTGTGGAGAATGCAGATCGCCTCACAAAGAGATAAAGGTCCCTGTTATCTGATTCTGAGAGAGACAGTGCGCTTGTGGAGAGAAGGAGTCCAATGCAAACAGATCTTTTAATTTCTGATCACAGATACCTATGCATTCTGTAAACATGCAGAGCCCTAGAGCCACACATGAGGAGGTTGTATGTGTGTTCTGGTTCTTGGGGTGGACGCAGTGGCGGCTTTTTTTGAATATCTACTTTAAGGATTGACAATATGCATGTGTTAGCCCCAGTCTTGCCTGAGGAGCCCCCAAAGGTCAGGTCACAACCTGCACCGCCTTCACTGAGAAGCCTCTCATTTCAAAGGCACTTATTGTATTTTCACATATCCGAAAAAGAAACGTGTTTTCCTGAAGATAACGGGGAGGGGGTTTCTTCTCGGAGGGACCTGGGTTTACAAAAAAAAAAAATCAGGGGGGTGGGTAGGAGAAAAAGGGAGAGAGAAGAAAAGGAGGGAAAAGAAACAGCTCAAATGAACAGAGAGATCACAGTTTGCATGGCTGCCCTTCAATAGGCTAAACTGACAAGATCAGTTTTAAAGGGCCACTTAAATCAGTTTCAAAGACTGGAGAAAAATGAGTCGCCCTCTTTGGGGAGAATCTGAGGCTGGGTCGTGGGCGCCATTACCGGGGCTGGGCCAGGTTGTTGCCCACCCCCCCCCCCACTATATAATTATAAGCCAAACTATTATTTACAGAGGAGAAGGGGTGGAGCACTGGTAGTTTTGGTTTCATCTGTTTGTCAGTCTGTTTACTGACCTGAGCTAGATTCACCCAGTGCACTTTGCTTGGGCCTCCCGGTCACCAAGCCTGAGGACTGGGACATAGAAAGCCTGCAGTACGCTGAGTTGTGTTCTGTTTTAAGGCTAATATCCCAGGACCGTCGCACACGGTGCCCCCCTCCCCAGCCCCCAAGTTTTCAGTCCGTAGGCATTTGCTCCAGCTCCGGTTGGGGCAGTTTGACAGAGCACTGTACACACACTTCATGTGACCCATTTCAAACCTCTTAATCTGATGACTGAATTCTTCGTCGTCTTCTTTTTTTTTTTAAACTTTCTTCCAGATGCCTGTGGTCTCTCTGATGTAGCCCATGTGGAAAGCTTGCAGGAAAAGTCCCAGTGTGCTTTGGAAGAATACGTTAGGAGCCAGTACCCCAACCAACCAACACGATTCGGAAAGCTTTTGCTTCGCCTCCCTTCCCTCCGCACGGTCTCCTCCTCAGTCATAGAGCAATTGTTTTTCGTCCGTTTGGTAGGTAAAACCCCCATCGAAACCCTCATCCGGGATATGTTACTGTCTGGCAGCAGTTTTAACTGGCCGTATATGGCAATTCAATAAATAAATCAATCAAAATAAGAAGGGGGAGTGAAACAGAGAGAAAGAAAAGGCAAAAGACTGGTTTGTTTGCTTAAATTCCTTCTGTTAAGAAAGGATATAAAAGGATGTTACAAGTTTGCTAAAAGAAGAGAGGGGAAGAATTTAATGGACTGTGAATTTCCAAAAAAAAAAAGACTGTCGAATGAACTTTTACAGAATGCATTAAAAAAAAAAAAACTCCTGTGTCGGTCAGAACAACTTGCTACTTATCATTTTTGTATAAAAAGGAAATTAGTCTTTTTTCTTTTTTTGGTAAATTTTGGAAAAATATTGCTAAAAGTGCATTTAAGGAGATTGGGAGAAAATTAGCAGAATGGAGAAAGTAAGTCTTTTTTTTTTTTTTTCCAAATTATTAATTGTCCTGTGTGTATGTACCTCTAGCTGTTCTTTTTTGTACTTTTCTGGTTCCAAACCAGTTTATTCTGTGGTTCTATAATAAGTTTTGATATAATCTTGGCTTCTTAAAAACTGTGTATCCTTAAAATATATGTTCTGCAAGAATTAAAACTGAGTCCATGAAAATATCATAGGAAGACATAAAACTTTAAAAGGCAACTCAAAGATGATGGAAACGCACTTACAAGTGGTGACCAAAAATTTTAGATGAAGTTGAGCACTCTTAATTTGAGAACTGGAGGAACCACATACAACACTTAAAAACTTCCCCTACCCTGACCCACCCCCCACAAAAGACACCATGACAAACCTAGCTTTTTAAAAATATTTTAAGAAAGAGAATGAACTGTGGAATTTATTGGCAGCCAAGGAATGTGTCCAAGACACATGCTGAGGTTTTGAATAAAAAGTGAACTTTTGTAATTTGAATTGGGTCCCGCTTAGTTCTTGAATTGTTATGAAAATCCTATATCTGTTTGTATATTTGCAAACCCTTTGTATTATAATTGTTGATATTTTCCCTTTTTAAAAAATACCATTGAAATCAGCATGACAAAATAACACTGTTGGCACTTATAGGTAACGTGATTGATTCAGTATCTTAGAGTTTACAGTTTGTGTTTTAAAAAAAAAACTGAAGGTTTTTTTTTTTTAAGTGCAACATTTCTGTATACTGTAAAAGTTATAATAACTGAACTGTTTGGTCGAGTCTTTGTGTGTTATATTCCAAGGAAATTGAAAGTATTCAGAAATTAAAATATTATTTGATATCTGAAACCTGTTTGGCTGTCCCCACTGTCTTTCCATCGAGAAGCCCCTGTGAGCTAGCTCTCTCTGAGCTGGGCCAGGGGTTCGCTCTATTTGTTCACTTCCCTCAGCCAGTTTGTTCAAAGGTAGACTAGTGTATTTGCCTGTTTAATTTGGGTGTGATGGGGTGGGGGGAGCTGAAGTTAATGGTTTATCTATGGTTTAGGAAGTGCCATACTGATATAGTAAACCACCCCCATTCACCTAATCCTTCTTTTAATTAAAAATGGATTTTCCAGGAAAAAAAAAAAAGGCCCTTATATTTGTCACACTTAAGTGCCTGCTTAGGGAAGGTATTGTGAAAAGTATTAGAAATCTTGAGATCAGTATCTATTTTATGATCAGGAAAAAATACTGTTTTGTACATTTCTGACAGTTATGCAGAAGATGGTTCAAGCAAGCTAATCCAGCCTTGTCAATAGAAGGCAGTTGTTTGCAATGAGTTTTTCCTTAAGTAGGTGTGATTTTTAAAAATATTCTGTGGTTCTCATCTAGGGTGGTTGTTGAGAGGATTTCAAATTCAGTGCTGTAGCTTAGAGTGGCTGAAGGGTTTATTTTTAATGTATATATGATAACTTGCAGTTGGCCTGCCTTCCCCTCCCCCCCCTGTACGTTCCTTCTGTGAGAGCATGACCACAGGTCAAGGGAATCTTTTCCATTGGAGTTCTGTACATAAAAACACAGCGACATTCTGACATTTCAGATTGTGTAGATACAATCTGTACTACTCTTGGGATCCTTTGTCCTTAAAAGCCAAATTAAGAAAAAGAAGAGAAAGAAAAAGAGAAAGAAAGAAGGAAACTTTATAGGGTGTGTGGATTTGGAAGTATTAACTATTTTGTTTTTGAGGTTTGTTTGTTGTTGTTGTTTTCTTTTCCCTCTTTCTCTTTTCCTGGTTTGAAGGAAGCTCAGTGTGTGGGAGCTTGCAATTTTTGTTCTTACTGAGGCTTTGCAGCACCCACACCACCATCATACATCACTGTGTTGTGGTTTGATTTTAAAAGGGGGTGGTGGGTAAGGGGATGTGAAAGAAAAGGGATCATTTTGTAAAGTGTATTAAACTTTGATACTCAGTTCCAGTCAATACATGTAGACCAGAAAAATCTGTCTGATTTGTGCATCTGAGCAGAGTTCTCCATCTGACCCTCAGCTTCTTTCTGTAGATATATACATACATAAATCTAAGTATGTTCTTATGACAGAACATTGCTGACCTCCAGATTGAGGTTTCATAGGTTGTTGTTTATTTTCTCCTCTTTCAAGTGCTATCCATGTGAGTGTGTGAAGTTTTCTCTAATAAGTAAAACACAGGCCCTTTGCCCTGTTTGTTTTGTGTTAGTTTATTGTAAACAGCCATTTGTTGTAAATTATTATTGGCATTAAATTATAATTTATGATTTTCAAAGCAAAAGACAGTCCCTGTTTTATTCTGCTTTAAGCATGTGTTCTAGACGTTGGAAATCTCTCTCACTCTCTAAGTTTCAGCAATGTAGCTTGGGATCTGCGAGGCAGAAAAACAGGACCCCAAATTTTTCAAACGGTTAAAACAAAACCCCTTGTATATGTTTAGAGTGGCCGGAGGAGGATCTGTTTAGAGTCTTGAGTTTGGTTTAAGTTTATAGCATTTAAAGAAAGTTTTTCTTTTCACGCTGAGTTAGAACAAAAGATCTTTGCTGCGACTGAATTGGACAAAAGACGAGGGCTGGGACCCAGCGAGTGCGTTCTGTGTGAAATTGACGAGATCTTTTTTAAAAAGCTGCTAAACATGGCGACTCTTTCCCTTTAAGTGTCTCTTTTTCCTTGCTTTTTTTTTTCCTCCCCCCCCCCTCCCCATCTGATCTGAGCTCGCTTTATTTCTTTTCCCAACCCCGCTGCCCCTCCTCCTGTTGGTACTCGGGGGTGGGGGGTGTGTGAGAGAACCCAGTTAGACGCGAAATGCAACAATGGTCCGAGGAGAGAGAGAGAGAAAGGGGCGACCGCTGCTTCTCGCCACTCTCAAACAAACCCGGGGCAGACCGAGCTGGGGAGGGGAGTGGTGATGGTGGTGGAGGGGGGTGGGTTGCGGAATCCTAGCCCGTGCGCTGGGCTCGCGGTCGCCCGGCCTCGGCCCCTGAGCAGCGAGTTCTCGCCAGGGGCCGGGGCTCAAAGTTCGCAGGCGGCGCCCGGGGCCGGCCCCGCGGAGACGGGATGCCGAGGCAAGCATCCGGCCGGCCGCCGGGCCGGGGGCCGGGAGCAGCCGCAGGAGAGGTGCCCCCGGCCCCCGGCCCCCGCCGACGCGCGGCGGGGCCCCGTCAGCGCCCCCCGGAAGGCCCGGGGTGCCGGGCGCGCCGGGCCGCCCTCCCGGGACGCGCGTGAGGCGGCGGGCGGCGCGCGGGGGGCGCGCGCGCGTGCGAAACTCGGCCGCGAAGCCCCGCTCCCGACTGGGTCCTGTGAGCGGAGCCAACATGGCGTCTCCCAGCGCGCCGCGAGCGCCGGGCTGCCAGGCGCGGCGGGGCCGGCTAATGGGAAACACATTGGGTATCCGAAAGGGGGAAAAGAAAAACGGGGGCGGGGTCGGGGGGGGCCTAAAGGCCGCTGCTTCTGCGGGCAGAGAACCCTTTTTTCAAACTCTCCCCGGCGAGTGAGTGCGGGCCTCGGTGGTGCCTGTCGTTAGAGCGGCAGAACTGCGAGGGGACACGCTGGTGACGCGGTGGCCCCCTTCGTGCGCCCCCCGCCCCTCATGACCGGGAGAGGTTATTCCAGGTCTGCCCCCTCAGCAAGGGCCGAATGAGAGAAAGTCGGCCTCCGCAACCGCTGGTCTTCAATGAGTGGTGGAGGGGGAGGGGGCGAGGCCATAGGAACAGCCCTCGGTCGGTCGTCGCGCTCGTTAATGTAGGGGCTGCAGCTGGGGGGTCGCCCCGCGAGCCCCTCCGAGTTGTTGGGGTGGGGGGTGCGGGATGGTGGAGTGTGGGGACCGGTCGGCCATCCCCCCCCCGCAGGACGTGGGCACAGCTAACTTGCTGCTTCCGTGGCAAACTTGGAGGAAAGGGGGCTTTCCGGGTGGAGGGCAGGCTCCGGGCGAGGGGGGAGGGGGTCGCAGGCTCTAGAAACGCACGAGGAGGCTCGGACAGCGACCCTGACGGGAGCGCTTCTGCAGGGGGGCTGGGGTGGGGTGGGGGAATCTCCTTTATCGAACAGGTTTGAGAGCAGGGGAGGTCGGCCGTGGGACAGATCCGGCCGCCCGTAGAGGGTCTCCCGAGGGCCTCTGCAGAGAGTCTGGCTTGGGCCCGGGCTGAGCTCTCCGCCGCCGGGGGGAATCGCCCCTGAAAGTCCCACTGCAGCTCCAGCCCAGGCCTGGAGACCCTTACCCTCAGCCTCCTGGGAGGGGAGCGAGGTTCCTCTCTGAATTCCGGGCCTCGTCAAGATTTATTGAAGTTAGGTTTCAAAAACGTGCTTCAGATGATTTTTTCCCATTTTCTCAGATTTCAAAGGCTCCCTGCAGTGCGGCTGCCTAATTAATGGTGAAATTCAACTAAATCTAATTATGCAGTAATTTTAAAGCAGTTAGTGCTGGGCGTTGGTTTGTAATAGGACCCCAGTTTTTTAAAGTTTGCTTACTGTGTTGGTTTAGGAGAAAGCTATCTTTTGTATGGCAAAGAAAGAGGGGGAAATAGTTTTCCTGCGTGAAGGCCTGAGACCGCCCCCCACCCCCTCCATTTCCATCCCCATTTCTATCTATCTATCTCCCTGCCCTTCTCGCTCTCTCTTTTTCCTGCTGCCAAGCTCAAGCTGAAAGACTGAGCGAGGTGCTAACCCAGCCAGGGGACCCAGTTTCATAGCCAAAGGGGAAAGGCAGAATTTTTCACAAGGAGACACAAAGGGACTTGGTATCTGCCCTCCTGGACGCATCTGTAAATGCCCGAAAACAGGGAAGGGACTCTCATCTCCTCTAATAGAGAACAGATTTCCTCTCTTTAACATCCATTGTCAGTAAGGGGAAAAGCTGACTCTTGGAGTTATAAATCTTATCGTCCTTCTGATAACAGACTTGTAATAAGTTAGCGTCTTATTCAAAGTGAACTGTAAAACTGCCTCATTTAATATGGCATCTGTGTCATTAAAACTTTTCCATTTTTTTCCCCCTTGCGTCTTGCAGGCCTGGCATTCGGGCAAGCCCTGAGGTGCCTAGTGGGCCTCTGGGGTTGGACCGAGAGGGAGAGAGGTGTGAGAGATGGGCTGCCTGGTTTTAGCCTCTGGATCTCAGTCTGGGGGTGAGAGACCCCTGAGACAGAGAGGACCTGGGTGGGGGGGTGCTGTGTCCCCCTTGTCCATTCCCTGGGGCGGCCCCCTCGAAATGACGTTCCTTGAAAGAAACATGCTTGTGATTAGCTAAGCAAACACATCTGCTTTCGGAGTTGGGCCTTCGTTAATTAGCTGAACAAAGGGCCGTTTTGCTTTTTACCTTTTGCTGGGGGAGAGTGTGTTATTTCAGGAGTGTCGCGGGCCCTCCTCTTTTCAATTGCAGCCACGACGTTAATTTTATTGGGATTACTGATGGGAAATGAGGTGGCGCAGGCTTCCGAGAGGAAAAGCTTGATCATTACCCCCTCTGGAACTATATTTTTCCACCCAACCTCCTGCTTGCGAGGAGGGGGTGGGGGGCGAACTGCGCAGCAAGTTCGGAGCAATTGGAATCAGGCTCGCCGTCCGCTGATATCGGGTGACAGAGCGTGTGTGGAAGCTGAACTCTGTAATTTGCGCTTCTGTTTCTTTATTAGGCCTGGACAACGAACTAATGAGCTTTGGCCCAGCACAGTGTCACTTGTATTTATTTTCTTAGGGCAACTTTGAGGTAGCGGAAGTGTTCCTCACCAAGAGCCCGGGAGGGCCAGGAGCCCTGACCGAGACTGCCCTCGGCCGGGGCTGGTGGCCGCGTCCCCGGGGAGCGAGGAGGCGCGCAGCACTGCCGGAGCCCGGGGCCTGGGCCTTTAGGTGAGGCCCTGGGGCTCTCAGGAAGGGTTAGGCCCTTTGGAGGCCCAGGCATTCCCGCAGGCCCAGCTCTCTGAGATCGAGGTCGAGGGCCGTGAGGCCAGCCTGGGGCAGGCCCCCAGGCGGGATGACGGTCAGAGGTGCAAAGGTGGCGTGGCTTCCTCCTGGCGCCGGACGGAGGAGGGCTCCACAGGCCGAGCAGGTCGGGCCAGAGACGCCTTGGAGCGAGCGGGGCTCTCCCGCCCCTTGGCCGAGGCGCCTGTCTGCTTTGTGTTGAGGGAGGCCTGGCTCAGCTCTCTGGCTAACTGGTTGGGGGTGGGTGGGGCGGAGGGGACGCTTTGAAGGCGCTCTCGGAATCCTGAAGTGCCGGGGCTTCCCTGCCGCCTCTCCCTGGCTTGCTCCAAGGAGTGTCAGTTGGAGAGGCCTGGGATACAGTCTAGGAGGAGTTGGGGGCTGGGGGCCGCAGAGGGTCAGCGGAGGCAGCGCGAGCATCCCTGCGCTGCGGCTGAGAACACAAGCCCCCCAGGCGGAGAGGGGGGCGGGGTGCGGGGCAAACGGGAGCCCAGGGAACTGCGAGGCGAGCGGGGGCTTCTCTGCCCCGCAGCCGGAGGCTTCCCGCGGCTCCCGCCTCGCTCCCCGCCATGCAGCCCCGGCTAATAACGCCCAGGCGCTGTGCCCCCGCCCGCCCCGTCTCCCCTCGCCCCATCCCTCTGCTTTTTCTCCCCCCTCCCCACCTCTTCCTTCCTTCCTGCAAATGGGTGTTAACGTGGGTCTTTATGTTCTGTCTATAACTAGGATGTAATCACGCGCCCCATGCCTCTCTCTAAAAGCATTTAATAAATGTCTATTAAAGCGCTACAAATGTAAGATGAATTTAGTGGCGCGGCTGCCTCCCTGAATCCGAACGGTAATGATGGATTTATCAACGGGGATTCGCCTTCATCACAGCAAGGGAGGTTTACTCAGCAAATACGTCGGCGAGCACCCACCCAAATACAATCATTTGACCCCCTGCGGGCATTAGCCACCTCACCTCTTCCACCGCCTGCTTAGGGGGGTGGGGTGGTTGGGGTCGCCCGAGGCCGGCGCCGCCGGGAGGACCAGAGGGGCACCGCCCCTCTCCTGGCCTCCTGCCCCTCCTCTGTCTCCTCCGGGCCTGCGGGTCTCGGTCTCGCCTTTTGGACGAGCGGGGCACCCGGCTTGCAGGTTTGGGTTTGGGGAGTGGGCGATGGCAGTGTTAGAGCGCACGAGGAAGTGTGGGCTGTCTTGGTTTTGCCAGGTGACATCAGTGAGCGCCCTTTCGCTCCTCTCGGTTTTGAAAAGAGAGCAATTGTTCCTGCGAGTGGGCTCTCGAGTCCCCAGCCTTCGAGCACATCTTAGGTCCTCGGATCCTCGCTGGGCCCTGGACACCGTTCTAGGAGAGGCGGCTCCAGGACAGAGGCCTGGGCCGCCAGGCCCTCAGAAGGCTCCGGTGTGCCCAGAGTGGGTGCCCGGCGGGCCTGCCTTTCCAGGCTCCCCAGACCAGCCAAACCAAAGCAGAGGCGGCTGTTTTCCGAGGTTAGGATGGAGCCCCCAAGGCGGAGGGCAAAACTTCTGAGTGTCTTTCCCCTGAACAGGTCTGGCTTCTCTCCCACCTGCCCTGGCAGAGCCCACCCGGCCATTTTAAAGTTTCTGTGGCTGTGGGTTTTATAGAATTTGGTTTGGACTGTGATCATTAACGCGCACAAACCCCAGTGACCACCATCTCTTTTTGTCTTTTTATCTTTCTTCTCGAGAGGGGAGGAAAAGTGCTGGCCTGTTCCATCAAGCCCGGTTCGCATTTGCTCTGGCCTCTGATTTCTCTTTCTTCTTTGGAAATTTCATTGAGATGTCTCTGTACTTCGCTTGTCAGTTATCTTTGTTCCTTTTAAATAAAGGGCTTTTAAATGGACTTATTGCTCCCAGCGTGGGTTCCTCTCTCTAAATGTTAGAAAATTGTGCCATCTACCCGCTATGCTGAGTACTGTCACACTCGGAGACCTCGGGGACCTCCGGGCCGGCTTCAATGCCGCCGTGTCAGGGGCCGCGGGCAGCTGGCGGAGGGGGCGGCTCACGTGGATTTTTGCAGATTTCCGCCAGCAGCCGGCCCGCGTGGCCTCGCCAGAGCCCGGCCCGCCCCGCGCGCCGCCGCCGGCTTCATGGCGGCCGCGAACCCGGGGCTGCGGCCGATCCCGGAGCACATCGCAGGCGTGGTCGGGGCTCTCCCCTTCTCCCTTCCCTCCTCCGAGATGCCCCGGGCCGGGAAGGGGGGCGCCGGCGCTGCCTGTGGACCGGAGCAGCCGCCGGGGGGGTCGGGGATGACAGCGGACAATGCGGGGAGGCCGCCGGGGAGGGGCCGCGGGGGGACTTGGCCGCGCCGCTTTGGAGCGCTCCTGCCCGCCGCCAGCCCCCCTCTCTGCCTCGGGGAAGCCGGGCCCAGGCCTGCGGAGAGCCACGGCCGCCGACCGGCTTCCCCGCCTCGGTGAGCGAGAGGGGAGCTCGGGCCAGGCAGTTCGCTGGCAACTTTCAGCTCCGTTTTCCCCGGTAGAGAGCCTTCTGTTGTCTTCTAGAAGGCCACTCACTACTTGCTTTGCTTCAGGGGAGTGTGGTTTAGCTGAACCGAGTTCGAACAAATCAGATGTCTGACGTGGGGTCTCCTCACCCCGACCCCTCCTCTGCAAAAACCACAGGTTCTTTTTGAATGAGTTAAAATGGATTAACAGTTTAGATTTTATTATGTGGCTACCCTTCTCAGATGCCCTTTTTTTCTCTCTTTCTTTTTTTAGCCTATTAAAAGTATTAGCTAAGATTTCCAAGTGTCAGTCGGGTATTTATGCTAGTGGAGGGGGGGGGAATCTCCGATACGGTTTATGACTTTTATTACATGTTTCACACTGTTCGAGAAATGGAGTTTTAAACAACATACAATTAAATCTATATTGCTCTTTGGAGAAGGGCCAAGGAACTCGACAATCAATTAGTTTAGATATTTTGATACTTGTTGCTAAAATCAAAGTGTAAAACCACCACCCCAAGGTAAAGCTACTTCTCCATTTTTCCTAAGGTCATGGAGCTACCACATAGGAAATGGCAGTTGCTTTTTTCCACTGCAGGCTGCTTTTCCTGATTACTCTGCACAGATTGGTCTTTTTTAAAAAAAAATTCAGGTTCTTTTCCGTGTTTTTTCCTCCCATTTCTCTCTCTCATTGCCATCTCACATCTCCTGCCTTTATCAGTCAGGTTTAGTTTTAAAAAACATTTAATTTGTATTATTTGAAAATGAGTTGCCTGCTCACCCTCTTCATCCCTCTCTCCTTGCCTTGACACTAAGAAGGGAAGCCGGCTTGTTTAATAACCACAGTAATACAGTGGTTTCCAGACAAAGACAAAATTATGTTCTTTATAACTAGAACATGACGAGAAGAGGGGACTCATCCTTTCTCTATCTCTCTCTTACTCTGTCTCTCTCTCACTCACACTTCTGTCTCTTTCAATAAGCAGTTGAGGAAATAATCTGCATTGAACAGAAACTGCTTCCTTCTTGAAAATGACAGCTTTTCCACCTTCCTGGCTCTCTCTGGACCAATCCCCTCGACTGCCTAGTGGCAGTCTGCCTGTCCTTGGACCTGGCAGGGGCTGGGGGTGCCTATGGAGACCTGGAACATCGTGAGAAAGTGGGAGGTCAGCTCACCTGTACGGTGCAGCCGAGGCAGGGCTTCTAGCGGGTTCCAGAGGGGAGCTTGCTAGTTTATTAGACAGTTCTTACTTCCCCTTAGCATCTTCTCCCCACGGACACCTCAGGTTCTCTAAAGGAGGGGTGTCTGAGGTTTTGCATCTGTCCACCCACCCCACCCCCGCCCATTTCCTTTTCTGCTTTCTAGGCTGGGCAGCTTTTTGCCAGCTTCATGACTGATTTGAAAACCCTGTGGCTCTTGGGATTGAGCAGGCCAGTCCGTGAACTGTCATCTCCTCCAGGATGGGACATCCAGAACCTCCGCTTCTCCAAAAGAAAGGCTCTGAATCCAGGGAAGGGATGGGACGGGATGCCATTAGCCTCCCTGCAGAAGCCTTGCTCTTCCTCCCAGGGAGTGAGGACTCCTCCCGGAGCGGAGAGGGACCTTTGCCTGGACTCAGCGATGTGGCCTTGCGGAGCCTGGGCCTCCCGCTTCCACCCTGCCTTGCGCCCACCCCCATGCCGCGGCCCTAATTGTGAGGAAGGTCTGGGAAACATTTTCTCTGTGCTAATTTTATATTTCCCCTTTTCCCCTCACAACATTAAACATAATTTTGCGCTGTCAGTGTCACTAAGATTGCGGTTTGTTGACGTCTCTACTTGGAAACACGACCCCTCCGCCTCCAACGGGGAGTCCTCCCTGCGTAGCCTCTGGGAGGCCGCTTCTCCACCGAGGCTTTCAGGGTTTCTGGAACACCCTGAGAGAGAGAGAGACTGCAGTAAAGGCCATAAGGGTCCCTACCAGAACCCCGCAATCATTTCAAATCCCCTCTCCCTGTGACAGCAGGAGCCAATGTGTTTTTGATGTGTGTTTGGTTGTTGGCTTGTTTGTTTAATAAAATCCCTGTGTGTGTTTTACTGTCTCAGTGTCTGTGACGTGTAACCACAGCCACTCCACTTTAAAAATGTCCCTTTGCATGTCTTTTCTGTTGGTCTGTTTTAGTCTGTCCTTTGCAACTTCTTCCTGTTCTCCATGCCTGCCCCTTCCCTCCGCAATATATTTCCTTGGCCTTAGCAGTAATCCTCGGGCCCACCGGCCACGTTCCTGGAGATGAAATCCATCTATCCCCTGTGTTGCTCCACCGAGGCCCAGTTATCTGGGGCTTTTGGTGACAAGAGCAAGAGAGAGGAAGACACTTCTTATTTTGAAGGGCCTGCTCCTTCCTTTCTTCCCTGTGCCAGCCCGGAGGGGCTTGGGACTTAAGCAGATGCACCTAGGGTCTGCAGGTTTGCTCTTTGTGTCTGGCCGTGGTTCTGGTGACTTCTCCTCTGTTTTCCTTTTCTTTGGAGGAGCTGCTAGCTACTCTGCCCTGTCCACAACAGTGTTTCCGCGCCTGTGTGCACCACGGCTGGTGGGTTTCAGGGCGATTATCTCATTTCGCTGGTGCAGAGCGAAGCGGCTTGCAGCCCCTGGGTCAGGCATTCAACAGAGGGCCCATGTCACAGACCCAACCCAAAGGTTAATTTTCCCTCATTAGCATGTCCATAGTTTGCTTCTAGCCCAGGAGCTGGGTCCTCTGGGCGTCACCTCCCGGCTTCCCTCTAAAAGTCTCTGGCACCTTCGCTCGCTCTCCTGAACCTCTCTTCACAACCTCACGTTCTGCCAGGTTCCTATTGGGTTCATGGACTCTAATCTCTGAAAACCCATCTCACCCATTTTCAGACAGTTTGCCTATTTTCATCCTAGAGCCCTGGTCTTCCATCCACCCCTCTCTTTGCCCCCCCCCCCCCTTTCCTCTAGGCACCTCATTTACAAACGGATTCTGCTTTATTTGAATTAGTTCACTTCTCCTCTTTTACTTTCTCCCCCTCCCCTTACCCTTTCATTCAGGGCTAGTAAAAGCAAAAGATACAAAATGGCAAAGTTCAGCTGCATGTGGTGGGGTGAGGGGAGCCAACCATCCCAGCCACCTAGAAAGAAGCTGAAGGTTTGTAACGACAGAAGAAACAACAAAAGAGAATTGCATTTGCGGCTTAAGTGGGCGACTGTGTTTGTGTGTCTATATCTGTGTGTGTTTTTCAGATGTCTTTGAACTGCTTTTGTGCTGACTCGACAGAGACATTTGCCGAAGCTAGTCACGGTATAGAAACTTTGAGTTAACCTCTTATATCAAATGAATCTTTTCATTTAGAGACCAATAAATCTCAATCTCTAGCTACCTTGTGTAGACCCAGCCTGAGCTCAGTGAGACAAGACTGGGGCTTATAATAAAGACCAGATAAAGTTTGCCAAAGTTTTTTTTTTTTTTTCCTCCCCCTCTCCATTTTTTTTTCTCTTTAACCAACGTGAAAAATTCCCCCATCTAACAAATAAAACTTCAGGGAA
Organism: Odocoileus virginianus; assembly: GCF_023699985.2. Lineage (NCBI taxonomy): Eukaryota > Metazoa > Chordata > Mammalia > Artiodactyla > Cervidae > Odocoileus > Odocoileus virginianus. Next base: position 47,688,847 of record NC_069689.1, on the reverse strand, counting down.
GTAGCAGCTTTTCCTCAGCAGAAGGTTGGGGATTTCTTTACCTTCTCGCAGCAAGCCCGTTGACTGAAGTGGTTTTCCAAGCTCAGACACTGAAATGATTTATAGTTTTTCAACAAGTCATTATTTTGGTGTGTTGTTTAGGTGGGGTTGAGACAATCTAATAATCCATGTAAGATGGGGGGGGAGGGGATTGTCAGGCACCAAGAGGAGAGTTAACATCAGAAACATGAAAGCCAGTCTGGTCTCCGGGGATAGAATTTGGGAAAGAGCCTGCACACGTCTGCTCCTGGGCTATAAAGAAATACATTGTTAACAACAACAAAACAGACAATGCCTTGAGCTCTGCCTTGATTCAGAGCTGAGCTACTTTCAAGATTTTTTAGCAGCACTGTTCATTTTGATGGGGTTTCTGGGCCATTTGAAATTCAACCTTTAGCCAGCCTGCTCATGGGGTATGGTTACAGAATTCATTTTCTGATTTACTATCCCTCCTCCTGTATTTTCTTTATTTCCTGATGGCCTCCCATGGGGCTAATCTTTTTTTTTTCCTTTTCTTTTATATTATCCAGTTTTGTTCTCCCCACAAACGACTCAGTGTTTTTCCCGTTTCTAGTGATCACTCATTTGCTTCCTTTTTCTCTTTCCTTCCTTAAGAGACAGAGGAAAATAAAGAGCATGGGAGGGGGATTTCCAAATCATTCCTAAGTGTTATTAATTACTGTTACAAGGCAGGCGATTCTTAACTAATAACAAAGTTGTAAATTACCCCTGACTTTCAAATATTTCTCATTTGTCAGCTCTGATTGATTTGATTAATATTCCATCCTTTGAAATAATTTTAGCTGCACTTACAGTCAGCTCTACTCATGAAGCAGGGAGCAAATCATCACACTCTCCCAGGACCAAGCCCCTCTGCTTTTATTTTCAAGTGAAGTTTTGGTTTCCATCCTGAGGTCCATGATTCTCACTGGAAAGCAATCCTGGAAAAGCTCATAGGCAGTTAAACTGCAGAAATGGAGTGGGTGGGGGGACGGTACCTGCATATGTTCAGTGATTTATGTGTAATTTTGAAAACGTTGTTGAGGAAATTAATTTTATTGAGACAACCAAACAGCCTCATTTTCTAGTTCTCCTAAACATTGTCCCCCTCCAGATTCAGGCTGAAGGAATGGATTTTTATAGGATTCCTAAACACAGGACATTCACCCAGGCCAAACCCAGTTTCTCCTTATTTTTCTCTACACCTTTTCTCGGAAAGACCTGGTCTACCCCTAGTCCACCCAATCAGAGATAGGGATCGCTGCTGGGGGGAAAAGGTGTATGCTGAGCGTTAGGGGGTGGAAAAGGCCAAAAGGGCTGCCCAGAGGAGAGCACCCTGAAAACCCCACCCTTTGGGAAGGGGGTTTATATTTTCCAAAAGTCCTTTTCCCTTCCATCATCATATTCAGAATGCAATTTTTGAAGCTATCAATACCCGCTGCCTCCAATACCTCTGGAGTTTTCATCTTAATTATATTATTAAGTGAAGTACTGTGCTGTCAGGGAATTGAACATGATTTATGACGTCTGCCTATTAAAGGATCGATTGTGAATATCGCTACTATCATCTATCAATATTCTTAGGCCGGGGGTATTTCTCGCTCCACGGTTGTTACTTGTAATACCAAAATGATAGACTGCAGGATAAGACTATTTCTTCTTCTCAGGACAAGCTTTCCAGGTGCGGCGGTGAGTCAGCGTGGGGAGACCGGAAGCTCAGCGCGGCCCACCACGTCTCGCACCCAGAAAGGGTTTAAAGTTGTTTTTCTTCTTCTTCTTCTTCTTAATGTGAATTTTCCCTCGGGTCTAGTAGAAGAAGCTAGAGTTGTTTTTTAGAGAAAGAAGTAACCTCTGCTGGTCGATATCAGGAGCCGGTGTTTCCCAGCTGCCAGGTGATTCCCAATGAGACCAGAAGCGAATAGGGGGCCCTTTCATAGGAGTGTGGCTGGGTGGGGCAATCGGGGCGGGCGGGGGCAGACTGGATATTTCGGGAGCAGGTACCCGGGTCGTGCCGATGCCCTGGGCCTCGGAGCTGTTCCGTTTCTGGGATCAGTCGGGGCTCTATCCCGACCACCCCGACCACCTGCCCCGCCTAGGTGGAGGCGGGTGCGAAACGTGCTCGGGCCAGTCCTGCACGCGGAGGCCTTTTGTCTGCAGACAGAGCGCAGCGTCTGTTTTCTTCCATCCTCGCGGGGCACGGGCACGGGGTCACCGGCGAGTCTCAGCCCCTGGTTTAGAGGGGCTGGGAAGGGGAGGCCGTGCAGGAGGAAGCCAGGGCCCCCTTTCCCGGAGCCGCTTCGGAGCGGAGGCCGGGGCGCCACGGCGGGGTGGGGTGTGGAGAGCGGCCGGGCGTGCGCCCCGCTCCGGCCCCGGGGCGCGCCTGGGGCCGCAAGGAAGGCGGAGGCCTCGGAGCCGGTGCAGCGTCCGCGGCCCCGCGAGGGAGGCGTACCTCGCCCGCAGCGCCGCCGCGCCCAGGGCCTGGCGGCGGGAGGAGGCCTCGGGCCTGGTCGCGGGCCTAGTCTCGGCGCGCCCCGCGCTCGCGCCGGCCGTCGCCAGGCCCTCCTCGCGGCCCAGTCGCCTTGCCTCCTGAATTCCAGCAGGAAGAAGTGGGCACATCAATGGAGCTCCTAGCCCTCCTCCCAGGCCGGAGGTGGGGGCCCCACGCAGAGCGTGGCCTCGAGGGGCCGGCCGGACGTGGGAGGGCCACAGGCGGGGCGGGAGGCCAGCTGGGCCCAGGCCTGGCTGCCCCGCGCGACCCCTTCTCTCGGGCATAAGGCGCCTTGGGGTCCCACCTCCCTGGCTACCTACCTGCTCCCTCCCTCCGGCCCCAAGCTCTGCGGCCTACCCTAGACCACTCCGGGGTGTCCCAGGGGAAGGACAGTGTCTGGTACACAGTAAGCACTCAGTACATGTTAGCTGTGGCTCTTAGCATTATCGGGCACTTCTGCTTCCTCCGTGAGCATCACCTCTCTCATACACGTTTAGTGCAGATCAACCACAGCACAGCCGCGGGCCCCCAGCCCCCAACTCGTACCTAGATGCCCAACAGCTGCTTCTGGCCCCTCTGAGCCCAGAGCCACAGCCGTCCACCCCTAACACCGGGAAGAGCACCCGAGGGCCTCGGCCCTTCCTGCCTCTCGTAGCGTGTTTGTCCAGGTCTGAACCACCGTGAACCAGACACTGAGGCCCGAAGCAAGTGTTACCCGGTTTCTACTGAGCTCTGCCCGGGTCAGCGCCAGGAGATGGGAACTTCCATTAAATAATAACTTCCTGGGAAATGGTGGGGGTGGGGGCGATATTTAAAGCAAACAAGAAAAAATGACGACCTTCAGTGTGGGGTTTGGGGGTAGTAGGGGCAGGCCTAGACAGGAGGAGCAGTAACAGCTGAGTCAGAAGCATGGGAAGGACACCCTTTGCTTCCAGAAACACGTTCTTGGGTAAGCCTTTCATCGGCCTGGGTTGAGCGCCTGGGCAGAGCTGTCGGAGACCTGCTACTAAATATACATACGACACCTTCAGGCCGGATTTCATCTTACGACCCCAATTAAATATCACCCCGCCTTCCTGATTCTTCTTATTATCAATAATACCTCTAATATTCTTGTTATTATTTGCAAACGACGTTTGGGCGGCGGACGTCCCCAGAACCTGCAGCGGGAGCCACGCCCAGGAAGGCGCTCACCTGCTGCGCGGAGCCCGGGACCTTGCCCCCGTCCGCGTCCCTTGCCTCCTCCCCACTCCCCCAAGGCTGACAGATATCCTTGGATGTGGAGCCCTTTAAAAATGACAAATGCCTTGTCAATACAAACCATCTCTCCCCGCCTGCTTTCTAATTTTTTTTTTTCCGGGAGCGAGTAGGGACCCAGGCGCAAGCCCAGCGGCGCGTATTACACGGCCTGCGTTGTACCGTAATCGCCAAAACCTTGGCCTAATTTACAGCTAATAGATCTCAAGCGAGGGAGTCGGGAAGAAATCAGTGGCCTAAGGAGCTAGATTGGGGCTTTGGAGGGATCGGAAATTAAGGGACTGGAAGGAGGATGTGATTCATATTATTCACCGCTCCCCCCAACACATACACACACACGCGCGCGCGCGCGCGCGCGGAGCAGGCGCCTCCCGGCTCGGCCTTGGCGGATGCAGCCCTTGGTTCTCCGCGGCCTGTGTCCCCGTCACTCGCTTCCCTCGGTCGGGACCACTGAGCGTCAGGGACGCCTGCGATACGCTCAGACCCCTCGCCCTCTTCCCGGCTTCTCCCAGCCCCCGGGAGGAGGCGCTGGCGCCCGGGTCGGCCTCTGGTCCCTCCCCGTCGGCGTCCCCGGAGCCCCCATTCACAAAGCCCCGCTTGGAGGAGGCCACACACACACACACACACATACACACACACACACACACACCCCAAAGAGGGGAGCTTGATCTTGTCTCATTGGTGTCTCGGGCCTGAAAGGAAAATCGTTTGGGTAAACAGCCAAGCTTCCAGGCTTAGCGCCCGGCTCCCGCCCCCGCCCCCCGCCCCTCCGCCTCCCCCACTCCCCTTCCACCCCGCCCGCCACCCACACTCCGTTCCGCAGCCGGGCCCCGAGCGAGCTCCGCGCCGCCGGCCGGGAGCCCGGGGCTCACGAGTTCAAAGGGCCGCGGCCCCGAGGGGATGCCCTCCTCGCTGTGCCCCGGGGGGCAGAAGCGGACCGCAGGGCGGTGGGACCGGCCCGGGCCACGGTAGGAACCTCGAAACCTCCCGCTTCCCTAAGTAGAGCGGGTCTCGGGGGAGGGCGCCGGGGAGTTCCGAGCCCGGAGGGACTGTTTGGCCAAGACCGAGCGGAGGCTGAGCCCCGGGCCCGGGAGGGCCGTCCGGGCAGGTGCGCAAGTGTGTGCACGACCGCGGGCGAGGGCGGTGAGCTTCCGCAGGCCCCGCGGCGGTCCGCACACTGCGGGGTGACTACCGGGTCCCCACCTCCCTCCAAGCGGGGCGGCTCCTGGAAAAGCCTTTAATCTGATATTAAGGGTTTTCCGAAGTTTGATTCTTTCCAAAGGAGAATTCTTCACTTAACTGAATGTAAACATAATTAATAGTTATTTAACATGCAAAAAAAAAAAAAGGCAACCTTTATGGTGTTTAAAAGGATATTGCTCTCTCTAGTTCACACTCTTAAAACCTCGAAATCTGAAAATATCCTGATGAGATTATTAGACTTGATTATATGGTGACATCCCCCTCCCCTTTCCTTTAATGAAATTCTCTCTCCTGCCTTCCTCTCTTTCTCTCTTGTTTCTCTCTCTCTTTCTCCTTCTCCCAGTCTCAATCTCTCTCTAATCCAGGAGTCATTAGCAACACCCTCTGGCTACATGTTTTGCATCAGTGAAACATTGTGACATAGTTGTAATACAAACTCTGCCGCCTTGCACTGCATCTTGCGGTAGGAAGTGTAATAGCAATAAAAATCATTTTTCATCTCCAGGCATTATTCAGTGGGGGAAAAAAAAACCCAGAAAATCTGAATGTGAGAAGCCGAGGGGGAGGAAAGAGAAATGGAGAGAAGATAAAAGGAGGGAAGGAGAAAGAAGAAAAAGCTTTCCAATTTAGAGACTTCTCAGAACTAGAGGCACATAGATTCAAGCCTATCATTTTCTCTGCTTTCCTCTCCTCTGTTTTCATCCTTGTCCCTCGGTGGACCCCTGAACCCTGATAGGAATTGTCTCCTAGTTCCCAGGGTCTCTCAGTTACTCCATTTGACCCCAACGTGTCATCCCTTCTGGTGAGAAAGCCTCAGAACTCCCAGGGGCTGGGCCACCACTTCTCAGCTGGCTGGGGTGAGGAATCCTCATTCAAGTCCTGCTAGGAAATTGGGGCCTCTTTCCCGTCGGGTCTCTCAGGAATCTTTCCTGCCTTGATGGAGAAGGAACAACCACCCAGCAAGCCAACGTGGCTATTTTCCTGATGCAGCCCTATAATTTGCGAGCAAGGGCCCTCAGAGAGCCCCCTAATCTTCACTGAGGAGTGCTGGTTACAGGGAGAAGGAGCATTCCCACCTTTCCCGCCAGCCCTTTGAGAACTCACCCTGCCAACTCAGGGAGGGCAGAGTTTCCGGGAAGGACTCTCCATGTTGCCTTTGCCTGGGCAGGAAAATGCCAGGGCTTACCCACCCCCACACGCACAGTCTCCCCCCACCCGCAGTCCCCAGACCAACCATCATTCTATGTGGGACCCACCGAGTTCCTTTCAACAAAAACAAACTTGCAGTCAAAACTCAATTAGAGAAAGGTTCTGTACCTGCCTCAAAACAAAGAAACCACACAAATCTTCACGGGCCCCTAAAGTAAATACTCTCTACTTTTAACAGGAAAAAATCTTGTTTTGTGAAATATTTTACTAATCACCCTGTGTCTGGGGCAGTGAGCTTTGAAACACCAAATTGAACAAATACACATATAAGTGAGTTAAATTTTCTGTGTATTTTTAGTCGTGTGAGCTGAAGAGTAGGACAAAACTCTTAAGTTACCAACCGGATAAAATAGGGTCAAACTCGCACCTTGAAGAGAAATGCTGTGTGATTTGCACTTCTTGCTTTTCCTGTTTTCACTGGCCTACAGGTGTACAAGTCAGGGGCGGCATTTTGTGGTTATTTTGTCAGCAGAGCCGAGGGTTCGTGAGGGACAAGGTCCCAGTAGGCTGGCTACAGGCATGGCACAGCCCCTCTTTATGTCCATCTGGTGAGAATGAGTGGATATGGGTGGAAATCGTAATCGGGAAGGTCTGACTTCATAAGCACCCACCTCCTGGGAGATATTCGCAGCCGCCACAGCTGAGTGGCCCTGGAACACACGACGGCCCAAATCCGTGGCCTCCGAGAGGACACTGCTCATTTATTTCATGTTTTCTATGAAAGCAACATCACCACTTAGACTCGGTGATGCTGTATCTGTATATTTGCTCCTCTTTCTCCTATGATTTTCCCTTTCACCCAGTGCAGACATTGCGGGGTATGTCGGTCACAGATCGGTGGGAAGGCGGCCTGTGCGTTTCGGCTTGTCTTCAAGTTTAGATGATGCAGGGAAAACTCTTGACGGTTCAGTGAGGCGGGAGGCTGCGCAGGGCGGCCGAGGAGTTCCCGTTTCCGCAGCGAGGTGGCGCTCCAGGGCGCGGCAGAGCGCCCGGCCGTCCGCGCCGAGCGCCGCGGCCTCGCTCCGGCAGAGACGGCGGCCTGCGAGCGTCACTCCCGCCGCCTCCCTTTTGCCTCGGCGCCAAAAGACGGGGTGTGCTCAGACCCGCTCCGTCTGCGGGTTCTCGGGGTGGGCGGAGGCCCAGGGCCGTGACCGCGAAGCTGGTGGGGTCGGGGAGCGCGGCGGGGTCCCGCCGGGGCGCGTTGAGGGCGCCGTGGTCCCGGGAGCCCGCGAAGTTCGTATTCGCAGCGGGACCCGGGCGGGGCCGGCGCGGCGGTGCAGGGTCCGCTGGCCCGGTGAGCGCGCGCGGGGTCAGCCCCGGCCCGGACACTCCAGAGGGTTAGGCAGCTCCTCCCCGGGCTTGGGAGGCTTCCTTCTTTTTTTTTCTTCTTCATTTACGCACATACATATATTTAAGAAAAAAAAATGCAGGAAAGAAAATCTAATGCTCTCCTTATTGGTTTGTCCCCAAACTAGGCAGTTTTCCAGTTTGATAGTTTTTTTTTTTCTTTCTTTTCCTTCTCTCTCTTTAAAAAAAAAAAAAACAACTTTTCTTCCCTTTGGGGTACCCCCCACACCCCCACTTTCTGTTCTGCCTTCTTTTTTCCCCCAACCTATTATACTTTTGAGAGCTGGTTCCTTGTGGGTTGGTGGGTGAGAAATTAACACTAGCTCCAGAAGACCCAGCATTGGGCAAATGATAGCAAAATGGAAGAAGAAACTATTTCAAATTATTTAACTATTCCCATCCACAAGATTTCGTTTCCACACTTGCCTTCCGTGGGTATCTCGCAGCTTTAAGTCAAAGACGACGGGCAGGAAATGCCTTTCACCCTGTCACTCTCAACCTGCGGTTATGGGGCCCATTAGAACCAGTTTGGAAACAATGTCAGAAATAATCAGTCATAAATAGTCACGGTGAACAGAAATTCTATCCTGCGTCAACTTCCTCTGAGGACTGCCCCTGGCTCTCTGGGACCCAGACTCCAGGCGCAGACAGTAGGCTGTGCCCTCTTCAGCATTTCGATTCCCGGGAGCCCTGCCCGGAGAGTTGCCCCTTTACCTAGGGGCTTTGGGTACCTGGCCTAGGCCCTGGCCCCCATCGGGGAGACTCTGTTGAAGCTGCACCCGGCTGCCAACTTGTCACCAGCTGCACTTCTTTTAGTCCATATTTCCGGCTCCCTCACCCTCCCTGGCATTTTCTGGTATAAATGCAGGAAATTTCAGTCCGATTTAGGAGTCTACAGAAACTCAGAGGGTCAGGTCATTAGAATGTTAACGTGGCGACCAAGAATTATAAACATGATCTAAAAGTCTCTTCCAATTCATTTCTTCAAGTATTTATTTGAGTTAAGCGATGAAAAGTGACAGTTGTGAAATAGACAGCTTTTAAAAGTAATGAAGTCAGATGAGGCTTTAACCTGTCGATTGCGATAAATCAACTTTGAAAAAGACGAATGAAGAATATTACTTGGGCGCCTAACCACTAGCGTTAGCTGGGCAGGCTGCAGATTCTGAAATCGGCCTGCGATTGCCCTGGGAGCCGTGGCCTGGTGAGGCCCTGAGGCTGAAACTTGGCCCTTGGGTGACCCAGCAGTCCTGGCACCCGCGCTGCCTGAAGGCAACACTTTGACGGTGATGGGTCTCTCTTTCCACTTAGACTTGGGCAGATTTCGGCCACCGCGGTTTGTCTGGGCAGGTGACCAGCTCTCAGCACGGTTAGAAATTCAGAGGGACCCCCACCCAGGAGACTAAATGCTATGCATGAGATGGGTGCTCAGCCCAGCTCCCCACCCAGCTGAGAGTGTCAACTTCCTCCAGCCAAGGTGTAGAAAGACCAGGGCCTGCCGGACCCCCGATATTACTAACCCTTTGGAACTGGTAGCAGAAGTTGGAAGGTGAAGAAGAGCAGAAAACTAAATTTCCCAGGGGCCCTGGGTGGGTGGCGCTGGGAGCCCTTCCAGTTCTCACTGACATCAAATAGCCTTGTCTAGGAGGGAACCTGGAAAAGACAGTGACCCCAGGGACAGGCATCCGAAGGTCTTGTGATGGGGAGAAAGGTCTTAATTCTGCATCTCCCCCAGTTAGAGGGTCGGAGATACAGTTCTAAGGAAGGTGAACTGGTAGGGTGTTTTAAAAGAAAGTTGACACATTTTCTTGGAGATCTCAAGTTCCCCACAACAGCAACTTTGGGCCCAGGCTTGGGGGGACTGGTCCCCTTCCCAGTGACTACAACCCCCAGTCCCTTCCCTGCCCCCACCCCCGCAAACTCTGAAGGAGCATGCCAGGGGCTTCCAGCCTTCTAGGTCTGCCAGGGTCTCTTGCCTCCAACAACTCTCCCGGGCGAGGAGGGCCCAGAGGCTCCCCCCGTCCCCTCTGCCCTTGTGCAATGCTGCTGCTTGGAGAAGCCTGTCCCCCGGGGAGAGGTGCCACTCTTCTGGAGCGCCTGCAACAGGGCCCTGCACTTGGTCCCCCGAACCCTCCTCCCCTTGCTCTCTCCATCCTCACTTCTGGGGGCAACTGGGAAGCCTGGGGGCACCTCTCCCGTCTTCTCTCTTGGGGCCAGCGGGCGCAACTCAAGGTCAGCGAGGAGACAGCGCCCGAGTTTGCGGGCAAGTGCCAGGCGGGGCGGCTCTTAGACCTGTCCTGTGCTTCCCCCCTCCCTAGCCTTCGCCCAGCTCCAATTTCTGATTCTAGTCTGGAGGCTCCGACTCGCACAACTTTGAAGATGAGACCCGGGGAAAGGGAGAGGAAAGGAACCACGCCCTTCCCGGGGACAGTCACTAGCGACGTGGGGGCCACGCTGGGCTGGTGGCTCCAGGCTGCCCATCCGGGCCTGAGACGCTTCCCCGCCCCCCTCCCCCGCGGCCAGGGGCCCTGCTGCCGACCCGGTGCAGCGGCCTCTCCCCCCTTCCCTGTCCCTTGTCCTTCTCTGCAGACCACGCCGTGGGGAAGGAGGTGCCCCACCCGGGCGCACTTGTCTCCCACTCTCCGCGCGCTCGGCCCGCCCTCCGGGTCAGCCGAGCTGGAACACGGCGGCGGGGATCCCGCCGGCCGCCGGGCGGCCACCGCCCCCTGCCCGCCCCGCTGGCGCCAGGGTTCCCAGCGTCCCAGGCTGGGGCCTCGGGGGGCGCGGGGGCGCCCGGCCCGCCGGGGTAGGAGGGTGGGTAGCGGAGAGAGCAACTCCCAGTTTCCGGCCGGGCGGAGGGGGCCGCTGAGACTCCTCCTCCTCTCCGCCCCGAGGCACCCGACCGCGGCTCGCCGCGCGTCTCCGCCCGCCCGAGCGTTTCCATAAATCAGGCCGCTGGCAGGCTGCTAATTAGCTCGAGCCGAAAAGAATAGGCAGAGGGAGAGTCCAGGAGCGCTGAGGGGGGTGGGGGTGCCAGCTCGGTAGGTGGGAGATCAGAATTTCCCCGGGACCAACCGGAGGCTCCGCGGGGCACGCCGGCAGCCCCCGCGGAGGACCCCTCACATCGCTTCTCCCGCCCCCCACACCCCCCTCCAGCCGAGGCCTCCAAGCTGGGCCCCCAGATCACAAGCCCCCCGCACCGAGCGCATCCCCGCGTTCGACCCGGCCCGCCCACCCACGCCGCCGCCCGCTCTCCCACTCGCTGAGCCAGCCCCACGTTAATTAACTCTCCCCTCACCCCCAGCAATCTCACAAGACTTTTCACAACTCATCCCAAGTGTTTCCTCCTTAAGCCCGCAGCCTCCGGCCGGGAACAGCCGCTGGGCAAAGAGGGAGGTGGGTCTGGAAGGAGGGTCAGCCCCCGCTCCAGGCTTTTGGGATGGCGGGATGCTCCCAGGTATAGAGGATGCTGTGTGGCCTTGGACCAGTTCCCCCTCCCCCAGTGACAAGGCAAGGCAGGCCCTTCGAGATGAGAAATAACTAAAGTTGGAATATTGATGGCCGTGTAAATTCAGAGCAGAGCACGCGGCGAGAGAGAGCAGCCGCTGTTTATTTTCTTTCTTCCCTCCCCCACCCGTCTCCCAGGCCGCCTGGCTCCGCTCGCCCCCGCCTCCCTCCTAGTCCTCCCCGCCCTCGGCCGGGAAGGGACTCTGCGATGACATCAGCCTCCCCGCCCCCGGGACCCCGAAGCGGAGATTGACAGGTGTCGCTCGCAAGGACAATGCCTTCCAGGTGTCACAATCGCCGTCTCAGCCTTCCCCACTCGCCCTCTCTGCCCCCTTCACTTCCAACTCGCCCGCCCTGTTTTCTCCTCCGAGGGAAGCGCTCTCTTCACCCCTCCTCTAGCTACGCGCGTCTGGGCCTCGGGGCCTCGGTCTGTGCGGGCCGGGTGGCGGAACTTCGCCTGGTGCCTGCGGCGGGGCGGCCCGGAGATGCCCCGAGCCCCGGGACGGGTTCAGGCTGCGAGAGGCAGCTCGGGCAAAGGCCGATCGGTGTCTGCTCTCCATCCCCATCCTCGCCCCGACCCCGAGACACTCCACAAGCACACGCGCGCGCGCACACACAATATAACAGACGCGAAGATAATCCTGCCATCTGGCAAACCCCAAATTTGGCGCCCAAGCTCTGAAAGCCACGGCGAAGTGGCATCCGGGAGTAGGTGGCTGGCTGAACCTGCCCTGCGCTCTGGAGCCGAAACGAGGGCGCTGAGTTCCGCGCCCGCAGCTGCCTGCACCTTGGCTGGATCCCCCATCTCTGCCCTGACCCCTCGATTTTGTGAGGGTTTGCTCTTACAGTGGACAGAAGCTCTGGGAGTCGGGAATGGGGACACAGGAATTCCGGGGCGGGGGCGGCCGTCCCAGTTCCCACCAACACTGCCTCAATGAGCTAAAACCCAAATTCGGCTTCATTATGTAACACCAAATGTAATTTATAGCTGGGCGGCCTGTCGGCAGCGATTTAGATCTTTTGGTGATAAGGATCACACTTATTAGATTTCTTCAAAGCCAATGGGGGTTTTCTGTGTGTGTGTGTGTGTGTGTGTGTGTGTGTGTGTGTGTTTAAGGAGGGAATTTGTGCTAAATTGCCCAGTGCTCGTGTGATAACTGTCAAAAGTTTGACATCAAAGGAGCTAATATTATTCACTTACTAGAGACGCTGTCCGTCTAAATAAGAATATCTTAATTACTGCATGACAAAGGTAGGTAGGGGTCGGATCTGAAAAGGGGAGGACATTCAGACACTCCTTTTGATGCGCTATCTATATTAGACCGATGCGTGGCTCTTAAACAGGCTTCCCCCGATTTCCTTTCCTCTCTCTCGTCGGTCCTCTGAACTTTATAACTATATGTAAACACGTTGTCAGTGGGCACATAATCTTCTCGGGTTCTTATTAGAAGAAATTTCCATCCTTTCCCGTTCTAGATTAGCAGTGGAGTCCGCTCCATCAATGAAGGGACTAAGGTTTCGTGGACAATAATGTGGCAATTGTTGATGGTTTGTGACCCATAAAATGTGGAGGTGACTGTTCTGGCTTTGGTATGTAATTATGCAAAACACTTTCCATAAAGACTTGCCATTCGATCTAATGGCAGTCCCTGCGGTCTATTTCAAATAGGGAGGGTCTATGTACAGAGAGAGAAAAGTAACATTTGTTTTAACACAGGTTTTATGGGGGGGATGGATAAATACAAACACATCGCAACTGCCGCCCAAAGTATTTTTTCGAGTCGAATTAAAATAATTACGAGGGGGTTTAATAAGTTAATCATAGCAACACGGCCTATCCAAACACAGAGGGAGGGGCGCTCAGGCTTCAGCCCACCACCTCCGCGACCTGCGACTGGGCTTGTGGGTGGCGATTCAACCTCCCGCTTATGCAGGGGAGGGTGAGTCTCCGTGCCGTCTCGGTCCACCTGGGTGCCGGGCTGGGCTCTCAAGCTCACTCTGGGGCTGAGATTGGGGGAAGGGTGGGCAACATCCTCACCCCAAAATCTTGTCCGCGGAATTATTCGACAGAGGGAAGTTTAACAAAGCAATCGTCTCCCAGGAAGCCCTCCCCCACACTCCCTCTGCCTCTAGCGCCCTCAAACCCCCAAGATCTGGGGCCCAGAGAGCCTGGTGGGAGGGGATGCGGGGCCGGAAGGAGTGCCCGCACGACTGGGTTGAGATGTCTAAACTCGGCGCCCTGGCTCAAGACACAGTTCCGGGCCCGACTCCCGGCGGCTGAAAGCAGCACCTTTCCAGGCCACCTGAGGTTCTGTTTTGTTCTTAAAAAAGGAGAAGACGACTCTAAAAAAGCTTGAAGGAGGAGAGGTGGAATGAGACACGAGGTGGTCACCGGTCCCAGCCCAGCCCAGCCCTGGCCGCCGGCTACAAAGCAAGCGTTTCTATGTAACACCGCTGCCCCCCACCCAGCCCGGAGAGGCGCCCCCCAAGACTCCGATCGGCTCTGCATCCAGCTCCGCGGCCTCCCTGCCCGCCGCGCAGTGACGTGGCAGTGTGAGTTCCGCAGACACAGGCGACAGGGGATTTTTTTTTTTTTCCAAGGGGGAAATGATGATTAAAAGAGAGAATCATCTAAATATCAAAGTGACACATGGGGAGACCTGGAAAAAATATTTAAGCTAATGAAAAGCAAATAAAGAAGCAGGCACTTAGGCCGGGAAATTAAATATTATGTTTAAGATGGTGCTTTTGTGCGGGCTTGAAGATTTCCGATTCATGTACACATAATAAACACTCAGGTTTGTCATCTGGAGGTGCAAATCTGAAAGATATTCCAACAAATGAAGTGCCGGCAGAGAGAGGAATAAAGAGATCGGCGCCTGTCAGGGGTCAGGCAGCCTGAGATTGCTTCTAGAGATCTTTTGAAAATTTCACACGATTGAAGGCTTAGGGGCTTCACTGTGCTTGCATTTCAAACTCAGATCAGTGGGATCACAATCAAAAATAGAGGTCTGGAAAAATTTGATGCAAAGATGGCCACGGGCTGCAGCGTTTCTCTCACTAGCTCACTCTTTCTCTCCTCCCCCTCCCTTTTTTCTTTCCAAGACAGACACCCTGACATGGCTGTGATCCTTTGGATGACAGAGTTGTCAGAAAAGAAAGAGAAAATTGCATCTTGTCTCGGAACTTCTTTTCAGTCAAAAGGAATTTAGGATCTTATTTCCAATAAAAGAGAGAAAAAAAAATGACCATTTTCTGGCAAGCATAGGACCCTAGCTCAAAAGAGTTTTGGATTTCATAATTAGCGATTTACTCCTAGACATTTAGGTCTGGGTCTCCTCTTCATTTATCCAGATTATTAAGATGATTTCTCATTCAACTTGTGCCCCTACATTACATTTAAATTTCTTCCCACTGTCAATCTTATGCAAGTTCGGGTAGATAAATATAAGTACACACTTACACATATACATGTATATGCACACACAACTTTGTTAAACCTAGAGAGTGGCCTGGCTGCTTCATATTTTGTGGGACTTCGTGCTCACTCAAATTGCATTCAACCCCTCAAGATGTCAGCATTTTCTGGTTCAAACAGGACACAGGAAAATCAATTGTCTCTCTGATTGATCCATGGCTGGTGCAGGGAGAAAATAAAGGAACAGGGAGGGTGGGTCCTAAGAGAACAGTTCTAAGGAACTCGGAAATGGGACCAGGCTGAGTAGACGCAAAGAAGCTGGTTTGACAGTCGGGGCTGTAAAAGACTTTGTGGACAAGCAGAAGTAATGCCAGTTATGCTAAAATGGGAGTCATCTAAAGTGAATTTCTCTGTTTAGCCAACTTTAGGAAGATAAAACAGAACGGCCAATTCATCATCATTTTGCCAGTTTTCCTATTTACCTAGCTAGCGTAGACAAACAACAAGGTACTTTGGGGAAATAATCTAAATTATCGTTGGGTTTCATTAAGTCTGAGACCAAGATGAGCAGAAGTTAGATTCCTAAGAACTTCTCTTAAGTGCATGTTTTAAAAGCGGTGACCTCACAGGGGAGGAAGAGGCCAGAGTAAAGAAGGTCTCCTGTTCTCTGAATTGTCAAGCCAAACCGTTTAATAACATGTGTTCTTTAACAGGTGGGCAGAAAGGGAAAAGTGTTGAGTTGCTCTAACTGGTTTTACAGGTTCAAATCCTTGACTGCTCTAGGTTCTGTCCACCCCAGCGGCCGCTGCCGGCCCCTCCTAGTTGGGGAGCAGGCGCTGAACCCGGGTGGCAGCTGGGCAGGGGGACAGGCCTCCGCCGCAGCCTCTGTCTCCCTTGTACCAGCCCGAGGGGGGCGACTCGGCTTCGGACCCCCTGGATTTGGGATTCCGGAAGAAAGGCGGGGGAAAAGTAGAGTGCCCCTCAAATCTCACATCCAGACCCTTGGCAGACACTCAGGTTATCAGGGCAGAACGTCCCGCCCCGGAGGTTTGGGAGCCAGCGGCCCTATATCTACAGTGCGGCGGCTCTTCTAGATCGGCATGTCCTATATATATATGTCTGGATCTATTTTCCAGACCCACAGGAAAGGAATAGACAGCAGCCCTGAGTATAACTTCTAAACACTAGACCAGAGATGCAAACGAAGCGGAGCCTTCTCTTTGCAAGAGGGCGACCCCCTGGGTTCTCAATCTCGCCCTTTCTCTGTCTCCTACGAGGGACCGAGGCTCCCAGCCGGGCTTTAAAAGCGAGCCTTTTGTGCCTTGAATACGACGGGGCCCTGTCCTGGCTTCCAGTAGGAGCGCTGGAAAAGGGCCGGCGGGCTAACGGACAGAAAGCCGGGGAGGCTGGAGAACACCCTCGGCCGAAAGGAAACGGCGCCGCCTCCGAGCCGGAGCCGCGCCCCGGCCCCAGCGGGGAGACGGCCCGGCGGGACGAGGGTTAGGCGGGGATCAAGGCCACGGCGGGCGCGCCGAGTGCCCGCCATCCCCGCTGCACCAGGGCCGGGGAGGGCTTGGGGCGCCTTCACTGGGACGTCGGGGGTCTTCCCTGCAGTATGCGGAGCTGGCTGGAGGCTCCATCAAGAGACGCCACGAGAACGCGGTTTTGAGGACTGCCCGCTCTGCCCACCACAGAGGGCCTGGAGGGGAGGTGAAACCCCCGAGTGCCGGCCTCGCCGGGGACCCGCGCGGACTGCCCCTTCCGCAACCTATTAAACAGGAACTTCAGGAATGGGGAAGAGGGTGGTCGCTCCAAACCACGGGCTGCGGGTGACCTCCGGGTCCCCACGTTCTAAGGTCTCCAGCCCTGGGAGCTGTGGATAGGGGTAACACGTCCTGGCCTCGCCTTGGGGGAGAAAAAAAAGGGCGACACAGCGAAGAACTGCAAAGTGCAGGTCACAGGCTTCGGGGAGCGGGAAAGGAACCCCTGACTCTAGGTTTTAAAGCAAACAAAGGCGAAAACCACCCCAGAGCCCCTGGTAGCCCCTGAGCCAGAGCTCGGGACGTCCAGGGCAGCGCATGTGCCGAGCACCCTGCTCCAGGATCATCCCCGGGCAAACCCTGGGCTGGGTCCCGAGCGCGCCTCGGCCTGTCCTGCCTCGAGTCAGGAGACCCTGAGAGTGCACCCCTGTTCGCAGCTGCTGGACCCCTCCGGACAGGGTGGCTCCGGGGGTCGCTGCCCAGGGCAGGGAGGGCTCGGGGCTCAGAGGGGGAGCCCAGCGGCGCTGGAGGCTGGCGCGCACGGCGGGGCCCCATTTCAACCCCTCTGCCAGGCTGCACGCTCTTGCCCTCTCCAGGAGTGAAACATGCAAACCTTCCCGAGAGCTGGGTGGGGAAAGGGGAGCAACCAAAGGCATCTTCTGGCTGTGTTACCACGAGCTCGGAAAACAGCGTTTCCACTGTTGGAAACCTCCCGTGGTGGCTGGGAGAGGCCGGCCCCGCGGGGCGGCGAGAAAGTACTCGAATTCCCGCGTTGCCGTCTTGGCCTTTTCTAAAAATGATTTAAAAAAAAAATAACTAAAAACTCCAGGCGAGGCAACGCCTTTCTTCCTCTTTTGATATGACATCCACTAAATAAAATCCGCTTTTAAGCTGTCTGTACTCTAACTTCAAAGGAGCAAATGTTAATTTTACCTTTATTTAAATGGTTGCCAGGCTGACTTGTGAGGGGTTCTCCCCCTCCTCCGGCCCTCCCTCTAGATTTTAACATATGGAGTACTGTAGTGATTTAGCACCACTCCGGAAAGCAGGCAGCTCTTCCCACCAGCCTCCTGCCTCCCCCAACACTTTGTCTCATTTTTGTTGATATTGTTAATTTCATGGACCGCTCCTTAAAGTTTAGCCGGAAATGCACGGGGCCAGGACACAAATGGCTAGTGTGTGGGTTGTCTCCAGAGGCCTGTTAGTTAAGTGGCGACAAACCAGCAACAGACCCCAAGTCCCCTTGGGTGCCTGCAGACCATTCCACGTGGGATTTCGCGGGCACCGTCTCCCGGTGCCCAGGGCTCCTCGATCTAAGCCCAGACAAGAATATGTTTACTCCACACCCACCCAGGTGACCACACTCCCGCTGGTTTGCCACTAGAGCCTGGAAGTCTGTTCCTTGAAGGCAAGGCTGCAGACCTGTAGGGAAACGCAGGGAATTTCAGGTGATCTTTTTGATCACACCTCCAGTTTTTAGGATCGCCTGCCAATTTCTCAGTGTGTTTCTGTCCAGATAGACTAAGCTCTTTGGAGTTAATTAACCTATGGTCCAGCTATGATTAGTACACAGCAAAGAAAAGGCGGAAAGAGGGGATATTAGACAGAGGAGAGGGAAATAAACAGCGTGCGTTTAGCCCCATTCCTTTGCACCGGTCGGCCACAGTTCGTTACCGACTTTCCAGCTGCGAGGACGCTGTGCGCCATTTACAGTAATTGAATTGCTGTTATAACACCTTTCAGGGGAACAGCAATGCGTTTCAAAAAAAGTTGTGCGCAGCCTGCGGCTGCCTTTCCTGCTCTTGCTACCACCGGCCGCCCACCGGGCAGAGCTGCCCCCCGGGGACTGGGGACTCGGGCCCTCATGACTCCAGCCCAGGGTGGGCACGTCCCCAGTCTAGCAACTACTCTGAGGTTGCCGGGGACCCCGAGAGGGCCAGAGCCCGAAGCCTAGTCTGAATAAAAGATGAGGACAGGACCTGGAACTGTAGAAACTAGGAAAGCAACCTGCAATACAGAGAAATCTGGACGCCACCAAGGCCTCTGCCCTCACTCTTGCACTGGATTCGGATTCCTGGCGCTGTCTGCGGCTAAGGGTGGTTCAGACAGCGCTCCTTTGCCCTCTGCCCTTCCCCCAGCCTTGGCCTGGCATCTCTGGGTACCTGATTGCCCTGAGAGAGAGGAAAATCTCCTGTCCAGGGCTAGGCACCCGAGTTTGGGGGCCTGTGCTGAGACAGCCCGTCATGTGTTCCCCCCAACCCTACTCCCACGACCTACCCAGCCTTGATTTTGGCCAAGTGGGGATGCGGCAAAGCCTGGGAGGCCCCAGGATTCATCACCCCCCTCTAGTCTCTTGGCAACAGCCCTGGCCTCCTTCCTCTTCCGAGGTGGATCCCTCCAGCTCTTCTCCTGTCTCTCCTACCCCGCAGCAGTGGCCTTGCTGAAACCTCGGGGCCAGTCAACTCTTTCCCCTGATACCCTTCCCTCCAGGCTGACTCCTCTCTTGAGCGCTACACAACTTTCTAGGTGGAGGGAGCAAACTTGATTCATTGGATTTTCCCTCTCTCCTTCTCCCCACCCCTCTCTGCTCCAGGACAGCCTTTGGCTCGGTGGCCTAGGCAGTAGCAGGTTGATAGAATTGTGTGTAAGTATGTGTGTGTGTAGAGGGAGTGCAAGGGGATCTCCCCACCCTTACCCACCGTGTAAGACCTCTATGGCTAGCTTAAAGAAACTAGGAAAAGAGAAAGGCGTGAACTAGAGGCTGGGCTGTGTTTCAGCAGGCCCTGGGAGGTGAGCCCGGTGCGGCTGGGAGGGACTAGCGCACGGGGCTGCTAACCCAGGGGTCTGAGCCTCGTCTACCCAGGTCAGCCAGAGAAACTGAGATGCCAGTGGCCATGCTAGCCCCCCCCCCCCACCACCACCCAGTGCTGTGCAGGGTGGGAGTCAGGCTGAACGAAACTGTCCAGGAGGAATCTGGACTGAAACCGGTGGGCAGAACAGCTTCTTCCTCCTGCGGGGGAGAAGCCATGCTGTGGGGTCTGGCCCTGAGCCACTGGGTGGGGAAAGCCTTATGGCCTTAGTTTGGGATTCACTGAACAGGGGTGTGTGTGTGTGTGTGTGTGTGTGTGTGTGTGTGTGTGTGTGTGTGTGAGGTGGTGGTGGTGACAGGGAGCCATGGTCGGGGAGGGGCCACTCATCACTGTGGCTCCAGTTAATCTTCTCTTTTCCTGGGAAATCTTCAGCTCCCTCCCAGGCTTGCTAGACTCGATGTTCCCTCCAGAACCAAAAGTCTATTGCTCCTGGAGGCATCCAGTCCTGGAAGCAGGAATGTATGTGCTCTGTGGTCCTGCAAGGTAGGGGCGCATTCACATGACCCTGTCCCCAGCCACACACAACGCTTAGCCGTCTACCTCTACTTTTCTGCAGAACCAAGTTCTCTGGCTTTCCTGCGTGGGCAGGAGATGGGGTGGGGGGATCCCTTCCTCCTGGTCCTCCATGGCCTCCTGAAGCTGAGGACAGTTTGGGGTGGAGTTGGGGAAGGGATAAAAATCTGCAAGAACTCGGTAAAGTGACTTGATGGGGAGGCCTCGGGAGTGTTGGGAGTAAATGGACTCAAGCTTCAGTTGAGGGTAGGAGAAAAAAGCAGGTACCTCCTGCATCTGTAACCGGTACCCGGTTTTCTCTGCCGAAAACCACGGGCTCTTAGGTTTGCGCTTCGGCATCTTGGAGACGGAAGAGGTGCGCCCCTGCCTCCTTCCGCTTTGAGGCGAGCCGGAAGAGGGTGCGCGTCAAGGTCGCTCGTTCCGCTCGCCCAGGGTGGGTAACAAGGTCGGGGGAGGGGGTTGGTCTGCCTGGTAGGAGACTACCCTTCACCAGGGAGCGCAGCCAGGGCTAGGCTGGTGAGCGACTGAGTTCCTGCTGCATTGTTCAGTTCCATCTACTCTCCCAGCCCAGTTGAAATCCATCTACTTTGCAGGTTTGACCCTCCCATCTCTAGACTTTGCTCAGGAGTGATTTTCGCCGGATATTGGCCTTTGCGCAATAAAGTCGATTGCCAACAGCTAGAAAGATTCTTAAGGGAAAGTGATGGACCAAAAAAAAAAAAAAAAAAAGAAGAAGAAGAAGAAGAAATAAGACTGAAGCAAACCCTGAGCCCTGCGCGCGGCTAGGCACCACACCTTACTTAACACTCCAATAAGCCGCCCCACCCCACCTCCCCACGGACTTAGGAACTGCCGCTGTCTCCTCTCTGCTGCTAAAGAAACTGAGCTTAAGGGAAGTTAAGAACCTTAGGTTGAGCCCACTATCAACAGACCAGGCCTGGATGGAACCGGGCCAACTTGTTGGAAGCCAGCTTCCATTCCACACTGGATTTAGGAGAGAAAGCTGCTCACTTGGAGGGTAGATGGAGCTTCTCTCGGGGACAAAGCCGTGCTTCCCCCGGTGATCTCTCCTTGCCCAGGGGGCCAGGAAAGTGTTTTCTAGCAGGCTCCAGCCCGTGGACCACTCAGCTGAGAGATAGCAAGCAGGTGGGCCAGCGATTCCCCTTCAAGGCACAGCCTGCTGCTTCCGGCTACGGGAGACAGTATGCCCCTGCGCTTTCTGTATTTCAAAGGTGAACCAGGGGTGCTTGCTGTGTTATGTGTGCCCACAAAAGAAGCTTGGGATCGTTATCCCTTTTAAAGAGCTTATTAAAAGAGCACTTGGATTTGTCAGGGGAGCGGGGAGAGGAGAAAAGGAAAAAAAAAAAACCTCTGTGGTACTTGGGCATATTCATCTTGGGAGTTGGAGTACAGGTTGGTGGCAGGAAACAATACGATTTGCAACATCAGAATAAACAGTTTCATTACAAACTTTCTGATGCTCCCTGTTCTGATGGGGAAAGACAGTGATGTGAACACAGTCATGAGAACTTCCCTCTAAGAAGTCCCATTTCCTCATGGGATCCCAGGAAAATGTCAGGGGTAGAGCAGAGAGTTGTCTAAGACTCAACAAACATGAGTTTGGGCAAACTCCAGGAGACGGTGAAGAACAGGGAAGGCTGGTGTGCTGCAGTCCACGAGGTCACAGAGTCCACCCAATTTAGTGACTGAACAACTGCAGGTCACTAAGGAAAGCATCTTCCCCGGTTTTCTTTTTAGTCTATTTCCATGCTCTTTTCATGCATTTCATGAGGAATCAGACTTTAGAACTGATTATTTTTTCCTAGCTAGGAAAGCATGCTATGCCTTAAGCATAACCACAACAAACTTACATAGTAGTGTTGATAGAGAACCATTAACTTTCCTGTCAAATTGGTGTGGGTAGTATTTGACTTCACCTTTTCTTTTCTTTTTCAGTTTTTTTTTTTCTCAGTTTTCTCATGAGGGTGAAGTGAATTTAAAGAAATACTCTCCATAATGTCGCTCTCTCTCTTTCCATACACATATACAAGTTACATCTCCATGAGTCTAAGCATCCAATATTTTTAAGGTCGATGTGGGAAAAAAAATCAGTGTACCGAGGTAGTCATTTTTTAAACATTCAAAACAGAAAAATGACAGATAACATTCACGTCTTCAGCTTGTAGAAAGGAACCATCGCATGTGTGTTACTTACTTGGAAGGAGGTGGTCAGCTTGGGTCAGCCAGTCCTAGGGGAATATTGTTAAGTCAAGATCAGCTGTGCCTCCTGGTGACACTGCAGGCTTCTGCACTGACAGTTTCCTGCATTTAGCGCTTCCTGCCTTGGGAAGTGGGTCATGAGTGTTGGGAGGATGTGGGAGCATGGGTGGGCTGTGAGTGTAGCATGGAAAATACAGGAATCCTGGAGGAGGAGGAAGAGTGATTATCTTCTCACCAGGGAAACTTTCTCACTTTTGCATTTACTTAACACCCACTTATTAAGCAGGTAGGATGTTCCCAGTGTGGTATGAGTCACTTGCAGACACAAAGATTAGTAAGTCATGGGCCCTGGCCTGGAGGAGTTTTTAAGTTTGCGGCAGGCAGCGAGGCAAGCGATCAGGGCATAATACTCTCTGACAATGTGAACAAGGAGCTTTGGAAGTTAGAAAGAGAACTGCTTGGAACAGATGTCCAATGTAGGTGATTTCATTTGGTATTCAAAAAGCATGGGAGGCAGGGCAGAGCAAGGAGTAGGAGGAGAGAGAAAGGGGAACTTCAGCTGGAAAGAGGCACAGAGTAAAGGTAGGGAAGGTCAGACCAGGGTGCTTATTTCTCTGGGGGACAATCAGGTTCACTGTTCCTTGGATTATTGGGGCTTGTATAAAGAAGCTGGAGGTTTCTCCCATAGTTCTTGAGTAGAGTGTGTCTTCTGCCTCCCTTTCATTTTCATGAGGAGAGGAGTGGATTTGAGATAATTTTCTTTTTAGTCTAACTGATGAGCCACATTTAGATTCCCTTCTGGAGTGAATAAATTGAACTCCTTGTCCCTTGGGCATTTACCTGAAGGTTTAAGACAGACAGAAGGACACACAGACATGGACAAGGCTGTGGAAATATCAGAGGAGATTAGTATAAGGAGGGTAGTGACCAAAAAAAAAAAAAAAAATCCTGCCAGAATGAATTCCTAACTTTGCATTGAGTGCCAGAAGTGTGGGTACCATCGGCTTCCTCTTCAGTGCTTCCATTTCTCTCGGAACAGATGAAACATGCTGTTTTGGTTAGCTCTCTATGTCTCTCTCTCCCCTGGGGCTGGAAGCCCCTTGGAGGCTGGGAGTAGAACTGTTTCACTTACGTTCCCAGCTCCTGGCACAGCGCCAGGCACATAAAAAGAGCTCAGTCCATTCTGAATGAATGAATGCTGCAAGTGTAAGGATGTTGGCTTTTAGTTGGTGTTCATGATGGAGACTCTGAATATCTTTTTAGGTTTATCATTTTGGGTTTTTCATTGTGATTGCACAGAGTAATCACTGGAATAACTAGCTCTGATAATAACTTGTTTTTATTCACGGTGGAACTAGCCTGTTGAAGTGAAAGATTTGAGCACAATAGTTATGAAACTGTACCCCCTGCCTTGACCGTGGACACTCACTTACAAGACACTCGAGAGCCACAAATCGAAAAACCACTGTACTAGAGGCTTCACATCAGCGTTGTCCAATCTGCTGCTCTCCTTATTCTCAGCATGACGGTTTGACTTAACTGTTCTCTCTGAGCTGGTCTTCCTACCGTTCAGAGTCATGGTGAACTTCCATACAACCAAAACTCACTTTCGGCATAGGTTTTGCTATTGTTGTTTTCGTCATTTCACGTATGACTTGTACATTGGCCAAGATACTTTCATAGCTGGACTAAAGAAAGGTTAAGATACCGTCTTCTTCCCAAGGCTTCTGTATAACTTTTAGATGACCCAAGGAATGGCAATCATCTGGGTTCTTAAAAGTCAATCTTATGGCCACTTACTCAGGGAGAGGGCAAGATCTATGTTGGAAGATGGCTTAATCTAAGATGTTTGGATGTCTTTCTTTTGCACTGCTGCTCTGTGTTAACATTTTCCAACATATTAGATCTTGGAAACAAGCATGAAGAAAAGCATAAAATGAGATCAAAACATGATCAGCTCCCTCTGAATTCTACCTTATGTTTTAGCCAGTCTATTGGCTCCTTGGCTTGGAGTAATTTCAAATTCCCACTGGCTTAGTGGCAAGACATCTTCTCATTCTTTTCTAAATACACTCTTCCTTTAAAAAAAATAATTCCTCCCCACCACCTTCTCTCTTGTGAATTCTCTTTTTAGAATTCAAAGTGCAAAGAAATTCATAAATGAAATAGAATACATTTTTGAGCACTATGTTCATTGTTGTTCCTAGCTCAACGGAGCAGTAGAATATTTCAGTAAAGAAGTTTATAGTTTTGTTTTGTTTTGTTTTGCTATGAGTTGAGGAGGCTATGTTATCCTTGATAATCATCTCAGTGATACCATGTCTTGGTACCCAGTCAGCTGAGGCACAATACAAGTATCATCCAACCTTGATTACGTTGTGCATACAAAGGCAAAATTTTGAGGGCTGTGGACCTCTCAGGGCAAGGAGAGTGTCAAACTCTCCTATTAGCAATATCAAAATATGATTCCAGAGAACCCATGATGAGAGATTCAGATGGGATTATATGATGCAAATGCAAAGGATGGGAAATCCAATTTTAGGTCAGTTGCCAGCCCTTGGCATTCTGGTGGCTCTGTGAAGATTATAGAAAGTAGAAACTTCACTTCTGAGATTCTGATATAAAGCTAATATGTTATAGTAACCTCTTCTATCTTGGAGAACTGTGTTAACATCCGTATCCCTACAGAGAGGAATCTAAGTAATTATTACAACTAACATATCAATTTATTATTCTCAATGTGCATTCCTAAGAGCTAATAAGGAGGGAAATGATAAATTTATAGGTTAAAAACATAAAAATCATTTGAATTTAAAACTTGAGATGCTAGCACATGTCCTTTTGTTTAAATTATGGCTGCCTCAAATGAACCTATGTCTCACAGACATAGAGAGCAGACTTGTGATTGCCAAGGCAGGAGGGTGGGGGAAGGAAGGGCTGAGGATTTGGGGTCAGAAGGTGCAAACTATTACATATAGAATGGTCCTACTGTATAGCACAGTGGTGCTGAGTAGCTCAGTGGTTAAGAATCGGCCTGCAATGCAAAAGACACAGGAGGGCTGGGTTCCATCTCTGCATCAGGAAGATCTCCTGGAGGAGGGCATGGCAACCCACTCCAGTATTCTTGCCTGGAGAATCCCATGGGCACAAGATCCTGATGGGCTGCAAAGAATCCAAAGGGTCACAAAGAATCCAACACAACTGAAACGACCGAGAACTCGCTGGATAGTGCAGGGAACTATATTCAGTATCCTGGGATAAACCATAATGGGAAATGACATAAAGAAGAATGTATATATGTGCAAAACTAAGTCACTTTGCTGTCTGGCAGGAATTAACACAGCATTGTAAATCAACTAAGCGTCAATAAAAAAATAAATGAAGACAAATAATGAAGTATGGCTGCTGGTGCTATCTGTACTTACACAAGAAGGTCTGTAATAATCTTCCATGGTAGCCAATGAAAAATTTCTTCCCATGCTGCCAACTTAGTGAGCATAAATTACTGGGAACTTTATATGGAATAAATTATGTTCTTAAGCCTTCTCAGATGTGCAGCCAATAGAGATTTTAAAGCAGAAAACGAAATGCAAAATTGAGCTCGAAGGGGCATTTGTTGTGTTTGGAACCCTCTCTGGAGTAGCTTCCTCTCTAGCTCTGGGAGGGGATTACGGGCGCTGCCTTCCAACACCAGGCTTTCTTAGCCACACGCGGCTCTTCAGAAACCTGCATGTGGTTTGCTTCTTAGATTTAAATAAAGCGATGTGGACTATTGCAATGTTGATGTGGCAATGGGCCCTAGGAAAAAAAAAATGGAGAACTCTGCTCGAGTGACAGACAGGACAAAGAGGGAAAGTGTCACTGACCCCAAATGTGCCATCGCCTGACTTGCGTGCTTTTGCTGAGAACCCTGTGCTACCATCTTTTTTTGTACGACCAGTGTAAGTGCAATTCATGGGCACTCTCAAATCCACGGTGAGTTTAATTGATTTGTGGCTTTCCCCACTGCTGACGATGAAGTGGTGCTTTGGCTGTTGAAAGGTGAGGGGAACTTGATTTCAATGCAGAGATGAGATGAGATGCAGCATTCTGTAAGCTGACAGATGGAAATTCTGCTTCAGAATTCATTATTTGACGTGGAAGATAATGGTGAAAATTTGAATCTTTGAAAGAGTGCAGTGGGTCAAAATACAATCAGACCATTGCAAAGTTAAATGAATTTCACTGGGAAATACATTTAGATGGCAGCTTCTAGGTTCCCTGATGATCTTTCTGAGAGCTTTTTCTATGTCATCTTAAGTTTCCCTCATTCTCTTTGAGCTATTAAGGTGCCTGACTCGAACTTTAGATGCATGCATGTATGCTGAGTAGCTTCAGACACGTCTGACTCTTTGCCACCCATGGACTGTGGCCCACCAGGCTCCTCTGTTCGTGGGATTTTCCTGGCAAGAATACTGGAGTGGGTTGCCATGCCATCCTCCAGGAACTAGAACTTTGGGTCTGTGTAATTCCTGACACATGAATGGAAAATGCTATTCCTTATCTGAAGATACCAGATATCTTGTGGGATTGATACTTTCTTGGTCTCCTATGAAAAAGTTGAAACTACATGGCTTTATCTAGTTTATTAGTAGAAAATTAACTGAGTCATTTGAAAAGACCCTGATGTTGGGAAAGATTGAAGGCAGGAGGAGAAGGGAAGACAGAGGATGAGATGGTTGGGTGGCATCACTGACTCAATGGACATGAGTTTGAGCAAGCTCGGGGAGTTGGTGATGGACAGGGAGGCCTGGCGTGCTGCAGTCCATGGGGTCACAAAGAGTCAGACATGACTGAGCGACTGAACTAAACTGAACTGAAGTTACAAAATAGCATCTGTTAATTGTAATTAATCAAAAAAATTAAAAAGTCATGAAAAAATTCTTTTTAATAATTTCTTTTCTAATCAACTCCCCTCCACGGTTTTCAAATTGTACACATGGATTCTTTGATGCTTGTCTTTGAAGGATGGAACCTATTTCCCAGAAATGCAATAGAACTGCTTTGGAAATTAGGTAATAAAAAGCAATCGTGGCTTCTGATTTGGGTGCAGGCTTCTCTCTCTTTTGGATCTCTGGCTCTGGGAAGCCTTACAAAAAGGTCTACAAGGGTAGGAACTGAAGTCTCTGCCAAGAGCCAGTGAACCACTGAGCCTGCCAACAAGTAGGAGAGTGAACTTGGAGCCAGATTCTGCAGCTCCAGTCAGTCTTAAGATGACCTGAGCTCCAGCCAATAGCTTGACTGCAACCTCACAAGAGATCCAGAAGCAGAACCACTTCACTAAGCCATTCTCAGATTCCTGAGTCTCAGAAACTGTGTAAGATCACAAGTGTTTGTGCAACTTGCCAAGTTTGGGGCTAATTTTGTACAACAATAGATAGCTTGTACATCACTCAGAAGTAACTTGCACAGTGTCTGGTGCTGTCTAGGAGCCTAAAAAATATTTGTGGAGTGCATGAATTAAAATGAATGAATGAAAAGTTGAATTTAGATCCTTCCCTAGCATTCCCTACTATTTAACAACCTTTTAACTAGCTTCAGAGTGTTTCTAAGAAAGGGTCTCTTCAATTATTAAAAGTTCAGCCATTCAACAAATATTCATGACTGTTACTGTTTGTCAATGAACAACCCTTTCACTGTGAAATATTGTGAGCCCATTGGAGCATCTTCCAAGCTTTTAAAAAGAAGTGGTTGTGGAAGCTCTCTGTTTAAAACAGTTGAAAACTAGGTTTGGGGTTGGGGAGACACAAGTCACCAAGAAAAGTGAAGGATTAAGAGGAGGACAACATTTATCTCTACACTGACAAACTCAAGGTATTCATAGGTGAGAATGAGACCATCAGTGAACAGAGGGATATAAATAGTGTGAGACATTCAACAGTGAGTGTGGACAGTGAGGGGGGTGTGGGTGTGCCCCGAGCTGCCTTTTGGGTCAGATGACCTGGCTCAGAACCCCACCTCTTCCATTTTACCAGTTGTGAGAACTTAAGGAACTCATTCAATCCTTTGAAATCTCATCCACACATTAAGTAAGCAAAGAGTATGATGCAGGATTTTAAAACAGATGAAAACAGGTGAAAGGTTTAGTCTACTTCCTGGCATGTAGTAAATCCTTCAAGAATTGTTATTTCCCTTTCTTATGATGAATTGTCATGTCTCCTGCATGGTTAGGCCTCTTTCCTGCTCACATGATCCTCCCTATGTGGTTCTTTGCTATGTGTGACGTGTTGAGGTCATCTGAAAATATGGAGTCACGGAGTATAATTAGGACATGGTTGGATTCATCTGCTACTCTAGAGGAGCCTGGTAAGATGAGATGAAGGGAGCCTGGACACATCTACAGTCTTTAAGGATGGACACTACAGAAGATGCTGAACACGCGCGCTGCTCTTCTTTCTGCTCCATGTGGCTTTCTGCTTAGGTGTTCTTTCTTCTTCGGTTCTAGCTTTTAACTGGTTTCTTGAAGAGACCAAATGCACTTGGAGGCTCCTCCTGGACCATCAGTGTGACCCTGATGGTTGGTCTTGCATATCTCTAAGCGGTCACTCTGAGGTTTGAGCTACCTGGGTCATTGCAGAAATAGTTCAGCCAGAAGATTTCATGGCTCTTTAGTGAGAGAATGCCGGGAGGAAAGAAGGAAACCCAGAATGGGCCTGGAGCTATGCCGCGTCCTCCTTTCTGCTCTTACTCTTGCTCTGTGCTTCCGCTGCAGAGGCACTTTGGAATTTGCCCAACAAGTGAGTTTATAGGTAGATCCCACTAGAATATTATTCAAGCCCTTTGAGACACATCCGCAAATAAATATGATGAACAAATTAAATGTAACGTCTAATGATATTAAAGCTACATTTCTGTTCTGTTCACTATTTTTTGTTTTTTTGTTCTGTTCACTTTCATATTAACCTGTGTCTTCCAAGTTTGACTCCCATTTGTTTTAGATATTTAGCAAGATAAAACACACCTTTTAACTTTTTTAAAGTCCTGGTGGGAGGAATTGGAAAGCATCATCGAGAAAATTCTGTAGAATGCCCCCTCCTAGGGGTAGAGAAACTCCATGGAACCCTTCCTTATCTTTATAAATCTATCTCTCCTTGCAACTTATAAAGAAAAATATCCTAGAAGATCTGTGGGATTCATAGCTTCTTTTTGCTCTAAATCCATTATCTCAGCATTAAAAACATATGGCATGGCAATTGTATCAATGAGAGTTTAGAGAAAACATGGAAATAATTTTATTTGTAAGGATAAACTAGATTATGCTGCTGTAACAAATTAGCACTAAAGTATTGGTGATTTAACAGAACAAAGGCTTTTTTCTACATATCAGTGGCAGGTTGGCAAGGGGATTCTGTTCCACGTACCTACACAGAGTCCAAGATGATGGATGCTCTACTATCTATTGCTGGACCACCCTGAATTAATCCCTGGAGAAGGGCATGGCAACCCACTCCAGTGTTCTTGCCTGGAGAATCCCATGGACAGAAGAGTCTGGCGGACTATGGTCCATGGGATTGTAAAAAATTGGACACAGCTGAGCGACTAACGCTTTCACTTGAATCAATGGCATCCTCTGTGGCTGCAGCAAGGGAAGAGATTACTGAAAGGCTTCATGACCAGAAGTAGCATTTGGTCTTTCTTCTCATACCCTGTTGACCAGAACTAGTCGTCTGGCTAAGCATAACTGCCAGGAGTCTGGAAAATATAGTCTTTTATGTTTTTGGAAAGCAGCAGAAAGCCAGATATTGGTGAGTGCCCGTGTTGCCTACCACATTACAAATGTAATCCCTTCAAGAAAACCGAGGACTAGCAGGGGCTGTGTCCTAGGTCACAAAATAATCCAGGGACAGAGTCAGTACTAGAACTCAACTCTTTTGGTACCAGCTATTATTTCTGCTGTTATTTTTGCAGCAGTTAACTCCTTCCTCTGTGGGAAATAATGGCACATGGATAGGTGGCACTGGTGGTAAAGAACCTGCCTGCCAATGCAGGATACACGGGTTCCGCCAGGGTCCAGCCTCGGCAGGATCCAGGGGTACCCTCAGGATGCCCATGGAGGAGGAGAATTCCATGGACAGAGGAGCCCGGTGGATAACAGTTCATGGGCTTGCAAAGATTTAGACATGACTGAAGTGACTTAGCACATAGCACATGCAGGGTAAATCATCAGGTGTGAATGGAGAATGATGACCTTGCTGTGATTTTTAAATTATCCTTTTTTATCATATGCCAGGCAAAGTTTATTTTCTGGTTGTGGCTTAGAGGAGTTCCAGGCCATATCTCACTAGCAGAGAGTTTTCTTTTTCTTAAGCAAAAATGATTTTTTTTTTAACACTCAAGTAGTAACAATATCCTGTATATACTTAGACAGAAACTTCTGAAGTCATTTTCAAGTATCTTTTCTCATGTGCTTTACACATAATGTACGAGAAATAAGGAGGTTGCATGTCACTGACTTAATTTTACAGATACCCAAGGCAATGAGAATACGCACACAAGCTCACACAGCCAGTGAGTGGTGACCCTGGGACTAGAATTCAAAGCTGTGATTTTCAAAACTGGTACTGAAGCACAAGCTGGTTTGCTTCCATTCTTTTTCCTAGCATTGTGGATTTCCTGGTGTAAAATGAATAGTTAGGTTACTTTCTCCAAGCTTCAACAGCTTTTCCGTGATAGGAGGAGGAGCATAATTTGACTCTTAACCTTGGATGCTTTTTCTAGATTCTTATGTTGAGAAAAATATAACACACTTTGACATCTGGAGGGTGTTACATTGAGGCTCAACTTATGTCTCCAATACTCTTCTGAAATACAACAAATTTTTTTTGCTCTTTTTGTTTACCTTAATTGGGAATAATAATATAACGAAGACATGGTATTAAAAGAATGCCTCTCATATTCCATATACTGTATTATATATATAATATATATTATACATATTCCATATATATATATATATGCTGTTCCTTATTACTCAATATTCTGGGACAATCAAGAGCAAAGAAGGAATATGAAACAAAGAAGTAAACTCAGCTCTACAAATTCCCTTTCTATATCTACTTTCTATTTCTTAGAAGCTTTCAGAGTACTGATGGACAGTATATGTCATACACAGAAATTTTGTACAACTGATACATCTCCTGGGGCTAATGGTTGCAACTAATAGAACCTTGAAACTCCAATACTTTGGCCACCTGCTGCGAAGAGCTGACTCATTTGAAAAGACCCTGATGCTGGGAAAGATTGAGGGCAAGAGAAGAAGGGGATGACAGAGGATGAGATGGTTGGGTGGCATCACTGACTCAATGGACATGGGTTTGGGTGGACTCCAGGAGTTGGTGATGGACAGGGAGGCCTGGCGGTGCTGTGGTTCATGGGGTCACAAAGAGTCAGACACAACTGAGCGACTGAACTGAACTGAACTGAACTGAATAGAACCTTGGGCTAATGGCTGCAACTAATAGAAATAATAATGCTTGCTTCCAGTTGTAGCTAATAGAACCAGGGTAGAAACTGGCTTGATCAAGAAAAGAATATATTACCTCCGGTAATGGAAAAGAGGAGGGAAAAGCTAAGTGTGCAAATAACACCCCTAGGAAATGATTTTTTATCTTTTGGTTCTGCTTTTCTTTATGTTGACGTCATTCTCAAGTAGATTCTTTTCGAGCGGCAGCAAAGATGGCCACTAGTACCTCAAAGATTATGGTTTTGTAATTTAACTTTTTTTTTTTGTCTTGGTAGTTGCATCAAACATTTCAGGGTTAATAACCATAGGTTTGATTGAGTCTCATGCCCAGCATTGGAAAAGTCACAATCGTTTTGATTGGTCAGATCTCAGTTATCTGTCAACTGCACTCAGTGGGTGGAGTCAGCTCTATTTAAGCCTTAAGGACTGAGATACAGAAAATGGGTGTTATCTTAACAGAAAATCCAGTTTCTATTACATAAAGAAGGAATGGATGCTGCGCAGAGAAAAATTACAGATATCTATTCCAGTACTCAACTATATTCTCGAGTACTCAACAAATGCAGGAGAGAAACATAGATTATTACCGCCAAGGGTGTTATTTTATGTTGAAAGCAAAGAGAGCTAGGATGCTAAGGACAGGTGGAAAAATCTGATAGATGAAGTCAGATCTCAAGTTACCTTCTTCTCTTTAACACTACAGTTTCCCAGAGCTTTACACATGTAATAGAAGTTGATAATAATTTTCACAATTTTAATAGAAAAAATATATTGGGGGAAGGGAAGGTCTATAAGCTATAAAACAAAATTTTGAAAGTTTGTAAGATATAAATCCATGGCTGATTCATGTCAATGTATGGCAAAACCCACTAAAATATTGTAAAGTAATTGGCCTCCAACTAATAAAAATAAATGGAAAAAAAAAGTTTGTA
Source organism: Odocoileus virginianus (assembly GCF_023699985.2). NCBI lineage: Eukaryota > Metazoa > Chordata > Mammalia > Artiodactyla > Cervidae > Odocoileus > Odocoileus virginianus. The sequence continues at coordinate 47,656,582 of NC_069689.1, read as the reverse complement.
AGTGATCAGTCTTCTTCAGGTAAATAAACTTGGAGATGCTGATCTACTCTTTAGATAAGATAGCTTTTCAATCCCCAGGCTCCCTGTTATTCCATTGGATTTACCTTTGCTTAATTGGTAAGCAGTGCTGATCCCAGATACAACTGACTTCGAAGAGGAAGCTTATTTTTGATGTTCTAACTTTCTAAAAATGCCAGTTACTGGTGCTCCAAGCCTGGAGTGCAGTTATGGGACAACCACTTCCTTCTACAAATCATGTCCATTTATCTCTGTGGGCAAAGCCCATCATTTTCATCTACCTGTCATATCTAGTTTTGGTGGAACTCATTTGCAACCATCATACATAAAATATTCCCTAAATACCAAGTAAATTGATACAAATCCATCAACAGGCTATGCTTGTAAATAAACTCTATCAATTGATACTTGTATAGCACACTCCTACTTCCTAAGTTCTTGCATGTACACCATCTCACTTGATCATTATGAGAGCTCTGGAAGGCAGGAAGGACAGATAGAAATATTACTTTTCTCCTATCAAAACTAATGAAACAGAGATGGAGTGATCTGCTCAAACATGACTACTGTGAGGTTTGGAGTCCAGACCTCAGGTTTTTCCCACTACATCTTGCATCTGAATTTGGGTGAAGGCTGTAGTGTTCATTGGAAGGTTCAAGAAAAAACTCAGGAGTCAAATGAACAAGGGTTTTAAGACTGATTGCTGATTGTTGTATGGCTTTGGGCAAGTTTCTTAATCATTTAGCCTCAAATTATTCAACTGTGTTGTTTTAACCATTCCATACCTCATAGGATTCTTGTGATGATTAAATAAAATATTACGTGGAGAGTGCTTAGCAAAGGCTCTGTATGTAAATTCATACTTCAATATTCCAGGTATTGTTCTCATCTTATATCTCTAAATGCTTATTTAACCTTCATTCACAAAGGGAAATAAAGATTTGCCTCATTCATCTGGATTGCTCCATGCTTATGCCTCTGTTAACTGCATCTTTTAGGTATGGCTAAAACGGGAGAGCAAATTGCCTGAATCAGTCTCTTACCTCACCATATTGACATAGTGAAGTCGTTCAATCGTGTCTGACTCTGCGACCCCATGGACTGTAGCCTACCAGGCTCCTCCCTCCGTGGGATTCTCCAGGCAAGAGTACTGGAGTGGGGTGCCATTTCCTTCTCCCGGGGATCTTCCCGACCCAGGGATCGAACCCGGGTCTCCATCATTGCAGGCAGATGCTTTACCCTCTCACCATGCTTGCATCTAATTGCTTGATCTATCTTTTTTGCCTTCCTGATTATCCACTATAAAGCCAAGTATCTGTTATTTGTACTCAACAGATTATAAGGTTAATACTATCCTGCATATTCTAGGAGATAAATATAAATTCTGCAATATGATTAAACAATTTAGACTAATGTAAACAACACTACCTCCCATTGGAGGCCTGTTTTTCAGACTAAATAAACCTCAAAGAAAGTTATTTCTCCCCTTTTACTTTCTTTTGAACTTGTCCCAATTCAGGCAGCATTATAGATTTCCCCAGTGTTTGTTTTATAAAAGGTAGGCCAATTATTTCCATGCAGCCCCAACATGGATCTTCGGTAACCTGGCTTTGAATATGATAGCCAAAACATCCATTTCTTTTGAGCAGAGCCTCATCAGCGAGTGATTTTGTCGAGTAAACGCAAAGGGAAATAGGAAGTGTGTTCCTGGAAGAGGGCAGGCTTTCCTGTTGGTCCTGATGCTTTCTTTCATCTCAAGGTGTCAGAACTGGAGCTCAGTGATGGGAGCACTGGTCCATGGTGGGGCCAACTTTCTGCCAAGGGGAGTTTCTAGTCTAATGGTGGAGGCAGAGAGTCAGCAGAAAATAAGAGGCGGTGACTAAGAGAGTGGGGCTGTGAGCATGTGGACGGGAGCGCTGAGCGCAGATTTGGTGTCGGGGGGATTCTCCAGGGTGATGACATCCAAGGAGAGGGCTGGAGGATGAGTGTGGATCAGCCACATCAGGATTTGGTTGGGGGAGGAAAGAGGCAACTATTCTGGGCCAAGAGGAGATGCAAGGACTGTGAGGAGTGAGCAAATTTATCGGGATTAAGGAGCTCAGAATTTAAGGAGCAAGCTGGCTTCTCTGGCAGCTCAGAGGGTAAAGCATCTGCCTGCATTGCAGGAGACCCAAGTTCGATCCCTGTGTCAGGAAGATCCCTTGGAGAAGGGAATGTCTACCCACTCCAGTATTCTTGCCTGGAGAATTCCATGGACAGAGGAGCTTGGCAAGCTATGGTCCGTGGGGGTCACAAAGAGTCAGACAGGACTGAATGACTAACACTTTCACTTTTCACACTGGCAGGAGAGAAGGCAGAAAAAAGGGTAGGGACCAGAATGAGGCGAGAGTGTAACCTTGGAAACTTCCCCCATTCTACACCCAAATCCACAAAGGAAGAAATGACCTCTGATGTCCCATTCTCTCCCAGGGGAAAGATAGTGAAGTCAAAGTCGCTCAGTGGTATCCGCCTCTTTGTGACCCCATGCAGTCCATGGAATTCTCCAGGCCAGAATACTGCAGTGGGTAGCCTTTCCCTTCTCCATGGGATCTTCCCAACCCAGGGATCAAACCCAGGTCTCCCACATTGCAGGTGGCTTCTTTACCAGCTGAGCTACAAGGGAAGCAGGGGAAAGATGATTCCCTTTAAAACCCAGATTTTCAAGGGATTGAAAGAAAGTAACACTGATTGAGCACTCGGTGATATACCAGGCACAGTTTTAGTTACTTTAGATTATTTAAACAATCCTGTGGCACAGGCACTACTGTGGTCCCCAGTTTATAGATGAGGATATTGAGACAAGGGGAGAGAAATGACCTGCCCAAGGCACTCAGCTGAAGACTTTCTTGGGACTGAATCTGAGGGAGGCTGGCTCCAGGGAATGTCCCCTCCACAAGGAACGCTTGTAGCAGTAAGCCGTCCCATGAGCTGATTCAGGAATTCCTTTAGAGCTTCCAACAGTGCCATGGCAACTCTAGAAAGCTCTCCTGAAATTCACATACGGCATTTACTCTTTCATTGTTGAAATTTTTGGTCAGGACAATGTTTTAATAAGACCTGGTTATGAAAATAATGATGTTCTTAAGCTCAACTTATAACTACTATTGCAAGTTATGGAGGTTTATCATGAAAGAACTTCCAGACACCTTTTATCTTTACTTTTGCTTTTTTTTTTTTAACATGAGTAATGAAACTAGACAGGTCACTGTCCGTTAAAGTCAGTAACATTTCCTGGTTTCCAGGAGGTGACAACAATGACTTTTCTTTGCCTTTTCAGCATGGCTACACTTTGTTGAAATTCAAGATCTGCTTTTATTATGACTTATTCAGGATTTTATTTTACTTTGCAATTTTTAGCACAATTTCTCTCTCTCTCTCTCTTTTTGTTTTTTTTAGATTGTGTTACACGCTTTTGTCCCCAAATGAAAATGCAGGCTCCAGCCATACTTCCAACAATGCCTTTTTGGATGTCTTGTTCAGAAGTTCATATGTTAGGATGTCAAAGGTACAATACGACTTTTGATACATGGGTTGTAGCAAAAAGTGAATTTCTAGAGAATACACTATAATTTCAAGAAAAAAAAGTTTAAAAAGTGAAACAGATTCCATAAAAAAGAAGCTAATTTTAAACTGAGATGTCTTTATCCAGGGGATTTGTTACTGATCTTTACATGACAACCTTGGAATTAACATTGCCTTGCTAACATTTCCAGTGCATGTATAACTTCTGACTAAACTATGCTCTATCAGGAAAAAGAAAGTCATGTTTGCTAACTGTTTTCAAACTTGGCAGATTTATTCTGAGAGTACCAGTCAAGTAAATCAGATTCAAAAACAAAAGCATTATGTCATATTTATAGTACCAGAAAAATGTTTTTATGAAAAATAATTAAGGACTATCTATAATTAGTTCCTGGAATAGTTGTTTTTTTTTTCATTGTTTAATTTTTTTGTTCCTGTCAACAAACATTTGTCATATTAGATCAGGTCATTTGAGTTTTGCATCCTATTTCGACATTTCTTCTAGGACATGTGAGCATGGGCAAACACTTTTTAATTATCCTGATCAAGTGTGGGGGACATCTTTTTGCTGACCCCACTTGTAATCAACTGTGATCTTCTAGAAGCAGGCGAATTGATTGCTTTTATCTTTCCCAACTAGTCAGAAGAGTGGGTCATATATTATTCTACCCTTTGGAAAAATGCAACCCAGTGATTGATTTTATGACTGCCGCTGGCAGCAAATTCCTCAGAATGAATTCTACCAGGTGAAGAAGTATTTCCTCTAACTTGCTTTAAATTTCCTTAGCATTAACTTCTCCGAGTGGCCCAGCCTCTTATGGGACAATGTAATAAGGATCTATCAGTTTTACTGCCCAGCACCTATCTTTAATGCCTAAGTAAATCTCTCTTACTTTCCAGCCCTGACTCTGTAATTTGAACTTCTCAAATCTCTCGTCATGAGTGAACCCACCCGGCACTGAGTTTCTTGCCCTGCTCTGGCGCTCTGCCTTCCCTGAACTACATGCCTGTAGGTGAGAAAGTGAGAAATAGAGACAATATCGCAGATGGCCATGTATGATTCTCCTCCACAATGCTGTGCCACTGTGCTCGCTCATATCTATCTTCTCTTCACACAAAAAAAGGAAATTCATGGAAGACAACAAAAAGTTGCTTTGAAAAATTTTTATCTAGTTCATATCCACAGACAGTGCACCCTGGGATTTTTTTTTTTTTTTTAATTCTATAGAGAATGATCTATAGGGGCTTTGACATATCTTTGCTTTAATTTCTACATCCCATGGCAGGGGTGGGGGCGGTGTCAAGCTTTCTTTTTATTTAAAACACTAGGCATCTATTTCTTTAAATAAATGGAGACCTCAAGCATTAGTTACTAGTCAAATCAAATGATAATACAATGTATAACTACTCAAACTCCACATTTTTCTCTAGATTTTTGCCAGGATACACGTCATCTCCATCTGCACCCCCAAATAATATTATTTCTAGTGTCTTAGTTTTGTAATGCCACTGTCAAGCTGGACTTACCTGATGACAAGAAAACTTGTGTAAGACTTTCAAACCTTAAGTGAAAAAACTGTATCGTAACATATTTTGTCATTTATTTACTGAGGTATATATGAGAGAGACAAGATGCTTTGTGCTTGTTGAGTAAATTGGCTTTGAAATTGTATATTTAAATCGTGGAGGCAAGACCCAGAAGGGTCAAAAAATAAATAAATAAACATCAAATTGGCATACATACTGAGGCAAGGATGATTTTAATTTTGCTTTCCTTAATGGCTGTTCTGTGAGGAGGAGATGACAGAGGAAGAGGTATGACAAACCAGGAATGCCTCTGCAGTGATGCTCTTTTGCCCTTTCTCTCACATTCTTCCTTCCCTTCCTTTCTCTCTCTCTCTCTCCTCCTATCTTCTTTCTCTTTTATTTCCATCAAAGATTATTGAGCACCTATCATGTGTACACATGGTCCTGGGTTCTGGGATACAATAGTCAAACAGAAATAGTCTCTGAACTCAGAGCAGGAAAACTGCAGTCACGAAGCAATTGCATGAAGTGCCTGAGAAGTCCTCGTCCAGGAATCGGGAGCATGGGTAAAGAGCCACCGTCCACGATGTGAAGACTTCCGGTGGGGAGCCATTTTTAAACGGATGCTCAAGGGATGTGCAGAAGCGAGCTGGAAGGAAACAGAGTTTGGAAGAGAAAAGGTCATCTGTGAAAGAGACGGAGCTTGTGGCAGACAGGCTGAGGGAAGTCCAGGCGGGCAGGAAGGCTGGGTTGCTGCAGGGCAGGGAGGGCCGAGGGGCAGGGCTCCAGGGAAGAGTTCACTCCTGAGGAAGGACACCAGGACTCAGGGGGCCAGCTACTGCTTTGGAAACAGAAGGAAAAACAGTACCTGGGAAGCTATTTGGGGAAAAGAAGGTGTTCTTTCCCCTAAATCTCATAAAGATTAGTTTGAGTTCAAATAATTACAATAAAGTCTTTTGAAGTAGCTTCAGAACTTAAGAAAAGAGGCCATTAGAGATTCAAGAATATACCAAACATTTATATCCATGATCCCCCTCCCTAGATAGGGACCACAATATGGGATATGGGCAGACTAGCTGGGTGTAATGGCCTTTACTCTCTCTGGAAACTAGCAGAGGCTCACTTGGTGCAGAGATTTTTTTTTTTTTTTCTCTTTAAAGGCACTTGTTTCAGCATCAGGCACATACAACTGAGAGATACCACAGAAAACACCTTTCCAGGTATGTAGTACTTTTCATTCTAACTTTCAAACCTTTTTTGTTTTGTTTTTTTTGCTGGTAAAAGCCACGACAGTCATAAAAATTAATGTTTTTGCTTTCCCACACAGGGGGAGGATCAGTCTTTTGTTGAGTGGAAATTAATGATCAGAGTTAGTAGAATATTTGAATCAGTTCTAATGAGGTGGATGAGCCTATAGCCTATCATACAGGTGATGTTAAGTCAGAAAGAGAAAGATCAATATTGTATATTAACACATATATATAAAATCTAGAAGGATGGCCCTGATGATCCAACTTGCAAGGCAGCAAAGGAGATGCAGACATAAAGGGCAGATTTTTGGACACAGTGGGGGCAGGGGAGGGTGGGATGATTTCAGGGAGCAGCACTGAAACATATACACGACCATATGCAAAACAGAGAGCCAGTGGGAATTTGCTGGGAACCCAAAGCTGGTGCTCTGTGACAACCTAGAGACGTGGGATGGGGTGGGAGGTGGGGGGAGGTTCAAGAGGGGAGGGAATGTGTGTACACCTGTGTCTGATTCATGTTGATGTGTGGCAGAAACCATCACAATATTGTAATTATCCTCCAATTAAAGATAAAGTTTAAAAAATAGAGGTCAGAGTCAAGATCCCCCTGCCCATCTACACATTGGTGCAGAAAATAATTGCTCTGACTGCACCTGCAGACAAAAGGCCCAGTGCATCTCCATCCATCCATCCACGTCCCCATGACTGACAGGAGACCAAGGGCCATTCAGCTTCAAGTGGAAAAGACAGCTTGCTAGACTAGGCCTCTTTGGAGCCCAGCACAGCTCTGCCATGTGGCATTGTGACTTGCTGGACATCAGGAAGGCAATTTGAGTCCCCATCATCTTCCATATGCTCTTCATGAATGAGTTCAACATCTCAGTTTACCGACCTGCTTGTCTGTCTTAGTTGATCCCCTAATTTTGTTTTTGTTTGGCCTAATGAAGGCAAGTGTTTAGGAGAGATATCTAAGATACAGGTTCTAGTCAGCAAATGTAAGAATATATTCTGAAATTTGGTTGGGAGACTCAGTGTAGGGTCCCAGACTACCATTCAGTTTCTGACCTTAATAATCTTTTATATCAAAAAAATTAAAGCCAAAATTTTCATACCAAAAAAATTAAAAATTGAAGCAGAAGTTATATGCCAAATCATTAAAGAGGCATGATTCATCCATGTTCTCACTGAGGCTGACAAATACTTTGGGTACAGAGACAAGCAGAATGGGACTAGGGTCTTCATGCTTTAGGTTGAAAGTGAAGTCGCTCAGTCATGTCCAACTCTTTGCGACCCCATGGACTGTAGCCTACCAGGCTCCTCCATCCATGGCATTTTCCAGGCAAGAGTACTGGAGTGGGTTGCCATTTCCTTCTCCAGGAGATCTTCCCAACCCAGGGATTGAACCCGGGTCTCCCACATTCTAGGCAGACACTTTACCATCTGAGCCACCAAGGGAGCTTTAGGTTGATATAGTGTTTAAACATTTGGAACCATGTTTTTCTCAAAGGATATTTAGGAAAAAACTCTTTTGCTTAGACATATTTAATGCATGTAGTTGATATTTAAATTTTAACTTAAAAGGGATTTTAAACTGAAATTGTTTTATACTATACTAATACCAGCTATAATACCCTAGTCTACTATACTTATGACTCTAATACTATGCTAATGGACTTCCCTGGTAGCTCAAACAGTAAAGAATCTGCCTGCAATGCAGGAGATCCTGGTTTGATCTCTGGGTTGAGAGGACCCCCTGGAGAAGGGAACAGCAACCCACCCCAGTATTCTTGCCTGGAGAATTCCATGGACAGAGGAGCCTGGGGGTGGGGCTACAGTCCATGGGGTCACAAAGAGTCAGACAAGACTGAGCAACTAACACTTTCACTTTTCATACTAATACTATGTCTATATCTATATCTATCTATCTACATTTGGGGGAGAAGGAGAATAGGGGTCAGGATCATGTGTGTGTTAATTCAGATTCAAAGAGGCCAATCTGATATTTTGAAAGACTATGTCCAATTTCATCACTAACTGAACAGGCACATTTGTGAAATACCCCTTTGTGAGGCAGGAACATTACCGTGTCCCCTTGATCCCAGAATACTCCTAGAACTTTTTCCTGAATCTTCTACAGAGAAGGAACTCAAAACACACTTGCTGAACCGGATAAAATAATGGAGCAAGCACAGCTGGTGGCATCTAAGGATGCTGAAACGCTCAGCGCGCGTGTCCATGCCTGAACCCTGCTTCTACTAACTTCTTTCCTGCCTATTTCCTGTTCCAGATATAAAAGTATCCATAACTGGGGTAGTTGACTCAAAACAACAATGATGACAACAACAGAGCAGTAACGACCTAGATTGAGCACTCACTATGCATCAGAGACTGTGCCATGCACTGTGATTTTCTGTGATCCTTACAGCAGCTGGAGGAGGTACGTTGCTATGATTATTTCTGTTTCACAACCAAGAAAGCCCAGGCTTAGAGAGGAACGGCTCAGTGTCATGGGACTAGTGCAGGGTGGAACCAGAACTTCAAGTTGTTTTCTATGGTCTGATTCTTGATATCATGCTGTTAATCATTTTCCAAACTCACCAGGCTGGACCTTAAAGCACAGAAGGTTCTAGAAAATCTAGAAAGATTTCCCTGCACCTCAGAACATCCAAAGCAAATTTAGAGTGGGAAAGCACTCCTTGGGGCCAATTCTTTCCTTCTTTCTTCTTCCTTTTTCTCATGACTCTATTAAGCTCTGCCAGGCGCTGCAAGACACTTGAGTGTGTGTGGGAGGGCCGACTGAGAAAGACTCTGCGTGTTCTGATCTTCTGCCTTCTTCCTGTTCTTCCCACAGGACTGATGGGCTAAACAGACTTAATGCTTGGCTGTAGGCATCCCTGTGGAAGACTCCAGCAGACCCACATGTCCTACGGTTCAACTTTTCAAACCTACCTCTTTGTAATTCCTAAGTAGGAGTCTGAACTCTGTTGTCATATTTCAGTTTTACAGTTTCTCTGAAATATTTTGATCCAAATATGCCCTTAGAGTCATGCTTTATTAATGCGATATGACTCATATTAGTGACTGCTTGTTCTTCAGCCATATGCCCTGAAAAAGTTATCAGGTTTCATTGTTTACCCTAAGTTAAAAAAAAAATTCCATGCTCTCCGACCTCGTGACACCTAAACCCTGCTCATGCAGTTAAAACAGGAAAACTAGTTATCTGATATCATGAAGGCAAATCAGCTTGTAGAAGCCCTCAAATGTTTCCATTTCCACTGGTGTGAGGGCATTGTGGGAGCCATGGATTATTCATCAAGAAAGCACAGGAGAGAATTTCTTTTTTGTTTGTTTGTTGATTTCCAAAGTAAACCCAAGTATGAAGAGATACAGCTGCGGTGCCTTTATTTTTCATTGTTAGCACATATCATTATGTCATCCTGGAAGAACTGCCCAAAGAAATAGAAAAAAGAAATTACCACGTGGATTGCTTAATGGCCCTCCTCCTGCCTGCCTGCAGAACTGTCTGAGAAAGGAACATGCACACACATTAGTCAGGCCCTCGGGGTTAGAAGGCTTCTCACCACCAGCAGTGCCAGGGTAGCCTGGGAGTCGGCAGAGCAGGCTTTGGCAGGCCACCAGAGAAAGGGCATTTCATAATCAAGAACTTACCCGAGAGGATTCTGAGCCAGCAAGACAGTGTTGGGAGTCCAGGGCTGGGGAAGAATGAGCGGATTTATTCTGTGGACCAAAACCTCTGCACTTAGAGATATTTCCTTTCTAGTTTTGATTTCCTTTTATTTTAGCTGCTGCATTTTTTTTCCCCTCACCAGATTTCACTGTTCTGTCTTTGGTGTACCTGACTGAAGTGTTACACAAATCCATCACTAAAGAATATACTGGCTATACATTGGGGGGGGCGGGGTGGTAGTGATGGAAGAGACCCTGGGTTTCCTAATAAGATATAGGAATAACAAACATTTATTGAGCAGTTTTACTAAGTGATACTAAGACATGCATGAGGTAGCTCAGGTAATCCTCTGAACCTAGCATTTGGGTACTATTACCAAGTTAATTTCAGTTGAGGTAACAGATGCGTGGAAAGGTTAAGTAACTTACCTGAGATCACAGAGCAAGTAAGTCACAAAGGCAAGACACACAGCCCTGTAGCTTGATCAAGTTCATGGTCTTTTTTTTGTTTTGTTTTGTTCATGGTCTTAAGAGAGACTCTTTGTTCCTCCAAATGGGGATGACCCGTCTTCCTTTGGGTCCACCAGGAGCTGTTGGCAGTGCCTAGGTCTCCGTATTTACTTAAGGACCTATTATGTAATGGGACCTAACTAATATACCACTTAAAGCTACAAGAGGCACATTGGGTTGAAAGACAGTCTGGCGATTTCTTATAACACTAAACACACTCTTCTTGTATTATCTAGCAATGATGTTTATTCATATGAGTTGAAGATTTATGTTCACACCAAACTTTGCATATGAGCGTATATAGCCACTTTATTCATAGTTGGCAAGAATTGGTACTTTTCAAGTTGTCCTAGTAAGTGACTGGATAAACAAACCATGGCACAATCAGACAGTAGAATGTCATGAGACAATAAAAAGAAATGCACTCGTAGACAGACATGGAGGAAACTTACATGTACTGTATGCAATTCCAACTATATGACATTCTGGAAAAGGCAAAACTACAGAGACAGTAAAAACCCCAGATGTTGCTAGAGGCGTCATGGGGAGAGAAAGGCAAATAGGTAGAACACAGTTTTTGTTTTTTTTTCTCACTTTTAAATTTATTAATTTTAACTGAAGGATAATTGCTTTACAATATTGCATTGGTTTCTGCCATACATCAATAGAAGTCAGTCACAGGGACATACATCCCCTTCCTCTTGACCTCCCTCTCACCTCCCATCCTTCCCATCCCTCTAGGTTGTTGCAGAGCCTAGGTTTGAGTTCCCTGAGTTATAGAGCAAATTCCCGCTAGACATCTATTTCACATGTGGTGATGTGTATGTTTCCATGGCAACCTCTCCTTTCCTCCCACCCTCTCCTTCCTTCCCTCCTCCCATGTCCGTAAGTCTCTTCTCTGTGTCTGCGTCTCCACTGCTGCCCTGCAAATAGGTTCATCAGTACCGTCTTTCTAGATTCCATATATATGTGTTAATAGGCGATATTTGTCTCTCTTACTTCACTCTGTATAATAAGCTCTAGCTTCACCCACCTCACTAGAACTGACTCACACGTGTCCTTTTTATGGCTGAGTAATATTCCATTGTGTATATGTATCATGGCATCTTTCTCCATTCATCTGTCGCTGGACATTTAGGCTGCTTCCATGCCCTAGCTACGGTAAACAGGGCTGCTTCCATGCCCTAGCTATGGTAAACAGGGCTGCACTGAACACTGAGGTCCAAACACAGAGGGTATTTAGGGCAGTGAGACTATCCCCTATGATGCCTAATGGTGGATACATGTCTTTATACATTTGCCAAAACCCACAGAACATACAACACTGAGTGAAGCCTGATGTAAACCATGATCTTTAGCTAATAATAATGAATCAGTGTTGGAGCATCAGTTGTAACATATGAACCACACCAAGGCAAGACGGGAATAGGAGGACAAGGTTGGGAAGGGATATGAAGGGATATACAGAAACTCTTTATACAGTTCACTCAAATTTTCTATAAATCTAAAATTCCTCCAAAAATGTATTAATTTAAAGAAAAGACTTTGGTGAGTTTGGATCGGAGGGACCGGGAGACAGGAGGGAGTGTTTTTTCCCTGTCCTACCTTTTGCATGTCTATTCAAGGTAAATTAAAAGTTAAAAGCCAGTAAAGGAAAGAATAGGGGCCCAGACAGTAAAGAACCTACTTGTAATGCTGGAGACCTGGGTTCGATTCCCGGGTTGGGAAGATCCCGGGGAGAAGGGAATCACTACCCACTCCACTACTGGGCTGGAGAATCCCATGGACAGAGGAGCCTAGCAGGCTACAGTTCATGGGGTCACAAAGAATCGGACACATTTGAGTGACTAAGGGAAGAATTCTCAACTTTAGGTATGATCCTGGGGCTATGGCCTATTTTGAATGGTGGAGTCCCGGTCTCCTGTATTCTCGATGCAACAAAGGAGCCATGCTCAGGAACCACCTGCTTGGACCAAAGGCGGCTGGGGTAGAGTCAGAAGGTCTGAGGTTGGGAGCGACGATAGGGCTTCATGCTGCCCACTCTGGCCCTGCTCACATCTGCACGTTCATCAGAGATTTTGGAGAGCCCATTCTGCTGGGCTAGTTTGTATCTTGAGCTTGCTGAAATGAGACAATGCATGGAAGAAAGAGGCGGGAAAAGAGAAAAGTGGGATGGGAGGAGAAAAAAACAAAGAAAGAGAGAGGAAGGAGGAAATTAAGGAAGGAAGTGGAAGGAGAATGTAATTTTGGTGGGCCATTCTGAAGTCTGGTATAGCTTCCTACTAAAGGTCTGGTCTTGGCAAGTGACGCTGGAGAAAGAAGGAGGGGTGCCTTCAGGTTTTTCTAGTTAAAAAGAATGGGGCTGGAATTTTTTCTAATCCCTCTCAACTTCAAACCTTGGAAGGACTGTTAAACCAAAAAGGGGACGAGCTCATGTCTGTCGCCATCTCCAGCATCCTCACCACCAGGCCTGGTTGATGCCATTAATCACACGAGGCGTCCATCTGGGTGCCTGTCACTCGAGCTGCTCCCTGTGGTCAGAAAAGCAGATGACAGGCAAATGCCAAACTCTTGCTTGTGTGGGTGTTCAGTGGTGACTCTGGGTGGAGAACTCACTTCCCTCTGCCTACATTTTCATTTTCATTATTCATTACATTTTGTCATTTGCTTTCCAGAAGGAGGCAGTTATGTTTGGAGAGAATGGAATGAACCCAACTCCATTTGGCTCCTTGCTGAACTAACGACATGAGAGGTTTTAAATATCACTGGGCAGTTGATACAGTAGAAACACACACACAGACCAAATCTCATATAAGGATTCAAGTATAGGGGGCTATCTGAACAAACTGGTTTTCTATAGAATCATTTAAGGAATGTTTGGTTTTATATATAGAATCAGCTAGGACAAGGATTTTATTTAGTTGTGTTACATGTAAAATGACTTATGATGGGAAATTTCCAATTCTTACCAACTCCTCATCTTTCTGGGAGATTATACCAATGAACTCTGAGGTGTAAGGGACTCTCCCAAGCTATGGAATGTTATTTCCAACATGAAATTTCATTTCAATATATGGGTCCCCCAGAACCCTAATAGAATTGAATTATTGACTCAATGGGCTTCCCAGGTGGCTCAGTGGTAAAGAATCCGCCTGCCAATGCAGGAGATGTAGCAGACGCAGGTTTGATCCCTGTGTCTGGAAGATCCCCTGGAGGAGGAAATGACAACCAATCCAGTATTCTTGCCTGGAGAATCCCATGGACAGAGGAGCCTGGCAGGCTGCAGTCCCCGGGGTCACAAAGAGTCAGACAGGACTGGGCGATTGAGCACACACACACACACACGCACATTGACTCAATGTGATATTCCCAGAAAACCAGGATTGATGACTCCCTCTCAGGCAGTTTTCTGAGAACTGCCTGACTCTTTCTGCAGCTGCTAGAGGCTGCTGGCTTCAGAGTTCCTTTGGGTTATTTCAAGATAAATCTTTAAATGGCACCTGGGTCTATCCTTATATGCAAGCTCCAGAAAGGTTTGATTCTATTTCTAGAAGTGGATTAATAATAACCATAAGTAAGTAATATGTTCCAACTCTACAGTCTCTTTCAGATTGTGAGACTCATTTTGGATCAGTGAGGCAGCTTCCCTGAGTTTTATTTCATCCACTTTCTTAGTCAGAAGAGGTGGACTTGAGGTCAAGTACAATTTGTCCCCAAAGCAATGGGTCAAAATGAACTAAAAATTAATGTCAGATTTGCAGAAGTGGTTCATTAAGAAGAGAAGGGAAAAGTTAGAACCAAAGAAAAGGATTAAAGAATCTTCCAACTGGAAACCTAAATTTTAAAGTTTGGAACAAGTAAACACTCTTACTGATAAAAATTACCCCAAATTAAATGTAAATCTCCAGTATCAACAACAGTGACTGCTTTAGTCTCATAGTCTGAGGTCTTTTACCTTTTATTTTCTTTTTTTGTTTGTTTTCTTTTTAAAAAATCTTATACCAAACCTTAACTTTCATATTTGTGAAATTAAAGGTTAAACAATAAAAACATCAGAGTTTGAAGTATTACAATGATTGTTTTTTTCTTCAAGAATATGACTCATGTACTATTTTATAATAACACTCAGGAAGTAGAAATTATTTGCATGAACAATAGCTTGGGGTTGTAGGGATTATGTGTGAAAGTGAAAGGAGAGAGAAATACTTTTATAGGTCTGATAGTCTTCACTTAGGTATAATACAATAAAATATGATATTATCCACTAAGGACAAGAGCAATACTTCCTACTTTGAACCAGGTATCACCAGGTATGATTCTTGCAGTTTCTATTACCTCACATTCAGTATCAAACACATGCAAATCATCTGACCTACAGAGGAGGGGTGAAAAAAAAGATTCGTTTTGTTGAGAAAAGAAATATATATGAAAGTAATGCTTACTTAACAAAGTGTGAAAAAACACCGCTCATTTTACTTGTTGAGACTGATAAGAACATCCTAAGCATCTTTCATGGGTTTTTATTTGTGCATTTAGAGCACAGTGCGGTAAAGCACAAGATAAAGCTGCAGAAGAGACGCAGTTGCACATGGCGCCCTAGGAACCAAAGGGCTTCAGCCAGCTTACGTTCACAGACTTGAATCAACCTTTCTGCCTCCAGCATCTCCATTTTGCCCCCTCCCCACCCATGCAAGTGCAGGCATCACAGGCGGGAGGGAAGTTTATTCTCCATAAACAATTCTCTCTTTGGCCACTCTTTGAGCGTGCCAACCAGGTTGCCAATTCTGATGTAGACACCTGTCCATTTGGAACAGGAATGAAAACAGCCACTCATTTCCTAGAAACCATCAAACACCCTGTCAGGGAACAACAGCTCTCCGCTAACTGCAATCTGGGCAAGACATGAACGGGTCACGTCGATAGCCAATTACCAATCCTCTGAGCCATTCAGCTTCCTTTAGATTGATGAAAGTTCCTGATTCCTTCACTGCATATAGTTTTAAGAGGGTTCTCTTTTAATCACTGTGATACTAAGCTGCTAAAACTTGAATTTCTCTTGGGCAATAGGCTTTTTAAAACCCTGCTAAGCAGAACTTGCAAATGAGAGTACAAGGCCAATCTGTATTTTAAGGTAACTGCCTGAATGATGGCATCTTCATTGTTCAAACAACAAAAAAAGTGATTTTTAACTATATGGCTATTGGACTCTGGAAATTTTGCATAATTTCAAATACAAGGGTGGACATTTCCCTCTGTGTGTGTGTGTGTGTGTGTGTGTGTGTGTGTGTGTGTGAGGGCTCTCAGCTCTTTATCTTGTTCTTTGTCCTGTAAGACACTGGCTTGGTGTCTCTAAGGGCGACACCCTCATGAATCCTGGATGCAGAATATTTTAGGTTAGTGCTGCCTATGATTTTCAGATGAAATGTCACTACTGAAGTGAACTTTGGGAGAAGCCTGGGTCCCGAGTTTACGAGCTCCTCCCTGGCGGAGGCTGGAGACTAATGTGGGTTTAATGTTGTTATGAGCCAGGCGGCTGAGCGGGGTAACAATACGAGTCTGTTGGACATGTCTTCTGGGTTGTCACGTTCAATTTGCACATGACCTCCTGGCCAAAAAATGGGAAAGAAGTGGTAGAATGTGGGACTGAAAGCTCATATTATTGCTTTGACAGCTTCACTCATCTAGAAGTAATGCAAAATGCAATTTATATTTATACACTCTGACCTCCTGCGCAGAGAGGGAAAGTATCTAATGATGGGCCGAGGTACTGGAGGAAGAAATAGATCTCAATACAGCTGGAATTTGTCTACATTTTTGCTTTTCAACCATTCAATTACAGTCAAAAGATAAATGAAACACGAACAGCGCACTGGTGAGGTAGTGACACAATTATTTTATAGTGACTGGGTTCTGGCTTTGAGTCTTGGCAAAGGTGTCCACAACACGCCTTATTTCACTGGAGACAGATAATCTGTCTGCTCCCACTGGACAAAGGCCCTCTGCTTGTAGGTGCGTCATTACGCCCATCAGAGAGGAAAAAAGACACCAGCGAGTCAGTGACACTCCAGATCTGCATTTGGAAATTCTTGAGAGGGGCTGACACGTTAATCCTATTAACCAAGATAAATCAAGTCAGGCCTGGTGGTAACTGGGGCATTATTCACTTTCGAGTGGAAAGAGGCAGTAGGCAGAAAGCACCATTTTCTTTTGTGCATCGGGAAATTTACTGGCTTTTACATGCCCTCAAATAGCTTCCTTCTGAATAGAGTCCATGAGCTAACTGGGGAGAATGGGACTATAATTGTCAGCATCTTCAAATATGTCCTCAGGATTTCAGAACAGGGTTTCAAACCCATACTGTTTCTAGGACCTACGGCCTCATAGTCTCTCTAAAAGTAGGACATGCAAGGAAAAGGAGTCTGGCCCTGTCCAGAGACTAAAAGGGACAGTAATCATCACCTTCTTAAAGGCAGCAGCTCCTGCATGGCTGACAGCAAACTACCACTTGAACATGCTTGTGTCAAAGGTTATATGAGAGACCCACAGATCAACCTTGAGAAATAAAGAGAAATGGGAGATTGCAATAAACAGTGCACTGGAGTATTCCTAAAATGATTGCTAAACAAGTGCATTTGTCTATATTTTTGCTAATTTTTTCTTAACTTCTATTCTTTGGGGGATAAAGGCTGCCACTGCATAAGTTTTCCTACACGTATTAAACTTCTCCCCACTATGTCCCACCGGTAAGTTCTGATGCAGAAGACAGGAATGCATTTTTTTTTCTTTTTTCTTAACCGAACAGAATGTTCTGTGTGGGGGAATATCAAATAACATAGACTCTCAGATCAAATCTTTCTACTTTCCCTCTCTTATCACAGTTTATGACACAAACTCTCCACCATTACCTCCACCCCAAGGGGAAAAAAAAGAGGGAGCTCACTTGTAGAGTTCAGCTGCTCAATTTCTGTAGGTTTCCTTTAGGGAACAGAATGTGGTTTGGGTTTTAAGATATTGTTTCTAAGGTTTTACTAGATTCTCAGTGCAGAAAAAAATTAGCAGACAGGGTGTGAATTGGAGAGAGATGGACACAGGAAGTCTGGAATCCCAGTCACACAAGAGAATCAGGGTATCAGTCTCTTGGAGATGCTCTGAGGAGGCAGGGTACCACACCTGGGGTAAGTTAAGTATAGGTTGTTTCTGCTCGACAACTGGAAGAGAATAACCTCACAGCCCCTCTCCAGTTGTGGGTCTTTGAAGAGGAGCTCTGGGGTTGGACGTGGGGCCCAGAGGTCACAGGGAGATCGTCTCCATGAGGACACCATCTTTATGAGGAAACTCCTTACTTCCTGGTTTAAACAAACTCGGGGCAAGATGGCTTCCCTGGTCTGGTGAAGAATCTGCCTGCAATGCAGGAGACCCAGGTTCGATCCCTGGGTTGGGAAGAGCCCCTGGAGCAACCCACTCCAGTGTTCTTGCCTGGAGAGTTCCATGGGCAGAGGTGCCTGGAGAATCCCGTAGACAGAGGAGCCTACGGTCCATGGGGTCACAAAGAGTCGGACACGACAGAGTGACTAACACTTTTGGGACAAAATAAGACACCAGGAAGACAGCTGCTGGGTTTCTGGTTCCGTCCTCCTTTCCCAGGTACCTGCCCCCTCCCCACACCGGCTTTCCTCCTGGTGCCGTCACAGCCATTGCTTCTCCGAGGACGAGCTGAAAAATGGCCGAAGACACCCTGGCTGCCATCAGCACGTGAGGGTTTTCCCAGGTGACCTTCCCGGGGGTAGGCAGGTGCTCTTTCTAAACACACAATGGTGGCAAAGAGGGCTGCTCCAGAGACGTGGGAAGGATGGGAAGCCAGAGGTCTCCTTGAGGGGCGCTCATCCTCGCTTTCAACTCCACGGACCTGGGGCCTGCGGGACACAGGAGACGCCAACTCCCCCGTCCTTTGCAGGAGGCGGCGGCTGGGGGCGGGTGGTGCAGAACTGGGTCCTGGGGAGCTCCTCAAATCCGCTGAGATGAATGGCAATGCGTGTGAACTCTTCACGTTCACACATGAGAGGGAATCTCGAATCAATCTTTCCATTTTGATTCAGGCTTCTGAAAAGTTATAAGAGGAGACTGACTAATTAAAGACATGATTTCAGTCAGTTACATAACCAAGCCTCGTGGGAAGCTCATGGGATGCTGACGGAAGTGACCTGGGTTCCATTCTTCTATCTGTTCCCATCCTGTTCTGTTCCTCTCGGCAAAGCCCCCTTCCCATGAGAAAATGAACCCCAAAGTGCAACAGGGCTCTTCTCATTTTGAGGAACACGCCTTCGCAGCACGTGAGCGCGCAGCCCCCAGATCCAGAACTTTCCGGCAGAGGCGCCGGGGGCCTAGCCCGGGAGCTGGCAAGGCAGGTCCCCGGGACCCGGGTCGTCGGGGCGCATCCGCGCGGGGCCCCACGTCCCCGGGCCGGTCCCGCAGGAGTTAAACTCGGAGGCAGACAAAAGGGAGGCGGCCGCAGTTCCTCCTCTCCGCTCTCAGTTGAAAATAGAACGGCTGCCCTCTGGACTTTAACTCCCGCCAGAAAGGGCATTTTATTACAGGTTATGACAAGTTGCCGAGAGACACGCAGAACTCAATAAGAAGGAGCGGCGAGCGGCATCACAGATGCTCGAGATGTTTGGGAGACAGAGCGGAGATGGCTTCAAATGATAGGTGTTAGCAGGGCTCGAGATGGAATCTGCGGGGCCGGCGGGCGGGAGGGGCGGCGCGGGGATGGGGAGGTCGGGGTCCCCGCCTCCCGCGCCGCCCGAGACCCCTGCGACCTCCCCTCCGCCTCCTCCAGCGACTGCTGCGACCGACCTTCCCAGGAGGTTCGCGCCAGCCGCTCCGCCCAACTTGGCTACTTAGCGTTTTCCGACTCCACGCAGGGAAGTCTGCACTTTCCCCTCCTCCCCGGGTTCTGTTTCTCTCTGAACCTCTGGGAGAACAGGGATGTTCCTCTGGGAACCTGTGTGGTGCTCCATACACACTTCCACTTTCGGTTTTTCTCGGAGTTTCTCTCTTCCCATCTAGTTAAAGCAGAAATGAAGGACCTCAAGCGGAGAGTCCTATTTTTTTTCTGCCAGCTGGGAGATGCGCCTTTTGGGGTTTCTGCTTAAGTCAGCCCTCCAGCCCTAAGTGCTGCTCAGGGTCCCGCTGACCCTGAGCTGATTCTGCAGAATGAGAAACACAACCCCTTTCTCCCCGGCCGCCTTTCAGATGCTTTTCATCAGCCATCGCCCGTGGAAAATAGTTCTGTCTCCGCGAGTGCTCAGACCTGCAGAGCCTCGTCCGGATCTGAACTCGCCGTGGAATGGAGGACCTCCATCAGAACAGAAAACTAGCGCCCCAATTGGAAGTGGCGCTTGCCAGATGTGGGTCGGTCTGAGGGTGACGGTTGATCTCCAGGAGGGGCAGCTATCTAGAGAATCGCAGGAGGGAAAGAGTGGGGGGGGGGGGGGCAAGGTATTCCCAGATGGGAGAGAAGTTTATCTAAATTCCGTCTCTAGCACTCAAATCTAAAGAAGACGTGATTAGTAGTTTCAGAAGCAAGCCTCCCTACAAAGTGCGGTAATTTTCAGGATTTGAACTCAAAGCCAGAAACAAGAAACTTTCTGGCAGAAATACGTAGCACACTATGGCAGATATTTAAAATGAACAAACTTACAAATCTTTTTCTTCCCCTTTCCCCCTCCTGCTTAAAAAAAAAAAAAACTAAGGAAATAAGAAGTGGATGACCCTCTGAATCTCTGTTATTGAGGAGGTGAGGGAGCAGATAAACCATAAATACATACCAAGTATGTAGCTGGTATCCGTCACCATTTCCCATCCCCTGATGGAGGGCTGGGTCCCCTCAAAGTATGAAAAGTAGCTCAAGTGCTTGCCTGATGGTCCAAGCTGATAAATGTTAACAATCTCTTAAAATTGTAGAGGGGCAGTTTCTTGGGGTCTTGAATATACACGCCTCCTCCTCTCCAGTACCCACCCTGTGCCACAGACCCACGCAAACCCAACTTCGTTTTTCTCACCTCGATCCAATCTTTTACTAGAAGTTTCTTGCAGAACTATTTTTCCTCATGTCAGTGTGCCTGATTTTTAGAGACTTTGATTCTTGACTCTCCCCCGGAACTCTCAGTAAAGCCTCCCCACCCCCCAACAACTTGGTTCAGATGCACAGACAGACCTCTACCTTAAATTTGTGACAGAAGTTGGAGAAAGTTCATATGATAACAGCTGAGCCTGCAGAACAAGCCCTGGGTGCTCATCATGTGCAGAGGAACTGCTGCAGTACTTACATCAAGTGTAAAGAGCCTTGAAAATGAGTGGGAAAGGCCCCTGGAAAAGAGAAAATCTGTGTGACATGAAGTCACAAGATTAATAGAATGAGAGATGCTAGTCATTTTTCTGTCATCATGAGCCATAATAGTACCTTGAAGATAAAACCATATTTCCCCAGAGATCTGTTTATTTGTGCTATTTTTGTTTTAAACTTCAGAACTAAAAAAAAAAACACAAAAAAAAAACCCCAGAATTTTTGTTCTTCAAATGACTGTCCATTGGCAACTCATCAATTACATGTTCTGTGGAATTGTAGGATTCTTTTGGTAAAATATTAACATATCAAAAAAACTTTAGTCCTCACAATGGAAAACCTTCCTCTAGTGTTTTGGTTTTAAAAAGATTGGGAAAGAGAAATTGTAAACGAAACCACCCCCCTGGCTTGGTCCATGTAATTTGGGAATCCTTACAAAAATGCTGGAGGGAGAGGAAAAACGCAAACTGAGCTCAACACCCATTCTTGGCTTTTGGCAAAGTTTTAACAGATAAGGATCACTCCTTGTTTCTTTTTTTCTTCTTTCCTGCTTTCTGGAATGGGGTTATATAGCAATTCATCTTTCAGAAGCAAACTCAAGTATGCGTAAAACTTCATGGATTTTTACATGTCTTTTTTTGTATGCTCTGTCCCCTGCCCCCTTTCTGAAAATAGCAAATTGTTGAGAGTATAAAGTAAAAGTGCACATCTCAAACTTTCCCGTACACCCTGCTGAAAAGAAAGAGGATAGAGAGATTCAAGTAGAAGAAACACTAAGATGTCTCCAGCAACACCCCAGAAAAAAAAATTATAAAAATAAGAAAGGTCATCTGTAAGTAAGTTAAAGCCAGAGCCGTCACCTGTAAGTGAAACTGCCCTGCAGAGGTTTTCTGTGTTGTGACCAGGGGTCGGGAGAAAAAAGAAAGGAATCGCCCCTTGGGAGTGAATAAGAATGATGTTACTAGTGATGGGGGACAGAGGACAAATTTGTAAGAAGAGGTTACCGAGGGGATATCTTTTTGTACCTGTCTTCACAAACCCCCCTAGCAGCTTGGAGAAGATCTGGAAATCGAGGCGAGCAAGGTGAGATGAGGAACTCGGAGGGAGGCTGGCGCGGCTTCAGCCCCTTTGTGAGAAGTGCAGGGGTGTCTCTTTCCACAGTTTTCCTCACTTCTGAGGCTGGAATCATAAATTCAAGTGGCCGCCCCTCCGCTCCTGTCCATCTTCTTTAGCAAACCTGACATAGCGGAAGAAATATGACATGTGAATTATTAAAGAGGAGCTAGTTGACTTTTAACCCTGATTACCTTTCTCAGACGCCATTGCCTGCAAGTTTATCTAGCCATATACTGCCAGAATTACAGGGCGTGCCAGGCAGGGGGAATAGAGGAGAAAGCAAAGCTGGGATTTTGTGCAAATATCAGGGAAAAGCAGAATGCTTTACCTTCCTATTTATGTCACTTTAAGGGATGAGTACTATGTTACAGGCAACAAACCACTCCTAGTCCAAGAAAAAAGTCAATTTCTCTGAACCTGAAAGAGACAAAATTGAAAGAATCCAGCATCGCCCCTCCTTATATCCCTCTGTTCTCAGTTCCTTCTGGCCGAGCTTCCCAGAACTTTAATTTTTGTTACCTTTAACCTGATTTAAATGAAGTCTTAAGTTTATGAACAGTAATCACATAACCGGCTCTCCTCTGAATCTACTTCCTCCTCCCCCTCCCCTTTGGATACAACTCCTGTTTTTGCTCTGTTACAAACACTTCTCAAAAGGGAAGCAACATTGTTCTATATGCTTTTAAAGATAGCTCAAAGACCCTAAATTGAACTCTTTCAAAACTTTCGAAAACATACAGAGACTATTTAATTTAGGCAACCGATATTACAAAAATCAGCAATAATCATTCAGGCATTCAAACAAAAGTTTCTCTGTACTAATTAGGCAACCATTATTCTGAGGGGCTTGAGTAACTTGCCAGCTGTGGTTAGGCTAAAACAGGAAGGAATTTTTGAACACTTAGGGGTGTCTTCTTCTTTTAAAATTAGCAAGAGGAGAGTTGGAGTCAAAATAATAATAATAATGATTGCTTAGTGCTTTGGGCATAGATTTGTGTATCCTGTTGCCAGGGTGAAGGCAATAATTGAATCTATCCCAAATCCGAGTGATGGAGTAGTCAGAAATGACTCCACGTGACAGAAGAGCCAGGAGGCAAGTGATGGATACTATTGTCCAAACGTGACCCTCCATTAACACCACCTATCAGCATCTGGATCCTGTCACTGTGTCCCATCCCTGAGCCAAGAGGGCTGCTTGGCATATTCCTAGCTCTTCAAGGGCTTGCAGGCTGCGGTCAACCCCGCATCAACTAAATGGGTGGGGAGACTGACCCAAACCTTGCTCTCTCTCTCTCCAACTCGCCTTATTACCCCTCTCCAGGCCCATTGTTCAGCAGGTGCTGGCAAGTTGCTCCTTATCTCGCCTCTGTTTATGAGGGCTTTTTATTAATAACAAAGGGAGAGATGGTATTAATATTAATTAACACAATAAAATGAAACAGTTTGGAGAATCCACCAAACGAATCACCTCCTCCTCTAATTGGAGCTGGAGAGAAAAGGGGAGGAGGAGGGGAGAGGAGGGGAAAGGAGGGGAGGTGAAGGGGAGGGGGAGGGGAAGATACAGATGACCTACTGGGTGACAGGCACAGGTTGGAAGGGTGACATTTTATTGTAAGCCTCCCAATGAAAGGAAGAAAAGGAAGGGACCAGTCAATTTAATGCAGGGACCAAGAGTGCAAGGGTGTTGCTAAGAGACAGGGATGCTGCTAAAGTTCTATCAGAAGCACTACTCTGACCTTATGCAAATTGAGGCGGCCCACGCTTTGTGGAGCGGCTGAAAATTCCACCCTCTGTGTCACCAATACCTGGCATCCAGCCTTTTATTCAAATGTTCTCTAAACACACACACACAGGATGTGACAAAGCAAGACACATTTAGGGGCTGTAAAAAACACACACACACAGACAAAATAGGGGGGATATTCAATGGTCATAATTTTTAAAACCAGGGAGGAAAATCAACATCAGCTGTTCCTGCGGAAATGTCACCCATCTTTACCTCTTGGCACTATCATTTTCCTTTAGCTGAAAAGTAACCTAAAAATTCAGAAATTGTCTTCTCTTTGCAGAAATGAAGCTTATTAAGCACCACCCTGGCTCTCAAAGTAGTGTCTTAATTTACACCCCAGGGGTGTGTGGAGAGGATGGTGTGTGTATGTTGGTGGGGGGGGGGGGCCGGGGGTGCAAAAGCCCCGTGCAGACTGGGGAAACTGCATCGCACGCCCCACTCCACAACTAAAAAAGTAGGCATGCTTTCCCTTCCATTTTTACTATCCACCCTAGGACAAATGTTAAGTGCAAAAGGCCAGAGGTTTGAAGACCAGTTGGGTCTTCCAGGAAGTTGACTGTCCTCGCAGTTGTATAAAGCGGGAATCTCAGCGGATGTCACTGGGGCACCTACGGCATATATCCCACGCCACACCCCCGCCCCAGGCGCCCCACGAGGCGGGACTGGGCCCGGATGCGGGAGAAGATGCTGGCTCGCGGGGTCAGGGTCGCAAGGCGCGCAGGTGGTGGAAGGCGCAGTCGCTGTCGCCCGCCTGCCCCCGCCGCTCCACCGCGCGGCCCTGCAGGGGCGGGGACGGAACCGGCCCGCGAGGCAGTGCGGCCGCCGGGCCTCGGGTTGGCGCCTCTCGGGACCACTGCAGGCTGCTGGACCCGGGGTCAGGTTTGTGCACTAGCACATCCAGCGGCCCAGGCCAAACTCCCTCTCCATCTGCCTTTCTCTCTTCCTCTCTTCAGTCCATATTAGCATTTGTCCTCCCCAGCCTGGTCACACACAAACACGAGGAAAACGAGGCTCGGTTCCCAGGCCAGTGGGAAAACCACTGACCTTAAGGGTGGCAATCCTGAGAAGTCTTAGACAGGCGACTCGCACAGCTCTTTGCGGGGACTTTTAATTCTCTGGGGCCACCGCACCCCCACCGCTGCAGCTTTGGGAAGGTCTGGGGCTTTGGGCTCGTGCGGAGGGCAAGCTAGGAGCAGAGAGTCCCCCAGATACGCCCGGGCCAACCCTACATCCTCCGCCTGGGACTGGCTGCAGCCAGAACCCTATGCAATCACCCCGAGGCTCCTGCTGATTCCTCCTTCCCCTGCTCCCCAAGGAGGACGGAGGCATCTTCAGCCACGGCAGAGCACCAACACACACAGACACGCACACACAAAACTTTGCAGACTCGATTTAACCAGCGAGCTTTTTACCCACTCCATTCCCTCCCTTCGATATTGATAAAATACTCGCGCGTTCACGTCTTTCTGGAAATAGTGCAAATGAATACATTTAACGACTCGGGGGGGCGTTTCCTGGCTTCTGCGGGCGGTAACTTCCCCGGGTAACTTCTCCTTAGGACCCTCCCACCTCCCTTCTTAATGGTGGGCCTTTTCATAATGGGCACACTACTATTAAAATTTCATATTAGCAGTGTGTATGGTGAACTTTGTAATGGGAAATTCAATAGCTGCTGTAAATATTAATGGAATATGAAATGAAGCCACAGCCTCGACCAGCCCTGGCAGTAAAACCCGCGAGCATGTGGCGGCCCCGGGGCGAGAGGGGCCTTTCGTCTTGTCTCGCTCGTTTTATGACATTAGCGCGGGGCTTCCCGCGCCGGCGCGGCCTCAGAAGCCGAGGTGCTGGGTCACCCTTGACAAATGTCCCCGTGTCTCGCCAACAGGCCCCCGCCCGGCCCTGCCACTCCTGTCTGCCCCACAGGCCCCGGGAGAGTGCTTGCGGGTGTCCTTTTCAGGTAAAGAGCTGTGGAAAGCGCCAAGTCCCCCCCGCCCCGCAAAGATTACAGGATCCCAGCGCCTCCTCCAGCAGGGGCAGCCCCGGTGCAGCCAGTGCAGGACAGGTCCTCGCCCGGAGATGGAGGGAACCCAAGCAAGTTTGGGGGGATGGAAATCAAGGTCAAGGGCGGCCGGATCCGTATCTCCCATCCTCATCCCCATTCCCTCCCCGCCTCCTGCCCAGAGGACCCGGCTCGGCAAGGGAACCGGGGCTCGGTAGGGCGTCTGGGAAGGGACTCGGGGAAGCCAGTCCAGGCCGCGCGTTCGGGTCCCGCGAGTTCCCGGGGTCTCGACGTGTCCCCACGTGCGCTCGAGTGGCAAAGGCCGCCCGGGAGATCCGGCAACGAGGTGGGGCGGGGGGTGCAGGGGGGCGCTTGGTAGTGATCTACGGGCGCTCGGACTCCAGGAGCTGGGTCGCCAGTGCTGCCCCCGGGTTCGGGCGTGAGTCTTGGGCAAACCGGAGGGGAGGGAGAGCGTGGACGCCGGAGCAGCGGCGAGATCGCGGCGGCCTCCGGCGCCCAGGTTGGATCAGTTCCGAGCGGCCATCGCCGCCGAGGAGGGTCGGGGGAGGCGCGACTTGCTGACAAACGTGGCCGTCAACACCTCGGGCTGCCCCGGCGAGTTGTTTCAACAGGCTGGGAGAGATCGGTACTTTGAGTGGCAGGCGACGCCTTTCCTCACTCCCGGTATTTGTGGTGTACCGACAGCACTTCGGAGAGCTTAGTTTTAGATGGGACATTAATCTTGTTAAGAGATAGCCTGTCAGCGTCGGCCTGGGGCCTTTCCCTCTCTCTGAAGACCCCCCCGCATCCTTACCCCCCCGGAACCCGACACTCCTCGCCGGGTCCGACACGGGCGCCCGGGGTGGCGGGTCCACGTCGGGGCTAAACGGCGGCAGGGCGAGACGCCCCCAAGAAGGTTCAAGTCAAAATCGACTTAAATGACAGCGGAGCCTGGGTCCTGGCACCTTCACCCCCATCATTTTTGGCCTGTTTGCGAGTGGGGAGAGGGGAGGACTTGATCAGAGCAGGGAGTTTGTTCTCAAGTCACCAAGCACGCAGGCGAGACCCCTTGGCTGCGAAGAACTCCGGGCAACCGTCTTCCTATTTTTCCTTTGACTGACCCCCAGGTGTCATCGCTGTGGAGTCTTCCATCACCTCCCCCTTAGCATCAGCCCGTATGGGATCACGTTTCTCTCCCGTTCCCCACTTTTAAATGATTTCCTTTCCAGTTATTCCCCCCCCCCCCCTGCCCCGCCCCGCCCCAGTTAATCCAGGATAGTTTCTCCTGCGCTCCAGATGCAGCAAACTGCAGAGATGAAATGAACTGAAATAAGAACGGAATTGACATAGCGTGGGTTGGTTTTGCACCAGGGGTTTCACTGCGGGAATAGTTTCAACAAGGCATCCGCGTTTTCCAGATCCATCGAAAAGCTTCAGGTGGGGGTTGCATCCTCACCGAGCCTCTGAACAGTCCTCCCACACTCACCGCTGTCCCTTGTATCACCCCCGCTCCCCCTCACCCCTACCCCACCAAGTTAAATAGTCTTGCCTCTCTGTTTCTCTTCTTAAATCTTCTTCCTTCCTCCAGGATAGTGCATCTTTTCCTTCTTGCCCTTAAAAGAGTTGCACTTTAAAAGAAGATTAAAAAAAAAAAAAAGACCAGAAATGGATATAGGTTTTGTAAGTGTTAAATAACTTTCTCAGCGTGTATTAAAGGAAGATTGTATTTTATCAGCAGCTGATTGATGCAGCCCTATGATCCTGTCGGTTTGTCTATAGTATCATATTTATTTAACCTGCTGGGGGCTGTGTTCAGGGGCCGCCTGTTCACGCTGACAAGAGCATGCACATTACACACTACTCCAGGTATTTTGATTGATTGTTCCCACCCCAAAGCCTTTGGTTCATAATTTAGCACAGCAGGTTTTGCATCACAGACTAGGTTTCAACAACAACAAAAATCCTGTAAGAGATTTCAATGAACAACTACCGCCAAGAAACCTTTCTCCACCTGCAACCCCCAAATATTTTAAGTACCTCCTGAGATGGTTCAGTTGGTATAATTACAGGGCACACAACCTTTATTTACCCTGGTTCCCTAAGTGTGATCAGATTATTCATTTTAATTTGTAGCTGGACCAACATTTCCTTAACTGTGGGTGGCACGGGAAGTGGGGTGGTGGTGGTGAAAATGTCAGATAGTGTGGGCTTTTCTTCTCTTTGGTTCTCTTTCTTTCAATAACAGGTTTGAGATGTGGAAGCAGTAGAAAGACAGATGAAGTGGCTCTTTTGCACAGTCTCCTGAGGCTGCTTTGGGAATGAGTTCATAGCATCCTTTGGCAGTAGACTAGATTTTTATCACCTCTAAATGCTCCCATTGTACCCTGTGGTTAAGGCAAGATTTTTAAATAAGTGATGTCCTGTTCAATGTATGGAATAAACTTCTTAATATTTGTGTCTTTTCAAATAAATAATTCTAATGATCTGGGCACATCCTAGTGGTTCTGAAATTTTTGATCTGAAATTAGCATTGCCTATTGAAGGACACATGAATAGTTACTTCCTATGTGGTTTCTTATAAAAAGGAGACTTCCCCTTGACTTCTTTTTAAACCAACAGCAACAGAGCACACATATATGTATACTAACTAAACTAACCTTGAAAAACAATGTATATGTTTTGCTACAATGAAATGGGACATATTTTTTGTGCATCTTCTTGGATTTTTATATTCTGGTTAGCAATGGTTTTGTGTGTATATGTAAAAGCAAAATTTCAAAATGTGTGCTATTTTCTAGTAATAGAGATGTTGTTTGTTATGCTTGCTATTTTTACATTTGTCCTTTAGAAACTCTTGGAATTACTCCCAAAGCCTGGAAAGGCAATCTTAGCACTGTATCTCTTTGTCCATTAGAGTCTCATTTTGTTGTTCTAGATCAGATGAGAAGATTTTTACCAAAGTGGTTTACTGCATATTTACATAATGCTGCACTGCTGGGGGTGGGTGGGTGGGTAGGATTTAAAAAAGATGTCAAGTGGATAGTCGCCCCTCAATAATACAATGCATTTAAAGTGTTTTTCCCCTTCAGCTCTTAGGTTAACATTGGGGAAAAATTATGTATCTGGTGATGGCAGGGATTCCAACATTTATAATTAACACTTTCTTCCCCATCCATCTATCCATCCATCATGCATGCAGCCATCCTTCACTTTTCCTCATTCTTAAATATGATTATTCACAAAGTGTACCTTTTGGCTTGATTGTATACTTTATAATGATGGTAAAGAAATTAACCAGTGTGATCCACACTTCCCATTCCAGTTAATATTTCCTTTTATCGAAATGTCCCTTTTATTTGGAACAGGTTTAGGAGACCCTAATGGTAAATCATCCTTGCTGATAGCATCATATTCAGCAACGTATTTTTATCCCTAGATGTTGCTATTTACCCTTAGTTGATGCTTGATGACAAAAACCAAAATATTTACAAAACTCCAGGAGATGCATCTTTCTGCTGAGAAAAACAGCCGTTATCAAAAGTCAGTACAGACACAATATCCGGAGAGTAGGAGAAAGGGCAGGCTGATAAAGAAATATTAATCTCTGACTCAGCGGCAGCCGGGGGTAGGAAGGCAGATCAAGCAAGGTGAAGAAAAGGCCAATTTGTTTGTGATGAACCAAATCTACACATTTTAATCACTCGAGCTAAGGAGTTTTGAGATACTTTGTGAATCAACTTGGAGCCATGTTTCCAAAATGTTTGTTTTGCATTGGTTTGAATTGAAAATAAATCTTTTATAGCCATCTACCACCATGTTTCTTTAATAGAGGGTACATTACTCCTAACAAGGAAGAAACTACTTTCACATGTTGGCTGTCTCCTGGGGACTCAAATAAATTGGGTCCTATTTCTTTTCAAGGGGCCCCTTTAACCATGCTCATACGCTCACAGACAGACACATATATTAGTACAAAAGAACGTCTTTGAAGTTTAGTCACTTCTTAGCTCTGTAGCACCAGACAAGTCACTTCATTTCTTTGTCCCTCAGTTTCCTCATCTGGAGAAATTATAATAGTACCTGCCTGAGGGGTTGCTGTAAGGAGTGTGTTAACATGTGTGAAGAAGCTCTTAAAGCAGTACCCCCCACATACTTATATCTAGATTTGCATCTGCTATTATTATAGCCCATAGTATGCGTTAGTGTCTTACTAACATCATTACTGAAAATAGTTTTACTTATGGTCACCTGGATTGTTGTGACTCTCCTCCAAATTTAAAGTGGTTCTTCTAAGGCATTGTGTTCAGATCTGCATTGTACTAAAGTGCAAAATCGTCCCAGAACGAGCAAATTGATTACCATGTTTCTCCCTGTCTCCCTAGGCCCCAAACACACTTAGTAGCCTTTCACGCAAATACCAAGCTAAAGTGCCACTCCAGGGCATGGTGGGCACAGCCACTGAAGTGTTTGTACATCGAATAACAAGAAGATTCCACCAAAAGTCTGTAAAAAGGAAAACATCTCTCCAGCTACCCTGCTAAGGCTGTCAGCATGCCCTTCCTCATTTTATCTTTCATATCTAAGCCCTTCATAACATATGTTAATATCCTCTGGGTTTCAGGATATGGTTTTTGTACGTGTGGGGCACTGTCCTCCGTTTGACTGTCGAAGGCAAACAGAAAGTGATGTTTCCCCATACTAGGTTAGGATATTGATTAAAAACTAGAATCTTGATGAGAAGGTGAATGGAATTAAATAATAAAATTCCGGGGCGGGGGGGGTGGTGGTGGTGGATTTATCCACATGTCAAGTTCTGAAATTTAGACAAAACCAATTTCAATGGGGAATAGCATCAGCATTACCTGCACTATGGAATATCTGACTTTTTGGTTTTGAGTTAATATATTGCCGTTTCAGAGAGTAACTTGAGATCAGAGCTAAAGTGAAACCAGAGTGCTTGAAAGGCTGCTAACAGCATGGCCCCCCCCCCCCCCCACTCTTTAGGTTACCCCACATGGAGACAGAATATGACTTGCCTTTGTTACTGTTAGATCACAGAACCTCAGATATGAATAGTTTTCATTTATGTCACTCCCCAAACTAAATCATGCAAACAAGGCAGACAGGAGCTAATGTTTTCTTACATGTGTTAACATTGACCTTGCCACTTAGAACCACACCCCTCACTTCCCTAAATCACCATTCCACATCCCTTTCATATCTTTTCTTTTCAACCTTCTCCATAGTGTAAGACAGTCTTTTCCCACCCTATACACACTGAGAATCCATGAAATTCTGGCAGCCGAACTTTTCACGAAAAGTCCAATAAACAGGTATGTACTTTGCTCGTCCACTAAAATATTTACTCTTAAATGGCATGTGTCATCAACCTATTTAATTAAAATAATGAATCTCACATGTTTAAACTCAGCTTCAGTGTTAAGTATCTTCACATTTTAATTAGTTTACTCTGTTAGGTCAGAGAAAGGTAACTTTAGTGAAATAAACATAACTTCCAATATCTCTTTTCATGACCATTCTACAGGGCTAGAAGGATACTTTAGTTTTCTCATATTTGGACTAGTAAATAGCTTCAAAGTTGCCTAAAACGTACTAAACAAAGATATTAGAATGTCCCCAGAAAGGAAAACACATCACAGTGATCTGTGATTTCCTGTATGTGAATGCTGAAATTTAAAGGAAAATATACATTCTATTTTAAACATTGCTCCCTTTGAGATTTGCAAATAGTTAAACTAGTTTGCACAGTTCTCGCTTTTTTTAGCCTTCTTTTAAGTGCAGCTCTTAAGTAAGCAGACACTTTAACTTGCCTTCCTATTAGACAGCTTTTCTTTATTGGCTTTTCATAGCACAGCTATCAAAAATAAGATAATGCCCAAGATCTGGGACCTAATCAGCTTTCTAGCTGAGTTTAAAGAGCCTGGAGGCTGTTTAAAGGTAGCTCTGGTTCTGTGTGCCGGCCTACTGCAGTGTTTGCATGGCCACATTTTGATGGAGAGGGTAATGTGTTTGCTAGATAAGGCGAAGGGGACCAGCCAAAAAAGCAGGGCTCTGTTTGATAAACCCTGACATGTTTAGCCATTTTTCACACACATGAAAGGAAGCTTTAAAGCCCCAAGGAAAATAGAGGTGTCCATTCAAGCACACTCATGTTTATCGAGACAAAAAAGGTAAATAAAGAAAATTGGCATCTTGTAGTCTATTAATTAGGTCTAGAGCTTATCATTAAATTGAAAAGCTGGATAAAATACAAGTCTATTTCTTATTGTTGTTATTTGATGTGAAAGTTCAGTTCTTTAAGTCAGTGTACTTTGGAAGGACAGTTATTTTGTTTGGCTTGCCTTGCCCTGGTAGAAATTTTGAGCTCTGTATAAAGGAGTTGATGAATTGAAATTAAACTTTTAGAAGGTTGATCTGCATAGACTTGAGATGAGAACTCAGTCTGAAATTAGTGTTAACATAGTGTGATGACTTTCTTTATGAGGTGACCTAGAGCCTGAAAACAGATTGATAAAGCCAGAATAAAAATATGCTTTCTGGCATCCAGTACTTATAATTAGGTTCAGTTCTAAAACTTCAATTAAAATAAGTTCATACATAATGATGTTTTAAAGTAAAATAGCTTTACAATCTAGAATGATTAAAAATGCTGGAGGTGGACTATTGATTGCCTTATAATAATTTCCCTTTTCTAGAAGAGTAAAGGAATAAAATATCAGGAAGTTTCACAAAATAGAGCTATTTCTCAAAATAAAAATTTTAATGACGTGAATATAAAGATAATTGGGGGCTCAATTTTTAGGCTGTGATCACTTTACATTAATTTAAGAGGAAATATAAGTTCTAAACCAACATCTTAGTAAAATTTTTCTAATTTTTCTCTTTGGGAAAGGTATCTTTCTGGTTTCTTATTTTTCTAAATCAAAAATATTTGGAAAACTGAAATATGGCCTCAAAAGATTAGTTCAGCTATGGAACATTTTAAAATATAATCACTTGAATCTTTAGAAATGTATTTCTTCTATATATTAATCACTTAAAACATTTTTATGCCTTAGTGTTAATAATCTATATGAGTGTATATTTTTAGATGAATTTAGTGTCAACTAGGGATTAATGTGAATTAATTAAATTGACTGTAACTTCTTTAATGAGAAAAAAGGATTTAGTTTTAATACAATGATCTTAATAAAGCTTTTCTGTACTTGTCTGTATTTTCTCAACATTAGGAATTACTTTTATTAGAAGGTGAATTAATTCAATAATGGTAGAGTGGCAAAACATGAACTAAAACAAGTGATTGCAAACTGACTTTGTTATTGCTATGGAGGTTGCATAATCAAACCAAGTAACTTTCAATTAAAAGGGAATCAATTTGTGTAAGCTATTTAAAAATAAAACCACAAATTGGAGTTCATATTTAATTTTCTCTTCAGTCATTGGACAGAATTTTAAATAGTATCTACAATGGAAGGCAAATGTTCAACAAGCTCTTTTCTCCAAATAGTGAAAATTCACATCTCAGAAATCCTTTTCCAATAAAATTACAGTCCCCCAAAATGCAGAAATCTGTGAGGTCTATGAGGCTAACTTGTCAGTACATTGACAAAGAGACACAGAACTCCAAACGCATATTCGGAGTGAATAAGGTCTCACGACGCCTCCATTATAAGATGTGCTAAGTCACTTCAGTCGTGTCCGACTCTTCTGATCCTGTGGACTGCAGCCCACCCGGCTCCTCTGTCCATGGGGTTCTCCAGGCAAGAACACTGGAGTAGGTTGCCACGCCCTCCTCCAGGGGATCTTCCCGACCCAGGGATCAAACCCACATCTCTTACTTCTCCTGCATTGGCAGGTGGGTTCTTTACCACTAGCGCCACCTGGGAAGCCCCTCTCATATAAGATAAGATTCAAAAAGAAGATGAAAACTAGTTGAACACACCAGACCACCTTATAATTCTCATCCTTTATTTTGAGGGGTACTCATTGGAATTATGGGCTATGTTCTGTTTAAAATTGAAATTACATTTGGTTATCACTATATTTGGAACAAAGATGGATGAGGAATGGCTGGAACACAGGGACTAGCAAAAACAAAACAAAATTGAAACCTAAACCAAAAGAACAAACAGAACAATCTAGGCTCTTTTCCCTCCCCCTACTTTTTTTTTTTTTAACATTCCCAAATGCAACCCTCATTTTAATGGTCAAAACTCATGTGTAGTGTCTGCTACCAGCTCCTCTTGAAGGCTGTCATTACCCCTATTCTTCTAGGACTCTTGTGTTTAAAAATCTGACAAGGTAATCTCCCAACCCCTGTGTTTTCAGTGGATGTGTGCAATGGATTATACCTTTAACAAGCTGCTCCTGGCATCTCCCAAGGTGCATCTTTCAACCAGTCAGATAAAAGACTCAGTCTAAACCATATTATGCAATGCTTTGCTTATTAACCTTAGACATGAAAATATAGCATTTTAGACCAAGAATCTCCCAATTAAAAAAATATTATGCCCAGATCTGGCCAATGAAATGTCAAACCACTCCAGTATTCTTGCTTGGAAAATCCCATGGACAGAGGAGCCTGGTGGTCTACAGTCCACAGGGTTGCAAGAGTCGGACATGACTAAGAGACTAAACCACCACCACTAGTGGCCACTGGAAGTTTCCAGGCCTGTAAAGGAAAGATTGAGCACAGGAGGAGATGGGCACAACAGATGATGAGATGGTTGGATAGCATCACCTGCTCAATGGACATGAGTTTGCTAACTCAAGGAGACAGTGAAGGACAGGGAAGCCTAGTGAGCTGCAGTCCATGGGGCTGCTGAGAGCTGGACTTGACTTAATGGCTGAACAGTGACAAAGCTTTCACTAGCATGCCTGCCTTGGTCTTAGTTCTGGCTTTGCCACTTGAAGAATAGGTGACAGAATCCAGTTTTCTGGTTTGTTGAGAATTTGAAAGTAAGGATCCAAAGTTCATAGTCCTATGTCTGACACAGAATAAGGTTTTCATAAGTGATGAATCTCATATAACTACTAAGGACGGTGGCCACAATAGATCTCAATTCTGAAACAAGATAATTCAAAGGTCAGTTGAGGTACTATTGGGTGGGATGTGTAAAATGTCCCCAAAGAGCTTTCAAAGGGAAACAGGTAGAAAACAGTCACTGCAGGTAGTGGATTTCAATTCCATAAGCAAGGACTTTCCAATAATTAGATTAGTTTCAGGACATTAGAAAAATGGTCATGTCATCTGTCAGGGGTGTCAGAGGGAGGATACTTGGATTATGTTGGGGCTTCACAAATCAGTGTTTCCTAAAACTGCTTGCATAATATGGAATCACCTGGGAAACTTTAAATATCCACATTACAAATACATTAGAAACATCTTGTCTTTCTGCACAGAC
The DNA here is from genome assembly GCF_023699985.2 of Odocoileus virginianus. Taxonomy (NCBI): domain Eukaryota; kingdom Metazoa; phylum Chordata; class Mammalia; order Artiodactyla; family Cervidae; genus Odocoileus; species Odocoileus virginianus. The sequence goes on along the minus strand of NC_069689.1, from coordinate 47,621,355 downwards.
ATAAGCACACCATTTACAAGTGTAATTTCATGGTATTTGTTAGAAAGGAGATGCTTTGACTGTCTAACACCAAGATGGAATGCAGTCAGTGTGAGAGCAAAATTGTTGGCCTTTTTGATTGTTCACTGTGAAACTCAGCAAATCACATTGTGTCTCCCTTTTCCAAAGAGCATTCTGATATGAGAGGAATCAGATAAAAATGCATATCAAGGATAGTCACAAAAGAAAAAATATGCAGAACCATGATACAGAAAGCATCTCAAAAACTAACATCCTGGCCCAAATTACTTTTTCTTTTTAATGAATAATATTATAATAGTAGCTACCATTTATATAACACATTTTTCTGTTCCTAAATTGCAAACTGATTTTGCTTAAACTCTCTGATACTAAGGTTACTTTTCTGAATGGGGGTTGGAGGATTTGAACTAGATGAGGATTGGTCAAGCCAAATGCCTCCAGGGAACTACAGATAGGTAACTCAGAGCCAACCAGGAGTAATGACTGAGAGTCATGCGGACTGTGCAAACTGGGGAGAGAGGTTCTAAAGAGAGGCCCGTCTATTTGATGCTTGTTAAATGTGGCCTTGTGGAAATGCATGATTCAGTTTTACCACAGCTTTTGATTTTTCAAGATAACATGGAAATTCAAAATGGCTTAGTAATTGCTGGCTGGATATTCACTTGTGGATTAATTTAGGGAGTCTCCTGGACCCTTTGTCCCCTGCCTTTTTTCTTTCCCTCCTTCCCTGTATTTATACAAGACCTTGGGGTGCCTTTTTTTTTTTTTTTTAGTTTTTTATTTTTATTTTTGAATAGGAATAGAGTAAAATATGTCAAGAGTATTAGAAATGATTGATCTTGAAATCTGAATAATGTGAGACCAAGAATAGATATATTCACTTCTTTTTAACATTGGTTTAATTATAAAAATATAATAATTTTACTTGCACATAAAGGTATATGAAACAGCCATTGGTTTAACTTAAATACCTACTCCTTTACAATGTCCTATTTACCTGAGAAATAGCAGTGGTATATAAACATAAAAGTAGTGAAAGAAAATAATGCACTAATATTAAAAATTCTGAAAATACATCACTTGACTCATTACATACTGCCTTTTCATATCAGTAGTTCTTCAGTGTATTAAATTTATGCTTATTAAAATAAAAAGTAATATTGAAAACTGATTATAACTATCACTAAGATTTTGGATTCTTTTAAATTAAAGCAGTTTCACACCTTTTCTTGAGGGAAAAAAAAAAGGGGTGCAGAAAATAGTCCGTATAATAGCTTCCTAATAGCTGAATTATTATTTTTTTCATTTATTTTTATTAGTTGGAGGCTAATTTACAATATTGTAGTGGTTTTTGCCATACATTGACATGAATCAGCCATGGATTTACATGTGTTCCCCATCCTGAACCCTCCTCCCACCTCCCTCCCCATCCCATCCCTCTGGGTCATCCCAGTGCACCAGCCCTGAGCACTTGTCTCATGCATCCAGCCTGGACTGGTGATCTGTTTCACACTTGATAATATACATGTTTCGATGCTGCTCTCTCAGATCATCCCACCCTCGCCTTCTCCCATAGAGTCCAAAAGTCTGTTCTATACATCTGTGTCTCTTTTTCTGTTTTGCATATAGGGTTATCATGACCATCTTTCTAAATTCCATATATATGCATTAGTATACTGTATTGGTCTTTATCTTTCTGGCTTCCTTCACTCTGTATAATGGGCTCCAGTTTCATCCATCTCATTAGAACTGATTCAAATGTATTCTTTTTAATGGCTGAGTAATATTCCATTGTGTATATCTACCACAGCTTTCTTAGCCATTCTTCTGCTGATGGGCATCCAGGTTGCTTCCATGTCCTGGCTATTATAAACAGTGCTGTGATGAACATTGGGGTACATGTGTCTCTTTCAGTTCTGGTTTCCTCGGTGTGTATGCCCAGGAGTGGGATTGCTGGGTCATATGGTAGTTCTATTTCCAGTTTTTTAAGGAATCTCCACACTGTTCTCCATAGTGGCTGTACTAGTTTGCATTCCCACCAACAGTGTAGGAGAGTTCCCTTTTCTCCATGCCCTCTTCAGCATTTATTGCTTGTAGACTTTTGGATAGTAGCCATTCTGATTGGCGTGTAATGGTACCTCATTGTGGTTTTGATTTGCATTTCTCTGATAGTGAGTGATGTTGAGCATCTTTTCATATGTTTGTTAGCCATCTGTATGTCTTCTTTGGAGAAATGTCTGTTTAGATCTTTGGTCCGTTTTTTGATTGGGTCATTTATTTTTCTGGAATTGAGCTGCGGGAGTTGTTTGTATATTTTTGAGATTGATCCTTTGTCTGTTTCTTCATTTGCTATTATTTTCTCCCAATCTGAGGGCTGTCTTTTCACCTTGCTTATAGTTTCCTTTGTTGTGCAAAAGCTTTTAAGTTTCACTAGGTCCCATTTGTTTATTTTTGCTTTTATTTCCAATATTCTGGGAGGTGGATCATAGTGGATCTTGCTGTGATTTATGTTGGAGAGTGTTTTGCCTATGTTCTCCTCTAGGAGTTTTATAGTTTCTGGTCTTACACTTAGATCTTTAATCATTTTGAGTTTACTTTTGTGTATGGTGTTAGAAGGTGTTCTAGTTTCATTCTTTTACAAGTGGTTGACCAGTTTTCCCAGCACCACTTGTTAAAGAGGTTGTCTTTTTTCCATTGTATATTCTTGCCTCCTTTGTCGAAGATAAGGTGTCCATAGGTACGTGGATTTATCTCTGGGCTTTCTATTTTGTTTCATTGATCTATATTTCTGTCTTTGTTCCAGTACCATACTGTCTTGATGACTGTGGCTTTGTAGTAGAGCCTGAAGTCAGGCAGGTTGATTCCTCCAGTTCCATTTTTCTTTCTCAAGATTGCTTTGGCTATTCGAGGTTTTCTGTATTTCCATACAAATTGTGAAGTTATTTGTTCTAGTTCTGTGAAGAATACCGTTGGTAGCTTGGTGGGGATTGCATTGAATCTATAGATTGCTTTGGGTAGTATAGTCATTTTGACAATATTGATTCTTCCAATCCATGAACACGGTATATTTCTCCATCTGTTTGTGTCCTCTTTGATTTCTTTCATCAGTGTTTTATAGTTTTCTATGTATAGGTCTTTCATTTCTTTAGGTAGATATACTCCTAAGTATTTTATTCTTTTTGTTGCAATGGTGAATGGTATTGTTTCCTTAATTTCTCTTTCTGCTTTCTCATTGTTAGTGTATAGGAATGCAAGGGATTTCTGTGTGTTAATTTTATATCCTGCAACTTTACTATATTCATTGATTAGCTCTAGTAATTTTCTGGTAGAGTCTTTAGGGTTTTCTATGTAGAGGATCATGTCATCTGCAAACAGTGAGAGTTTTACTTCTTTTTTTCCTTATCTGGATTCCTTTTATTTCTTTTTCTGCTCTGATTGCTGTGGCCAACACTTCCAAAACTATGTTGAATAGTAGTGGTGAGAGTGGGCACCCTTGTCTTGTTCCTGATGACCTTAGGGTGCTTGTTGCTATTGTTCTTCACTAAGTCTTGTCCAACTCTTTGTGACCCCATGGACTATAGCACCCCAGGCTCCCCTGTCCTTCACTGTCTTCAGGAGTTTGCTCAAACACATGTCCATTGAGTCGGTGATGCTCTCTAACCCTCTCACTGTCTATCTCCCCCTCTCCTCCTGCCTTTGATCTTTCCCAGCATCAAGGTCTTTTCCAGTGAGTCAACTCTTTGCATAAGGTAGCCAAAGTATTGGAGCTTCAGCTTTGGCATCAGCCCTTCCAATGAATATTCAGGACTGATTTCCTAGGATTGACTGGCTTGAACTTGCAGTCCAGGGGACTCTCAAGAGCCTTCTTCTCCAGCATCACAATTTGAAAGCATCAGTTCTTTGGTGCTTAGCTTCTTTATGGTCCAACTCTCACATCCATATATGACTACTACCATAGCTTTGACTAAATGGACATTTGTCGGCAAAGTGCCATCTCTACTTTTTAATATATACTGTCTAGATTTGTCATAGCTTTCCTTCCAAGGAGCAAGCACCTTTTAATTTCATGGCTGCTGTCACTGTCTGAAGTGATTTTGGAGCCCAAGAGAGTAAAATCTGTCACTCTTTCCACTTTTTCTCCTCTATTTTCCATGAAATGATGAGTCCAGATGCCATGATCTTAGTTTTTTGAATGCTGAGATTTAAGCCAGCTTTTTCACTCTCCTCTTTCACCTCATCAAGAGGCTCTTTAGTTCCTCTTCACTTTCTGCCATTAAAGTGGTATCAACTGCATATCTGAGGTTGTTGATCTATCTCCCAGCAATCTTGATGCAAGCTTGTGATTCATCCAGCTCGACATTTCACATGATGTCCTCTGTACAGAAATTACATAAGCAGGGTGGCAATACAACACTTTGACGCACTCCTTTCCCAATTTTGAAACATTGTTCCATGTCCATTGTTCCATGTTCCATGTCTCTTATGGGACAGGTAAAGTGGTCTGGTATTCCCACCTCTTTAAGAATTTTCTAAATTTTGTTGTGATCCACACAGTCAAAGGCTTTGGCATAGTCAATAAGCAAAAATAGATGTTTTTCTGGAACTCTCTTGCTCTTTCCATGAACCAACTGATGTTGGCAATTTGATCTCTGGTTCCTCTGCCTTTTCTAAATCCAGCTTGAACATCTGGAATTTCCTGGTTCACATACTGTTGAAGCCTGGCTTTGAGAATTTTGAGCATTACTTTGCTAGCATGTGAGATGAGTGCAGTTGTGCAGTAGTTTGAACATTCTTTGGTATTGCCTTTCTTTGGAATTGGAATGAAAACTGACCTTTTCCAGTCTCATGGCCACTGCTGAGTTTCCAAATTTGCAGGCATATTGAGTGCACCACTTTCACAGCATCATCTTTCAGGATTTGAAATAGCTCAACTGGAATTCCATCACCTCCACTAGCTTTGTTCGTAGTGATGCTTCCTAAGGCCCACTTGACTTTGCATTCCAGGATGTCTGTCTCTAGGTGAGTGATCACATCATCATGATTATTTGGGTCATGAAGATCTTTATTGTACAGTTCTTCTGTGTATTCTTGCCACCCCTTCTTAATACCTTCTGCTTCTGTTAGTTCCATAGCATTTTTGTCCTTTATTGTGCCCACCTTTGCATGAAACGTTCCCTTGATATCTCAAATGTTCTTGAAGAGATCTCTAGTCTTTCCCATTCTATTGTTTTCCTCTATTTCTTTGCATTGATCACTGAGGAAGGCTTTCTTATCTCTTCTTGCTAGTCTTTAGAACTCTGCATTTACACACACACACACACACACACACACACACACACACACACATTATTTTGCTAAGTAAAACAAATTAGAAGCAAAGGAAGCAAAAAGGAAACACAGGTGGAGTACAACATGGCATTTCATAAACTCCTTTTCCTTTACTATTAGTGGGTTATGAACTTAACTCTGAGCTCTTAAAGAAAAAGTAGTCTCTTAAACTCTAAGGATACCAGGTTACAGAGCTGTGCCATCAAAGGCAGAGAGGAAGCAAAGTGGATGAAACAGTCTCACATCCCGAAAAGGGCCCTGACCTTGTTTCCATCCTTACTATAGGGTGTCCTTTGGGCTTGTGACTACCTGAAAAAAACACTGAGGGTGTTCACAGATCTATCTGCACCTAAGATCCATGGAGAAATGATGGGTGATGCCAAAGAAGAAAACTTGTTGCAATTGATATAAAGCAAACAGCATGGGATTATAATCTGAAGCCTGGGATCTTGTCCACTTGATTCCATCTGTAATTTTTCTGGCACAGCAATCTAGACAGATTTTTAGTTAAAATAGTGTCATCATATTGATGACGGTGCTTCAGGTTAATTGCTTTAAATCAAGTGTCTGATGTTGTCCATCACACACTTCAACACCAAAGTCCTTCTTGGGTCTTTCATTTGTTTCGAGGTTCATTAAATTTGGTTGGTTGAAACATAGGGAGGGCTTCAGTGTAGATGATTTCAGAAGAGGAAGAAACAGTAAGAGCCTTTAAAAGAAACAAGATAAGCACAAAACAAGAAGCTTTTTGTTGCTGTTGTTGTTCAAGCACAAAGAGTACATCGTGCGCAATGCTGGGCTGGATGACTCACAAGCTGGAATCAAGATTGCTGGGAGAGTTTTGATCACAGCTTCAATTTCAGTGCTTGTAATTGGGTTGTTCATAATTTCTATTTCTTCCTGGTTCAGTCTTGGAAGATTGAACTTTTCTGAGAATCTGTCCATTTCTTCCAGGTTATCCATTTTATTGCCATATAGTTATTCATAGTAGTCTCATTTTTGCATTGTCTGTTAACCTCTCCTTTTTCATTTCTAATTTTGTTGATTTGATTCTTCTCTCTTTTTTCCTTGATTATTCTGGCTAAATGTTTTTCAACTTTGTTTATCTTCTCAAAGAACCAGCTTTTAGTTTTACTAATCTTTACTATGGTTTCTTTCTTTTTTTTTTCACTTATTTCTGCTCAGATCTTTATGATTTCTTTCCTTCTGCTAATTTTGACTTTTTTTTGTTCTTCTTTTTCCAGTTGTTTTAGGTGTAAAGTAGGTTGTCTATTCGATGTTTTTCTTCTTTCTTGAGGTAGTATGGTATTGCTATAAACTTCCCTCTTAGAACTGCTTTTGCTGCATCCCATCCCATAGGTTTTGAGTTGTCATATTTTCATTGTCATTTATTTCTAGAAATTTTTTGATTTCCCTTTTGATTTCTTCAGTAACCTGTTGGTTATTTAGAAGCATGCTGTTTAATCTCCATGTGTTTGTGTTTCTTACAGTTTTTTTTTCCTTGTAATTCATATTTAGTCTCATAGCATTGGGGTTGGAGAAGATGCTTGATACAATTTCAATTTTCTTAAATTTAGTGAGGTTTGATTTGTGACCCAAGATGTGGTCTATCCTGGAGAATGTTCCATGTGCACTTGAGAAGAAGGTGTATTCTTTTGTGTTTGAATGGAATGTCCTGAAGATATCAATGAGATACATCTCATCTAATGTATCATTTAAGACTTGTGTTTCCTTATTAATTTTCTGTTTTGATGACCTGTCCATTGGTGTGAGTGGGGTGGTAAAGTCTCCTACTATTATTATGTTACTGTCAGTTTTTTTTTATGTCTGTTAGTGTTTGTCTTATGCATTGAGGTGCTCCTGTGTTGGATGCATAGATATGTACAATTGTTATGTCTTCCTCTTGGATTGATTCCTTAATCATTATGTAGGGTCCTTCCTTATCTCTTGTGATCTTCTTTATTTTAAGGTCTATTTTGTCTGATATCAGGATTGTTACTCCAGCTTTCTTTTCCTTCCCGTTTGCATGGAGAAATGCAAATCAAAACTACAATGAGATATACCACCTCACACCAGTCAGAATGGCCATCATCAAAAAGTTTACAAACAATAAATGCTGGGGAGGGTGTGGAGAAAAGGGAGCAGTCTTGCAGTTTTGGTGGGAATGTAAATTGATACGGCCATTATGGAAGACAGTATGGAGATTCCTTAAAAAGCTAGGAATAAAACCACCATATGACCCAGCAATCCCACTCCTAGGCATATACCCTGAGGAAACCAAAATTGAAAAGGACACTTGTATGCCATTGTTCACTGCAGCATTATTTACAACAGCTAGAACATGGAAGCAACCTAGATGTCCACTGAGAGATGAATGGGTAAAGAAGTTGTGGCACATATACACAATAGAATATTACTCAGCCATAAAAAGGAATGCATTTGAATCAGTTCTAATGAGGTGGATGAACCTAAAACCTATTATACAGAGTGAAGTGAGTTATAAAGAGAAATGTAAATTTCATATTCTAATGCATCTATATGGAATCTAGAAAAACAGTACTGAAGAACTTATTTACAGGTCTACAATGGAGAAACAGACATAGAGAATAAACTTATGGACATAGGGAGGGGGAGGAAGGGTGAGATGTATGGAAAGAGTAACATGGAAACTTACATCACCATATGTAAAATAGATAGCCAATGGGAATTTGCTGTATGGCTCAGGAAACTCAAACAGGGCCTCTGTATCAACCTAGAGGGGTGGGATGGGGAGGGAGGTGGGAGGGAGGTTCAAAAGGGAGGGGATGTATGTATACCTATGGCTGATTCATGTTGAGGTTTTACAGAAAACAACAAAATTCTGTAAAGCAAGTATCTTTCAATAAAAAAAAAAAAAGAAAACCAAAGCATACAACAGAAAAAAAAAAAAAGATTGCTGGGAGATATATCAACAACCTCAGATATGCGGATGATACCACTTTGATAGAGGAAAGTGAAGAGGAACTAAAGAGGAACTTCATCCTCTTGATGAAGATGAAAGAGGACAGTGAAAAAGCAGGCTTAAAAATCATCATTCAGAAAACTAAGATCATGACATCTGGTCCCATCACTTCATGGCAAATAGAGGGGAAAAAGTGGAAACAGTTACAGATTTATTTTTTTAGGCTCCAAAATCACTGTGGATGCTGACTGCAGCCACAAAATTAAAAGACTCTTGCTCCTTAGATGAAAAGTTATGACAAACCTAGACAGTGTATTAAAAAGCAGAGATATCACTTTGCCAACAGAAGTCCATATAGTCAAAGCTATGGTTTTTCCAGTAGCCATGCATGGGTGTGAGGGTTGGACCATAAAGAAGGCTGAGCAACAAAGAATTAATGCCTTCAAACTGTGATGCTGGAGAAGACTTGAGAGTCCCTTGGACAGCAAGGAGATCAAACCAGTCAATCCTAAAGAAAATCAACCCTGGAAGGATTGATGCTGAAACTTAAGCTCCAAAACTCTGGCTACCTGACATGAAGAGATAACTCACTGAAAAAGACCTTGAGGATGGGAAAGATGGAGGACAAGAGGAGAAGGGGGTGACAGATGTTGAGATGGCCGGATAGCATCACAGACTCAATGAACATGAGTTTGAGCAAATTCTGGGTGATAGTGAAGGACAGGGAAGCCTGGTATGCTGTAGTTCATGGGGTTGCAAAGAGTTGGACATGACTTAGTGACTAAACAGCAACAAGGGCAAAATAGTTATCTCATACTTGAACAAATTTCTAGAGGGTTTATTTGCAAGTTTTCTCGTCTGAAAATGAGGGGGCTAGTGCTCTTCTGGTGCTTGATGGAATCAGAGACGGGCAAAGAAGAAAGGAGGGTGTAATCCTCAGAATGCTGAAATCAAGCAGCTACTGAAGCAGCCTTGCATTTAATAGGTGGGCGACGTCTCATCCCCATCCTGTAGCTGTGCCCCACGATGCTCAGCAGCTGTACACTGAGAAGCTCAGCTGGCCAGCTCCTAACAAGGAGTTCAACCCAGGCTGGAAGGCATTTCCAAGGAATTTAGATCTTCTGCCAACCGGATTACTTGAGTCATCTCTCTGCAGTGCATTCCAATTATAATGTTCATGCAGTGTTGTCAGGCATTAATAAGGAGACTGGCCTGGGTTTTGCTTTGGGCTTTGTACATCTGTCACATCCATGTTTCCTAACTTCATCTGGGTTTTCAGAAAATATTTGGCAGAAGCCATCCCATCAGCACTTGCTTTTTAAACTAAGATTACAATAGTAAGTTTCCGATCTGAAAATATCTCCCTTCCCATTTTTGTTGAAACTTGTTGTCTGGTTAGAGCAAATCAAGTAAAAATAGGCAAGGCAACAAACACATGAAGCACCCTTTGAGGAATCCTCATTTGGTGGGTGCTAGAGTTTGTTTTCACAAAATTGACATCCGGCTTCCCTGATAATCTAGCTCAGCTACTTGCCAGTTCTTCAGCCAAATATGCTTTGGGATCTCTGAGAACACTATGTGGTTAGGTCTCTTCCACACACTTTGTTCTGGGGGTTATTATTTGTATTTCAGAATGTATAAGCATCTCAATAGCTAGAAGCACATTTTAACCAAATGAGTTTTTTCAAAAACAACAAAATGAATCTCTTCAAAAAGAGATGGTATTAAACACAAGACACAAGACAAATCAGGGCATGTGTCTCCTCCAGCCTGTTTAATCTGGGGGCTGTGTTTTTCAGGTGGTAGATGTACACCATGGTACCCACCCCTCATCCTTCTGATTCTAACATACACCCTCATTTCCCTGGAGATCCATCTCTTCTCCATAGTCAGTTCTTGGGGCTCTGATGGAGCTGCTTCAATCATAATTCCTGTCCATGGTAGTTGGCCCAGGGTTTGGTAAGTGGGCCGTCATAGCCAACAAAAGTTTTATCAGTTAGATTGTTTTTCAGGGAAAGACATAAAAATTGAGAGTGGCTTCAAAAAGATACATACTTTTTCTACCTCTTGGAAAAGTCCTAAAGTTCACTGTTTAAGGCTAGATGCAAACTCTGCTTCAGATTTTTTTTTTAAGAAAATAACATACTGATTCTAAAATGTATATGACAACGCAAAAAGCCTAGAATAGCCAAGAACATTTTGTGGAAGAAGAGTAAGTTGGAGGGCTTTTACTAATGATTTTTCACTGATTTCAAGACTTGCTACAAAATCACAATAATTCAATGGTGCTTGTGGCATGGGATAAACCAATGGGACTGACCAACGAGACAAAGCAGAGTCCAGAAACAATCCCACAAGGAGGAAGTGAGTTAATTTCCCACAAGGACACATAAAAATTCAGTAAAAAATATGAAACTGTTTTTCATAAATGGTTCTGGAACAATTGGCTAACCAAGTAAAAACATGTAAATACCTCAGCATTGGATTTGGTAGTCAGAAGGCCTGAAGAACTATGGACCAAGGTTCGTGACATTTTGCAAGAGGTGGTGATCAAGACCATCCCCAAGAAAAAGAAATGCAAAAAGGCAAAATAGTCGTCTAAGGAGGCCTTACACATAGCTGAGAAAAGAAGAGAAGCTAAAGGCAAAGGAGAAAAGGAAAGATATACCCATCTGAATGCAGAGTTGCAAAGAATAACAAGAAGAGGTAAGAAAGCCTCCTCAGCAATCAATGTGAAGAAATAGAGGAAAATAATAGAATGGGAAAGACTAGAGATCACTTCAAGAACATTAGAGATACCAAGGGAACATTTCATGCAAAGATGGGCACAATAAAGGACAGAAATGGTATGGACCTAACAGAAGCAGAAGATATTAAGAAGAGGTGGCAAGAATACACAGAAAAGCTATACAAAAAAGATCTTCATGACCCAGATAATCTTGATGGTGTGATCACTCACCTAGAGACAGACATCCTGGAATGTGAAGTCAAGTGGGCCTTAGGAAGCATCACTATGAACAAAGCTAGTGGAGGTGATGGAATTCCAGTTGAGCTATTTCAAATCCTAAAAGAAGATGCTGTGAAAGTGGTGCACACAATATGCCAACAAATTTGGAAAACTCAGCAGTGGCCTCGGGACTGGAAAAGTTCAGTTTTCATTCCAATCCCAAAGAAAGGCAATGAAAAAGAATGTTCAAACTACTGCGCAATTGCACTCAGCTCACACACTAGCAAAGTAATACTCAAAATTCTCAAAGTCAGGCTTCAACAGTATGTGAACCAGGAAATTCCAGATGTTCAAGCTGGATTTAGAAAAGGCAGAGGAACCAGAGATCAAATTGCCAACATCAGTTGGTTCATGGAAAGAGCAAGAGAGTTCCAGAAAAACATCTATTTTTGCTTTATTGACTATGCCAAAGCCTTTGACTGTGTGGATCACAATAGACTGTGGAAAATTCTTTAAGAGATGGGAATACCAAACCAGCTTACCTGCCTCCTGAGAAATCTGTATTCAGGTCAAGAAGCAACAGAACTGGACATGAAACAACAGACTGGTTCCAAATTGGGAAAGGAGTACATCAAGGCTGTATATTGTCACCCTGCTTATTTAACTTCTATGCAGAGTACATCATGTGAAATGCTAGGCTGGATGAAGCACAAGCTTGAATCAAGATTGCTGGGAGAAATATCAATAACAGATATGCAGATGACACCACCCTTATGGCAGATAGCAGAGAAGAACTAAAGAGCCTCTTGATGAAAGTGAAAGAGGAGAGTGAAAAAGCTGGCTTAAAACTCAACATTCAAAAAACAAAGATCATGTCATCTGGTCCCATCATTTCATGGCAAACAGGTGGGGAAACAATGGAAACAATGAGAGACTTTATTTTGGGGGCCTTCAAAACTACTGCAGATGGTGACTGCAGCCATGAAATTAAAAGATGCTTGCTCCTTGGAAGAAAAGCTATGACAAACCTAGATTGCATATTAAAAAGCAGAGACATTACTTTGCCAACAAAGGTCCATCTAGTCAAAGCTATGATTTTTCCAGTAGTCATGTACGGATTTGAGAGTTGGACCATAAAGAAAGCTGAGCGCCGAAGAATTGATGCTTTTGAACTGTGGTGTTGGAGAAGACTCTTGAGAGTCCTTTGAACAGCAAGGAGATCAAACCCATCACTCCTAAAGGAAATCAATCCTGAATATTCATTCAAAGAACTGATTCTGAAGCTGAAGCTCCAAAATTTTGGCCAGCTGATGTGAAGAACTGACTCATTGGAAAAGACCCTGATGCTAGGAAGGCAGGAGGAGAAGGGGACGACAGAAGATTAGACAGTTGGGTGGCATCACCACTTGATGGACGTGAGTTTGACTATGCTCCAGGAGTGGTGATGGACAGAGCAGCCTGGTGTGCTGCAGTCCATGGGGTCATAGTCAGTCATGACTGAGCGACTGAACTGAACTGAACCTCATATGTACAAACAATAATGTCAGATGAATCGTGGACCTACAATGAAAGCAAAAAGTATGAACTTCCAGGAAAAAAAAAGAGTCTATCTTTAAGAATATGGGGTAGGCAAATTTTCAAAACTTTTTAGAAAAGATAAAAATTAAATATAAAAAATGAGTTACTCATCAAAATGTAAGTCCTATATATCTGACACATTTCTAAGCAAATAAATAGATTTTTTTGGTTTCCATTTTATAAAAGTTTGGCATAACTTGAGCTCTTTAATATTTAGCAAATTGTAGACTTTTTTGAACATTGCTTCAGAAAAGTATATTTTAACTTGTTTTCTCTCCCTTGCTCTCCTTTGCTTTCTTTTTCACTATAAGCCTAAACATTACTCTGGTTTTTAACCCTCAAACCCCGAATTTGCTAACTTCTGTATCATCAGAGTATTATTTGCCTTACCCCATGTAGGGAGACTCAGAACCAATTCATTCCATCTATGCGATTACCTCTCTGTCTGTAAAGACCTCCACTGGGATTTCCTTGGAAATAGTTCAGTGACGGCTTCATTTTGCAGACAAAGGAAACTGAGAGAATAAAACATTTCCTGGAAATTTGACAGTCTCAGTGTTGAAAAGTTAAGCACTGCAAGTTTAACAGATGCAAGCAAACGAGTCCTCCTGATCCTGATGTCAGAACATCCCCTGAATTCTTACTCTACTGCTGCTTCTGACACAGGCCTCATTGGAAACCATTTCCCATCCTTGGTTTCTTTCTTTGCAATAGCTGATGGTTGTCAGTTAAATCTGTGGGAGAACTAATTTATGAATAGCTTTATGAAACAGGAATTGTATTTGGCATAGCCTGAAGATATAAATGCTTTCTGAATATATTTCTTAAAATTAAAAATATTTCTTAAAATTTCTTAAAATTCTACCTTTGCTCTGATTAAAACATAGCAGTATTTAAAAAAAACATAAAACAAAAAGAGAGAGATAGAAGATAAGGGAGTGATGGTAATGAGCAAGAATGTCATGTCTCCCACTGATCATAGGTAAGTGTGGTATCTCCTTTCCTAACAGGTATTTGCTGACACTTTGCATCCTTATGGTGGGCTGTGTTTTATGAAGGATTTCCACAGATATAGCTTGATTCATTCCTAGAATTCTGCTAGTTTATAATCATCTTCTGGCTTTATGGACCTTCTTCCCAGGTGAATCCTTCAAAGTATTGTGAGTGCTTAAAGCCCGCGAGTGGGAGCTTATTCTGGTTTTCCCTCCAGCAACACTGATGCAATTATATCTTAGCTTCAAGAAGCTCTGTGGTGTCTGCACGTATTTGGCCATGACCATCTGAGGTTGTCCAGAATCCACTCACACTCTGCAGGCCCCGATCCTAGGCAGCGTCCTGGGCCTGCTGTCTTGCCAGAGAAGTCCAGGGGGACAAACCCTTCTTTCGTCTGTTCCAGGACAAGACGGGCTTGGGTGTGTGTCCCAAGCCTTGCAAACAGATGGAAGGAGAGCGGAGGCTCCTTCTTCCCCGGAGGCCGTCTGCAGCAGGGGGATTCCTGCAGGGGGGGTGGGCCTCGCTGGCCTCTTCCTGCTCTCCACAGCTGCCCCCAAACCTGCTTCTGCAGAGCTCCCCCAATTAGCCTGTGTCCCTAATCTCCTTCCAACAGATTTTCTTCACTTGACATTAGCCAAAGTAAGTTTTTTTGTTGTCTTCCTCAAAGGACCCATCTATGGAAATTCAGTTCTCTTTTAGAAACATGAACCGTCACCAGACCAAGTTTGTTGAAGTAGTTTTCTAGTTGGACTGAGAGAAACTTTCATAACAATACCCTGACTCCCTTGAGGAGGAAGGGGTAATTTGTAGGAGGAGAGGAGTCTAGGGTTTTTACTAAAATAATGATGCTTTTGCTTCCATTTGGAAAGTTTCCCTGAAAGTGAAAGTGTGAGTCTCTCAGCTGTGTCTGACTCTGTGACCCCAGGGACTGTAGCCCACCAGGCCCCTCTGTCCATGGGGATTCTCCAGGCAAGAACACTGGAGTGGGTTGCCATGCCCTCCTCCAGGGGATCTTCCCAACCCAGGCATCGAAGCTGGGTCTCCTACATTGCAGGCAGATTCTTTACCATCTGAACCGTAAAGTTTCCTACCAATCATAAGACGAACTAGGTTGTGTATATATGTATATATATATACACACACACACACAGGGTGTCCCAGAATTCTGCTTTAGTATCACATACTGCAGGAAGCTGACCATTTCCCAAATCATCTAGGTAATAATTGTACCTAGAATTTTCCAGGTGTCATAACAAGTGGTAAACACTATCCATGCACTTTAATTCTGAAAATAGCACAATGAAGTAGGCATTACTATTATCTTCATTTTACTGAAGAAAAAATATACTCAGAGAGGTTAAGTGAGCTACTGGTATGTGTGGAGTCAGCATCCAAATGAAGCTACCAAGCTGCGCTTTGTACCAACTACTCTTCACTAATATAATAATTGTACCCTGGATCGTAAGGCCCTGTTTTCTGATTACACAGACTGTGGAAACAATTTTATTCTTAGTGTTTATTCTTAGCTCCAAACACACACTTAATTAATAGATTTCATATTTACTTCATTTGTTTATAAAACTATGCTTCACTTTTTATGATTAAATGACTAAGTGGCAGGGATGATAACTTACTTAATTACATGTTGCTTAATTGGTGTATTAGTTAATTATATGGAGTTAATTTTTAAAATTAAGTAATTGTATTTTATAACATGTTACAGTTCCGATGTCAATCATATTTCTTTGTTAATTTTGAAACTTTGATTCAAGCATTATTAAGTGTGCAACAAATTAGTATAGGCTGTTAGTAAAATTGTACACACACAACACACACAGTTCAAGTCTCTTAAAAAGGTTTTTACTTATATGCAAAATATATTAAATATTAAGAAAAATTTGAAAATAACTTCTGCAAGGAAGACTCAATTTTGAGATGCGTTTGGAAAGTTTGTTATTTTATTTTAGCATTTCTTGATCTTATTCCTTTTATGGAGATGGAAATGATTCTAGGTTGAAAACCTACTGGGAGAAAATGATTTAACTATGTTGTCAGCTTCTTTAGGACAGGGTCATTGTTTTATAATCTTCATGTGGAATAGCTCCAGGCACAACGAATGTTTGTTGAATTTGAATTTTGAGTTTAAGTGAAATGATGCTGAAAATTTTACATTAACTATAGACATCCATCTGAATATAAGCCAGCAGTTGCTATTTTGTACGGGAGAATCATTAATAATGTTTCCAGTGAGATTATTTTGGTGACAGTACAAAATGAAATATTCCTTCTCCTTTGAGTTTTCTACTTCAGTCATGCTTGGCTGTCTTTAGGCAAGTGTCTTTCATGCAAATAAAAATTATAAAATTTACTTTCATTAAAATTTCTGTTATTTATGGGATAAGAAATTAATAAATTTAACTCTATATTTTATTTCTGTAAAGACAAAGAAATCAAAGCCTAGAGAGGTTGAGTCATTTATTAAAATCACACAGGTTGCTCGTGTTTGAAGTGGCTGTTGAATGTTGTGGGCCTCAGTTCAGTATCCCTTCTACTGCCACTATCACAGAATGTATTAAATGGTTAGAGAAAAATTATCATTCATTATTGAGTTATACTAATTTTTATACTCATGTTTGCTTTTATTAGCTCATGACTAAAAAAAAGAATCAAACAGAATAGAAAAAATCAAATTAGCTCATAGACAACAATAAAGAAACCACCAAATAGAAAATATTAGGCACAATGAAAGAAAAGATATCATCCTCATACCAGAATATGAACATGGTATTCTAGGAGGGAAATCTGAACATAATAAAATTGACATATACCTGTCTAACACATGGTTTCTTTTCTTTTTAAATACTTTTCAAATTGAATTTTATTTATTTATGTTTTGATATTTTAAACTTTAAATTTTGTATTGGATGTAACTGATTAACAGACAATGCTGTGACAGTTTCATGCTAAAATATTGAATTTAACACTCCCTGGCTAGTTTCAATTTAGACCCTGGTTCAATGTATAGAGTACATAATGAAAAATTATCTAGTGGATTCTTTTAGGATAAGAATTCTATGAAATATATGACACATTTCCAATGCTCAGGATATATATATGACTATATATACTGGTGGCTCAGATGGTAGAGAATCTGCTTGCAATGCAGGAGACCTGGGTTTGACCCCTGGTTTGAGAAGATCCCCTGGAAAAGGGCATGGCAACCCACTCCAGGATTCTTGCCTGGAGAATTCCATGGACAGTGGAGCCTGGGGGGCTCCCAAAGAAGCAGACATGACTGAACGACTAGCGCTTTCACTTATTTCATACCACTGAATGTAATTATAGTTGTAGCTGCCTTTTAAAACTGTCTGGAAAGCTGCCTCTTTGGGGCCAGTGGAAAGTCTTTTGAGTTTCTTTCCTTTCTTCCTGCTCCTTTCCAACACAGCGTCTAGGTTGACTTCGTGGTGGCCAGGAATGGTGGGGGCGGTTTGCATGATACCTCTCTGATCTTAGAGGCTTTTGTTCCCAAGTGGATTGTTTTGAAGTAGTATTCCTGTGTTCTCTGCTGGAATATATAGTTTCAGGTATTTGCCTTGGTCTCAAAATGTGACCCAAATGCATTTTCTCCTTCTTTGCTAGTAAGCATGTTACGCATATCTGAGATTATTATTTCTTCTGGCAATCTTGATTCAAGCCTGTGCCTCATCCAGCCCGGCATTTCGCATGATGTACTCTGCATAGAAGTTAAATAAGCAGGGTGACAATATACAGCCTTGATGTACTCCTTTCCCAATTTAGAACCAGTCTGTTGTTCCATGTCCAGTTCTAACTGTTGCTTCTTGACCTGCATACAGATTTCTCAGGAGGCAGGTAAGGTGGTCTGGTATTCCTATCTCTTGAAGAATTTTCCACAGTTTGCTGTGATCCACACAATCAAAGGTTTTGGCACAGTCAATAAAACAAAAGTAGATGTTTTTACGGAACTCTTTTGCTTTTTTGATGATCCAACAGATATTGGCAATTTGATCTCTGGTTCCTCTGCCTTTTCTAAATCCAGTTTGAACATCTAGAATTTCATGGTTCACATACTGTTGAAGCCTGACTTTGAGAATTTTGAGCATTACTTTGCTAGTGTAGAGATGAGTGCAATTGTGTGGTAGTTTGAACATTCTTTGGCATTGCCTTTCTTTGGATTGGAATGAAAACTGACATTGTCCAGTCCTGTGGCCACTGCTGAGTTTTCCAAATTTGCTGGCATATTGAATGCAGCACTTTCACAGCATCATCTTTTAGGATTCGAAAGAGCCTAACTGGAATTCTGTCAAGAACCTCAGATATGCAGATGATACCTCCCTTATGGCAGAAAGTGAAGAAGAACTAAAGAGCCTCTTGATGAAAGTGAAAGAGGAGAGTCAAAAAACTGGTTTAAAACTCAACATTCAAAAAATGAAAATCATGTCATCTGGTCCCATCACTTCATGGCAAATAGATGGTGGAACAATGGAAATAGTGACAGACTTTTGGGGTGGGGCTCCAAAATCCAATCCCTCCTAATGGAAATCAGTCCTGAATACTCATTGGAAGGACTGATGTTGAAGCTGAAACTCCAATACTTTGGCCACCTGATTCAAAGAACTGACTCATTGGAAAAGACCCTGATACTAGGAAAGATTGATGGCAGGAGGAGAAGGGGATGACAGAGGATGAGATGGTTGGATGGCATCACTGATTCGATGGACATGAGTTTGAGTAATCTCTGGAAGTTGGTGATGGACAGGGAATCCTGGCAGGCTGTGGTCCATGGGGCTGCAAAGAGTCAGATGCAACTGAGCAAATGAAGTGAACTGAACTGATGTTAGGCATGTGGTTGCCCAGCAAGGGACTAGATTTTCCAGTGATCTGTTGCAGGTAAGTTTGCCAATGTGCATAACCAAGCAGGACACAAGTGATATTATGCCATTTTCATGTTTGGTCTTTAAAAAATCATACCTACATGCCTCTTATTTTTCTTTCCTTTTCCCAGGGACTAGAAAACTGATGTGGCTGTGACCCTAGCTTTGGCCTTGAAATGCTTATGAATGGAGGAAGAAATTTGGCTCTCCAAATGACCACATGGAGCTCAACAGCCGTCCTCCCCACTCAAGATTGTTATGGAAGAAAGAAATTAAAGGAATATTCATTTTTAAAATCTTTGCACTTGGGGCAGGGTATGTCTTTCTTCCTGTATCCCACACCTTTTTTTATCCATTCTTTCTTTGTTTCTTTCTTGGCTATACAACATGGCATGTGATATCTTAATTCCCCGACCAGGGATGGAACCTCATCCTCTTCATTGGAAGCATGGAGTCTTAACCACTGGATGGCTGTGAAGTCCCTCTCCCATCTTTTAAACCTGTTTTCTCCTTCATTTTAATGGAGCACATTCTCTGATAGCTTTCTGAGAAAAGAGTGCAGGAGATTATGCATTGTATATACACCCTGTGTACGTACTGTATCGCACGTGGAACCCTGCTCAGTGCCAGGTGGCGGCCTTGGCGAGAGTGGGGTTGGGGAGGAATGGATGCTTGTATTAATATGTGTATGGCTGAGTCCCTTGCCTGTTCACCTGGAACTATCACAACACTGTTAATCAGCTATACCCCAAGACAAAATACAAAGCTTAAACGAAAAACAAGTGAAGGAGGAAAGTATTAGAGACATATCTAAACAATGTCTTTATTCTAGACTTTAATATTGTACTTAGTTTGGCTGGGTATAGAAGTCTAAG
Organism: Odocoileus virginianus; assembly: GCF_023699985.2. NCBI lineage: Eukaryota > Metazoa > Chordata > Mammalia > Artiodactyla > Cervidae > Odocoileus > Odocoileus virginianus. Next base: position 47,601,780 of record NC_069689.1, on the reverse strand, counting down.
TTAGAAATCATTGACCTTAAAATTTTTGAAAACTTTACTCCACAGAATAAACTTCCAGTTCTTTTTTCCTAGGGTGAGGGTGGGATAGTTTGGCTGTGTGATCTGAGGAGAAGATCTAGAAAACTGATTAATTCTTAAGGAGTTTTTTCAACCAATTTTCCTTATTTTACTGTTTTAACCTCCCTTCTTTCCATCGTTCTTACTTTTAGAAATACTTGATGTGACCCATGATCCCCGTTCTTGGAAATTCTGCTGTGTAATGCACATTTGGTTCACATGCTTGACTTATGATTCAGTTTTCTAGGATATCTGCTAATCCAGTTACTAGCTGTCCACTGGCTTTCCAGACTCAAAAGTTTCACTCCTTTCATATTATCTTCCATTCTCTCTGTCTTAAGAGGCTTATGTCTTAAAAAATTCTTTTCTAATATTTGGTTGGTTAGGGAAGTAAGATAAAGATTATGTATATGCTTACGTGATGAGGTTTACTTAAGAATTTGGAATGATTCCTCATTTTCTTACTGCTAGATTTTTGCTGCATTATAACTGTAAAATTTTGTCATTCAAACTGTAATATTAAAGCATATTCTCTCCTGACACCCTAAGCAGTGGGTTTTCTCTCCGACCCAACTGAGCTGTCTAAGTAAATATAAGAGTATCAATTGTTACCATTTTATGGATTACATGTGGGCTATGGCTTCCAGATTTCTGAGCCTTTGTTTTCCCATCTGTCAAATGGAGCAAGTGAAGAGCTGTTTGAAATTGGAATGAACTTAATTTATTTTAATTGGAGGCTAATTACTTTACCATATTGTGGTGGTTTTTGACATACATCAACATGAATCAGCCACGGGTGCACATGTGTCCCTCATCCTGAACCACCCCCCTCCCTCCCCACCCCATCCCTCTGGGCTGTCCCAGAGCACCAGCTTGAGTGCCCTGCTTCATGCATTGAACTTACACTGGTCATCTATTTTACATATGGTAATATACATGTTTCAGTGCTATTCTCTCATATCATCCCACCTTTGCCTTCTCCCACAGAGTCCAAAAGTCTGTTCTTTACATCTGTGTCTCTTTTGCTACCTTGCATATATGATTATCATTACCATCTTTCTAAATTCCATATATATGCATTAATATACTGTATTGGTGTTTTTCTTTCTGACTTAATTCATTCTGTATAATAGGCTCCAGTTTCATCCACCTCACTAGAACTGACTCAAATGCATTCTTTTTGTAGAGTAATATTCCATTGTGTGTATGTACCACAACTTCCTTATCCATTCATCTGCTGATGGACATCTAGGTTGCTTCCATGTCCTAGCTATTGTAAACAGTGCTGCAATGAACATTGGGGCACATGTGTCTCTTTCAATTCTGGTTTCCTTGGTGTGTTTGTCCAGCAGTGGGATTGCTGGGTCATATGGCAGTTCTATTCCCAATTTTTTAAGGACTCTCCACACTGTTCTCCATAGTGGCTGTACAGGTTTGCATTCCCACCAACAGTGTAAGAGGCTTCCCTTTTCTCTGCACTCTCTCCAGCATTTATTGTTTGTAGACTTTTTGATAGCAGCCATTCTGACTGGTGTGAGGTGATACCTCATTGTGGTTTTGACCAATCAAAATTTTGATGCATCAGTTGATAATGAGCCTTATTGATACTTCAATTCCTGAGCTACTCTTGAAAATGCATATTTATTAACCAGGTTAGTGTAATAAAACCTCATTCCATCGTAGAAATAGTAGGATCCTGGTGGAAAGGAGTACCACAAAGTAAAAGACAGGTCCAGCAAAGGTGAACATTGTAATCAGTCTTGAGTTTATTTTTTTTACGGGTATAGGACAAACAATAAAATAAATTAGGTACTTGAAATCAAATCAGGTTGTTATACATCCAGGGAAAATAGCTAAATAAAAAAAGAAGCCAAAAAGTTGATCAGAGGGGTTATTTTATTAGCTCTGGAAGTGATTGCATATTTATGTGGAGGGAATAAGAGAGTTTCTTGTGACACCTGTAATATATTGGATACTTTTGTCCTCCCAAAATTGGGATGTTGAAATATTTACACACATTATGATGGTATTAGGAGGTGGGATCTTTGAGAAGTGATTTGGTTGTGAGGGTGGAATCCTCATGAATGGGATTAGTGTCCTTATAAAAGAGACCCCAGAGAGCTCCCTGGGAATCAATGCAATATTCTTTGGAAGAACTGATACTGAAGCTGAAGCTCCAATACTTTGGCCACCTGATGTGAAGAGCTGACTCATTGGAAAAGACCCTGATGCTGGAAAAAGGTTGAAGGTAAAAGGAGAAGGGAGTGGCAGAGAATGAGATGGTTAGATAGCATTACTGACTCAACGGACATGAATTTGAGCAAACCCTGGGAAACAGGGAAGGACAGGGAAGCCTGGCATGCTACAGTCCATGGGGTCGCAGAGTGGGACACGACTGAGTGACTTAACAACAGCAGAGAGTTCCCTCACCATTTGCACCATGCAAAGATGCAATATGACTCAGGAATTCGATTCTCACCAGACACTGAATTTGCCAGTACTTCAGTCTTGTACTTCTTAGCCTCCAAAACCATGCAAAAGAAATTTCTGTTGTTTACAAGTCTATGGAATTCTGTTATATCACTCTGAATGGACAAAGACAATACCCAAAGGTACATTGTATAGCAATATTTCCAATAATCTTTCCAGCATGGATATATGTATTTTTACATTCTGAATCACTTAAAATTATTATTAGATAAAAAGAAAATTGGAAATTACCATTTATTGACAATTTAAGAGAAATGAATGTTCTAAATACTGATGCTGGCTATATGAAAATTAATCTTCTTTGTCTTTCAGAATTTGACCCAGTGACACTAGCCTGTTTACAACTGAGGAAAGTAGACTTTATCTTTGATTTAGAGAAAAGAGAGACTATATTTTAGAAGATTCTGTTCATTAATTTTTAAACAATATTTAAGAATGTTGGAGAAGTAATCATATAAGGTAAGGGAAAAATCAACTTTATTATTTAGAATATGACTCCATATTCTAAATTTTGTCAAGAATCTGCATTTACATATGAGCATAGGAGGAAAAGTTTAGAGTTTGTGCTGCAAAATGTGTACAATGGCTTTGATGAATACTTCATATTTTCTTTGTATTTGTCATACTTTCTATAACAAGCATATTTTTTCTTTGTAACCAAGAAAAATGCTGTTTATTAGAGGATTTTTCTCTCAGTTTCTGCACCCATCTTCAAACACATTATTTTTCCATTTTAAGTTGGGTCGTGATTTTTATTAAATTAGAGATGAAGATTTTCATAAAGCCATTATATGTTGGTCCTGGCTTTAATAAACTCTTCTTGGGTGACATCTACTCTGTTAAAGTATTCTTGACTTCTTAAAATAAGAGCCAACCCAATCCATGGGGACATCCCATAGGATCAGATAACAAACTTCATTTTCTAGTATCTGTTATTCCAAATCGATTCCACAAACCATTTATCACATCCCCAAATCATGTGACATGACTTGATGAGCTTATTTAGTAGAGGCTTAAGGTAAACAGTGGCTGCCTTTTATCATTTTAGGATGGAGGGAAATTTTCTTTCATTAACAAACTTCATATGAATTCTCTAGGGAAGAAGAATACTGGAATGTGCTGCCAGTTCCTTTTCCAGAGGATCTTCCCAAGCCAGGGGTTGAACCCTGCTCTCCTGCATAGCAGGCTGATTCTTCACCATCTGAGACACTGGGAAAGCCCTAACACCAAGCCAAAGGAGAATTTTCAGTGTCTCAGCCACTTTAGTGGAGAAGGAAATGGCAGCCTACTCCAGTATTCTTGCCTGTAGAATCCCATGGACAGAGGAATCTGGAAGGCTACAGTCCCTGGGGCCACAGAGAATTGTCCTTTGTCCTGTTCAGTCACTCAGTCATGACTAAACAACAATAGCAACGCCAACTTTAGAGGGAGTTACATACTTATTTATCATAAACATTGAGTGTGCTAGTTCAAAGCCAGTGTTTTCAATCCTGAAAATGAGTTCCTTAGTATCCTGTTTCAGTGTAAAGATTTTTTAAAAACTTACTCTTATAAAAATAACTCTGGTTCCAGCTGCAGGAGTCCTGGGTTAGGGTCCATTTTCCCCACTTAATAGCAATATGAACTTGTTCAAGTTGTTTAACTTCCCTGGTTATCCGATGATAAAGGGTTAAACAGTCAGCAAGGCATTTCACTTTTTAAAGGTTTTATACTTCAATTTGTCATTTTCAAATGAATCTCCCAGTCATTTTAATGAGAGGAACTTAAGTATTATATTATGCTTTTGAGGTAGAACACTTCATGTCCTCTGTCCTGTCTTTGTCATACTGACCTGTTGAGACATACACACCTCCTCCTCTTGTTATGAACTCTAGGGTGACATGCTGCAATTCTTGATAGGTGCACATTGAGTGGAAGGATGAGCATCTTTTAAGAACCAGATGGAAAGTCAGTTGGAAAAGTACAGAAACCGTTGAAATGAGAAACAGCTGAATTGGGACCAGAACACGGAGTGAAAGCTAAACGGTGCCTGTGCAAGGTGCAAGAGGATTGGTTAAATTCACATCATCAGACTGTTTTCTCTGCTGTTGTGTGCTTACCAGGGCCACCTCGTAGGATTGTGCACAAGGATCCTGGGACGAGACGAGAGGAAGGAAGGCTGAAATCCACCCCTTTGCCGGTGGCTGTGCTTGGGAGATGGTCACATTATCCCAATTTGTAGAAAGGTGTCAGATGGGTTAGTGGTAGACATAGTCTACAATCAGCAGAACCTGCTGCGAGTAAACACTGAGTCAATGACAAAAAGTGGATTTTTGTTGCTGATTTGGCAGAGCAGGAAATGCTTAAATTACAGCAGGGGTTTAAGTTAGATCAAGGAGGTGTCTCCGGAGGCTTTGAACGTAAAGGCAGACTGCTATCTTTCTAAGATGCTTCTAGATCTGTGATAATGCTGGCTTTAGGAACCTGGCAGACTTCTCTGAGGCCACAGAGTCATGGCAACAGAACTCTAAATGTCTTCATTTGTCCTTTTTTTTTTAAAACACAAACTAAATGGTGCTCACTATTGAGATACATGATAAAACGTATCATTGCCAATTCACGTGTATAAGAAAGCTGAGTTTCAGTGATTCTGAAACATCACGACTAATATAGAGGATATGACCCAAAATGTAAAAGATACAATTAACACTGGCACTGAACTGACTTTTGTGAGTGGGGTCTGGGGGAGCATCCTCTTTACTATGGACCTAAAATGGTTGTGAATATCCCTTGGCCCCATTGCCATCTACCTCCAATCTTTCAAAAGGGCCCTTGGTGCACGTCAGTTAGGAAGCAGGCAAAATAAGGTCAAATAAAAGTCAGAGTGAGGTGAGCTGCAATTTTTCTTCTCATGCATTCCAAATTAAGAGGGAATGTAAGGGTTAACTATAAAGTATTCCACCTTGAACCCCCGCACTCTCTTTATCTAGCACACCATAATAAAAGATCAAGAGTTCCTACTTATTATCTTATTTTTCCTGCTTGCTCCACCAGGCTAAGGCCCAGTCTGGTTATGGATTAACACGGTGATCGATAGTAAAGCCTGCTGTCTCTCTCGGCAGGGGAAAATGAACTCAAAATGCAGTCAAACTCTTATTGATCAAGGATATAGGTCTCACTTTCATTACCTCTGTCTCCTGATAACCCACAAGTAATGTGATGAGTTGCTAATCTCCCTGATTTTCAATGGCCCCTTCACCCCTCCTGTCTGCACGTTGCAGCTTTTATTTTCATCTTGATACACACTCTGTGTAATTCATGGTGCACTAACTCGCACTCTCTTACCGTCAGACCTGGTCAATCAGAGCTAATCATATCCCTCTTCAGTGGGGATTCAGCTCCAGAGAGTTCAACATGTCGTCTTCAAACAAGGCAGGGAGAAGCAGCGCTCAGCTGGTTACTTTCAGGGACAGAAAGATGCAAAGTTCTTCCTGAAACCACATTCAACTCGGTAGCGACCTTTTCAGGCTCTGACCTGCGTCTCCCCAAGCAGCCCCCAACTCTGCCAACTTCACCATTCAAGTCTCTTGTGTGGCTGATTTCTGTTTCTGCTTCTCAGAGAAGCCAGTCTGAGGAGGATCTGACACTTTTTACTGCTGGCTGTCAGACAGGACATCATCCGTGATGTAGGACAGGGTCCCCTTTACCCTTGGTCATTTAATGACCTCAGAAAGTTTCTGTTAAACAGCTGCAGAAACTGCCACAGAAAAATCTAGAAAAATTGAGGTATTTCAAATATGATACAGTGTTGACTGCTTCAGCTGAAGGCAGTGCGGTATGACAGAAACACCAGCTTTTGAGTCAAAAGTCCTATTTCCAGAATTCTGGACCGTTTACTTATTTGATAAGGAAATGAAGCTGTCATCCTTGGTAAAGATAAACCACTTCACTTTTGTCTAGAGAATTTCCATCCGTTTTAAGTTAGGAGAGGAACGTGGAATCAGATCAGAGTTTTAGGAGAATAATTATTTTCAGAAGCAAAGTTATTTTTTGATGTGTTAACAGCTTATTATGAGTTTATTATGTTTTTTATCTGCAACTTGCTAGTTTTTTTGAAAGCAAAACAGGAAAAACTCAACTTCCGTCATGCATCATGTCAAGTATCCAGTTTATAAAGATATCCTCAAGCATAAAATAGCATCCAACACAGGTACAGGATAGACTGTGCTGAAATTTGTTATTTTCCTCAGTCCAACTCTGACTAGAGTCAAATTAAAGCTAGCAACAGTTGCTTCGGGCTTCTCTGGTGGCTCAGAAGTAAAGAATTTGCCTGCAACGCAGGAGGCCTGGGTTCGATTCCTGAGTTGGGAACATCCCCTGGAGGAGGGTGTGGCAACCCACTCCAGTATTCTTGCCTGGAGAATCCCAGGGACAGAGGAGCCTGGTGGGTGCAGTCTACGGGGTCGCAGAGGAGGACACGCCGGAGCGGCTAAGAACGACAGTTTCTTCACCTCTCTGATCTAAGTGCAGGAAATACTCAACCAACTGAATTACTTTTGTGAGGAAAGTTACAGGATTTTCTACTCACACTCTGATTAAAACAAACTGCAATGACACAGACAAAGTCCTCTTTTTTGGAAGAAATACCAGACGACCAGTAGCAACTGAAGTGATGACAGCCTCTGCTTTGGTTCAGCTGACCGAGTCTGAATGGGGTTCTCCAGATCCAGTCCAAACAATTTGTACACCTGTTGAGGAGAAAATAAAGTATGACAGTGGTACAGAGTCTGGGGGATTAAGGTGATTTGCTCTGAGCTCCTAAAGCTGATGTAATTGCAGGTCTGATTTTCTCCTTTTGTTCTGCAGAGCTGCATTTGAAATTTGACAAGGAAGTTCTCTCTCCCCCTCCCACTTTGGTTTTTTTTTTCTTTCCTCCAAGGGAGTAGGTGGAAATTTCACCAGATTTCGCCCTTTCCTCTCTGCTGTGTGTTCTGTGAAATGCCCTGGTTTTCTCTGACTCAAGAAATAAGATAAAGATAGGACCGATCTAATGGAGACTCTTCTTTACTCAGGACTTCCTGGGTGGCATGCTCTTGAACCTATTGTTTTATTTTTATTTATTTGTTTATTTATTTATTTGAGTTTTGAATCTATGGTTTTAAAGTCCTGAGGTCAGAAAGCCTGAGAGAGATGCAAGTGTGCAGGGTTTCGGCTGGGGAGAAAGCTTGCCCCATTTTGGTAAACACGGGGAGCGAGGCTCTCGGCGAGCCCCGGTCCTCGGTCTGCGTGTCCCGTGGTGTGTAATGTCACATACATTCAGGCTCCGATTTGCTATACTTCTCAAGCTGTAAGTATGCTGCTGAATACCTTTGATGTTGCTATAATTGTGTGTGTGATCTTCAATCATGGATGTCATCAAATTTTATTAAACGTAATATAGATAAAACCAAGACATTATTGATTAGTTCTGCCATGGAAACCTCCCAGGCTTCCTCGTAGAGTGGTTTTCTTCTGGGGAAGCTGTCTTTATCCTTTCGATAATACTCATGCCCTCAGAGCCGCTGTGGCTTCTGAGTTTTCTTTTGAAGCCCACATCAATCATATAATTAAGACGTCTTAATACAACTACAGCAATCTCGCCATATTGAGAGCCATGCTTTCTGGTCTGCTGGTGCAATTCTAATTCATGCCTCTCTTTCATGTGGGCATAATTACTGCTGTTCTTTGTGTAGGGTTTTTCGTGGCATATTTTCCGTTGATCCAGATTTAACCAGATAGACCCCTATTTGGATTTCACTTTTCTACCTTATTAATAAGATTAATTTGATTCTGACAAAAGATGCTGTCTCCTCTTGCCTTTTTCTAGACAGATGCTCAGCTATGCTCTCCATAAATGGATCCTGGTGGGGTCCAAGTGATACTAAATATTAAGATAGAAAAGGAAGAATTCCAACGATCTTCCAGATGTTCCAGATGATCAGATGTTTAGTATCATGTAGGCAAAGCATCAAGATCACTGACTTAAAAGCAACTGTCTTTCATCAGGGTGTTTGGCATGAGGCAACCCATTCAGATTTCCGACTTCTACCCCTCTGTCCCTTTTTCTACTCTGTTATCCAGCCTTTTGGTCTCTTTGTTTTTGGTCCTCTTCTTTTCTGCTTTGATGCTACACGGCCAACCCTAATATCTACTATGAAACTGTGGGATGGAAGGCAGGGAGGAGCGGTGTGGGGAGCACCATTATGTGAATGAGCTCTGAGCAGAGGGCTGGTTCTGGCTGGATTCCTAGTTAGCTGTATCTTGATGGTATGGGACATACCACTTTGAGTCTCAACCAGGTATCTGTTTTTCTTGAAAAGAACTAGACTTACTTGCAGATGAAAATGTTGAATCTCCCCAAAGAAAATCTTTCGTTTTTGTCCAAATAGGACAGGCCTCCCGCTGAATCTGAAAAAAATCTCACTCTTTAAATATAAGCAATGGATTAATGGATTTCCCTGGGGTCAGTGGTAAAGAATCTGCCTGTGAAGCAGGAGACTTGGGTTTGATCCCTGGATTAGAAAGATCCCCTGGAAAAGGAAATGACAACCCACTCCAGTATTATTGCCTGGGAAATTCAATGGACAGAGAAGTCTGATGGGCTACAATCCATGGGTCGCAAGAGAGTCTGACATGACTTGAACAATGGGATCATAACCTTTTCCTTCTTCGTGTCTGATGTTTAAAGCATACAGTTCTTAGCTTAAATAAGATCACAAAATATCTTCACTCTAGGTTCTTGTTAGAGAATTATTTCATGAGATGTTGGCAATTCAACATCTGCTAGAGGTTTGTTCAAACAATATTCCTCTAGAATGTTAGAATTAAAATTAGCAGGCCATTTTGCTTGTCTTCCTAGAGTTAAGCCACTCCTGAGTGAGTTGCCGTTAATGGTGTGAACCTAGTCACACATACTTATCTGCAGGGGAACACTTAGACGAAGTGTGTGTATTGCTTTTTTAAAAGTGGTAATGGATAGTGACATTTTCCTAAAAACCATTTTAAAAAGGTAAAGAACCCGGGGCCATTGCAGGATGTAAAGAAACGTGGCTTCTGTCCTTGGTTAGGGAAGATCCCCCGGAGAAGAGCATGGCAGTCCAGTCCAGTATTCTCTCCTGGAGAATCCCATGGACAGAGGAGCCTGGTGGGCTGCAGTCTATGGGGTCACAAGGAGTCGGACACAACTGAGGTGACTTAGCATGCAAGTACACTACTTCCTGAGTTTAGTTTGAAGAAGTTTTTACCACTGAAAACTGATGCTTATCCTTTCTTTTAGCAGAAAAGGAAAACAGTTTTCCCAGTGTGTGTCCTATTGGACTTCAGCTACCAAGAAGCTGGTCTCTAATTTGTCATCCTTGCCGAGCATCTCAGGGACTGAAGATCATCTGTTATGTTTTGCTGTCTTTGGAAAGTATGTTTTCAACCCTAGCTACAGGTTAGCATTTTCTGAGTAGTTTTTAAGAAAGGATAGTGAATACATATTGAATGGTATTGAAGTCTGAGATCCACCCCTGGATATTCTGATTTAATTGATCTTGGCTAACTTGGTAAACCCTTTTGGAAGCTTGTGGAGTAGAATTATGCAATAAACAAGTTATATGAAATCATATGTTAAGAATAAGGGATATATATGTGTGTGTGTGTATATATATGTATATATGTTTACATATGTATATATTTCCTGGTGACTCAGATGGTAAAGAATCTGCCTGCAATGTGGGACACCCTGGTTGGATATGTATATATATGCAAAAAAAAAAAAATACCATAAGCAAGCAAAAAAGCCAAAAACCCTGGCAAGAGGGCCCTGAACATGCCATTTAAGCTGCCTGGCTGTGCTCCTCATTGTAATCAAGGCTCCACCTGCCCAGGGCCTTACAGGGGTCTGGGCTTGCCTGCCAGCCTTCCCCGGTTCTCAGCGTCTCATACTTCAGTTGGCCTCTCTTCTGAGCCTCAAAAAATATTTTACACCTGCTGGTTGCAATGTTCCCTTCTCAAGACCCTTAACTGACCTTCCAGTTGCTTCTCCTGGCGTAAAAAATGGCAACCTACTCCAGTATTCTTGCCTGGAAAATTCACGGACAGGGAGCCTGGTGGGCTATAGGCCATGGGGCTGCTAAGGGTCAGACATTACTGAGCGACTGAACACACACATAGTCAAATTATTACCTGTTGGTTTCAAGACCTTTAGTCGGGCAATCCTTTTGCATGTTACTTTTAGCTTCTCCCCTTCCTGTTTCTTTTGCAGCTCTCAGAACCACCATCACCAAGCAATCTTTGTTACTTTCTTTCTCTCTTCTGAACTTGGGAGAAAATCGGGCAGGTTGTGCCCGCTTGACTTCAGCCATTCTTTCCATCATCTAGTGATTCACTCTTCCAGAAAACCTCAGCTACCTACTGGTGCTTTGTAATCATATGACTGGATTTTGTTGGCCTGATGAAAGTCAGAAATTCACTGGGCAATCGTCCAGAGGCCCATCGAACTCAAACCATGTAGAGATGAACAAAAACTGACATAGAGATTTAAAAACACAAATGGTGTCATTTGTATTCTCTTCACACTATCCAGGTCACTTGGAGGTTCTCCCAAATCATTAATCAATAAATCGATTGTCCTCACTCTCCTCTTGAATACGTTTCCTTACCACTACAGGGTCTTTAAAATGGAAATAGAATCCAGCACCCTAGATTTAGAGCTGATGTGGTTAATTTCTTGTTGCAAAATATGTCAAGAAGGACTCCAAGGGCCAAATTGTTATTGCAACATGAATTCAAATCTCCTGAGATGGGTTTTCTACTTTTCAATTGCCATTGATGATGGATCACTACATCCCCTATTTTGAGTTTGTTTCCTTAGATAAAAGGGGAAGAAAGAAATTCATCTTACATATTTAGTAGTCTCTGGATATTTTTCCTTACACATAGTAAGCATTTAACACGTTTTGTGGGGGTGAAGTAGAACCATTCTTTAAATATTTTTTTGCTCCTTGGACTAATAGTAGCAGGATCACTGGTTAGGGATTGTGTGTGTGTGTGTGTAGGGTGTGCCTGTTAAAGCTCAGATTATGAGACTTCACACTAGATTTACTGAATTTTGCCATCTGCTGAGGAATTTTTATGTGCACTCAAGTTTGAAATCCACTGCCTTAGGACAACATTCAGATATGTGCTGTGATTGTGGTTAGTCTCTGTAGTGTCCGACTCTTTGTGACCCCATGGACGGTAGCCTGTCAGGCTCCTCTGCCCTTGGGGATTCTCCAGGCAAGAATATAGCCTGGAGCGGGTTGCCATCCCCTCCTTCAAAGACCTTCCCAACCCAGGAATCGAACCCAGGTCTCCTGCACTGCAGGGGGATCCTTTACCAGCTGAGCTACCTGGGAAGCTCCAACATTCAATAACAGAGTATAACATCCAGATATACTCTATGATAAATTTTATTCAGAATTTATCAGCATAAGGTGAGTACCCATTTGTAGTCTTTTTTAACATTTTACATCTCTTACCTACATCCTGTAATATGCAGTTACTAAGACTCTGAGAAATCAATGTTGTACCTAAATCTTCCGTTTACAATTTATCACATTATAGAGATAAAATCAGAGTCAGTTTCAGTATGGTCCAGACTGCTAGTGAGATAATTTGTATCTTTAGTTCTCTTTCAATCCTGACATCGTATCCTTGACCATCAAGTGACTTAAATGAAACAGTATACTACACCAAGCATTTTAAACAATTTTTAGTTCATAGAGACTTCGTATTTTAAAAAACAGAAGGGACAATACATTTAAAGTTATACTGATTTGAAGCTAACAACTACAATATAGTAAGCATTAATGTTAAGAAGGATGAGAATAAGGGTTCTGATTGTTCTGATAGAATGTTCCTTTTCATGTTGTTCTAAGCATGGGCTTCCTTGGTGGCTTTGGGGTAAAGAATTCGCCAGCAATGCAGGAGACCCAGGTTTGATTCCTAGGTTGGGAAGATTCCCCTGGAGAAGGAAATGGCAATTCCAGTACTCTTGTCTGGGAAGTCCCATGGACAGAGGAGCTTGGTGGGCTACAGTTCATAGGGTTGCAAGAGCTGGACAGTGACTAAACAACAAGTGGATCATGATAGAGTAAATGTACTGTTTTTACACCAGTATAGAGGAATGCTTATCTTGTTTATTTCTGGCCCGTGTTGGGCCACTTGGGACCACTCCACACAGTGGAGGTGCCTTTGGCAGGCTCATTTGGGAAAGAAAAAGAAGCCCGAAATACCACATCACATATATTTACTTTGAAACCATGTCAATGACATCACTAATACTTTATACCCCTTTGTGAGTCCTATATTTGAAATAGCCACCCAATGCTTTGGCTACCTGACCCTGCATCCCTGTAGGACTGACACTGTTACTGGGAGCTTACATTGCATGCCGACCACCCCACTGGGAAATTCACAGTGTGCTAGTGGAGTTTCTACCTATTTAAGGGTTTCTCAAAGACCTTTATGATCTCGGACGAAGAGAAAGGCAGAATCAAATAGAGCTGCTTAAGATAAATGGCTTTAAAGTACATTTGATGATTTATGAACTTTTAGAGTGAAAGTATCAAATGAAAGATATCTCAGTTCAGTTCAGTAGCTCAGTCATGTCCAACTCTGTGACCCCATCGATTGTAGAACACCAGGCTTCCCTGTCCATCACTAACTCCCAGAGCTTACTCAGACTCAAGTCTGTCAAGTCGGTGATGCCATCCAACCATCTCATCCTCTGTCATCCCCTCCTCCTCCTGTTTTCAATCTTTCCCAGCATCAGGGTCTTTTTCAATGAGTCAGTTCTTTGCAGTATATAGTCAGAGTATTGGGGTTTCAGCTTTAGCATCAGTCCTTCCAATGAATATTCAGGGCTGATTTCCTTTAGGATGGACTGGTTGGATCTCCATATAGTCCAAGGGACTCTCTAGTCTTCTCCAACACCACAGTTCAAAAGCACCAATTCTTCAGTGCTCAGTTTTCTTTATCATCCAACTCTCACATCCATACATGACCACTGGAAAAACCATAGCTTTGACTAGATGGACCTTTGTCAGTAATGTCTCTGCTTTTTAATATGCTGTCTAGGTTGATCATAGCTTTTCTTCCAAGGAGCAAGTGTCTTTTAATTTCATGGCTGCACTCATCATATGCAGTAATTTTGGAGCCCCCCAAAATAAAGTCTCTCAGTGTTTCCATTATTTCCCCATCTATGCCATGAAGTGATGGGACAAGATGCCATGATATTAGTTTTCTGAATGTTGAGTTTTAAGCCAGCTTTTTCACTCTCCTCTTTCACTTTCATCAAGAGGCTCTTTAGTTCTTCACTTTCTGCCATAAGGGTGGTGTCATATGCATATCTGAGGTTATTGATATTTCTTCTGGCAATCTTGATTCCAGCTTGTGCTTCATCCAGTCCAACATGTCTCATAATGTACTCTGCATATAAGTTAAATAAGCAGGGTGACAATATACAGCCTTGAGGTATTCTTTTCCCAATTTGGAACCAGTCTGTTGTTCCATGTCCAGTTCTTAATGTTGCTTCTTGACCTGCATACATATTTCTCATGAGGCAGGTCAGGTGGTCTGGTATTCCCATCTCTTGAAGAATTTCTACAGCTTGTTGTGATCCACACAGTCAAAGGCTTTGGCATAGTCAATAAAGTAGATGTTTTTCTGGAACTCTCTTGCTTTTTCGATAATCCAACGAATGTTGGCAATTTGATCTCTGGTTCCTCTGCCTTTTCTAAACCCAGCTTGAACATCTGGAAGTTCATGGTTTACGTACTGTTGAAGCCTGGCTTGGAGAATTTTGAGCATTACTCTGCTAGCATGTGAAATGAGTACAATTGTGCAGTAGTTTGAGCATTCTTTGGCATTGCCTTTCTTTGGGATTGGAATGAAAACTGACCTTTTCCAGTCCTGTGGACACTACTGAGTTTTCCAAATTTGCCAGCATATTGAGTGCAACACTTTCATAGCATCAACTTTTAGAATTTGAAATAGTTCAACTGGAACTCCATCATCGCCACTATTGGGAATGATATATTCATCACGAGGTTGTATATAGTATACACATCAATATCAATAGGGATAATTCACTGCAAACTGCTAAACACTGCATGGTATGCAGTGAACAATGGGTAATAGTTCCTATTATTGCCATTTTTAATGCCATTTATATTATTAACTACATTTTAAATGTACAAAATCACACTATGGATTGTCTAGTATAATTTAAAACTGTTGGCTTTCAAAACTGAATACTCAAAAACTTTAAATGGCTCTCGAAGCAACCCTGGATTTGAACTCCATTGTTGCAGGAATGCGGTGCCCAGCCACCCTTTGAAAAATTGATAGAGTCTCTTGTCTGCTGTAACTGGGGGAGCAGGCAGAGATTTTACAAGATGGTGGAAAGGGAAATGCAGCTTTGGGCTCTGGTTCTACCTGACTATAGGTGGGAGTGAGTCCCTTGAAGTGGTGTTAGGCCACCAGAGGGGCAAAACCTCCTCTCTCCCAGTACATGGAGTGACTTTCAATTCCAATGACTCCTTTATAGTCTTCTTTTATTTTCTTCAATGCATTGCTTCTATTTTTGTCAACAAACTGTGTCATTTACCATAGTAAGAAAACTCCTGTTATTTGAGGTCTTTATCAGAGTTCCTACAAATCAGGTTAATTGGTGATCAACAGAGCTTTTCTGCCTTTAATGAGGCCTAGTAGCCCAAGGCAAGGCCTACCTCTTGATAAGGGACTCCTTTTTTCTTATTCTGAACTCTTTGATCATTTAAAAAAAGAAAGAAAAAAAAAAAAAAAACCCAGGAAGAACAACCACCGGGAATGTCATTGTCTTTTAATTGCCTGATTACCAAATGTTGGAGATAAAAGATAGATGTTCTCAATTAATAACATTTACATAGATTAGCATCACTAACAAGCCTCATTAGTAGCTGCTGATTTTTGTTTAGATGGTGTCCCATGTCATTTGCTGTCTTTCTGGTTGTGCAATCGAATGCACCTTTCGTATGACAAAATCTTGCCTTCTAATCTATTTCCATTAATCAAGCATTAAGACACTTTAATACCTAGCCAGGTTTTTAATTAATTAAAAGTTAATATTACCTAGTGAAGATTTAACGAAAGGTTTTATGTGTTAATAAAGTCTAGAAACTGTTTCTAAACTCTGGTTATATTTCATGGAGCCTAAAGACTTTGATCTGATTAATCATAACACAAACATCTGCATTCACATAGATGAACACCATAGAAATACAGTCCATTTACTGAGAGCCTGTCATCTGCCTCTTCACAGTTATCTACTCCTTCATCTGCCAGCTATCCTGTGAAAACGGGAATATAAGCATCACTATCATAAACACAAAAATGAAGGCTTGGAGAAGTGTCTGAGATCTCTTTAGGTGAAGTGTCTGAGACCTCTCAGACTCCATTCTTAGTTTCAAGTTCATTAAACTACATACAGCTTTCCATGTACATCTAGAAAAAGAATTCACTGATTTTCCAAAGAGAAGCAAATGTTTAGAATAATGTACAACTAACCATGTTTTAAACCTCATCATTCTTATATCAGTTTATGAAAAGAAATAGCTATAAGTAGAAGGATTTAAGATAGCTAAATTTATGATCTATGAATATCAATAATCTAACAATCTGCAGTTTAAAGATCACAAAATATATGCAAATTTTATGTCACTACAAGTGGATAGGTATACTATGTCAAAAAAGGTTTTCTCTCCCAAATAGTTTGGCTAAAATACAAAATTATTGTTTTTTTACATTTTATGGGATTAAAAATATACATCTAATATCATGATAAATATTTCAGGCAGGAACAAAATGTCTCCAGACTCTAAGATGTCTGTTTCTTATAAAAAAAGATATAGCAGTCACAAATGTATTAAGAAACAATCAATAATTGATTAAAGCTTCAAGGGAGGGACACATTTCAAAAGACCCAAGACAAAGCATCCTAATATAGATCTCAATGTATAAAAACTGTTGGTATTGGTAGTACAAAAAAGGCAGGGTACAGATATTTCTAGTACTATTTCAAGAAGATATTGATATAAACCACTGACTCCATTTAAACCTAACAGGTAAAACTTCACAAGTGACATATCATGTCTTTTTCTAAAGGATGTAAGGTCTTTATTTTACTTATTTTGAAATAGTTGTTTTTGCAACCAGAAGAAGAGAAATGACAATTTTGAAATCCTGTATCTCAATCCTAAAATGTTTCCTATTTGAGTCTATAAAACCTAGAATGAGTAGCTTTAATGAGAGGCAAGCATATACTTCAAAGTGGGCATCTGGCCCATTGCCCTGTTGTAGAGTTCAGTTTAGGGTGGTTACAACACATTAGTGTATTTCCTTCCGCCTGGCAGCATCCATCAGTGGTTGCTCTAAAACAATTTCATCTAACAATTTTACTCTCTTTTTTTTTATCTTCATTCCTACCATCTACTCAACTGTTTTTCTTAGGATCACTGATGAACTCCAAAAGGCAATGTCTGACTGCCTCTCCCCCTTTCTCTCTTGCTGTCTTTGTTTTTCTTGACCTCTTGGCAGCGCTTGACACAATTAATCATTCTCTTTCCTTGCAACACTTTCTTTCTTTGGCTTCCAGGCAGTCACTCGCTGCTGGGTCTCTTTTTCTCGTCCTCACCTCTAAATGCTGGTGTGCCCAGTAAGGGCCCAGTCGTTAGCCCTCTTTCTCTTTATATACACTTTCCTTAGGTGACTCGTTTACCGCCCTGGGACGGTGTGTGCTGTCTCTTCAGTCGGGTCCGATTCTTTGTGACCCCGCGAACTGTAGCCCGCCAGGCTCCTCTGTCCATGGGATTCTCCAGGAAAAAGCACTGGAGTGGGTTGTCATGCCCTCCTCGAGGGGATCTTCCAGACCCAGGGATTGAACCAGCATTTCCTAAGTCTCCTGAATTGCAGGCAAATTCTTTATTGCTGAGCCTCTGGGGAAGCCCGCTAGTTACTATCTAAACCATTATTATTTCCAGGTTTTCCTCTCAAGCCTTGACTTCTCTTCTGAGCTCCAGAGGCATTATCCAGATGCTCAAATTATATCATTTCTTGGTTGTCTAATAGGGATCTCTTCAAGAAAATTAGAGATACCAAGGGAACATTTCATGCAAAGATGGGCACAATAAAGGACAGAAATGGTATGGAACTAACAGAAGCAGAGATATTAACAGGAGGTGGCAAGAATACATAGAACTGTACAAAAAAGATCTTCATGACCCAGATAATCACGATGGTGTGATCACTTACCTAGAGCCAGACATCCTAGAATGCGAAGTCAAATGGGCCTTAGGAAGCATCACTAAGAACAAAGCTAGTAGAGGTGATAGAATTCCAGTTGAGCTATTTTAGATCCTAAAAGATGATGCTATGAAAGTGCTGCATTCAATATGCCAGCAAATTTGGAAAACTCAGCAGTAGCCACAGGACTGGAAAAGGTCAGTTTTCATTCCAATCCCAAAGAAAGGCAATGCCAAAGAATGCTCAAACTACTGCACAATTGTACTCATCTCACACACTAGCAAAGTAATGCTCAAAATTCTTCAAGCCACGCCTCAATGGTGCGTGAACTGTAAACTTCCAGATGTTCAAGCTGGATTTAGAAAAGGCAGAGGAACGAGAGATCAAATTGCAAACATCATTTGGTTCATGGAAAGAGCAAGAGAGTTCCAGAAAAACATCTATTTCTGCTTTATTGACTGTGCCAAAACCTTTGATGTGTAAATCATCACAAACTGTGGAAAATTCTTCAAGAGATGGGAATACCAGACCACCTGACCTGCCTCTTGAGAAACCTGTATGCAGGTCAGGAAGCAGCAGTTAGAACTGGACATGGAACAACAGACTGGTTCCAAATAGGTGAAGGAGTACATCAAGGCTGTATATTGTCACCCTGCTTATTTAACTTCTATGCAGAGTACATCATGAGAAATACTGGGCTGGAGGAAGCACAAGCTGGAATCAAGATTGCTGGGAGAAATATCAATAACCTCAGATATGCAGATGACACCACCCTTATGGCAGAAAGTGAAGAGGAACTAAAGAGCCTCTTGATGAAAGTGAAAGAGGAGAGTGAAAAAGATGGCTTAAAGCTCAATATTCAGAAAACTAAGATCATGGCATCTGGTCCCATCACTTCATGGCAAATAGATGGGGAAACAGTGGAAACAGTGTCAGACTTTATTTTTGGGGGCTCCAAAGTCACTGCAGATGGTGACTGCAGCCATGAAATTAAAAGACACTTACTCCTTGAGATAAAAGTTACGATCAAACTAGACAGCATACTAAAAAGCAGAGACATTACTTTGCCAACAAAGGTCCGTCTAGTCAAGGCTGTGGTTTTTCCAGTGGTCATATATGGATGTGAGAGTTGGACTATAAAGAAAGTTGAGCACCAAAGAATTGATGTTTTTGAACTGCGGTGTTGAAGAAGACTCTTGAGAGTCCTTTGGACTGCAAGGAGATCCAGCCAGTCCATCCTAAAGGAGATCCATCCTGGGTGTTCATTGGAAGGACTGATGCTGAAGCTGAAACTTCAATACTTTGGCCACCTGAGGTGAAGAACTGACTCATTGGAAAAGACCCTGATGCTGGGAAAGATTGACCGCAGGAAGAGAAGGGGACAACAGAGGATGAGATGGTTGGATGGCATCACTGATGCTGTGGGCATAAGTTTTGAGCAAGCTCCATGAGTTGGTGATGGACAGGGAGGCCTGGTGTGCTGCAGTCCGTGGGGTCGCCAAGATTCGGACATGGCTGTGCTACTGAACTGAACTGAACTGAATAGGGATCTCCAACCTAATGTGTCTAAAACAGAAATGTTGACTTTCTGCTATTACCCTCAACAATCTCCCATCCTGTTGTTCAGTTGCTAAGTCATGTTTGACTCTGCAACCCCGTGGACTGTAGCATGTCAGGCTTCCCTATCATTCACTATCTTCCAGAACTTGCTCAAACTCATGTCCATCAAGTTGGTGATGCCATCCAACCATCTCACCCTCTGTTGCCCCCTTCTCCTGCCCTCAATCTTTCTCAGCACCAGGGTCTTTTCCAGTGAATCGGCTTTATGCATCAGGTGGCCAAACTATGGGTGCTTCAGCTTCAGCATCAGTCCTCCCAATGAATATTAAGGGTTCATTTCCCTTAGGTTTGATGGGTTTGATCTCCTTGTAGTCCAAGGGACTCTCCAGTACCACAATGCAAAAGCATCAGTCCTTTGGTGCTCGCCTTCTTTATGGTCCAACTCTCAGTTCTGTACATGACTACTGGAAAAACCATAGCTTTTACTATACAGATCTTTGTTGGCAAAGTTATGTCTACTTTTTAACGTGCTGTCTAGTTTTGTCACAGCTTTTCTTCCAAGGAGCAAACATCTTTTAATTTTATGGCTGCAGTCACCATCCACAGTAATTTTGGAGACCAGGAAAATAAAGTCTGCCACTGTTTCCACTGTTTCCCCATCTATTTGCCATGAAGTGATGGGACTGGATGCCATGATCCTATTTTTTTGAATGTTAAGTTTTAAGCCAGCTTTTTCACTCTCTTCTTTCATCCTCATCAAGAGGCTCTCTCTTTTTTTAATTGAATGACTGTATCCCAAAATGTTTATTAGTTTAGGGGACTTCTTTAATGTCAGGTTACAGGATTAAATAGTTGCTGTAGTCAACATTTTTCTAAAATGTAACCCAGGTATTGACTGTTCCATCATTCTTCTGTTTCATCATGAAAAGTCTCCTTAGTTCCTCTCCACTTTCTGCCACTAGAGTGGTATCATCTGTTGATATTTTTTCCAGCAGTCTTGATTCCAGCTGGTAATTTATCCAGCCTGGCATTTTGCATGATGTACTTTGCATAGAAGTTAAATAAGCATGGTGACAATATGCAGCCTTGATGTACTCGTTTCCCAATTTTGAACCAGTCTGTTACCTCATGTCCGGTTCTGAATGTTGGTTCTTGTCCTGCATACAGGTTTTTCAGGAGACAAGTGAGATCTCTTTAAGAATTTTCCACAGTTTGTGTGAGCCACACAGTAAAGGTGTTAGTGTAGCTAGTGAAGCAGATGTTTTTTTGTAACTATCTTGCTTTTTTGATGATCCAACAGATATTGGCAATTTGGTGTCTGGTTCCTCTGCCTTTTCTAAATCCAGCTTGAACATCTGGAAGTTCTTGGTTCAGGTACTCTTGAAGCCTAGCTTGAAGGATTTCGAGCACTACCTTGCTAGTGTGTGAAATGAGTACAGTTGTATGGTAGTTTGAACATCCTTTGGCATTGCCCTTCTTTGGGATTTGAATGAAAACTGACCTCTTTCAGTCCTGTGGCCATTGCTGAGTTTTCCAAATTTGCTGGCATATTGAGTGCAGTACTTTAACAACATCATCTTTTAGGATTTGAAATAGCCCAGCTGGAATTCCATCACCTCCACTAGCTTTGTTTGTAGTAATACTTCCTAAGGTTCACTTGACTTCACCCTGCAGGATGTCTGACTAGTCGGGCTAGTGATGAGCCCGTCACTGTTATCTGGGTCATTAAGACATTTTTTATATAGTTCTGTGTATTCTTGCCACCTCTTCTTAATCTCTTCTACTTTTGTAAGGTCCTTCCCATTTCTGTCCTTTATTGAGCCCATCATTGCATGAAATGTTCCCTTGGTATCTCCAATTTTCTTGAAGAGATCTCTAGTCTTTCTCAATCTATTATTTTCCTCTATTTCTTTGCATTGATCACAGAGGAAGGCTTTCTTATCTCTCCTTGCTATTCTCTGGAACTTTGCTTTCAAATGGGTATATCTTTCCTTTTCTCCTTTGCCTTTCACTTCTCTTCTCACCTCCTACCCTATTCTTCTCTAATCTACTCTGCGTTAATAAATGGAACCACCATCCACTCAGTGGATTTGACAAAAATTATGTCATCCTTGATTCTTTCATCTCTCACTTTCTCCATATCCAATCTGTCAGCAAGCTCTATCCCTTCCACCTTCACACTACACTTGGAATTTAACCACTTTTTGCCATCCAACCATCAGCTCCCCGGTATGGGATTAGAACCAAACAGCTGCAGTAGTTCCTAGGCCTTAATTTCTACTTTCCACTCTTGTCCTTTTAAAATCTCTTTTTTATATAAAAAAATAAACTCTTAAAGATGCAAATTGGCTCAGGTTTTCAGCTTCTTCTTCAGTGGATTCCTATCACCTGTGGAGCATCTCTACATGACCACCCCCCACCCCCCCAATTCCTCCCAGCACTGCCCAGGGATTGCTGTGCTCAGGTCTCGTGACGTTATTTCTTTTTTTTTTTCCATTTATTTTTATTAGTTGGAGGCTAATTACTTTACATCATTGCAGTAGTTTTTGTCATACATTGAAATGAATTAGCCGTGGTTTTACATGCATTCCCCATCCCGGTCCCCCCTCCCACCTCCCTCTCCACCCGATCCCTCTGGGTCTTCCCAGTGCACCAGGCCCGAGCACTTGTCTCATTCACCCAACCTGGGCTGGTGATCTGTTTCGTGACGTTATTTCTGTGTGTTGCCCAAACTCACCAACCTTAGCTCAGGGTACTCTTGTAGAATTTCTTCTCACCCACTCTTTCCTATCATTCAGAAATCTGCTCACTTACTTCCTCAGAGCCTTCCCCGACTATTTCCTCTCTCCCCTCCCACAAGCTTTAATGAGACATAATTGACATATAGCACTGTAAGTTTGATGTTTATAGCACATTGATTCGATATGCTGATATATTGCAAAATGATTATCACCATAGCATTAGTTAACACCTCTCTTATTTCATATAATTTTTCTTTCTTTTTCTTTTTTGTGGTGAGAAAATTTAAGATCTGTTCTCTCAACAACTTTCAAGTATATTGTATAGTATTATTAACTATAATCATGACATTGTACATTAGAGCCCTAGAACTTACTCATATTGTACCTGGAATTTTGTGCACTTTGAACAACATCTCCCCATTTCCCCCATCCCTGGTAATTACCACTCTGCTCTCTGGTTCTCTGAGTTCAATTTTTTTCGATTCCACATGAAAGTGATATCATACAGTGTTTGTCTTTCTGTCTAACTTAGTGCAATGATCACAAGGTTAATCTTACTTGTCCATTGTCTTTGTCCATTTACTCATTGGCAGCACTTAAGTTATTTCCATATCTTGGTTATTGTAAATAATACTGCAATGAACATGGAAATGTAGATATCTCCTTGATATCTTGTTTTCATTTCCTTTTGGATGTATACCCAAAAGTGGGATTGCCAGATAATAAAGGAATTCTGTTTTTAGTTTTTTAAAGAGCTTCCACATGTTTTCCATAGTGGCTGCACCAATTTATATTTGCAGCAACAGTGCAGAAGTCCAGATCATCCCTTCTTTAGTCCATTCCCTTACTGTCCTTCATTTTCTTTATGATATTTATCACTATGCTACATTTTTTGTCTATTCTTAAAACTCTAGCACCTAGAATAGTGTCTGGAATATAGTATGTGCTAAATAAACATACATTAAATGAGTAACTGAATGATTGCCAAGTTAGAGCAGAAGGAACTACTATACAAAGAAGCTGAGACCTTGACATTTTTGTATTAAGGAAAAACTTAGTATGCATTCACCTCTTCTGTCTTGATGGGCTCCGTCTAAGCCCTGGCACATGTACTGAGGGTCTGGGTGCACTGGAAGGAGTCCTTGCCTTCACAGCCCTGAAAACCACTCACTTTCAAACCCTGTTGAATTTGCAGTGCTATGAACCTGGATTCTCATTTCTGTCTGGTGTGATGGAAAATAAACCTGCTCTATGAATAATCAGTTCACGTTCTCACACTCCAGCCCTGGAGAACAGTTCAGACTTGTTTGATTTAGTCGTTTACGTGTCTCTCTGCTTGGCTTTATGTTTCCATATGGTTAGACTTCTACATTGATGGATCCCACTTCTAACCAGTTAGAGAAATACTATTTATACACTTGGATTTTTTTTTTTTTTAATTTTTATTAGTTGGAGGCTAATTACTTTACATCATTACAGTAGTTTTTGTTATACATTGAAATGAATTAGCCATGGATTTACATGTATTCCCCATCCCGGTCCCCCCTCCCACCTCCCTCTCCACCCGATCCCTCTGGGTCTTCCCAGTGCACCAGGTCCAAGCACTTGTCTCATGCACCCAACCAAGGCTGGTGATCTGTTTCACCCTAGATAATATACATGTTTCAATGCTGTTCTCCTGAAACATCCCACCCTCGCCTTCTCCCAGAGTCCACAAGTCTGTTCCATACATCTGAGACACTTGGATTTTTAACCTCCCTTATAGGGTTCCACTGTTAGCCTTACTTGATACAATAATGGTATGGTATCCATTTACAATGCTTGGTATTCAGTTTTTCTTTATTAGTGCATATTTGGGCTGATTCTGGTTCTAAATCTATTATAAAATATACTAGTACTTGTTTTCAATCTAAAAGTTTGTCCAAGAGACATAGAATATTTTTAAATGAAAGATCATAGTTTTCTAGGGACTTTAAAAAATTCAGAAAGCTATGTGTTTCAGTTGATTTAACTTGGTATTTCTCTTTTGACTTGTATTTAAAAATAAAGTTCATGTTTCATTGTGAAATTCAATATATGCTCATTTTAGAAAATAAGACAAAACAGCAGAAAATAGAAAGATTAACTCCATTTAGTCTCCCTGTGCTGCTGTGCTGTGGTCTGTCACTCAAGTCATAGATAATCACTATTAATAAGTATAATAATAGATAATCATGATTAATAAGTATATGTGTTTCTGATTGTTATTTTTGCTGTGTATTTGAAACATACTTGAGATCTTATGAGACATATATATTATATCAGAGAAGAGAAAATAGCACTTACTTTCTCTGATTATAAAAATAATACATAATTGTTGTGCTGCAGTCCATGGAGGCACAGATTGGACACGATTGAGCGACTGAACTGATTTATAAAATTTGGAAAATAAGTGAAAGAACTTATACATCCATGTTTTTAATTATAAAAGTTAAGTATAATCATTATAGATATTGGAATATTTTATAAAAACAAACATAAAAATCAACTTGAATTCCACTCTACATAATGATTATTTACATTTGATATATTCCATTCTAGGCATTTTATGTTGCATATATTTACATATGTATACATCTATATGTAAATTATTTGAGCCATTAAGGAGAACATACCTTATATGTAAATGTTTAAGCATCATTTGTATAGCAAAATCTATGGGTCTTACTCAAAGATGACATGAAAAGGGGCTAAATAATAGAAATACTTGACATACAGAGTTTATCTTCTCAATGAAAACAATACTAATGAAATGGCTATACACTGTGAGGTTTAAAACTGTAGAAAATCATGACTCAAATTCTTTGGCAGTGAAATTAGACAGTCTGTCCTCCAGGTAACTCTTTTTTGTGATGGGGATTTTTTTTATGTCTAACGATTTTCTTCGTATCTTATATCAAGTTGTTGAGTCATTATTGGATTGTGTGTGTGTTTTTTCAGATATAGATTTTTTTGAGAAAATTATAAGATATATATTTTTTAAATTAAAAATAATCTATAATGTTTTTTGGAGAAGGCAATGGCACTCCACTCCAGTACTCTTGCTTGGAAAATCCCAGGGACGGAGGAGCCTGGTGGGCTGCAGTCCATGGGGTCGCACAGAGTCGGACACGACTGAGCGACTTCACTTTCACTTTTCACTTTCATGCACTGGAGAAGGAAATGGCAACCCACTCCAGTGTTCTTGCCTGGAGAATCCCAGGGACGGGGGAGCCTGGTGGGCTGCCATCTATGGGGTTGCACAGAGTCAGGCACAACTATAGCGACTTAGCAGCAGCAGCAGCATAATGTTTGTTAAGGCAACAACTGGTCATTTTCACATTTATATTCCTAGAACTTAGCTGAAACCTGGCACAATACATATTTTTTGAAACGTCAAATAAAACATTATTTTAAAAATGCTGTTGGTATCTTTATTGTCCTCTTTTTACTGATAAAACTAAAGTATATTGATTGTCAAATTTCAAACAGCACAAGCATATTTAACTCTGAAGGTGAAAATACCTATAAGATTGAGTCACCGTGAATGCTTTTGTTTCATTTCTTTTATCTAGACTCTGCTCAGTAACAGAGGGAAGCCCTAGGAGCCATACATGTTTAATTCTCTGAGCATTTGGGTTTCCATGGCTACCCATGTTCACCGCTGTCTTTGACATCTTATCTCAGGGTCTTATAGGTCAGAGAAGAGATCTCTGTCAAGGTATCTAGGAAACTTCTGGCCCAGTTGCTTGGCCTGGACACGCAGCTCACACTCCTCTCTTGCTTTCTCTGATCCTAATACTTCACGTGTACAAATAGTCTCTTTCTTCTAAAGAAAAAAAGAAAAACATTCTTCTTCAATCAATATGCTTCTCTGGAAAGAACGTCGAATAATAAAAATAATAATTAAAAAAGATATGAAATCCACTGTTGGTATGATAAATCTTTTTAGTTTTGTTAAATGAAGCAAGCAGTTTTTGTGGTATATGTTATACCCAAGATCTCCGTATATTATGCAAACTTGAACACATATGTACAACACTCTGACACTTGAAATTAGCTTGCTTCTTTAATTAGTTATCTGATAAAGACAGCAATGCTTATTCTCAAACTATAGTGTCAGGGGTGGATACAGAAAAACCTTTTCTAATTACTATTTTATTGACTGGCCAGTTGCTTTAAAAATAGGAGGTTTCAAAACTGCCTGACAAAGAAATACCTATCTGGAAAATATAACTGTACAGTCTTCTAGAAATTCAAGAGGCTAAATGATTTGCCTAAGGTCACTCAACCAAGGTAAGGACCCAACTCTCCTGGCTCCTGGACAATTACACTTTTGACTTTAGCACTGGACTAGTTGCATGGAGATTGCTGTTAACTGAACCCTGAAAATTTCTGGATCCATCATCAGGATCGCTAGTGTAGGCTGTTGTCACAAGCTAAGTATCCATCCTCATGAAACCATTGGAGAAAAGAAGGATGAAACTAACCAGCAAATTTAAAGATGTTAAAAAGATATTCCTTTTATTAAATAAAGTCTACAGTTTGTGTGCATGTGTGTATATGTGTGTGTCAACACCCAACAGATTGGATCATTTTTGTCTTCAGAAGCTGTAGTTTATCAGTTGGGCAATGAGATAAACATCTTTTTTTATAACCTTAGACTCATCAACTTCCCTATGACCACCTCCCACAATTCCATTACATTCAAGTGAGTTTTCTATAAAATCTATAATATGTTAATCTAGATATGTAGACTCAAATACAGATTCAATTCAAATGGAATCATTTTACTGTAACACAATAAGCCTGGTTCTGAACAAACTATGTCAGGAGATGGTGAATTTGTGATGATCCTGGGTTGGACCTTCTAGCTTTTTCTCATACTAGATGTTGACCTGAGAGAATTACTCAGATTCCCTAAGTCTCAGGTTCCTTACCTGCAAAGTGGGAGATTAATGATACCCTAGTCAGAGAATTATAGTAAAGATTAAGTGAGATATGGTGTATAAAATGCTCAGCACAGCTTCATCCATATATTTTTCATTCAATATGCACTAGCTACTAATAAGTAACAATGGGCAACTCAAGATAGCCAATAATTAGTATTACTACAATCAAGTATTAGGTTATATGAGACAACTCCAGATTGCAACTTACTATGGAGACACTGGTGAAAAAATCCTTTTAGACTGAAAACTGATCAAAGGGACCAAGTTCCTATTGATTCTGTCATTTATGATGGGATCTCATAACTCAGTCGGTAAAGAATCTGCCTGCAGCGCAGGAGAGCGGGGTTCGATTCCTAGGTTGGGAAGATCCCCTGGAGAAGCAAATGGCAACCCACTCTGGTATTCTTGCCTGGAGAATCCATGCAAGGAGGAGCCTGGTGGGCTGCAGTCCATGGGGTCGCGAGAGTCGGACACGACTTAGTGACTTAACTACTAACTATGGGATTATTGGGTTGCTGCTGCCGTTTTTGGTATGGAGCATTGAAACTTCCAGTCTTCTCTTTTCTCCCTCCATCTTCTTGGGTCTGAAATTTACAGAAGCTACATCATAATTAAAATTAGCTGAAATAATTCTGATTCTTTTCTGGGCATGGTGGCTCTCTGCTCTTCTATGTTTTCAGATCATCCATAGCCCTGACATCCATGAGTGCTCAGGCCTCACACTTCCACCCGTTTGCCTGATAAGAGTATTCAGTGATGACATTGGGTTTGGAGGTTGAAAATCTTGTCTCAGGCTTTGGAGCTAGATACACTGAAGTCACTTGAACGTGAAATTCTAGAATCTTTCAATTTATTTACTCATTAGTTTTGGATGTTTGGAAAAAAATGCTAATTTGGTAAGTTTTCTTAGAAAATCAGTCCACTTAAAATGCAGCTCTCGAGTGCACCACAATTAAAAAAAAAAAAAACAACAAAAAAAACACCAAACGGAATCACTCAGAATGCCGAGAAATGATCCCAATGAAATACAAAGGTTTAATTTCATCAGGGAATTTCTAATTAATGATGTTTGAGTGGGCTTTAAATTCCCCAAACACATTCCCACCATCCTTACTCACCACTTGGGGAAGGTTTAAGCCTTGGGGCATCTTTTAGATGAATACTATAGCCACATTTATGCCGAATGGAGCAGCACTAGTAATGCAATTATAGCAGAAAAGAAACCCTGCGTTCCCAGGATACTCACTTAAACCCCATTACATCGTCCCATCCATGTTTCTTTGTTTCATTGTATTAAAGAGTAATAGTACATAGCTAACACAAAGTACAAGACAAAGTCTTCATTTAATATTTCCCTTGAATCAAAGAGACATTTTCTTGTTTCCATGTGGGTACTGTTTAGCATTGATGTGCGCAACTATTTTTCTAATCAACAATTTCAACAGCAGGGAGGAGGCTGTCTTGCCTGTAAAACTACATTGGACTGTTGCTCCAGTGGCCAACCTGGGTAAAATGCATTCAGTTAATTCTGGAATTCGTTGTGAGATGCAAGAGATTATTTCTAGAAGGGTCTTAGTGTCCTTGGAGAGCTGATTCCACTCAGCGGGGTGAGCAGCTCCCACATACAGGTCCGTTCACCCACGGTAGGATTAGGTTTCTATTTTGGCTGCCAAGACTCACTGAACCCCCTCACTAGGCTTTTGCATAAATGGGGGTTTTCTTAAGATATATGGAGACTCAGTAGAAAAGAGATTACAATCAAGATGAAAGCGGAAAAATGTGCATAGTAGTTCAAGAGATTTTAGGCCATAGGAGATGTCCACAGACTCTTCTATGCTCTAAACTTCTCTACAGAGGCACATTTTTGGAAATTACCACATGTATTACTTTAAACATCTATGATTTCTGGTTCAGAGACTCTTGCTTTGTAACATCCTAAAATTGTCTTTATTTCATTGCAAGGGTGCTGTGAAATTCTTAGACTGAAATAGATTAAGATTCTTTAAAACATTATCAATATAGTGTATATATGTCCCTATGAATTCTTAATCATATTCTAGAAGGAGCTGTTTTTTTAAAGCCACTAAGACTGATAAGGCATGTGGCATCATAAAACTTGGGTGACAAGTAGTCCTCATATAGAGAGATTATTGAAATGGTGATAAAGCCAGGACTGTAGCAGGCAATTACAGATTTCAGTGATGCTATTGTTAATAGAATGCAAATTTGTGTAACTGATACACAGTGAGGGCAAAGCGAAACGTCAGAATTTGGAGTCGAGAAAAATTTATTGCAGGGCCAAGTAAGGAGATAATGTGGTTCATGCTCAAAAAACCTGGTTTCACTGTGGTTTCAGAAGAGTGAAATTAACTGCAAAAGTTGTTACTGGAAAAATACTGTTTAAACATATATGCATATGTCTGTATGCTATGAAAAATAAGACACATCTTTTAGAATATTTACTGACAAGAGGAGTTAATAATAAGAAAGAAAAACTACACAGAGCCTATAAAATCTCCTACTTTCCATCATGTTCAATTATTGTACTCTCTCATGGCGAAAAGATGATGTTTTGTAATATCCAGAGATTGCCCAAGACTGGAATCATCAGAGACAGTGCTTTAGAGATTCAAAGTCATATCACCACATTTTCTGGAAATCCTGACTCAGTAGAGGGGATGAGATTGGGAAATGGATATTTTTTTAGAAAGTTCTAAAAATGTTGGTTCTGATGTACAGTTGGGCTCAACAATTTGGGCCTTGTCCCTTGCTAGCAGAAATTAAGAGCCAAGACCCATCTAAACAAGGTTGTTCAATAAGAAAATTAGGTAGTTTTATTTCTTCAACAAAGGACTTTAGGTAGCTTGGAAAATCTATTTGAAGAGATACTCAGAATAGCAAAGTAGTTACGTATAGTGACCAGTGTAAATGATGCTTGGTATGATATGTAGGCGTGACTAACACCCGTTGTTTTGCTAATTTAGAGAGCAGTAAGTGCTTGGGTATGTCATTGCTCCCCACCCCCCACCCCCCCGAGTTTCAGTTTCCTCAGCTATTGGGATGAGGTTGCTCTTCTGACACCAACCAACAATGATTCTAGGAATTGATGATAGCGTACTCTTTTAATGATGGAAAAATGCAAGCTAGTGACTCATTTACCCAGGCAAAGACTGGAAGGAAGTCAGGAGAAGATTTTGAAGAGAAGACACCTCAAGAAGAAGAAGGAGGAGGAAGAGGTGAAGGCAGAGAAGAAGAAAGAAAAGGAAGAAGAAGAGAGAAAGGAATACGCTAACAATATATTGAGCACTAACTATGTGCCAGATCCAGCAGTAAGCACTTTGCTGAAGTTAATTTTAGTCTTCATGTAGATCCTAAGAAGGCTTCCCTTGTGGCTCAGCTGGTAAAGAATCCCCTGCAATGTGGGAGACCTGGGCTCGATCCCTGGGTTGGGAAGATCCCCTGGAGAAGGGAATGGCTGCCCACTCCAGTATTCTGGCCTGGAGAATTCCATGGACTGGATAGTCCATGGGGTCACAAAGAGTCAGACACGATTGAGTGACTTTCACTTTCACTTTTTGGAGAAGGAAATGGCAACCCACTCCAGTATTCTTGCCTGGAGAATCCCATGGACGGAGGAGCCTGGTGGGCTACAGTCCATAGGGTCGCAAAGAGGGAGAGTTCTAACTAGGGATGACTCTGTGCTCTGAACCGCATTATGTTTTGGCATCAAAAATACACAACATGTGACAGTGTAGATTGGATTCAGTGGATAACTAGAGGCACTGGCCTGTGCTTCCTTCAGATGATGATACTGCTTATTTTGAAGGAAATTCACAATCACTTTTTTCTGAGTTTCTCCTCTTCCCCCCTTCCCTTTAATACCTCAGAACTCTGGGAGATGATAAGGTTCGAAAGCTGTGTCTTGTTTTAAAGTTTACCAACTTGGTTTCGGATATCAGTCTTTTTATAGTGCACCTTGCCGCCAAATGGCTTAAAAGATTTTCCTTTCCATCTGTGACATATTACTCACTGGAGTCGATCATGAGCTTGTTAAGTTTGACAACTTTCCTTTTGATAATTATACTGAAATTATGGTTCCAATGATCGAAGAAGTCAAGGCATTAAATAACATGAGCACCATGAAAGAGGAGAAAATATAATTAGAGGACCACCCTTCTATTGTTCCTTTATTTTCAAGTTCTCTGGAAATAAGAGCCCTGCTGTTTGTAGTTTCTGGCTATCTTTATCCCCCTCATTATAAATTCCTCTTACCCCTCTCCTCTTAAGCAGCCCCAGTGTCATGTATTTGGAGGCCTGGTTTTATTGCACATTTAACTGTGGCGTCTAGGTGAGGACTTAGCCTGCAGCCAAGGTCAAGGGTACACCTCATGAACATCACAGCTACATCTCACATAGAGTTTATGCAACTGTTATGCTCCGGTGTCAGAGTTCATTGAGAATTTCCATAAATCTGATGGGTAATGTGCCAAATGAGATTAAAGAGGGCTTCCTGTGATCACGGTCAAATGAAAATATCTCACGTTAATTTCCTAGTACAAGCTTGAGGCAGGTAGTTAATACTTTTTATGAAGAGCTAGAGACACACATAGGGAAATACCCAAGCTGTTGTCCAAACAGAAGGACGAAGCATATGAAGTTTCTAATAGAGGAAAATGTAGACTCTGGCATTTGCAGAGTTTTACTGTTAGGTTTGAGTCTTTTCCCCTGTGTTTTCTACATTATCTGTTGACTCTTACCCTAATTCCTACCTTAAAACACATTTTTCACTTAAATCAATTTTATAGGTTGCATTTATATGTTTAGATATCAACACATACTTCAAGTTATTTTGCTGCAAAACAGAAAACCAAGAAGGGCAAAAGTACATTAGCAAATTGAGGGCTGTTTACAGATTTAATCTCTAACTACTTATCCATACACGCATTTTTCTTTTAAGCCTTGACCTGAATCAACCCAATTCAGAAAAGTGGATTTTAAACTATCTGTCTTGGAATTGATACAAAAACATTGGCTTACTTATATTTGAAAATAAAACAACATTAATATTTTAAGGTAATTGTAAGAAGAGGACATAAGAAAACAGACCTGTCAGTCATCTCTGGCCTTCTGGTCACCCAACACTGCTGAGACCATGAAGTCTTAGTTTTAGTCTTCTGTCTTCATTCAGTATGCTGGGAAACACCCAGATGTAAATACAATTCAAATAATAAATGCAGGAAGTTGAAGCATCTATTATTGATGATCAGGGGTTGTTTGTATTACAGAAATTTAATTCAATCATGCATTTATTGAGCACCTACCCTGTCCCTCACAAGGCCTCTGGGATTACTGATGCTGGGGAGACCCCTGAGAAGAATCAGATCGCTTGTGCTGAAAGCCTGTAAAATCTCATTAGGGAGACAATGTCTTCATGAGAAACAGGTTAGTAAACAATGTGAGAGGGCACATGACTCAATAATGAAGTGGCAAATACAGGCAGACCTGCTCTAGATCAAAACCAAGAAGAACCAGTGGAGCTCAATGTCCTTGGAGAATGAAACTCTAGGATCGCTTTGGAGGAGGGATAGGATTTGGGCAAGAAAAGGAAAAAAGACAAAGGTACTTTAAGTGGTGAGAATAACATGAGATCAAGGGAGCAATGGGCCTAGTTTGTTAAAGATTTCGAGAGTTGTATAAGTAATGTAACATGGAAGGAGTTCCATGCCTACCTCTGACACTTTCAGCCTGTAAGAACATACAAAAATTAATTAAACTATTTCTTTTGTCACTAAAATGAGAGCATCAGAGCAGTATCTCCCAGGTTCTTCACATCTCTGAAACTCAGTGA
Source organism: Odocoileus virginianus (assembly GCF_023699985.2). NCBI lineage: Eukaryota > Metazoa > Chordata > Mammalia > Artiodactyla > Cervidae > Odocoileus > Odocoileus virginianus. The sequence continues at coordinate 47,568,790 of NC_069689.1, read as the reverse complement.
GCATTGATGCTAAGTGGTTCTAATTTGAGATCTGGAACCAGAGAGAACTAGTTCTGGCTTTAACTAAATGTGACAACTAGTTTTCTAAACACTTAAAGTCTCAGTTGCCTTATCTAAACAATGAGAACAACAATGGCATGACAGTGGAAAGAAGTACTTGGTGCCTAGAACGAGTTAGTGAGTTGCAAATTCTGTGAAGAAATTTTTTTACAAAGGAGATCTAGTTGGAGCAGTTCCCTACCCTCCCCAGCCCCCCCAAAGGATATCTGATTAGTAGTGAAACCTAGGTAAGAGGTATTTAGTTCATTCTGGAATTTCATGGTAGGGTGCAAGAGATTATTTCTAGAAGAGAGTTATCTAAAGTTGTCCTTGGAGATCTGATTCCATTCAGCTGGGTGAGCAGCTCACACATACAAGTCAATTCACTCACAGTAGGATTAGACTTCTATTTTGGCTGCCAAGAATCTCTAGATCCTCTCACTATGCTGGTACATAATTAAGGATTATTGATATCTTCTAATCAATGATTGGGGAGTTCCCAGGTGGCTCAGATGGTAAAGAATCTGTCTGCAGTGAAGGAGATCTGGATTTGATCTCTGGGTTGGGAAGATTCCCCAGGAGAAAGGAGTGGTTATACACTCCAGTATTCTTGCCTGGAGAATTCCATGGACAGAGGAGCCTGGTGGTCTATAGCTCATGGGGTCGCAAAGAATCAGACACGACTGAGTGACTAACACATATGCATGCAGTCAATGATTACTTATTAATTAATTAGTTGAGTACTCATAGACTGAATAAGAGAGGGGTTTTATAAATTACAAAGGCCTGGACTAGGAATTTGGAGTTGATCCAATGGGAAATGATGGCTCATGACAAACTAACAGTAGGAGATGTGAAAAAGGAAGTGAAGCTTTAGGAAGATTAATCTAGGGGCGGGATTCATGGATTTGAGTTGGGGGGAAATTAAGCTGTAGAGTCTGGGTGTGACATACTAGAGGTGGGATATAGTATTGAAGAGAGAGGTTTAATCAGAGAGAGGTGACAAAGAGAACTTGAGGACTCTTTAGGTGATGGGGAGAAACAATGTACTTATGATTCTGAGCTCTGGTGGCCAGAGGAGTGGTGAGGGCGGGCATAGACAGTGAAGGTTCAGGATCATGTTATCTCAGATAGGACTGGGGAAGAAGCAAACTTAGATGTGAAACTACAGAATTTCAGGTAATGGCTGGCATATTGATTGCCTTCAAGTTGCTAAAAATATGGAATTGATTAATTGCATTGATTGTGAAGGTTGGAGATAGCAGACCCAGGCCTCTGTGTACCGATGCTCAGGGAAGCCATGAGAAGGGATGACGGTGGAGAGCTGTGTTATCCAAGCTGGCTACATGCAGCAGTCCCCTGAGTAGTGTTGAAAATACTGATGCTTGGCATCCCCCCTGCATGGTTCCGATGTAATTAGTCTGGGCTCACTCTGAGCATGCGGATTTCTAGACCCCCATGGGTATAGAGAGAAAAACAGATGAAGATCTCAGTAGACTCTGGAGAGTGAGAAGCCTCTGAAGAACATTTGCTCGTTACCTGCTTATTACTGGGTGTGGCGTTGCATCAGTATTTTCTTGTACAGTAGTCACAACTGTTCTCTGGGGGAAGGACTCACTAACTCCTGCTTGAGATTCTGAAAGGAGGTGGAACTCCAGAAGTCTTGTGAGCTCTGACTCTCCAGTCACTGTTTTTAAGGGAATAAAAAGAAAATTAAAAATAGCTGCCTCATGTGTCCAGGTCTTACTAATAGCACACTTCAACTGTCTGAAAGCAAGAATCTAAATTTAATGTAATGTGACAACATACATAAAAAATCCTAAATCTGCTTAGTTCTTTGCCTCACCCTTTCTTCAAAATTTTTCATGGTCTCATTTAGAAGCTTAATGTTTTAATTTACATCTTGTTCTGATCAGCTTAGCAATCTGAGTAAATAAAAAGTAATTTCAGAAGTGGAGGGCCTATATAGAACTAGATGATAGTCAGTAAGCTAAGAAATTTCATGGCAAATAGATGGGGAAACAATGGAAACAGTGAGAGACTTTATTTTCTTGGGCTCCAAAATCACTGCAGATGGTGACTGCAGTCATGAAATTAAAAGATGCTTATTCCTTGGAAGAAAAGCTATGAAAAACCTAGACAACATATTAAAAAGCAGAGACACTACTTTGCTGACAAAGGTCCATACAGTCAAAGCTATGGTTTTTCCAGTAGTCATGTATGGATGTGAGAGTTGGACCATAAAGAAAGCTGAGTGCTGAAGAATTGATGCTTTTGAACTGTGGTTTGAAGAAGACTCTTGAGAATCCCTTGGACTGCAAGAAGATCAAACCAGTCCATGCTAAAGGAAATCAGTCCTGAATATTCATTGGAAGGACTGATGCTGAAGCTGAAATTCCAATAGTTTGGCCACCTGTTGTGAAGAACTGACTCCTTGGAAAAGACCCTGATGCTGGGAAAGACTGTGGACAGAAGGAGAAGGGGACAACAGAGGATGAGATGGATGAATGGCATCACTGGCTTGATGGACATGAGTTTGAGCAAGCTCCAGGAGTTGGGGATGGACAGGGAAGCCTGGCATGCTGTAGTCTATGGGGTCGCAAAGAGCTGGATGTTACTGAGCGACTGAACTGAACTGAACTGAAGCCAAGGAAAGGCTTTGAAGTAGAAAGGTGACATTTATTGAGTCCCTATTGTGTGCCAGGCACTGTGAGAGGGGCTTCACATACCTCCTTGTTTAGTTCTTTAGTAGATCTATTGTCTTCCCACATCTGAACCCTGTCTTCCTTTGGGATATCCCGGGGATGTGGGTTTTGAGGCAGTAGGATACTGCCTCCCACTAAGAATGCCAAGAGGAGCCAGTCTGCCTTCCCCAGTCTCCATCCACAGGTGGTCTTCTACTGTGGGAGGAGTAATGAGATGGCAGAGAGGCAACCAGAGACTGTGTTGATGCCCCAGTTGTGGTGTAGGGCTTCCCGGGTGGCACAGTGGTAAAAAAATCCGCCTGCCAATGCAGGAGATGCAAGAGACACAGGTTCAATTTGTGAATTGGGAGTAGGCAACCCAATCCAGTATTCTTGCCTGGAGACTCTCATGGACAGAGGGGCCTGGCAGGCTGCAGTCCATGGGGTCGCAAAGAGCTGGACATGACTGAGTGACTGAGGACCCACGCACACAGTGGTGTGTCCTGTGAAGTCTGACTGTACCCATGACCGGGGCATGACTTCTCCTGTGTTTTCTGTTGCCTAACTTCTTGGTTCCCCCTCATTTACTTGGCCTACTTTTCCATCAATTCCATGAGTTACCTGATATCTTTCCAAAGATACCATAGATACTAGCAGAAATGCTCAGGATATCTCTGCAAGGCTTATGTCTCTTCTTAGAAAAGTCTCTATGTCTCTTCTTAGAAAGGAGGAAACAACTTGCCCAAGATCACAGGGTTAGAGAGTAGCAGAGCTAAGGTCTCCAACCAGATGTTTTTCGCATAAGCCCTTATGTAAGGAATGAGCATCCCTAAACCTTCACAAATCCTGAGGACTTCACTGGGCTTCCCTGGTGGCGGCTCAGTGGTAAAGAATCAGCCTGCAGTGCAAGCGATGCAGGAAACACCAGTTCGATCCCCGGCTCAGGAAGATCCGCTGGAGAAGGGAATGGCAATCCACTCCAGTATTCTTGCCTAGAGAATCCCCATGGACAGAGGAGCCTGGTGGGCTACAGTCCATGGGGTTGCAAAGAGCTGATGTGACTGAACCAGCTGAACATGCGTGTACAAGGACTTCATTATATCGTCTCAGACATTAAAAATGAGGTTCTTTTGATCTCAAAGTACTGCTAAATAATAATCTATTTATTTTAGAGAAAAGAAAGTTTACCATATATTTTAAGTGACAGAATTAAAACCTGCTTTAAAAGATGTTTTTAAAAATTGCATCGAAAGATGAATTATTTGCACACTTACAGGCAAATCTTTCAATTATCTGGAAAATCCTCTTATGCAGAACACCTTGATGGAGAACTGCAGTTTTTGCATCTAACACATGAAAAAAGAGAAAAGGGTCTCCAGCATGCGGGAAGGTGGGAGGTTCCACATACTGGCCGAGAGGAGGTGTGTGCTCAAGGAGGGGAGACGCAAGTGGTCTTCTGTCATTCTCTACGCCAGCTTTCAGACCGCTCTGGAAGCGCGTGTCGCGCTCCTGAAACCCGCAGATGGTGATTATGACCGATTACAGAAGATGCCATGTTCCCTAATCATATCACTTACATTGCTGTGAGCAGCGGTGACAAGGGTTTGAAGGGAGAAGATCACAGCTGTCTAATAAAAAAAAAAAATCAGACAAACCAGACAGAGCTGCAGCCCCGAGATCACACACTGGCCAGGGTGGGAGCCTTGGCGTGATGGGGTTCTGCCCTCTCTCTAACCCAGCTTAACCCCTGGCCATGCTCCTGTTTCCAGAGCCCCTTGATTACATAATGACGGGCGCTGGGCGGGTGTGGCTCATACCCTGGGTTCGTTTTTTTATTATATTGGCTCCCTGCTCTGTGAAGTGATCATCGTCACTGGGGTAACTTTGGAGTCTGTCACCGCCAGAATCTAAACGGCTCTTGTGAATCAGAGACAAGTGCCATGGACATACCCCTCCTGGCACTTCTCTGAAGCGGCCTCAGCTTAAGACACCACCTTTTCATTCGGCCACTCCGTTTTTAATCTGCCTTCAAAGAGAAAGCCAACTGTCTTGAATTAAACACAAAATGGTTCTTGAAGGCGTGTGTGATGAAAGTGATTAAATAATTAATTCAAACAAAGGTGACTTCTGAGTCAGGTTGGGGGGGTCAGGAAAAAGAAAAAGTCTTGATTTAAAGCAGCGTTTACTTGGCATGTAGAGAAAAATATTTAACATGATATGAAATGACCATGCTGGAGAATATTAACCTGTCTCCTTTGCTTCCGTTGCTCCAGGCACGTTGGCCTCTTACTGATCCTTGAACAGACCAAGGCCATTTCCCTCAGCCTCAGGGACTTTGGACTTTCTCTTTTTTTTGCTGGAAGACTCCTCTCCCTGATATTGATCTGGGTCCTGCTTCTCAGGCATGTAGGTCTTAGGTCCTCAGAGAGACCCTTTCTGACTCTTCTAGCTGTAAAATTGTTCCCTTCCCCCAACTTCTGTGTTTAGCCTGTACTCTTTTTTATTTCTTTATGATCCTTATTATTGCCTGGCATTCAGCCACATGTCAGTTCTTTGCTTTCCTGTGCCTTCTGCACCAGAATGGAAGGTCCATGAGGACAGTATTTTATGTTTCACCCCCTGCAGTATCCCTAACAACTAGAACAGTGTCTAACACCACAATTAAATAATTGTTCAATCTTTTCTAAGATTAAAAGGAGCTCTCCAAAATGCTCTAAGTAATGAAAAGCTCTACACATGCTTCTAAGTGTAAACTCGTCCCCTAGAAATATAAATTCAGATTTAGGCACAGACTAAATTCTTAAAACACAAAATGGAACGAAACTAATGCTTTCGACTGGCTGCTTTCCTTGCTTTGAAACAAACCATTGGCCTTTTGAGCTTCCTTCTCTAAAAAGTCAAGGATGTTTATCAGAAGGCATGTATGGCTTCCATTCTGTGATGAAATATGTCCCAGGAGAAGCCTACCTCCCCTTGTGGTTTTCTGGGTGTGTATATCTGGTTTATAGCAAGTTAGCTGAAGTAGACATATCTTGAGCCAATGTTGTAAGTGTAAGTGACAGTCAGTCTGATGGAGACTAAATTGTTCATGTGAGCCTAGCTACACCTGTCTGTCTGGATGCACTGGATACAATTGTTTGATAAGCCCTTGACCCTTCACCTGTCCAAAGCAGCATGTGTGTAAGTGGGTTTGTAATGGTAATTCTTCTGAACATCTCAATATACTTTCCCAATCTACGCTGTCTCTAGACAACCTGTCAACTTTTTCCAAGAGCCTAATCCTGATGATAAAACTCACAGTCTCTAAGCTCTCTTTAATCAGATAATCTGACCAGTTAGATGAAGCTGAGTTGTAAAGTAAGAGAACATTTTTCCCTTAACAAAGTCCTATCAATGATTTTATTCATGATACTAAACATCAGAACAATCACTGAAAAAAATTCAAATAGTAATTGTGTGCAGGAATTAACAGCCCATAGAAAAATGAAAGTGAAGTTTGATCTTTTCAAAGCTGCTGCCATAATTTGAGTGGACTTGAGTGTAAAGCACTCTTGGAGAAGCAGGAAGTTTGGACCAGGCAGAAAAGAACATAGGTGTAAATGCAGAATATTTAAAGGGCATGAGTTCTGCCTTCAGGGCAGAGGGCAGGTAAAGCCAGGCTTAGAGTCAGGGCGCTAGTCACCAGGAAGATAGTGGGAGAGAGGCTCTCATTCCATGGACAGCAAGACAGAGGAGCTATCACTGCAAACAGTATGGGTGAGGTTGGAAAGTGTGAGCTGAAGCCACACAGGTAGAAAATGACCGTGTCTGCCTCATGATAAACCTGAGTTCTCAGCATAGGATAATTTTAGTCTGTCGGGACCCTATTAACTCAAAATGAAGGTAAGGCATGCCTAGATAAACTCTATGAATCAAAATAGCTATTTAAGTTGGAACTATGTGTAACTATCTCCTTTGAAAATTTAAAAATTTCAGTAAATATTTGTGATTTTTTTTGTAGTGTAGGATGACATAAGATAAATCAATAATTAGGCTTAGGCATTATGGCATGGTTATAACTACAAACACAATGGAGGAAAATCATTAGGAATTTCATAATCAATGAATAAGATTCATTTTAAAGTCTTCTGTCTTTTTGAGAATTCAGATGGTAATAGTGTGGTTGGAAGGGACCAGAAATTGTATAAATGTTATAATATATAGAGACATAATTGCTGTCAACGTAAGTAATGTGGCTTTGCTGAGTAAAATAAGATGATTGCTTAGGGTTTCCAAAACCCTCTAAAATTGCTTCTCTACCACATGTAACCACATGTGGTATAAATAAAATGTGAGTGAAAGGAATGAGGAAAGATAAACATATAATTAAAAACAGCTCGGTAGATACTTGGGCTCATTCATTTCAATGATGGCATCTGCAGTTTATGGAGCGGTTATAGACCCGCAATATATCGGCGTTGACTATACGCCATAAAACACATCAATGCAGCTTGGGCCTAAATTATTATACACAAACAATAAATCCATCCCATTAACAGAATAAATATGATAACTGTTGATAATGTTGGGAAGTGGCAGAATGAGATCCCTAAGTAAATAGCTATGTGTTCCTAAGAAACAAAGATTACTTTAGCTTTTAGTGCTTCCCATGACTTCCGTTCTGTTATCTGTAGTTTGAATTAAAACAAAGATTGTGGCCTTGAAAGCATCTATGCTGATTACTGTTTTTGAATCTAATAAAAGACATCAGTCCAACCATTTATTTGTGAAAATGAAATCTTCATATATTGAAGGTCGCTTTTAGTTGAAGTTATATAATAAGCAAAAGTCAAGGTTCCTTTGCCATTAAAACGGCTCATGGAGCAAATCTTTGGTATTCTACCCTTAACCTTGAATTGTGTCTGTGTGTTGTAAGAAAGAGAGTAAATGCTCGCCATGGAGTCAGCATGGCTTTGAGTTTTCTCCTAGGAAATGGTTACCCAGATGGAAAACCTCTTCACAAACATCGTTAAATGAAATAGTCTGACAAAATATATCTGAATAATATTAAGGATTAGTTTTTCATCAACCATAGTGCCATTTTGTCCTCCAAGAAGTGGAAAGTTTTTGTCAGGGACTAGAATTAATGAATGTTTGGAGGTGGATTGTTAGGGAGATACTGACAATACTATTTTATATATTATTGGTGTAAAGAAAATATGTAGGTATCATATTCTTCAGGGTGAAGAGGGAGCGAGCAAGTATGTACAAGTGTTATCAAAGACTTGCCATTTTACAAGTTGTTATTTTACATAATTGACATTTTATTCTACATGGCTGTAAAGTGTTTTTTTAATTAAAATATAGTGATTTAAAATATTGTGTTACTCTCTGGCATACAGAAAAGTGATTCAGATACATATATCTATATTTTTCAGATTACTTTTTTTTGTAGGTTATTACAAGATATTGAATATCTTGTTCCTTGTGCTATATAGCAAATCCTTGTTTGTCTATTTATGTATAGTAGTTTGTGTCTGTTGACCCCATACTCCTGATTTATCCCTTCCCCCACTTTCTCCTTTAACAATCATGTTTGTTTTCTGTATCTGTGAGTCTGTTTCTGTTTTGTATATAGATTCATTTGTATAATTTTTCAGATTCCACATATAAGTGATATCTTATTTATCTTTCTCTGCCTGACTTACTTCTCTGTCATATGCTCTAGTTCTATCTGGCAAATGGCAATATTTGATTCTTTTCTCAGGGCTGAATAATGTTCCATCCCATATACATACCATATCTTCTTAAGCCAATTATCTGTTGATGGGCACTTGAGTCGTTTTCATGTCTTGGATACTGTAAACTACTGCTATGGACATTGGGGCGTAAGCAATTTTTCAAATCAGAGTTTTTTTTTTTGTTTCTTTTCTGGATATATACCGAGGAGTGGGGTTGTTGGTTCATATGGTAGCTCTATTTTTAGTTTTTAAAGGAACCTTCATACTGCTTTCCATAGTGGTTTCACCAATTTACGTTCCTACCAACAGTGTAGGAGGGTTCCCTTTTCTCTACATCCTCTCTAGTATTTATTATTTCTGGGCTTTTTATGATAGTCATTCTGACTCATGTAAGGTAATACCTCATTGCAGTTTTGATCTGCATTTCTCTAATTATGAGGTATGTTGAACACCTTTTCATGTGCCCATTGGACATCTGTGTTTCTTTTTTGAGAAATGTCTATTTACATTATTGTACTTATTTTGATGGGGTTGTTTGCTTTTTTGATATTGAGCTGTATATGATGTTTCTATATTTTTTTATATTTACACCCTATTGGTCATATCATTTGTAAATATCTTCTCCCATCCCATAGGTTCTCAGTGGATGTAAAGGTTTGATTTCAAAAGTATGGATACATATGTCTTGTAGGAATGTATGATGGTGGTTTAGTCACTAAGTCTTTTTTTTTCTTTGAAGACTGTTTAGTCAGCTCTATCTAAGTATAATTTACACCCAATAAACTCACTGATTTTTGAGAGATGAGTCTTGAGAAATGCATACAGTCACGTGACCACCACCATAGTCATGATACAGGGCGTTTCCTTTAAACTAAAACGTTCCTTCATGTTCTCTTTCACTCCCCTCATGGCAGCCACAGATACTTGCTTTCTGTTGCTAAAGTTTTGCCTTCGCTAGAATTTCATGTAAATGGAATCATACTATGTATAGTCCTTTCTATAAAGCTTTTCCCACTCCTTTAACGCTTTTGAGATTAATCTGTGATGTTTTGTGTATTGGTCATTTTTCTTTCTATTGCTGAGCAATATTTCATTGTATAGATGCATAAAGTTTATTCATTCATCAACTGATGAGTACCTGGACTCTTTGTGTGGAAGTTTGTTTTCATTCTCTTGGAATAATACCAAAGAAGATGATTGCTGGTTCATAAGGTGGGTTTCTATGTCACTTTAAAAGAAACTGCCGAACTCTTTCCCAAAGTGGCTGTATCATTTTTACCTTCCACCAGCAAGGTAAGATTCTTCCAGTTGTTTCACATACTTGCTAACACTAGCTTTTATTTAATATTGTAGTTGTTCAGTCGCTCAGTTGTGTCTGACTCTTTGCGATTCCATGGAGTGCAGAACGTCAGCCTTCCCTGTCCTTCACCATATCCTGGAGCTTGCTCAAACTTATGTTCATTGAATCGATGATGCTGTCGAACCATCTCATCTTCTGTCACCTCCATCTCCTCCTGCCCTCAGTCTTTTCCAGCATCAGGGTCTTTTCCAACGAGTCAGCTCTTCACATCAGGTGGCCAAAGTAGCTTCAGTTTCAGCATCAGTCCTTCCAATGAATATTAAGGGTTGATTTCCTTTAGATTGACTGGTTTGATCTCTTTGCTATCCAAGGGATCTTCAACAGTTTTCTGCAGCACCACGTTTTGAAAGTGTCAATTCTTTGGCATCCAATTTTCTTTATGGTCTAAATTTTACCTCCATACAAGACTACTGGAAAAACCAAAGCTTTGACTATTCAGACCTTTGTCAGCAAAGTGATGTCTCTGATTTTTAATATGCTGTCTTAGGCTTGTAATAGCTTTTCTTCCAAGGAGCAGGTGTCTTTTAACTCCATGGCTGCAGTCACCGTCCGCAGTGATTCTGGAGCCCAAGAAAATAAAGTCTGTCACTGTTTCCACTTTTTCCATATCTATTTGCCATGAAGAGATGGGACCAGATGCCACGATTTTAGTGCCAGATTATTTAATATTAGTCATTTTAATTTTAGCTATTCTAATGTGTGTGCAGTGGTATGTCATTGTGGTTTTGACTTGCGTTTCCCTTATGACTAATGATGTTGAACATCTTTTCATGTGCTTATCTGTCATCCATATATCTTCTTCAGTTATTTTCCATTTTTTAAAATTAGATAGTTTTGCTTCTTCTTATATATTTTTTTCTTTTTTCGCTTATTATTAAGTTGTAAAAGTTCTTATACATTTTGGATTAAGTTCTTTGTCAGATTTGGGTTTTGGACAAATTTTACCCTAGTCTGTGGTTTGCCTTTTGATCTTTGAGAGATTTTTGAAGAGCAACAGGTTAAAATTTTTTATGAAATTAAATTCATTATTTTTTCTTTGATAGTTTATGCTTCCTGTCCTCTCCAAAAAGTTTAGACTAACCAAATATTGCAAAGAATATCTCTTGCATTTTCTTCTGCAATTTTGATTTAGACTTTGATTTATGTCTACTACTATCAGTTCTGGGCTTCCCAGGTAGCTCTAGGGTAAAGAACGCACCGGCTAATGCCGGAGACCCAGGTTTGATCCCTGAGTCAGGAAGATCCCCTAGAGAAGAGAATGGCAACCAACTCCAACATTCTCACCTGGAGAATCCCACAGACAGAGGAACCTGGTTGGCTACAGTCCATAGGGTTGCAAAGAGTTGGAGAGGACTGAACTAACTTAGATAGCATATTAAAAAGCAGAGACATTACTTTGCCAACAAAGGTCCGTCTGGTCAAGGCTATGGTTTTTCCAGTGGTCATGTATGGATGTGAGAGTTGGACTATGAAGAAAGCTGAGCACCGAAAAATTGATGCTTTTGAACTGTGGTGTTGGAGAAGACTCTTGAGAGTCCGTTGGACTGCGAGGAGATCCAACCAGTCCATCCTAAAGGAGATCAGTCCTGGGTGTTCACTGGAAGGACTTATGATGAAGCTGAAACTCCAATGCTTTGGCCACCTCGATGTGAAGAGTTGACTCATTTGAAAAGACCCTGATGCTTGGAGGGATTGGGGGCAGGAAGAGAAGGGGACGACAGAGGATGAGATGGCTGGATGGCATCACCGACTCGATGGGCATGAGTTTGAGTAAATTCTGGGAGCTGGTGATGGACAGGGAGGCCTGGCGTGCTGCAGTTCATGGGGTTGCAAAGAGTCAGACACGACTGAGCGACTGAACTGAAGTGACTTAGCATGCATGTATTACCAGTGTGTGCTAATTTAGTTAATTTTGATAGTATGAGAGAAACATTGACGTTCATTTTTCACATATGGCTGTCCAGTTGTTTCAATGCAATTTGTTGAGGTTATCCATTTTGTAGTAAATTGTCTTGGAAAAATATTTCATGGTATGTATCTAGATTTGTTTTTGGACACATTTCTATTCCATTGGACTAGCTGAGTAACTTTATGCCAATATCATGATGTTATGATTATTGTAATTTTGTAGTAAGTCTTGAGATAGTATTAACATGTTTTCTAAATTTGTTATTTTTTTCAAAATTGTTTTGGGTATTCTTGGTTAAATTTCCATATAAATTTTAGAATGACTTGTCTATTTCTACAAACATAACTTCTTGGATTTTGATGAGAATTTCATTGAAGTATGTGTTAATTTAGGGAGAGTGGTATCTTAACAAGACTAAGTATGTGAACATGGTGTGCTGTTTCATTTATTTAGGTATTCTTTAATTTCTCTCATCAAGGTTTTACACCTTTTTTTTTTGCATAAAGTTGTCCAAAAGTATCTTATGTTTTTGTGCTTTTTTAGAGATTACATCTTTTATACTTCTGTTTACAGTTGTTTATTTCTAGTATGTGAAAATATAATTGACTTTTAAAATATTGACCTCGTGGACTACATCTTTGCTAAACTTGTTATGAGTTCTAGTAGCTTTAAAAATAATTTCTTAGAATAGTCATATAGATGATCATGTTGTTTATAAACAAGATTTGCTTTTTTCTTTCTCAGTATATGTGCCTTTTATTATTTTTTTTTCTGGCCTTATTATGCTTGTTAGGACCCTTACCTGGATTAGGAGTTGTGAGAATGAACATTCATTCTTATTCTCATTGTGAGGGGGAAATTTTTCTCCCAAAAAGTAGGTTAGTTGTAGCTTTGTTTTTAGGTTCTCTTTCTCATTTTGAGGAAGTTTAATAAGTGATGAGTGGATGCTGGATTTTGTCAAATGCTTTTTTGGCATCTCCTGAGGTAATCATGTGGCTTTTCTTCCTTAGACTGTTAATATGATGAGTTACACTCCTTTTCAAATGTTAAACCAATCTTTCATTCCTGGGATCAATCCCACTTAGTCCTGATATAATATCTTATTTATATATTTCTGGATTTTGTTTTCCAAAAAAAAGTTTGATAATTTTGTGTTCATGTTCATGAGAGACACTGGTCTGCAAATATTTTTTCTCATAACTTTTGGTCTGAATTTTGTAATAATGGCTAAAATCAGGGTCATGATGGTCTCATGAAATGAGCTGGTATGGATTTTCTCTGTTTTCTGGAAGTATCTGAATAATCTGCTATTATTTGCTACTTAAATATTTGGTACAATTAATCGGTGAAGCCATCTGTCTCTGATTTTTGTTTGTTTGTGGAAAAGTTTTTTAATCATAAACTTAATTTTTAAAATATATATCAAGCTATTGACATTATCTAGTTCTTCTTGAGTGAATGAGTTTTGGTAGTTTGTATTTTTCAGGGATTCATCCATATTCCAAGTTGTTGGCTATCTTGTCATCAAAGTGTTCATATATTACCTTACTGACATTTGAAAATCTTTAGGCTTTGTAATGAGGTCTACTCTTTCATTCCTGATAACAGTAATTTATGTAGTCTCTCTTTTTTTTCTATTTTGCTTCATTCCTGATAACAGTAATTTATGTAGTCTCTCTTTTTTTTCTATTTTGGCTAGAGCTGTTCCTTTTAAGCAAACTAACTTTTCAACAACTAACAGTTTCCCTGCTTCCCATTTCATGGTTATCTTCTTTGTCATTTCATTTTTTTCATTCATTAGAGTTTAATTTAATCTTTTTCTAGTTTCTTAAAGTTTGGTCTTAGACAACTGCTTCTTTTTTCTTTTCTATTAATAATATAAGAATATAAGAACTTAATTTAAATATCCTTCAAGCACTGCTTTAATGACATCACACACAATTTGATATCTTTGGCTTTTATTTTTATTAGCTGTATTTTTTATTTGTAATTTTCATTGCAATTTCTTCTTTGGCACTTCGGTTATTTAGAAGCGCATTGCTAGACGATTAGATTGTCTTCGGGTCCCCTGTTCCCATATTGTGGACTGAAGACTGACTGCCTCCTGCCAGTCAAACTGGAACACTGATAGCGCCTTATCTGTTCCCCTTATTTCAGGCATGGCAGTGCTGGGTTGCTTGTTATTCAGCTTCTGAAAACCACTGCTTCATGTATTTGGTTTGGTTTTATAATTATTTAAAATAGGTGAGTAAATCCTGTCCCTTTTATACCATCTTGGCCTGAGCTGAAAATTTCCTTGATTGTCTTAAAAAGCAAAATAAATACACTCTATACAGAAGTATAACACACAGGCAGAATAAGTACCTGTGCGTTTTCAGTTTAGTGGGTTTTCACAAGGTGAAGCAAATGTGAAACTGGCACCTCGATCAATAATCAGCATTGTCATCACTCCTGCCACCATCTCTGGTTCTGGCCTCACACCTGCCCCAGTGCCAGCCATCATCCTGACTTCTACTTATTTATGTAGATTGCATTTCTCTTGTTTTTGAAATTTATATAAATGAAATGTTGCAGTATTTAGTGTTTGGCTGCTTTTGCTAAGTATTACTTTTATTAAAATTTTTTCTTACATGTATTTTAACTTTATTCATTATCATTGCTATACAATATTCCTATGCTGTCATATTAATATTGAGGGAATTTGCATAATTGTTGAGTTTTAGCTATGGCTAAATGTACTACCAGAACATTTTAGGTGACGTGTTTTGGTGAACAGGAGATATGCATTTCTGATGAACACAAACCTAGAAGTCTACCTGCTAGCTCATAGGATATGCACATATTTATCTTTAATAAATACTACCAAAGGGTTTTCAAAAGCACTACATCCACTTAGCCAGCAGTGTGTAGGATTTCTGGTCATTTAGGAGTCTTTTATTAAAGTCTAAAATGCAAGCTGTCTATATCCTTTGGGAATACTCTTGTTGAGAAGACCAGTCAAGAAAGAAAGAACCCCATGTGTTGAACTATGAAATATAAATGGCAGAAACATACACAGTCAAAGCTACATTGGGAAAATGGCACAGCAAAATCTTCACAGAAGAGGTGAAACTTTGAACTGAGGCCTTGAAGGGTGAGATTGTTTTTAGAGATAAGAGGAAGGTGGCAAAGATTCTAGGCAGAGATCCAGGCATAAGTAAGTTGGTTGAGATGCGGATGTCATAGCATGTCTATGTGTGTGTATGTGGCTCAGTTATGTTTTATTCTAACTCAGCTGTTCCTAGATTCACCATTTTGGGTTTCCTCCTGAGTGTCAGGCCATGTCCCAGATTCAAAGTGAAAAAGACACTGTCACCTCGCTCAGGTTACTATCAGTTTACTGAGCATGTGTCACCCCATTCTGTATAGCGTTGTGACTTAGGTTCTTCAAATGCGACACAGTCCAGAGAGCAGAAAAACTCCTAAGACTCTGGTGTGGGTCGTAACAATGTCCTAAAGGGATGAAGTTCAGGCTCAGGTTATGTGTCCCCCTTCTCTCCTTAGCACACTCCCTTCTGCCTCGTGTAGCTAGCAAGGTACAAGATGCTCAGCTGATTGGTACCTTGTCTTCCCCATCACCCCATGAAACCCAGGGAGGCCATCAGTGTTAGCGGCTGCTCCCAGCAACTGACACGAACTCGGTGATTTGCTCCGGTTGGTCTTCTCTGGACTTGGCTACAGCTTGCACTCCCGCTTCCTCTGCAGAGTTGTCCGTGAAGTAGAGAAGAGGCTTTCAGATAAGACACTTGGATGAACAGGCATCAGAATCAGATAAAATCTAGGCTCAAATTCCAACTGTGATCCTCACTGGTCAAATTTCCCAAGGCCTCTGAGCCCCAGATGCCTCCTCTGTAAACGGGGATGTTATTAATTTCATAGGGTTGTCGTAAGGATTGACTGATATCACGCATGTGAAGCACTTAGTATGATGATTGGCACAGAGGAAGCATTTAATACATAGTTTATGATTCCAGAGAACAGCATCAAAACATGTATATTTAGGGTGAAACAGATCACCAGCCCAGGCTGGATGCATGAGACAAGTGCTTGGGCCTGGTGCACTGGGAAGACCCAGAGGGATGGGGTGGAGAGGGAGGTGGGAGGGGGGACCGAGATGGGGAATACATGTAAATCCATGGCTAATTCATTTCAATGTATGGCAAAAACCACTGCAATATTGTAAAGTAATTAGCCTCCAACTAATAAAAATAAATGGAAAAAAAATACATAGTTTATGATTCCTTTTTACAAAATCTTAAAATAGTCTGAGTGAGTGAGTGAAGTCGCTCAGTTGTGTCCGACTCTCTGCAACCCCGTGGACCTACCAGGCTCCTCTGTCCATGGGATTTTCCAGGCAGGAATACTGGAATGGGTTGCCATTTCCTTCTCCAGGGGATCTTCCTGACCCAGGGATAGAACCCAGGTCTCCCACATTGCTAGGTGGCATCAAAATAGATGTGTGTGTGTGTGTGTGTGTGTGTGTGTGTGCGCGCACGCATGGCTCAGTGCAGTGTATGACTTTTTGCGATCTCATGGACTGTAGCCCTCTAGGCTCCGCTGTCTATAGGAGTCTCCAGGCAAGAATACTGGAGCGGGTTGTCTTTTCCTTCTCTAGGGGATCACCCCAATCCAGGGATTCAGCTCTCGCCTCCTGTGTCTCCTGCATTAGCAGATGGGTTCTTTACCACTGGTGCCACCTAGGAAACATCAAAATAGGTAACTAGTAGCAAATGTACGCTGAATTTCCTCCACATCTCACCCATGGAAGTTTGCAGAAGAAAGGTGGGTCACTTGTTAATAATGGGGGAAATTCAAAAGATGTAGTTATGAGTAAGAAGACCTGGGTATGGCAGGGACCATCAAATCACTTTAATTTCTACAGTGAGAAAGCTAAAACAGAATTGGTTGAAGACCAAATGTATTGGCTGGGTGAAAATTGAATCTTGTACAGAATTCAACTGGCCAACTTGGGGGTCACAGTGGGGATCCAGTGGAGACAGATCTATTAGGTACCGAAAGACCAGATGTTCCAACTCCCAGACTGAGGCACTAGTCTTGTAATAACAACGTGCCTTTGGGTACCCCAGAGTAGAATACTTGAAGTCAAAACTGCCAGCAATGTTCTGTTACTGCATCTACATTGATATTTATTGGGTATATTTATTGACTTTTATATTAAGGAGCTTCCCTGAGGCATCTTATAGTTTTAACTTGGATAAAAGTGCAAAGTGACTTCTCATCTAATTTTATTCCAGCATCATTCTCCCTAATAAGTAACCCAGTAAATCTGTCTTTAAGTGTCACATATACACATAATACTTTGAAGAGGCCCTGACTATAGTTCACTAGATTTTTACGTTAAAAACAAACCTAAACATGAATGATGAATCCATATATACTTATTCTTAAAAACCATTAAGGATTGTTATCATAACTTTCAATTTCTGGAGTATAGATATCTTTCTTAAATAAAGTGGGCTATATATTTAGTCCCTACAGTTTATTTTGAAATAGTATTGTTATAGTCTTTTTATTCTTTCCCAGAAGGTTCCTATTAGAAAACAGCTATCAGACCAACTAAAGATAAAAATAGACACGATGAACTTCTGAACCACAAACGCTGTAGGCTTCAGGTTAAAAGAAAAGTTGGATGAAAGTAGATTTCCAAAATAGGAAATTTGCCAGGTGCTTGAATTTTCTAGAATAAGAAGGAAATTGTGAAAGTGCTACAGAAATACCAAGCATGAAATAAAGTATTTAGCAGTCTTAAGCATGAAAATAACTCATTTTCCCCTTTGACTCTGGCAAATAAATATAAAAGGAACTGACATTTATTGAGCATGAGGGAGTGTGCTAAAGGCTTTTAGGTGTATTATCTCACTTAGCGCTCACAAAACTCTAGGAAGTTGGTAATATGATGACTCCCACTTGCTAAGTGAGGAAATGGACTCAGGGAATGTGTGGATCTGGCCGTGGTTCCTTATCTGGTCAGCGGCAGAGTACAGACATGATTCTGGTCTTCCTCACCCCAAATCACAAGGATCCTTAGTAGGTGGGGCTGGAGGAGAGACAGTTCCTTTTATGCTTCTTGACTTTCTACTCAGATCCTACTTCTTTTCTTCTCTACTAGTATAATTAACACTCCATAGGGGATGGGAGAAAGGATTCTCTGCTGAAAATCAACACATTGCCTTCAGAAGCACTCTTGGATAAAACCATGGGTTTGTACAGTTTGATCAACTCCATTCCCAAGCCACCTCGTGCCTCAGTGGAGCCTTGATCTGAAACTAAAGCTACCAAGAAGGGTCCAAGTACCACCTCTCATAGGGGTCATAGCATTTTATTTGAGGGAGGGAGCCTGAAAGGCAGAAAACTTTAGTAAAATTGACAAATTAAATGCTTGAATGTAGAACATTTTTCTTCCTTTAAAAATCAATGGGCTTCACTTCTGAGAAATATTTTAACAAAATCAATCAAAAATGAAATTTTGATAGAGGGCTGCATGAGTGTTGGTATTTGTCAAGACTTACTAATTGCATACCTAAGATTTGTATTTCATTGTATATAAATTTTACCTCGGAGTAAGAAACTTAAAATACAGAAGTCTAACTATCCCTCTGCCTGCTGAATTATTTGAAATGCATTGCATTGTCTGCAATTACTCTGAAATAAATTTTAAAATCTAGGTAGATTGTTGATGAATCAGTCCAGTTCAGTTCAGTCACTCAGTCGTGTCTGACTCTGTGACTATCTGGACTGCAGCAAGTCAGGATTCCCTGTCCATCACCAACTCCGGAGCCTGCTCAAACTCATGTCCATCGAGTCGGTGATGCCATCCAACCATCTCACCCTCTGTTGTCCCCTTCTCCTCTTGCCTTCAGTCTTTCCCAGCATCAGGGTCTTTTTCAATGAGTCAGTTCTTTGCATCAGGTGGCCAAAGTATTGGAGCTTCAGCATCAGCCCTGCCAAAGAATATTCAGGACTGATTACCTTTAGGATGGACTGGCTTGATCTCCTTGTTGATGAATGGAGGTTGGTAAATGCATAGATGTGTGACAAAATAAGCACACTGTATATACAATATTAATGATAGAGTCTAGGCCTAGGTGTACGGATATTTACTCTAAAATTCTTTCAGATTTGTTGTATCTTAGTTTTTTTTTTTTTCAGATTTTTAAAATTAAGATCTATGATTCTGTTTTAATTGGAAAAATAGCAGGATATTTTTATGTGATAGGAAGTTTTTATTTAAAAGTTACAAAAGTATATAAAAAATTACTAGAAGAAAAAAAACACAAAGAAAACTGTAATGCTTTTAACATATTAAAAACCAAATGAGATCACAAAGCACATAGTGTTTTGAAACGGTTATTTTTACTTCATAGTGAAAAATTCTTAAAGAGATGGGAATACCAGACCACCTTACCTGCCTCCTGAGAAATCTGTATGCAGGTCAAGAGGCCATAGTTAGAAATAGACATGCAACAACAGACTGGTTCCAAATTGGGAAAGGAGTACGTCAAGGCTGTATATTGTCACCCTTATTAACTTATTTAACTTCTTATTGCTTATTTAACTTCTATGCAGAGTACATCATGTGAAATGCCAGGCTGGATGAAGCACAAGCTGGAATCGAGATTGCTGGGAGAAACCTCAGATAGGCAGATGACACCACCCTTATGGCAGAAAGTGAAGAAGAACTAAAGAGACTCTTGATGAAAGTGAAATAAGAGAGTAAAAATGTTGGCTTAAAACTCAACATTCAAAAAAAGAAGATCATGGCATCCAGTCTCATCACTTCATGGCAAATAGATGGGGAAACAATGGAAACAATGACAGACTTTATTTTGGGGGCTCCAAAATCGCTGCAGTAGGTGGCTGCAGTCAGTCATGAAATAAAAAGATGCTTGCTCCTTGGAAGAAAAGCTATGACCCACCTAGACAGCATATTAAAAAGCAGAGACATTACTTTGCCCACAAATCTCCATCTACTCAAAGCTACAGTTTTTCCAGTAGTCATGTATGGATGTGAGAGTAGGACCATAAAGAAAGCTGAGCACAGAAAAATTGATGCTTTTGAACCGTGGTAATGGAGAAGACTCTTGAGAGTCCCTTGGACTGCAAGGAGATCCAACCAGTAAAGGAAATCAGTCCTGAATGTTTATTGGAAGGACTGATGCTAAAGCTGAAATTTCGATAGTTTGGCCACCTGATGGGAAGAACTGGCTCATTGGAAAAGACCCCGATGTTGAGAAGGATTGAAGGCAGGAGAAGGGGATGACAGAGGGTGAGATGGTTGGATGGCCTCACCGACTCGATGGACATGAATTTGAGCAGGCTCCGGAGTTGGTGATGGACAGGGAAGCCTGGTGTGCTGCAGTCCATGGGATCACATAAAGTCGGACATGACTAAGTGACTGAACCGAACTGAAAAGTATTAGTTGCTCAGTTGGGTCCAAGTCTTTGTGACTCCATGGATGGGGTAGCCTGCCAGGTTCCTCTGTCCAAGAAATTCTCCAGGCAAGAATATTGGAGTGGGAAGTTATTTCCTTCTCCAGGGGACCTTCCTCACCCAGGGACTGATCCCAGGTCTCCTGCATTGCAGGTGGATTCTTCACCATCTCAGTCATGTGGGAAGCCCATTTCATAGTATATTGTGGACTGGTTTCAGTGGCATTTCCTTTTATTTTGCCTATCTTTAAAAATACAGGAATATGACCCAGATCACCAAATTATGATAAGAACAGATACTACACTTGATCTTAGCCAAAAGGCCGAGAAGTGATAGATCACCAAATTATGGTTGCAAGAAACAAATAGTGTTTTGTTGAGAACCTGCCATGTCTCAGGCCTGCATTAAGCAGTTCACATGCACTTGCTATTTTCATGCTATCATTCTCTTTGGCTGGACCATTTCCTTTCCTTCTTTAATGGAGCTAGAACTACTATTATAAACAATCATAAATGTGCACAAAAATTTAACTATAAGAATATTCATCATAATTTTGTTTTATATGAATAAAAGATAATTTAATTATTTTTTATTTTATTTTTGTTTTTGGCTACACCAAACAGCTTGTAGAACTTTCTTGACCAAGGATTGAACTTGTGCCTCCTTAGGTGGAAGAATGGAGTCTTAACCACTGGACTACCAGGGAAGTTCCATAAAAGATATTTTTAAAAATGGATTTTCTAATTAGAGAGGCAGATAATTGTGGGAAGCAGGATTGACTCAGTTCCTGCAAGCAGCTACTTCCTCTCCTAAATCACAAAGCTGGATTGTAGCCATTTGGAGGCTGGGGACACTCTGAGTCCCTTGAAGCTCTGTGTAATTTCATTTTAGGGTAAGCAGAGAAGCGTTAAGCACGCTTCTGAGGGAGCCTCCTCTTCCCTTTCTACTTTAAAGAGGTGTGATGGAGATTAATACTCCCTAAATGTGTAATGTTGAAAAATTCTGGTTAATTCTTAAAATGAAATGTGTCTGCCCTATTGCTTTGTTTAGTATCATTTCTGAAACAAGAGGGGAATCCCTGGTGGTTCAGTTGGTAAAGAACCTGTCTGCCAATGCAGAATATGCAAGAGACGTGAGTTCAATCCCTGAGTTGGTCAGATCTCCTGGAGGAGGAAATGGCCACTCACTCCAGTATTCTCGCCTGGAGAATCCCATGGACAGAGGAACCTGGCGGGCTACAGTCCGTGGGGTCACACAGAGTCTAACAGTAGTGCAGTCCTTAAAAATACTTTGTCTTGGGGTTGAAATGGATACTTGCATGATGCCAGCTACTTGTTGCAGGCTTCTGATGAATTCTTAAGAAATAAGTATCAGCACAGTTGTTTTATTCAATATCATTTCTGAAAGGAATACAGTCCTGAAAAATACCTTATCTTCAGGTTGAAGTGGATACTCTTAGATACCAGTTACCCTGTAGGTTGTCTGATGTCACACAATGTTATTATTTCACCTGTAGTCCATGGGCAGATTGGGAGACAGGGAAACCTGATTGTGCTGCAGTCTGCACTTATAACCTGGAAGTCTGCACTCTTTTAAAAAATTATTACTTTGCCCATGCCTCTGTGGCATGCGGGATCATTAATTGATCCCTTAATTGCCTGATCAGGGATTAAACCCAGGCCCTTGGCAGTGAGAGCGTGGAATCCTAACCTCTGGACTGCCAGGGAATTCCTGGAAGGTCAGCTCTTGCTAGAGTGGTATATCCATTGTTCCTACCCCGACTCCACCACTGTGCTTGGCAAAAGCGATTTCAAGGATAAAGTATGCTTAAGATTAACATTGAATGGACTCTAGAATGTCATGATCTGGAAAGCCGTATCTCTGTGTCCTGAGTGCTGTGGTCACCATGAAGAATGAATTTTTCTACTCCTCCACCAGAGAAGATCATCCCTTCCTTTGGCTCAGAGCCTCAGTGGGGAGGGAGACAATAGACTCAAAAGAATGCAATGAACATTGGCCAAAATGACTCTCATGATCCTACTAAGAGGTTTTTTTTAAAAAAATTTCCTTTCTAAATTTCATTCTCTCATGAGTATACAGTGGGACTTTCCAGAGTCTGCAAGTTATGTGATATCACATTACATAAAATGCACAAGCAGCCATGTGAATTCAGCCATTTTTTGTATTAAACTGAAGTTTAAATGAATTTGTTAAAACATAAAACAATCCTACTCTTCTCATTGTTTTTGTTTTGTTTTGCTGAATGTTACCTTTCATTAAAAATGCCCTATTTATCTTAACATATGATGGTTTATCTTGGTTATTCTAATACAGATTTAAAATTAATATTTTAAAGACTTCTCAATTTTATTTGCTAATTCTGTAAATACTGTCACATCTAACCTATATTAAAAAAGAACCTTTGGGTTCTTAATTTTTAAGAATGTAAAGAGGTCATGAGACAAATAATTTGAGAGTTTTTGATATAATAAAAAAAAAAAGAGTAGAAATTTACAGCCAAGCTTTTGATGGATATTGGGGTCATCTTGTCAAATGCATAGCTTTGGGTTTCACCTAAGTGATTGTTGCTGTACAATGCACAAACTCCCAGATGGTGGCATAGGCCAGGGATAGACATCTGGGGTAATACACATGAAGGAGGCTTCTAATGAGGACATTTGTGAGCAGCACCTTTATGTTCTGAATGATGCAATATGGTTTGTTCACCAAGGCAGTGAATATGTGAATTCAGGGCCCTGCAAGTGGTATGAAACTACAGATATTCTGTATATCTGTCCAGTCTTTCTGAGGTCAGTGGTGGAAGAGATGATCCCTCAGTTATATCCTACTCTTTGTGACCTCATGGACTGTAGCTCACCAGGATCCTCTGTTCATGGGATTTTCCAGGTAAGAATACTGGAGTGGGTTGCCATTCACTTCTCCAGGGGATCTTCTTGACCTAGGAATCATACCTGGGTCTCCCGCATTGGAGGCAGATTCTTTACCAGTGGTAGGAAAGGAATAGAAGCTTCTCTTCCTCATCCTGGCTTCCTTTTGTCCCCCACAATGAGCAGCTTACTGGGTTCTTACTCCTTGACTTAGTGTTTGAAACACTGCCACTCACTGGAAAAAAAAAAAAAAGGATCAATCATCTGCTTCAGAGTTTTGTCAAATGTGGTGGTCATATTTGACCACATACTTGCTTCTAGACACTGGTCAATAGAAGTCACACCCTCCGAACCAGTAGAAGGTAATGTTCTAGAGGACTATCCTAAGATATCTTCTTTGCTCACGGCTGTATGTTTACCTGCTCAGGCATCATTCTGGACATCTGAGAGTTACCAAAATAGAGAAGACTCTTGCTAGATCTCTCCATCTGGGAACTTGAGAGACCTCAGGCATATGAGAATTTCCAAAGGAGCCCTGGCCTTCTTACTTATTCACTGGACTGTCTGAGCATCTTCTGGTAAAGAGTGGAGTGAGATGGTGAGAGAGCTCTTGCCCAAACTCCAGGCAACAGTCATTGCCAGAGGTTACCTATTGCCATTCACACATCCACAAACACAATCCTGCAGTCAACAAATGTTTACTGGGCATCTGCTATGTTCCAGCCACCATTCTAAGTATTGAAGATAAAGCAGGGGCATGACAGAAATCCCTGCCTTTGCATTCTAGTAGGTGACACGTAAAATAAACAAGGTAAATACATGTAATATATTGTGTATATTTAGCAATCTTGGTTGAATGGCCATAAGAGGTTGAATGGTCATAAGAGGCTTATAAACAAAGGAAGAGCCATGGAAATAAAAACTACCTGCAACACCCATGGTAGCTGGACAGATAATATATACATTCAATGGCTGAATACATTCTATTTTATCTTAAGACCTTTTCTCTTCATTTTCATTATGGGCTTCCTAGGTGGTGCGGTGATAAAGAATCCACCTGTCAATAAAGGAAACACACATTCCATCCCTGGGTCATGAAGATTTGCTGGAGAAGGAAATGGCAACCCACTCCAGTATTTTTGCTGCCTGGAAAATTCCTTGGACAGAGGAGCCTGGTGGGCTACCGTCTATGAGGTTGCACAGAGTCCGACTTGACTGAGCCCTCACTCACTCAAAAGCCAGGATTCTTTTTTTCTAAAACAAAGCAAAGATATGCAAACCTAAAATACAAAACAAACAACAAAATTTCTTATTAAGGTAGAGGACAGGGTGATATTTTTATGCTGGCCATTCAAAAAAAAATGTGACACTGTGTGTGATACATCTGATCAAAATAGATAGCCCTCTGAATATCCCCTCCAGGTCCCAATTTATTTCTGGTGTCTCCATCAGCTCATGCTGATTAAGAGTTACTCATATGTTGTGTGAGTAAATACAGGTGATGCACTTTCCATCGCTGGTCCAAGGATGCTTTGTTTTGTCTGTGTGGGGACCCAAATGAGAGCATCTGAGGCAAAGTAACAGCACACTTCCCATTTTGGGTTGTAGTTTGAAAAGCAGGGCTTCCCTGGTAGCTCAGCTGGTAAAGAATCAGCTCAGCTGCCTGCAAGGCAGGAGACCCCAGTTCAATTCCTGGGTTAGGAAGATCCCCTGGAGAAGGGAACAGCTACTCACTCCAATATTCTGGCCTGGAGAATTCCATGGACTGGATAGGCTACCCACGCCAGTATTCTTGGTCTTCCTTGGTGGCTCAGCTGGTAAAGAATCTGCCGGCAATGTAGACCTGGGTTCAATCCCTGGGTGGTGTGAAAGATCCCCTGGAGAAGGGAATGGCTATCCACTCCAGTATTCTGGCCTGGAGAATTCCATAGACTGTATAGTCCACTGGGTCGCAAAGAGTCGGATACGACTGAGCGATACTTTTGAAGAGCAAAGCTTGCTCGTGAGGAACTGAAAGTCCCTCTTCCCTGTTAACATCTCCTCTCATTACTGCTGTTGGTGTGAGGGGGCATCCAGGAGCCTGTAGCAGGTGACTGGCAGCCTCCTGACATTCTCCTGGGTCTCCCCTTTGGAACAGTTTCTTGCTGCTCACCACCACCGTAACCACAGTAACTGCTGGCAAATTGTGAGTCACAAGAGCTCCTGCTGGCTGCCACAAAACTGGGCTTAGGGGCACCTGTTGGGCCTCTCTCTCCTACTCTGCCCCTGGAAATTGTTTCTTCTCTTGGTAAGGAGGTGGAGTACCCTTGAAGCAGACATTATTAGCTGTCAAGCAATAACCATCCCAAGGTGACTGTTGGGAAATGTCAGATACTTGCTTTCCCAGGCTGTATTGTATGATCCAATCCTAGAGTGAGGTCTGGAGAAAAGATTTTGTTTCATTTCGGTTGGGGTAGGCAGGAGGTGGGATGGGAGCCTTGGTCAGCTTCTGAGAAAAATTATTCTTTCTGTCCAGGTCAGGGGCCCAGCAGGAAATAGGTGACTCATTCTGACAGGGCAATTAAGAAGATTTTAATAAAGTGCTGTTTACAGAGACCCAACCCGGATAAGGATTAAGGGAAGCTTACAAAGGATGGTGAAGGGGACTCACTGTAGGACTGAGTCATGAGGAGTCGTTACCACTCAGAGATTGCAAGGAAGCATAGGAAAAGGTTTCCAGAACCTAGAAAGACTGGCTCTCACTGGGCGAAAGGGCTGCCCAGCAGGAGCTGTGGCCTTTGGTTGAGGCACGCAGCCCACTGGAAGTGGGACCCGGTGGGGAGGGAGCCAAATGCAACTGAAAGAGGCCAAGGGAAGTTACCCATGTCCAGGAAGACAAGCTTCCAGGGAGCAGGGAGGGAAGACATCAACGGGGGAAAAGACACACCCAAGGTTCTGTTCTGTTTGAGACACACACCCACTCACCACCTGCTCCCCACACACACAGCAAGAGGGAGAAGAGGTCCCTTCCCTGCCTCTTTCTGCATCCTTCAACTGTTGTCCTGGGAGATAAGATGATGGAACCCATGGCAATGATTTGTCCCCGTGCGGGGAAGATAGACAGAACCTCATGCAGATCCACCTGAGGGGCTGAGCCCTGGACTACCTCCTGCATTATCAGGTTATGTGAGGAAAATAAGCTTCTGCTGTGCAAACAAACTCATTTTAGCTAGAGGTTCCTGTGTCATCATTGATGTGGTTTCTGAAAATGAGGTAAGGAGACTATTATTTCCTGAGTGCATATTACATACTAGAACTTTTTCTCATCAATTTGATCTAGTTCTAGTTCTAGATCTAAGCCCAGTGGGTAACAATCATTGCCACAATTTCCATTTCACTGACAAGAAACTTAAGTCTGAGAGAGAGAAATTTTCTCTCTCTATATATAAGCTGTGGTCATGCCCAGGGCCAGCTTGTGATTCTCTTTATACTCACAGCTTTGATCCTTTGGATCCTGGATCTTCCTCTTTCTTGGGTCAAGAAAGTCATCCTGATCTTGAGTGATTTGGGAGCTGACCTCAATGAAGTCTATCTGGACCCTACCTCTTCCTTTCAGAACTTTCTGGAGTCTTCACCCACCTCATGAGCTAGAGATACTTGGTTTTACAACTTTTCCTTTATTCTTCCAGGGAGAACACAGTCCCAACCACTCAAAGGGCCACTGGGAGACACATTCTCCCCGTCTCTGAGTTGGAGAGATAAAGTGTGCGCCAGCTCACCTCGTAACTTCCACCACTGATTTAAAACATTTCTTGAGTCCTGACTGTGTTCCAGAAGATATCCTAGCTGTTGAAGGTCCAGCGGGGACCAGTCAGAGCCTGTGTACTAGTGTGGGGTGAAAAGCAAGCAGGCAAATAAACAAGAGCCCTTCACACAATGATAAAGCGTTTAAAGAATGTACTATGATAAACAGAGACTGGAGGTGGAGGCGGTGCACGTTGGACAGGATGTTCAGGAAAGTTCTCTGAGGACTCGATGTTGGAGTTGAGACCCCACAGCCTGGGGGAATGTCCAGACAGAAAGCATGGTGGGTGAAAGGACGTGGGGTATGAGTTCAGTGTGATCAAGGACCCAAAGAACGCCCGTGTGGCTGGGGCATCGGGAACGAGGGGAGAGGCCTGTGGGTAGGGGTGTGCAGGGACCAATGGCTATGTGCCTGAAAGTCCATGGAAGAGTTTGAGATTTTCTTCTAAGAGTAAGAAGAGGACATTGAGTCTCCAAAGTAGGGATGGTCTGATTCTGATTTTACAGAGAGCGCTGTGGCTGCTGGGGGGAGAACAGATTGGACCAGGGCAGAAGAGAAGTCAGGACGCCCAGCATGTTCAGGTGCGAGCCTGGACCCAGCGGTCACAGTGGGAGTGAGTGCGGGAGGTTGAGAGTGGGTGGTGGAGAAGAGGGGAAAGATATCCGCAACGACACAGGTTTTCAGTTGTAACAAAACCGCCTTAGATTGAATGCGTCAAAATTGAGATTTTGTCTGTGGGTTGTCCCTGACAACTGATGTCATCTCTGCATCTGAGCCAAATCTCTGCCGAGGCTCTTTCCGGTCTAAGTGGGAGTTAGGTTGGTACCATAGAAGTTTTGATTTGGAAGAGAGAGCAAAGGTTTTCCAAGCCAGTCCTCTTACTTAAGAGTTGAGAAGAGGTAGGTATGGCAAGATTAAGAGTTGTATGTACAGGAGAAATGAGCCAGAGCTGGGAAGGATCTCGGGGCTGCCTGCTCAGAATATTTTACGAGGGTTTTTTAAACTATAAAGATATGTTTTGCAAACTGATCCTTTGTTCTCAAGTAGGAAACAGCACTGAGATTTAAAAAACAGACTGAAAATACCAACTCAAGAAAAGCAGGTCCTGAATCTCAACTACTAGCAACTCTGCCAGACACTCCAAAAATCTTAACAATTTGCACTGATTGCTTTACACAGCTTGCAACAGTTTCACCAGCTGACCAAAGAGGGCAGCTGCCTGTTCTTATCTGCCCAGATAAGTGTAAAAAGTGGAAACAAGTTGATTCCACTTGTAACTAAACGATGCCAATTCCAGACACATTCTTCTCTTTGTGTCTTGGCCAAATCCTGAGTATTGATATATATATGATGTCAAATGGGCAAAACACTTCTGGCCAAGAATCACTCACTTTATGGCTGAGTATCAAGTGATTAAAATGCCAGTCTGTAAGGGCTCATTGGAATCAGGGTTGAAAAATGTGTTGATAATTTTAAGATCCTTTAATCATGTAATTAGATGGTCAGTAATAGCTACCACATTTTGCATGCCTATTATGTTCTTGTGCTTTATATACCTTAACTCATTTGAACATCCTTATAAGAACCAAGTAGAGCGGGACAGAATGAAACATTTGCTCATGTTATCCTCCCTTGCCACATTTACAATGGGCAGAATATACTTCTCCATCCTGTTGATATCAGCCTTGGCCAAAAACCTTGCTTGGTCCATGAAATGGGCATAGAAGTGTCAATGTTCCCTGTGGGCCCTAAGACTGTGAGAGAACTGGTGTGTTTCACGTTATGCCCCTTGAGATTCTGACCCCTTCCATGAGGTCACTGTGCCCCATGCCCCAGGAGGAAATCCCAGAGGGCAAACCTCCATCTTGCCCAAGTCTGACGTCCAGCTGAGCCTGCCCGCGGCCAGCTCAGAGCAGCAGAATCTCAGCCGATTTGTAGACTCCTGAGTGTGAAATAAAATGCTGTGCTGTGAGCTCTGAGGAATTAGGGGATGTTTGTTACAGAATTACTGTGACAGCAACGGCTGACAGTACATTAAGTGCAAGCTGTCATGCCCTTGTCATGTATGGTTAGACTGGAGATGTTAGTGACCTGCCTCAGTTTACCTACTGCTAGGGTGCCTTGGTAAACTGGGCTCCTTCACACTTTTGTGCCCCCTTCAACAAACTGTGCTTCCTCCCCACCATATGAAGAGAGGAAGAATTTTTACCATTTGGTCTGTTGCTTTGTTGGTGGTGATGGTGCTATTTCTTGTAAGGTACGTTTTCTTCCTCATAAGATCCACACCAGGGCACAAGTTAAGGAACTGTTAAAAATGTACAGGTTGGTATAAAAGGTTACCTACAACTTTTATGTGGCATTTCTACACTCAATTATATTGTGAGTCAGGAGTGAGAAATGGTTTCTCTACTTTGTGGAAATATTAAATGTAGCCTTTAAAAATTAACAGTGTCTATGCATGATGTAAAAATAGTCATTCAGAGAAGTGAATATTATCCTCCTCAGTTCAAAGGATAAATTAAAACAGGCAGGTGATTCACTTATTTTTACTTCATAGCAAGGTAATATATTGATTTCCCCCTTCGTTCCTTTTAAATCCAAAGAAAAATCTCAAATAAAAATTACATCACTCTGATTCTAAATGCTCATGGAAATTACAGAGCTATCTGGAGAAGGTGTGGAGAAAAGGGAACCCTCTTACACTGTTGGTGGGAATGCAAATTAGTACAGCCACTATGGAAAACAGTGTGGAGATTTCTTAAACAGCTGGAAATAGAACTGCCATATGACCCAGCAATCCCACTTCTGGGCATTCACACCGAGGAAACCAGATTTGAAAGAGACACGTGCACCCCAATGTTCATCGCAGCACTGTTTATAATAGCCAGGACATGGAAGCAACCCAGATGCCCATCAGCAGACGAATGGATGAGGAAGCTGTGGTACATATACACCATGGAATATTACTCAGCCATTAAAAAGAATTCATTTGAATCAGTTCTAATGAGATGGATGAAACTGGAGCCCATTATACAGAGTGAAGTAAGCCAGAAAGATAAAGACCAATACAGTATACTAACACATATATATGGAATTTAGAAAGATGGTAACGATAACCCTATATGCAAAACAGAAAAAAGAGACTCAGATGTATAGAATAGACTTGTGGACTCTGGGAGAAGGCGAGGGTGGGATGTTTCAAGAGAACAGCATCGAAACATGTATATTATCTAGGGTGAAACAGATCACCAGCCCAGGTTGGATGCATGAGACATGTGCTCGGGCCTGGTGCACTGGGAAGACCCAGAGGGATCGGGTGGAGAGGGAGGTGGGAGGGGGGACCGGGATGGGGAATACATGTAAATCCATGGCTAATTCATTTCAATGTATGACAAAAACCACTGCAATGATGTAAAGTAATTAGCCTCCAACTAATAAAAATAAATGGAAAAAAAAAAGTACACTTTACACCACTTTGGATATCTGTTCTGCCTAGATATGGCTCTAATGCTACTGTGATTTTGGGGTGAAAAAAACTGAAAGTGGAAGTTGCGCTCAGTTTTGTCTGACTCTTTGCAACCCCCAGGACTACACAGTCCATGGAATTCTCCAGGCCAGAATACTGGAGTGGGTAGCCTTTCTCTTCTCCAGGGATCTTCCCAACCCAGGGACCAAATCCAGGTCTCCTATATTGCGGGCAGATTCTTTACCAGCTGATCCACTAGGGAAGCCCAAGAATACTGGAGTGGGTAGCCTATCCCTTATCAAGGGGATCTTCCCGACCCAGGAATTGAATCAGGGTCCCCTCAATGCAGGCTGATACTTTACCAACTGAGCTATCAGAGAAATCCCAATTTTGGGGTAGTTGAGCTCTAAATGGTGGTTATTGTGGATTTTCTAATCAGCTTATGCTGTTAGCTGAGATTTTTAAATGTGAAATGGAAGTTAAGCTAATTTTACTTTTTTTTTTTTTTATGTAGACCATTTTTAAAGTCTCTATTGAATTTGTTACTCTGTTGGTTCAGTTTTACGTTTTGGTGTTTTGGCCATGAGGCATGTGTGATTTTAGCTCCCTGACCAGGGCTGGAACCCGCGTTGGAAGGCAAAGTCTTAACTACTGGACCAGCAGGGAAGTCCCCTGAGCTACCGTTTAAAGGTAAAGGTATCCACATAAGAAAATGGAAAGAAAGCTAAAAGGAAGGCAGTTCACTAATTAAACCGACTCTCCTATGTGGCATTCACCATGTAGGAGAATGTGGGTGCCTATATGGTGGGCTTACCAGATAGTTCCAACCTGCCCTTTGCACAGACGTGATCCTCACCTCCCCCACCCCCAATTCTTTCACAGTCAGGTTCAGAGGGCCTCCTTGTGAAGTCAGTTCATGACAGTCAATTCATAAAGGAACTGGGGAAATGCTAATCAGCTCCAGCAGTGACAGTGACACGGGTCGTTTGCTCCCCAGCTCAACCCCTGCTCCAGCGCCCGGAGAGGCACGTCAAAGGGAGAGGGAAGGGAGACCAGTGCCTACTGAGATTTTGGGTTTGGCGGTTCTGGAGCAGAGCTCTCATCTCAGGGAAAAACAGGGTGGGGAAATCATTGCGGCTGAAAAGGAGAGGCAAAATGCGAGACCCTCACGGTCTGCTGACTTCTAATCCTGGCTCATTAAGAGACATTAGGCAAATCCTCCATTAGCTGCCGCTCATAAAGAGGAGGAGGCGCTGAGAGACAGCAGGCTGACATGCACAGCCCTGGCTTTTGAAAAGGGGGAAAGGGGATTTTGCAAACTATAGACCTGTGAGCTTAATGTCAATCCTGAGTGAAATTCTAGAATGGACTATTAAGAGGATGGTTTGTGAGCCCTTGACAAAAGGAAGTGGTGGTCTTAGAAACTAGATGGATTTGTTGAGAATAAATCACGCCAGATTAATAACTTCATTTCCTTCTTGGGTACAGTTACAAGTTGGGAAGATGAAGTAATGGGTGGACTTCAGAAAGACAACTGAGGCAGCCTTTCACCAAAGCCTCATAAAGTAATATGGAGAAATGGAAATCAGAGAGTAGTGAAATTAAGGGCTGAAGAATTGATTGCTTTTGAGAGTGTTGCATGGAGATGTATTGCTATTCACCCTGAAGTAGTCTTTAGAAGTATGACATGAGGCTCTTTTCAATCTACTCTCTATGACAGATTAGGTCTGGCTAGTTTTGCTGGTGAGAATGGTTCAACTGGCCATATGACCTAGAATTAAACTGACTACTGAGATGAAATCTGGTCCTGGCAAGCAGATCCCTTCTGGGGCTGGAGGAGGAATAAGTCAGCTGGCAAAGGTGATGGTGATTGAGACTGAGGCCAGGCAGATGTTTAACTCTGCTGTTGGAGGCTGGTTTACACAAAGGTAAGTGATAGTTAGTGGATAGTTGATGTCTACGTCTGTGCTAACACTTATTCATCCATTTATGAAACAGCACAAGGTTTCAATTTGAGGATCCATCTTATCTCTACTTTATGTACACGTGGCTCTTGCAGAATTCCACATCGAGGTCCAGGAAATATTGTGTGACCCATCTGCCCAATCAAAGTGGCAGGTCTCATGAAAGGGCGGTTGGTTCAGGAATGTGCACCTGTTTGGGCTGGCTAAACAAAAGCTAGGAAAAACCCACTTAGCAATTTTGACTGATTTGTGTAGGAATTGGACTCACTAACTCCCTCTGCCCCAGAAAGACTTTGAAATGATAATGTGAGTCTCTGTCTTAAGCTCCTAACAGGTGGAGCCTAAGAATGAAGCTAATATGGGGATAGACATAACCCAAGAGATGGAGAGAAGAAAAGTTTTGATGACATCGTCTGAGCTGTGAATTCAGACCTAAATATACATCTGAACTATGTTGTTACATGAGATAGTAAATTTCCTTCCTTGCTTAAATCTCTGTGTGTGGAATTTTCTGTTGTCCATGACAAGAGTCCTGATTGATGTATGGGATCTCCTGAACTTATCAGTGAGAAATCTAAGAGGAGGTGATGATGAGAACTATGGCAGAGTAATAACCTCCAATGGGAAAGAATCTGAAAAAGTATGTATTTATGTATGTATATATGTATGTATATGTATACATACTTTTTCAGATTCCAGAGTAGGAAATGCAACCCACTTCAGTATTCTTGCCTGGAAAATTCCATGGACAGAGGAGCCTGGTCAGAGTCTTCTGTAGTTTCAGGGCTACAGTTCATGGGCTCACAAAGAGTCAGACATGACTGAGTGACTAATATTAATATGCATGTATATATGTATAACTGAATCACTTTGCTATACACCTGAAACTTTATAAAAGATATTATACTTAAATATTATACTTAAATAAAAAAATTTTTTTTAAAAGAGCTATGGCAGGCAGGAAGCATCAGAAAAGTACAGTTCTCATCAACATGCTTGGGGGGGAATTAATCCTGGAAGAAAAGATGAAAGAGGGAATGTAGGACAACAGTAGCAGCAGAAACAATACTCTGGGCCCATCAAGTCTGATGTCATTTTCTTCTTCTAAGGCACACAAAAGTTTCACTGCTGTTAGATGGGGACCTTTTCTCAAGTTCTGACCACAGACCTCATGGGAAATGGCTAGTGCATCTCCTGGGAGGCAGCATCCAAGAGCAAGCGTGGACTTCCTGTGTTCTTTCTCTTGCCACGTGTTGAAATAGTAGTGCCGATTTAAAAATTAGTCACAACCTAAAAGTTGAGAATTATGTTTTATTTGGTGGGAGTTTTTAGGACTTCAAGCCTGGGAGACAGCCTGGGGAGTGAGCCTGAGAAAACTGCTCCAAGGAGACGAGAGAGGTGGGGGAGAAGTCAGGTTTGTTTGCCACAAAGGGCAAGTAGTCCAAATGTCAAAAGATTATTAATTAAGAAAAACCAGATATTGCAAGTGAAGGAATTTAACACTTTTCTATGTATGGGACCAGTGCAAAGAAATAGAGGAAAACAATAGAATGGGAAAGACTAGAGATTTCTTCAAGAACATTAGAGATCCCAGGGGAACATTTCATGTAAAGATGGGCACAATAAAGGACAAAAAAATGATATGGACCTAGCAGAAGCAGAAGATATTAAGAAGAGGTGGCAAGAATACGCAGAAGAACTAGATCTTAATTACCCAGATAACCACGATGGTGTGATCTCTCACCTAAAGCCAGGCATCCTAGAATGCAAAGTCAAGTGGGCATTAGGAAGCATCACTAGAACAAAGCTCATAGAGGTGATAGAATTACAGTTATTTCAAATCCTAAAAGATGATGCTCTAAAAGTGCTGCACTCAATATGCCAGCAAATATGGAAAACTCAGCAGTGGCCACAGGACTGGAAAATGTCAGTTTTCATTCTAATCCCAAAGAAAGGCAATGCCAAAGAATGCTCAAACTGCTGCACAATTGCACTTATCTCACACACTAGCAAAGTAATACTCAAAATTCTTCAAGCCAGGCTTCAACAGTATGTGAACTGTGAGCTTCCAGATATTCAAGCTGAATTTAGAAAAGGCAGAGGAACCAGAGATCAAATTGCCAACATCCATTGGATCATCCAAAAAAAAAACAGGAGTTCCAGAAAAACATCTATTCCTGCATTATTGACTATGCCAAAACCTTTGACTGTGTGGATCACAACAAACTGTGGAAAATTCTTAAAGAGATGGGAATATTAGACCACATTACCTGCCTCCTAAAAAATCTGTATGTAGGTCAAGAAGAAACACTTAGAATTGGACATGGACTGGTTCCAAAGGAAAGGAGTATGTAAAGGCTATATATATTGTCACCCTGCTTATCTAACTTTTATGCAGAGTACATCATGAGAAATGCTGGGCTGGATGAAGCACAAGCTGGGATCAAGATTGCCAGGAGAAATATCAATAACCTCAGATATACAGATGACACCACCCTTATGGCAGAAAGTGAAGATGAACTAAATAGCCTCTTGATGAAAGTGAAAGAGGAGAGTGAAAAAGCTGGCTTAAAACTCAGCATTCAAAAAATGAAGATCATGACGTCCAGTCCCATCACTTCATGGTAAATAGATGCGGAAGCAATGGAAACATGAGAGACTTTATTTTTGGATGGAGGATCCCAAATCACTGCAGATGGTGACTGCAGCCATGAAATTAAAAGACGCCTACTCCTTGGAAGAAAAGTTATGACCAACCTAAACAGCATATTAAAAAGCAGAAAAATTACTTTGTCAACAAAGGTCCATCTAGTCTAAGCTGCAGTTTTTCCAGTAGTCATGTATGGATGTGAGAGTTGGACTATAAAGAAAGCTGAGCGCCGAAGAACAGATGCTTTTGAACTGTGGTGTCGGAGAAGACTCCTGAGAGTCCTTTGGACTGCAAGGAGATCCAGCCAGTCCGTTCTAAAGAAAATTAATCCTGAATATTCATTGGAAAGACTGATGCTGAAGCTGAAACTCCAATACTTTTGGCTACCTGATGCGAAGAACTGACTCATTTGAAAAGACCCTGATGCTGGGAAAGATTGAAGGCAGGAGAAGGGGATGACAGAGGATGAGATGGTTGGATGCCATCACCGACTCGATGGATATGAGTTTGAGCAAGCTCCGGGAG
This sequence comes from Odocoileus virginianus, assembly GCF_023699985.2. Classification (NCBI taxonomy): domain Eukaryota; kingdom Metazoa; phylum Chordata; class Mammalia; order Artiodactyla; family Cervidae; genus Odocoileus; species Odocoileus virginianus. Next base: position 47,533,310 of record NC_069689.1, on the reverse strand, counting down.
TTGGTGAAGGACAGGGAAGCCTGGCATGCTGCAGTCCATGGGGTCACAAAGCGTTGGACACGACTGAGCAACTTAACTGAACGGGACTGTATGCGGGAAGATGCAAGAGTCCTGTGCTCACTGAAATCATTCGTTTCATATGCATCTCAGCTATCTGCATCTAGTATCCTGCCTTTTTCATATCTACCTCTCCCAGCTCCTTCCTCAGTATTCACCATGGGGAGTGGCAGATGGCTGCCAGATAGGAAGAATTGTTCTTCCTGGGTACCCTTGGAGCTCAGAAATTCACATTTGATAGCTGTGACTTCCTTGTTTATTGATATGGCAGGAAATACTCCATTTCTCAGTAGCACTGTAAGATGGAGTCATTCTGGAAGTAAACTCTCCAACTTTCCAAGAGGGTGAAACAAATTGGCAAGTCCAACTGATAATTTTAAGCACTTGTTTGTTTCTACACATATATAATTTAATTGAACTTACATGTCCTCATGCAACTAAGGGACTAAATTAATTACGAACCCAGGGGCCAGAGAACCAAGGAATTAATCCAAAGTCCAGGAGATCAGAACTGGATAAAATAGAGTGTCCTGATCCTTAGATCATGAGTGTGAAGCTCCATAAAAATCTCTTTTCAAAGATCAGGATTAATTCTAGATGAAGAGGCAGGAGCATCAGTTGATGATGAGGAGTCAAGAGGAATTTTTTTTTTTTTTTTTTTTTTTGGTGAGGAAAGATGGCTTAAAAGGAAAATCAGCTGTGAAAGATCTTTCTTCCACGGTAGGAATGAGATCATGGATGTCTGGCTTCACCAATTCAGGAATAAAACAAAGGCGGAAAGGGTAATGACTCTTTTCCATGACAGACTGCAGGATCTTAGTAGGCAAGACCATGCGTGGGCTTAGTGTAGGTTTTCTAGGGATGAAGTCCTGCCCTTAGGCCTCGGAGCTACTGTTGCAGCTTAGCAGTGGTTATGAAAGCACACACAAAATCACCTAGAGCTTTATTGCTCCTGACTTTGGCATGAGTCAGTACTGTAACTAGACACTCAAAATCCTAACACCATCCTATGCTGCATTAAGAGTAATATGGCTCAGACCGTAAAGAATCTGCAGGCAATGCAGGAGGTCCGGGTTCGACCCCAGGGTCGGGAAAATCCCTTGGAGAAGGGAATGGAAACCCACTCCAGTATTGGCCTGGAGAAGTCCATGGACAGAGGAGCCTGGTGGACTACAGTCCATGGGGTTGTAAAGAGTCAGACATGACTAAGTGACTAATACACAATGGCATTTCCTAGAAAGAGCGTGCCAGTCTTATCAAATTAAAAGCCACATCACACATGGAGATTCCATTCTCCTTTGGCTCCACGCTCTATAAAGAATTGTGAAAAGTTGCCACAGTTTAAAAGACAAGCATTCAAGGTGTTTAATACCTTTTGAAAAACAACTGATGAAGGTTGTATTGATCACTTACTATATCTTTTAACTTTTATAAACAACTCATTTAAGGACAGACACAGTGTTAGGTTTTGAGGATATGGGATGAGTAAGAAATGACTCCTGCTCTAGGAAAGCTTGGGTTTTGAAGGCAGAATGTCACATCATTAGTTACAAGAAGCTGTTAAAGAAGGGAGAAAAAGAAGAGAAATTTAGCTAGAAGAAAGTGAAAAAAAGTGAAAGTGTTAGTCACTCAGTCCTGTCTGACTCTTTGCAACTCCCAAATCTGTGTGAAACCTGCCAGGCTCCTCTGTCCATGGAATTCTCCAGGTAAGAATACTGGAGTGGGGAGCCATTCCCTCCTCCAGGGGATCTTCCTGACCCAGGGGTCAAACCCAGGTCTCCCACATTGCAGACAAATTTGTTACCATCTCAGCCACCAGGGAAGCTGGAAGGGAAGAGGATTTAAATAGAGAGGCATAACTAACGTCTTCTGATGGTTCCAGGGTTTCCATATGAAGGATTAGACCTGTTCTTTAGGACCTTAGTAGGCAGAAATCCAATCAAAGGGCAGAATTTCAGCTTATTTCATTGAGGCACAATGGGAACTGTGTTAAAATAGAATTGACTGCTTTGGGCAGTACTGAGTTCCTGGTTGCATTCAAATTGACATTGGATGACCCACTGGGAAAATGATAGAATAATCCACATTCGAGTTCCAGCTCCTCTTGATTTGGCAGATTATTTAATTTCTCAGTTTCTTCATGTGTGAAATGGGTTAATAACACCCAAGTTGCAGAATTGATGAGCACATGAGTGGAACAATGCTTAAGGAGGGCTGAGCATAGTCACCATTTAATTAATGCTCTAATAGTGGTCCTGACACTGAAGTTGGTGTTACTGATGCTGAAGCGGATATGAGAGTGGGGATCTGATCATCCAAAGAGGGAGGAAATTGGACAGTAGAACCTCTAAGATCCTTTCCAATCCTGAACTTCTATCAGTTTATAATTCTGTATTCAGTTTCTTTATCTGTAATAGGAAAGAACTCTTGTTGGGTCTTGAAAACTAAAGTAACTGCGCCATTGCCTGGTTCCACACACACACATATGTGGCTCAGGCAGGATCCATGTCCTCCAGCTGATGTACCCCAGATGAGAATGTTCCTCTACAACTGGCTCTGTCTTGCCAGACCAAGCCTCTGTCTGTGGGCTGAAGTTGGTCTCAGAGCTGAACCTACACTGAGGTTTTGTCTTCTCTATAATCCCTTTTAAGCCTTTGTGAAAGACTTAAAACTCCAGCTAGCTTATCACAGCCTCTACTGGTTTGGCCAGGGGGAATCTCTCTTTTGGTCTGAAATTTACAACAGTTTCCCAGAGATAAATACAAGGGCCCCTTGGTTAGAAACTGGACTCCGTCAAAGAAGCTTTGTATTTCAAGGGCAGACGCTTAAGATCCAAGATCTCCAATTTGGTGTTTTAGGAGTTGATTAAGAAAATGGCACAGGATCTTTAATCCTTTTGGTGGTCTTCTACATTTGGAATGCTCTGCTTTGGGAATAAATAGCTTTCCAATGATGCTTAAGTTTGGCAGGAGATTTTAGGGTGCCCAAATGAACAATACCAGTGGAAATGGAAAGTTAAATTAAAAGCTTCTTCTCATTATGGAGTTCCTATAAACATAGCTCTGTCAAACAAGCTGGCATTTGACATTTGATTGTACAACCCTTAATATCAATGCACCCTGAAAGCCCAATCTTCCCCAACAATCATCTTATTCCTCCAGTGAAAAATGTAAGCCATCCATGACCATGGAGGTATTTTCAAAACTTGTTGCAAGAGGCAATTGAATCAAAGATTTAAGATGAGGAAAGCTTTCCTTTTCCAATACGTTGAGGTTTTTCTTTAGCCTAGAGAGTGAAAATACCTCCAAAGCTGATAGAGCTTAAATGTTCTGAATTCTCTGGCCAATGAACATCGTGTACTTACAGCCAATCTGTTCTCAAGTAGGAGATGTCAGGGAAAGGTCCCAAGTACCACTGGCACCTAGAATTATGCAAGATCAATTTCTTTATGCCAAAAGCCTCTTATTCAGCAGAGTATAAACATATACCGTACATATTTTTTTTATCTGTGTGAGTCACAGTTATGGAATATTTTCAGTCCCAGAGACTAACAATTCTGTTTTCGCTCTGCTTTATTATTCTGCAAAGGTGGTTATTAATAGGTGTCAGAACAAGGGTAACTTTTTAAGCTCATAATCCCCCTGAAGTGCTGCCTCATGGCCCTGGATTGTCTAGGTCCGCTAATGTAACCACATTGGGAAAATGTTTTAAATGCACTAACATTTCTAAATGCCATTTGTTCATCAAAATATTTTCCCTTGTTTGGTCCACCAAGCTAATGCATTTATGTGATACCCACATTAACATGGCAGTCACTTTGTACCTTGACCCCTTCCATCTGGTCAAAGCACAGTCTGATGCTATGGGGTGGAGGCCTCTGAGAAAGAGGGAGGCAGTTAGGTAAAAAGTAATACCTGGGTTTGATGGCCTTTGTTGATTAGTTCTAAAGTGGTTCGCGAATTGTGTGATGTATTAGGCAACAAGCAAGGAAATATAAATGGCTGGGGTCTGTACCTATATCTATGTCCATGTCCATATCCATATCTGTATCTGGTGTTAATCGATATCTATATCCTATGTTTGGAGAAGGCAATGGCACCCCACTCCAGTACCCTTGCCTGGAAAATCCCATGGATGGAGGAGCCTGGTGGGCTGCAGTCCATGGGGTCGCTAAGGGTCGGACATGACTGGGCGACTTCACTTTCACTTTTCACTTTCATGCATTGGAGAAGGAAATGGCAACCCACTCCAGTATTCTTGCCTGGAGAATCTTAGGGACGGGGGAGCCTGGTGGGCTGCCGTCTATGGGGTTGCACAGAGTCAGGCACGACTGAAGCGACTCAGCAGCAGCAGCAGCATATCCTATGTTAATCATTTCAGTCCTACGGGTTAAGACAAATCAGTTGGACCCACTGCTTAGCATCCTGATCTCATATGAACTCATAGGTACAGGACTTTGTATCTATAATCTTCACTTTATAATTCCAGTAACCTAACTGAGCCAGGAAAAAAAAACAACAATGGAAAACATGGTTAGAACTGAAATATGATCAGATAGCAGATGTAATGGGAAATCTGTGCCCTTTACTTTTGCACTTACTTTGTGTTTGGTTTTGATGAGAATGTATGTGAGTGTGGGGTGCTGAGACACCCTGAGTTTCTTTGCTGTAAGCAAAATGACAAATATTGTCAGAAAGAAAATGGAGACACAGAGAAATGATCAGAGGTGGGAAGGAAGGAAGAAAGTGGTGCTGGCAAACAGATCATCCATCCTTCTGTTCTCCAGAGCTGAGTATCTACTGTAACCCAAGGAGGTGGAAATACAGAGAAAAAGACCTAGACTCAGAGATCATCACTGTAAGTGTAACAAAATGATTTCAGCAGGGCACGTAAAATTAGGGGTGAGAGTGTGGGTGGCGTGGATAAAAAGGAAGATGGTGGAATGCCATGCCGTATTGTGGGTGTACTCTGGCAGGCTGGCTGCATGTGATTGCGTCGATGTATCATGTGCATGAGTAGGGACAGGAAAGTCCTAGTCTGGTCCAAGGGCAAGCTGTCAGGAGTTCAAGGGAGGGACATTTTCTAAAGAAGCTGATGATGGAGCAATATTGAATCCTAGAAGTGTTGACTGAGTTTGAACATAAAGAGAAGCCCCTCTAGGTAGAGAAAAGTCAGAGTTGGGAATGTGCTGGGTGTGTATGGAGAATGCAAATGTCTGCTTTAAATTTCAACATCAAGAACCAAATTAGTAGATGTTTATTGAATGTCTATGTTGTGAGTACAAAGGGTCAAGTGAAATCTTTCCTTTCCCACATGCTCTGCCAGGAACTTAAAGGGAAATAAGGTGGCTTTTAGAGTATTAAACTGTTAAAAACATTCATGAACAATGGACATGGTGGACCATCTGTGAGTGTAAACCAAGACATCTTCTGTAAAGGGAACAGGAAAGCTTGAGAATGGCCAACTGTCCATTCCAGCTGACCCTGTAATTCTCTCAACAGGAGGCAGAACTGGAGGGGGAATGTGATTCTACTTCGATGAGTAAAGACCCATTTTTTAATATTGTGTTTGGAGAGAGAATTTCTGAACAGCAGGGTCATGAGACGCTGGAAGACAGATTCCCAGTGTGTGGGAAACAGGTCTGGTGAGAGTTATTTTCTTAATTGCCAGCTATCATTCTGTGAGACACATTTTGTGTGTGTGTTAAGTGAGTGTTCAAATCTAAAAATGTTGTATACTACCAGTATAGAAGTATAGAGACTGATAAAAAGAAACACAAAGGGTGAGAAGGCAGTAGGTTGCCCAGTATTGTCCAGGGAAGAAACTCAGTTTGAATCTTCTGGTCCCACTAAAGTACCACTTATTTTTAGAATAAATCATGAAAACCTCACCATGACTAACATCATCAATAGCTGTTACAGAGGATGCTTGATATGCTTGGGACTTTGTACACACTATTTCATTTAATTTCCAGATCTTGTGAATTTTACCCATTTTTAAAAATGAAGAAACCAGGAAGCTTGCCCACACCTGATGGTGGGCCTGGAGTTGGTTTATGTCTTGCTGGGTTTCCAAGCTCATGTGTGGCATGCAGACACAAAAATACTGCAGAAGAAAGTGGCTCTGGGAACGGAGAGTGGACTGGGTATAAAGTGAGCTCTTAGCCTGAAGCTTCCGCAAGCAGGTTTTGAAATAAAGCTTACTTAAATAAGAAACCTACTGAGACCCAGGGTAAGATAAATCAGAAAGTGAGTGGGTGTACTTTGAGAGGATGCATTGTTGAGTACTTACTCGTGGGAGAAGAGGAGAATCAGAGGAACAAGTTCTTAATAAAAATCTTACTTTTGTTGGCTGCTTTCTTTCCTTAAATAGTTGACATTTTAGACTGTGATAGTGTGCAACCTTAACTTGGTTACATTGAAGAGACATGACAGGCTGAACACCTATATAGGCTCTGTAGGAAGTTAGAGAAGTTGATAAGAGTCAAGAGTGCCAGCTTTGAAACAAGCAGATGCATTTTCTGATCCAAGGTCTACAGTTCATCAACTCTGCGGGCCTGTCTCTCACCTAAAAACATGAATAAACATCCTTAGCTCACAGGATTGTTGTGAAGATTAAATTAGAAAATGGCTAGTCCTTACTGTTTAGCAGATGCAGTTGGTGTCTTCTTTACTTCTGTAGCATTATAGGTAATTTTTATTTTTTTCACTATGCATTTCTATAACTTCAAACTTTCAGACAATGACATATGTAATTAGCAAGGGGAAAGTGGGTGTTATTTTTTAAATTTATTTTTAATTGGAGGAGAGTTGCTTTACAATGTTGTGTTGGTCTCTGCCATAAGTCACCATGGATCAGCCTTAAGTCCTCTCCCTCGCGAGTCTCCCTCCCGCTCCTCCCTGCCCCCCACCCCTCTAGGCTGTCACAGCACTGGGTTGGACTCCTTTGTTCAGTCACTTAGTCTTGTCTGACACTTTGCGACCCCACGGACTGCAGTGTGCTAGGTTCCCCTGTCCTTAACTGTCTCCCAGTTTGCTCAGATTCATGTCCATTGAGTTGGTGATGCCATCCAACCATCTCATCTTCTGTCATCCCTTTCTTCTCCTGCCTTCAATCTTTCCCAGTATCAGGGTCTTTTCCAATGAGTCAGTTCTTTGTATCAGGTGGCCAAAGTATTGGAGCTTCAGCTTCAGCATCAGTCCTTCCAATGAATATTCAGGACTGATTTCCTTTATGTTTGACCTCCTTGCAGTCCAAGGGACTCTCAAGAGTCTTCTCCAACACCACAGTTTGAAAGGGTCAATTCTTCGGTGCTCAACCTTCTCTATGGTCCGACTCTCACATCCATACATGACTACTGGAAAAACTGTAGCATATAGACCTTTTTGGCAAAATGATGTCTCTGCTTTTTAATATGCTGTCTAGGTTGATCACAGCTTTTCTTCCCAGGAGCAAGTGTCTTTTCCTAGGAGTGTTTCTTCCTAGCGTTTTTTCTTAGGAGTGAGTGTCTTCCTAGGAGCAAGTGTCTATGGCTGCAGTCACCACCAACAGTGACTTTTGAAGCCCAAGAAAATAAAGTCTGTCACTGTTTCCATTGTTTGCCCGTCTATTTGCGATGAAGTGATGAAGTGATGGGACCAGATGCCATGATCTTAGTGTTTTGAATGCTGAGTTTTAAGCCAGGCTTTTTACTCTCCTCTTTCACTGTCATCAAGAGGCTCTTTAGTTTCTCTTCACTTTCTGTATTAACATTGAAAGTTAGTCGCACAGTCGTGTCCAACTCTTTGCGATCCTGTGGACTGTAGCCCACCAGGCTCCTCTGTCATTGGAATTCTCCAGGCGAAAGTACTGGAGTGAGTTGCCATTTCCTTCTCCAATTAACATCGCTTATGTGTATTAAGTCTTTTAATCCTCCAGTAACCCTAAGAGAGAAGTATTATCAGCATCTCCATCTTATAGAGGAGGCCAAGCAAGCATGAGGAGGTTGAATATACAAAGGCTCACAGATCAAGGCGGAGCTGTTGGTATTTAACATCAGGTAGTCTGGTTCAGAGCATGTCTCCCTCTTCTTACCTACCTGTTTCCCCCCAGATCAGCGAATTTATCAGGACAGTTGTTTGGCATCCTGATCCCAAGAGAAAGAGACAAGAGCATGAAGTGGGGTGAGCAGAATCAGGGCAGGGACAGACCAAGAAAAATGGAGGCGACATGAGTATGCCAGTCACAGAGGAGTGCTGAGATGCTGGGCGAGAAGAGGGCTGAGTATTTTAAGGGAAATGGTTTGAGTCGACAAATTTTAAATAAATCCATTTTAGGTTTTCCTAGGACCAGAATAAATGCATACACAATTTATTTCATTTGTTTTCCTTCATACACATTGTAGTTCTAGAATTTAGATGGAGGAAGGTCTTAGGAATTTGGTTGGAAGAAGTATTAAGGGAATTCACTGGAAGCTGTGATTGCAAATATACCATATTTGCTTTAAACATTTTTAGGGTGACTTTGGAGGGTAGGAATTATCGAAGGGATGGCGGAAGCTCCTTCCATCTGTCTTTGTACCAAAATGATATCTACTTATCAGTTCCGTTTCATTTTTTTCCTTTCCATGAAATATCACTGGCTTTGTTGGAAGACAGTAGTTACGCATTGCATATTTTCAATAAAAAAGGTTTACTTCCATTACATATGAGTTTGTAGATGCTTTCTACGACCTTGCACAATCTTCAGCAGCATGGAATCAAGTCCTTTGTATTATCTATTTGAGTCTTTAAATTTGGTATTTAGGTTAAATACAAAATATGGTTCTTAGCATTATTCCAAGGTCACTATTCATGATGGAAAAAATGTTAAAAGCATAGAAGTAATGCATGAAAAATCCATTATTAAAAGCGGCACCCCCTTATCTACAATAGCAGTTACTTTAACACGATTTCCTTGCATTGTAGTGACATGCTATTGCCATCACTGCTAAAGCCCTGTTAATGTTTCCATTATACATCTCTATTCAGCATTTCCACCAGTTTATAATTCAATGTATTATTGGGCTAAACTTTGGTTTATGGAAATCTCAGTTTTAAAACTTCCCTAAGGAAATTAAAAACATACGAATGAAAATGTGCAGACCATCCCAGTTCTTGTATACTGGGGAGCAAAACACCTTCTTGTTTGGGGGATTTGAGTGGGAAATTGATTTTTGTCTTTTAATCAGCTGTGATCAGGATTATAATGCTATTAATGTAAAAACATGCTGAACTAATTAAGAACCAGAGAACTGGAAAGTATCCTCAAAGGTCTCCAATAAGCAAGGTTATATCAAAACCTTCCAGACAAATGGGGTGCAATGTCCAAAGCGCCCTGGGAAGCCCATTCTCCACAACTGTTATTGCTAACTTGTTCCATTGTTTAACAACCCTACTGTCAGGAATTTTTTCCTTATGTCTAACTCAGATCTTTGCAGTTTAAGCCAATTTCCCACTGCTTTCAGGGGAAATGGCAAACAGCTGTCTGACATCACAAGGATAAGAACTTCTCTTATTTGATATATACCACTATTGGAGCCCTCCTCGGCTTAGCCTCCCCTGCCTCCAAGTAGACAGATGTCTTCCTAGTTCCGGTTTTAAACTGAATCATTGTTACTGTCTTCTTAACTGTTGGAACTTCTTATTGTGCCCTAATCTAGCAACCTCCTTGTATTAATCTTTCCTGCCTACAAGTACACATTTATTTCATGATTTCCATATGGTCAATGAAAATGGTCCAGTGCTTTTCTTGCTTCAGAAAATAAAATGTACCTTGTGGTTTTAGGCAAAGTTGTTTGTGAACCCAGATTATTGTCTCCATTATTTGCAAGAAGCTACTTGTCTCTGCAAAGTGAATATCTGAATGCAGAGACAGGGTTTGAACTCAGGTCTCTCTCATTTCAAAGCACTTTTTGCTGATCAGTGGTGGATCCATGTAAGAGGGTTTTAGGGTTTTACTCTGACTGGTAAGAAAAACATGGAGACTTGTAAAGATGCCAATATACGGTATAGCATGTATTCTATTAATTTTATCCTTCCCCCTGGAGCTGCCTTCATCTTGCCTAGAGCTGCTTTGTCGGGTCTGGGTGCCACCTTCACCAAGGGCTCAGTTGCCATTCTGCCACCATTTAATTGTGACCTTGGAGCTGCTTGTTGTTCTCCTGTATTAGATCTTGTTTTCTCTCTCCTACACCTTCCTCTTCCTTGGTTTATTTCCTTGTTTTTGTGGTGTGCGTCCTTTAGTAACTTCCTCAGACAGACTATAGGAGGGAAATTTATTCATTTATTTTTTTGTGACACAGTATGACTGAAAATATTTGTATTCATTTTCATGTTTGTTAGTTTTGCTAGAAATAACATTTTAGGATGTCATTTTTCCCCTTACTTCATTGTTGAAGACATTATTCTATCGACTTCTAACTTCTAGTATTACTATTAGGAAGCTCAAAGCCCCCTGATTCCTGATTCTATGTTGTTTTTCAGTAGCTAAGTCATGTCCAACTCTTTGTGATCCCATGGACTGCAGCACGCCAGGCTTCCCTGTCCTTTACTATTCCCAGAGTTTGCTCAAACTCAGGTCCATTGAGTCAGTGATGCCATCCAACCATCTCATTCTTTGTCCTCTCCTTCTCCTCCTGCCTTCAATCTTTCCCAGCATCAGGGTCTTTCAATGAGTAGGTTCTTCTCATCAGGTGGCCAAAGTATTGGAGCTTCAGTCTCAGCATCAGTCCTTCCAGTGAATATTCAGGGTTGATTTCCTTTAGGATGGACTGGTTGGATCTATATGCCCAGCTGTCTTCCATCTACAGGTGGTAGGATCTTATCTGTGTCACCAGAATTCTGAACTTTCACAGTGATGTGCCTGTGTGGATTTTCATCCATTATATTCGACATTCAGTGGGATCTTTCCATCTGGAAATCTATCTCCTTCAGCTCTGGGGGAAAAAAAAATCTCTTGAATTCTTTGATGATTTCCTTCCTTCCCATTTCTCTGCTTGCTTATCCTGGAACTTCTGAAATGAGATATGAAAGGTCATAGGTAGATCTTGTTCACATATTTTCTTTTTGTCCCTCTGCTTTATTCTTATAGATTTTGTCAGCTTTAACTCTTAACACTTCTATTTTAATGTTTTTATTTCTGCTGTTATACTTTTAATTTCTAATAGTTTTTCTCTGTTAGTTTTCTAAATATTCCATTAAAAAAAAGTAAAGTCCGAGAGGTTTTCATTTTATTTTGCTCCTAACTTTCAAAAAAATTGCTTCTAATTGCATCATTTCTCTTATTTTTGAGGGGTATTATTTGATCTTTTCTGTCCTCCAAGTTGCTTTTTCTGCTTTTATGTTCTCATTCCTGTCTTTCATGCGAGAGACTTTCCTGGTGTCACTATTTCCCTGTGTCTTCTTGTGTTCAAGAGAAAGGCATTTTAAAAGCTGACTGAGCTTTCCACCTGGGAGCTGAACTGTTGCGTGGTGTATCTTGGCCATTTAGCTGGGGACTCTCCAGTGTTAGCATCTTTCAGTCTTTCCTTTGGGGAGAAGGTAGTAACCTTTGGGAAAAGGTCTTTTAACCTCTTGCCTGAAAGTCAAACTGCCTGCATTCTGGAGCCGTGGGGCATGAGGGGCTGTGGGCTCCCCCAGCAGACAGTGTTGGAACCCCCCTGGTTTGCGTGTGATACCCACCCTCAGATATACCTCGTATTCTCCCAGCTCAAAGACCTTTTTTTTTTTTTTTTGCTTTCTTCAAAGATTGTTCTCCAGACGTCTCTGGTGGTTCATGGTTAGGAATCCACCTTCCAATACAGAGGACGTGGGTTTGACCCCTGGTTGGAGAACTAAGATCCCACACGCAGGGCAACTAAGCCCTCACACTGCAAATAGAAAGCCTGTGCACCACAGCTACCGATCCCATGGCTGACCTGATGCTGCTAAATAAATAAATGTGCTCAGCTGTGCCCGACTCTTTGTGACCCCATGGACTGTAGCCCGCCAGGCTCCCCTGTCCATGGGACTTTCTAGGCAAGAAAAATAAGTAAATGGATAATGAAAAAAAAAAGATTGGAGTTCTCATCTTCTGGGCTTCCCTCATAGCTCAGTTGGCAAAGAATCTGCCTGCAATGCAGGAGACACTGGTTCGATTCCTGGGTCAGGAAGATCCCATGGAGAAGGGACAGGCTACCCACTCCAGTATTCTTGGGCTTCCCTTGTGGCTCAGCTGGTAAAGAATCTGCCTGCAATGCGGGAGATCTGGGTTCGATCTCTGGGTTGGGAAGATCCCCTGGAGAAGGGAAAGGCTACCCACTTCAGTATTCTGGCCTGGAGAATTCCATGGACTGTATAGATCATGGGGTCGCAAAGAGTCATACATTACTGATCAACTGTCACTTTCACTCTCATCTTCTACCATGGTGGAGGAGAAGAAATGATGATTTGGGAATCTGAGGGTTTTGAAAAACACACTTTTATTTCTCTCACTTTTTGTTAGCACCTCTTATTCATGACTGTTTCTTGATTTATGTGATAGCACCAATTCTTGGGCCTCTTGGGATGCCTGGGATGAACCGGGTCAGTAGTCTGCTTTTCTAGGGCAAGGTTAGAATTCTGTTTTCCTGTGTCAGCTTTTTGTCCTCCTCTGCCTTACATTTTTGAAAATGTTGATGTTAGTGTGATAACTTCCGTTTTTCTTGTACTGGTAGTTTTTTCCTTTAAAAAATTCCCTTTATTGTCCATTAATGGGAATGGATGCTTCTAATAGGTCCATCATCTTTACCTTGAAGTACGCTATACTGTTTATTATAGTGGTGTGAAAGTCCAGAAGTAAGGAGGAGAGAGAGAGAGGGGTAGAGAAATCACCCCCAACCATCATCCAAGGAATTGGAGGTATGTATAAAGAAGACTTTGAGGGAGTCATCATAACCCATTGTTCTTCAAGTTGGGGAAAGCACTATGATCATCTGTTTCCCACTAAAATTTTTCTCTAGAAGGTCTGGACCCCTTCCTGTCCACAGAGAGCCTGTCAGTTTTAAGAAAAGAATGTATTGATGCCATGTATATTGCTAGATTCGTAATCTAAGACCTGTCAACGATTAGCTGTGTGTTCTTGGCAGCTTAGTCACTTCTCTTTGCCTTAGTTTTCTCCTTGGCAAAATGGAACTAATGACAGTACCTGCCTCATACTGTTCATGTGAAGTTAAAGTAAATAAAGGAGCTTAAGAAGGAGACTGGCTTGTGGTGAACATCATATAATGGCCCAATTCTTAGTCTGTGTTCCATCTGTTGGCTGCTCCCCTTGTAGCTCCTGTATGCACGAGGCCAATGCGGTCGTTAGGGCAGACAGAGAGAGGTGTCCCTGATCCTGGGCTGCGTGCCTCCTGGATGTGGTGGGGGAGTGCCTGGCCGCTCTTCTCTCTGGGAATGCAGCAGTGAACAAAATAACAGCAGGGTTTTCTTAGACCCTACGTCTAGAGGTTCTGTAGTCATGTGGAGACTCCTGTCAATAATTCCTCCACCCCTCTAGAAAAATCTTATGGCAATAACACTCATCACAACCCATTCCTGGCTGGCAGATGGAGCTTCAGTCAAGCCACAGGGAACGTGGGAGTGCAGCTGTGGACCGAAGCCCCCATCTCTGGCATTTCCTACGTTAAATTTTCTATTTGCTCACAGCCTCATCTCTTCACACCTCACTTTCAGGACATCTCATGTGGGTAAGAGAGTCTTCCACCAGGAGTTAGGGCCCCCTTACCTCTCATTCCTGCAAAGGCAGGGGAGTTGGATACATATAATCTGTTGCCAATCTGGAAGAAAAGGGTCGCATCTGGACCGTTCTACTGGATAATGGCCTTCTACGTCTTTCCCTCGGGGAGCCTTGTAGCCAACTTACTGACTTGCCACCAGGCCCTGCAAGATGATTGCTGTAAAGAAAATCCTTTGGAAAAGAAGCGCATATCTTCTAAAGAAGAAATGGTCCATGCATTTGGGCTGGCAACTTACAAAAGAGTTAACACAACTTCCATATATCTCCTGCAAAGCTGCAGGAAACTCATGCTGCTGGCCTCAGAACCCTGGATGGTATATGATTTCCTGCTCAGTGGGAGGATGTTTAAAATTCCAGAAGGAAAGTACTTGGCATCAATAGTCTCAAGTGTGTGCTCCACGGTGGGATGAAGAGCAAAGATGTGTCTTGCTCAGGGCGCTGTGCTCTGCGCGGTATGCTCTGGGAGCCCCTGCAGCTATTATCCTGCATTTCCCACAACTTTGTAGAGCACGAGACCCAGGATTAGGAGAAGAAAGCAGGACACCAACGCGCTACCTAACCCAGCCTATACAATTTGCTCTCAGATGTCTTTGCAGCTCGCTCCATGACTAAGCACATGCAAAGCCACGATCGGTATTTATCCGTCTTGCTGAGCGATCTACAGCTGGCTTCTGGGCTCGAGTCTTTTCTCAAATAGGACAGGTTGTGTCTGTTCCTAGTTTCCTGTGTCTCTTGTTTGATGCTGAATGTGTGTTCATCTCTTGCCTGGATCACCTAGGGATTCCTAACACCACATGCGGAACAGCTGAAGATATTCCAGGCACAATATCTGGTGGAGGAAGGGATAGAAACTGGGAACTGAGAAGTGATAACTGACACAGCTCTTTTGTTCAGTCACTAAGTCGTGTCTGACTCTCTGAGATCCCATGGACTGCAGCTCACCAGGCTGCCCTGTCTTTCACCATCTCCTGGAGTTTGCTCAAACTCATGTCCACTGAGTCAGTGATGTGATCTAACACCTTCTCCTGCCCTCAGTCTTATTCTTTGCCTATTCAGGACCCAGCCAGTGCCAAGTTCAGCTATCTACTCCACTGCAATTTCTCATTGCTTCTCTGTCACTTTCCCAAAGCCTGTAACAGTTCTTCGAGGACTGGAATTACAACAGGTTCACTGTCCTATCTCTTGAGAGTGTCTGGCTCTGAGTAGGCTAAATGAATGTCTTATGAGCCAGAAGCAGAAGGACAACAGATTCTTTCACGTTGTAGAAAGAGTACTAAACAAAGATCTCAGCCACGTGGGTTCCTATCTCCGCTTCACTGGTCACGAGTTACTGACGTGAGCAAGTCACTCCTCCTAAGGCCTCAGTTTCCCCCTCTCCTGATGAAATAAAAGACGGATCCATCTGGATTTTTTCCAACTCTAATGTTCACAGACCAGGGGACCAGGAGATCCTGCAGATCCTGGTGTGAGTTTGTAAATATCTTAGGCTAGCACAGTTCTTCATCTGTACGGCCAGAGAAAGTAGGGAAGGGTATGGATGTTTTAAACTCACACTGTGGACCCACTGGGTAGGTACATGTCACACTGCTGTCCCACAAAGTCAGTGGCTGCTGGGGGTAGGATGATCCCTAGCTACCCCACCGCAGGGACCGTGCAGAGCTCCCAGCACAGGTCTGAGGACGGTTTCTAACTTCCCCTCCCGTTGGATTGGCCTGTTTTGTAAGTGCGACAGAGGACTGTCTTCAAAACGAATTGGAAAACGACTCCCTCTTTCTGTTCTCTCCCAGAAACAGAGTCAGCTGAGGTTCAACATTCACCATGTGCTTGTCAGATACTCTGAGCCCGCTCGGACAGGGAAGCTTGTTCTGCTGGGCAGGGAGTCAGCCTCTCTCTTCCAACCGCATTTCTCTCTCTTTCCCCTTTGAACCCAGATGCCTCCTGACACTGGGACCGGGGTCCAAGCCTGAGAAAACCGCTGGGGTTTCCCGACACGCCCAGGCCACCACGCGCCATTCACCGGCCGGCCCGGTCTTGGCGGAGGTCATCCTTTCGGTCGCGAAGATGACTTTACAAGTCTCAGTTGTACCAATTAAAGCACCGTGGTGTGAGAGAGGCCTCGTTTCATTTCTCAGCTGCCTTTACTGGCTGAAATACGGACGCCTCTGCCCCTCGCGGCCTCCTTCGCGTCCCGTGCCGCCTCCCTCCTGTGTATTTGTGCATGTTTCTGTTATCGCGTGCTTCCATCTAGATTTGAGTAATCTGTCCCTCTGACTGTCCACTCTTCCCCAGAGACAGCGAGCTCCTTATGAGCAGGCAAGGAGGCTCTTCGGCGTGTGTGCACATCTCCCAGGCCTGCTACAGCTCAGTAAATATGCTTATTAAACTCAGCTAATCCTCCACCTCGCCCCTACCATCACCTTTCAGACTGCATCAGAATTTAGGTATCTTCTATAATCATCCTAGTTTGTCTGTAACTTCCACTAATTTATGACTCTGTGTTAAAAAAGAAATGTAGAAAAGGAAACACAGTGCAACAAGCACTCTTAGCTGTCAGAGAGCCCTGCTTTGGTTTCATTGAGCATTTGTAGAGTGTCACTAGATTTTCCTACACTTGGAATTTTTTTATAATTAGATTTTCTCTAGCTTGATCTCCAGTTCTAAATGCTTCTTAGAGTGCTTTTCAATTTCCAAAGGACTTCATCAATTTCACAGACTATAGGTCTAATGTACCCAATACAATCCTTTGCTCTTTTATAAATGTGGGCTTTTCGCATCAACATTTGAAAAAGCCAAAAGGTATGTCACTTTTGTTTTAAAGATGTTACTGCCTTTCTCTAACTCAAAAGAAAGGGAAAAATGCATTAGACTGTTGAGATCTGATGGAGTTGAAATCCTCCTGTTTTAATACCGTGCTGGCAAGCCTATGTATCCCATGCCATTTGAATCCTTTTGGAGGGATCTAAAAAACACATGGCATAAAGGGACACTGCACATTTGAATTTAGAAGGGGAGAAAGAGTTAAGTGACCATCACCAATTACAGCCTCAGAGGGGGTGATTAAGATCAAAATTGCAGGGAGGTTTTTAATTTAGCTGCCTGCAGAAGCAGCCCCCATTGAGCCAGACTCATCAGATCACACACACGCCCCATCTCTTCGCCCGGTACTGCCATTGACAGCAATTGTATCAGAAAGGGCACCAAATAGACTGTGTGGCCTGATACCCTTTGCCTGCGTGTCTACTAGAGTCCCCTGACCATTTTACTAGAGAGAGCGAGACGGAGCAAATCAGGGAGAAGTGTAAAGGATGACTATGCAGTTTGCTCAATTTGCACCATTCCTTCTTGTTGCCGATATGTGTAAATACAGCTGTGGATCGTGTGAAGACACAGGCTTTGGTTTTCTGCTATGTGTACTCTCTGCTAGAGTCATGTCCCAAGCCATCTACATATATTTTATCAGAAGTGCACTCACCCTGCACCAAGCTTTTCCCCTTATGCTAAGTATAAGCCTAAACGGCAGTGCACATTATACTGATAAAACATGTGATGGGTGTGAGGAGTTACTCTGAAGATGTGTGTGAGTGAGTGAGCTCGCTTTGGACTTTGTGTGAGTGGTGCTCTTACCAAGAGCAACCTTCTAGTAACACTGCTAATAACTCCTTCCACTTCCGCACGGCTTACTGTGTGCCTGGCATTGTGCTAAGGATCTGGCTGCATCACCTCTGATGCTGAAAACACCTGGAAGGCAGGTCTCTTATGCCCCACCATGCTCTGATTGTGGACATAGATGAAAATGCCAAACAATGCTTGCCTATAAACATGCTTGGAATGTTACGCACTGCTTCTGAGATACACTTATTGATAGGCTGCACATCCATTATTTATATAGATAAGGCCAATATAATTGAACTTCATATTAACATAAAGCCAGTATAAATATTTATAAATTAACATTTAATTAACATGTTGGCTTAAGCAGGTTTCTATTGGTAGTACATAGCCAATGACATTGTAAAATTTCAGAATGGTATACAGAGTAAGAATTTGTAAGGCTAAGAAGTCTATTTTTCATTTGAAAAAAAAAAATGCAGGTTGAAATCAGGACCCAATGAACCATTTCTGATGATTTTGCTGATAATATATCTTTGAATACGAATGTGGGCCCATAGTTAAGTGTTCAAGACCTCTTAATTTAATTAGGAATAATGAAATATTTTCAGGATTCTCATTAAGAACAGTTACAGACAAATACAGTTTATTCTTTTCAAACTGGAGCTTGACTTAATTCAACGTTCTGATTACATTGCCCTATAGTAGTAGGGTGGTCTGATCAAAATAATGATAATCCTCAATTCAGTACTTTGAAAACAACCAACTTTTCTCCTTGTTTAATGGGCTCCAAATCAGTAAACTAAATTAATCAGAAAAGTCTTTGGCTCAAGTAATAATGCGTTTTCAATTCAAATTTTTAGTTTGTAGATCTATCTATTCATTACGTGTTCCAAAGGAAGATACAATGACAGTGAGGTCATTTAATTCCAGCCCAACAAAATGTTTGAAAAGATTTATTTCATACAACCTTATTTACTTTGTTGATTGTAAAATATTCTCACACTTTAAAAGCTAAAGATTTTAACTGCTCATATTACAAACATTAATATTAAATATATATTATCTATAAAATATAATATATACACATATACATATATGTATACATGAATATGTGATACACAAAGATATAAAATCACTTAGCCTGTTAAAAATCTTAGTAAATGTCTTAAAAATAAACTTCAACTTCTGTATATAATAATCCAAGGAGCTTACAGTCTTTATTATGTTAGAACACTTCCTCTATGTTTTATTGCCTCTTTTTATTTCTGGAAGATTCTGTCTTATTTTTCGTTCTAGAATTTTCTCATTCATTACTATACAATCTGTTCCTGACCAAGTAACTCAGACCAGTTTATATGAAAAACTTTCTAATGTGAGAAAAAGTTAAAGTTAAGAAAAGTGTTTTTACTCCTTTAGAAATTTTATTCAACTGAAATCTGTGTAGATAAACAAGGCAGTAATTTATAGTTAAAATTTATTCTGTTGCTTTTTGACAAATCTGAAAATGTTAATGAAGGATATATTGCAAGTCTGACTATGGGACAAAAAGCTATTTAGTGATTTCAAACTGTAGCGATATATACTTATATGGTAAAAACATTAAAATAAAACCAACATGAATTACAGTTAAGAATTAGATTTTTGACATCCTTTTCTGTCATTTACCACAAATAAAATACAAGTCAATACATTCATCTATAATTGGAGCTAGTTACGGTTTGCATACATTTCAAAAGATGTGTAAATAAATAGTAATGTAACACAGACCACCAAAATAAGAAGAAAATAGCCTCAAATTTTGATGCTGTAGACTCTTATTTAAATATTGAGCTATATTTCTTTAAACATTGAATTTTTCATGTGACAAGGTAACTTGTATCCAACTAATTCAAAAATGACAAGACTAAAAATATTAATGTCTATATTTTTGTTTAAATTATAATATTCTGTCTGTGCCTTAGGACTTCTTTAAATATGAAGCAATCCATCTCAGTTTGCATTTGAACACATGGCCTAAGTAAGTATTTTTCACAGTTTAATACCAAAGAATATTCATTTATGAAAAAAATTACAATGGTATTTTTAAGTTTCTCAATTTAAAATTAAAATGAGTCTTGCAACACTTCAATATGAACAATGAATCCTTTATTTTAGTCATTTAAATTTCAAGAAAGAATAGAAATTCTTTTTTCTTCTAGCATTGCAATTTGTTGAGTAATTTTTCATTAACTCAAATGCTAATTATCACACTAATATTTATTTAAGTGTATTTTTAAGAAATATCTTTAAGTTGCATAGCTAAATGAAATAGAATTCAAACATTGTCTTTAATATTGTAAAAATTCTAAGTTTTGTGAATCATTTAATTTTATGGAAGTTTTTGACTTGAAACAATCAATTAGACATTTAAGATTTATTAAAATAGTATTAAATTAAGATAATTAGAGTTTAAGAACAACATTGCTTTAATATAGAAGAATTTTAATTTTCCCTGTCAATGTTGTCAGTATCTTGAAGATTAATTTTAGATACATCCAACTATATTTCTATTTGTGGACTAAAATACAATAAGAATAAAACTAAGCTCAGGCAGATTTCATAATTTTTACATGGACTATCAGTATTAGTGATACTTTTAGTGATTATATATTATATTATAATTTATGAAAAAAATCTTCTTACTTATAAATCCATGTAATAAAATTCAACTACACAATATAGTCTAAGGGCAAGAAGAATAAGGAAATATTTTGCTTTAACATATTGTAGCGATCACCTTAACATCAGAAATTGCAGAAAAGTCAAAGATTTTGGGGTTTGATTTTGATTTTATAATTCATGGTAAGTCATTTATAATATTAAAATATGCTCTATCATAGAAAACTATAATAAAATGTCCTGTTTCAGCTTCTGTAGATGATAATAAACAACAAAATCAAGCAAAGCAATTCAAATATATCCAGACCTATTATATAGGACTTATATCTTTATTCTAAGTCATTTGTACAGACCACACAACAGTTTATAGTTAATAAAGATTGAAAAATATTTCAAAGGTATAAGTTTATTAAAATCCTAAGTCACTATCATGATTAAGTAATAAGCCAATGGAAAGTTCAGCATCTTAATCTCGGTTATCCTTAAAAAGAAAATTACTATAGCAGAGAGTTTTGCTCAAAAGGGAAAACATTCTGAGCAGAATGAGAGTAAATTTTCTACTTCTCCTCGATTGTGTCAATGCTGAAACTAGTATAACTCTGTTTGCCTTCTATTTTTATTGTTGTTGTTGGTAAAAGTATTCACAGAAGTCTGCAAGATTCATTGTATTTGCTTTATGTGTTTGAAGACTTACTTAAGTATTCTTAGTAAGCTCTTATAAAGAATAAGAGGTTTTTTTTTGTTTTTTTTTTAAGAATAAGAGCTTTTAAAAACAGGTAGTAAAAATTCAGTAAAGAATAATATTTTTTTCTTTCTTCAATTTTTACAATTTTTGACATATGTTGATTATATTAAAATACTTTTTAAAAAGCAAAATCTCCAGAGGTGGATCGCATCTTTTGCCATTTACTCTTCCCTGTGTTTTAATTTTTATTTTTTAACAGAAGAATTAACTTTCTTCATAAAAATTTATTTAAACTCTTTCATTTTCTTTAAATGCCAATATTTACAAATTCCCAAAGCCAAAATAATGAAAAATGTAGATATCTGGTCTTTTTAGAAGCATTAGTTTGGTAGTTTAATGTTTAGAAACATTGATAAATATTAAACTAATATTTCAGAACAGACACCTGAATATTTTTCATGTAAAGTGAACATTCAATGCTGAAAAATAAGAATTATTGACACCCTAAGACAATTTTAATTATTTCAACATCAAATCTATCACTAATTTATGAGTTAAACTTAGGTTGCTCACAGTGTAAAAATTTTAGTGAAGTAATTAGTGTAATTAATTAATTATTCCATAATTGAAATGCAGGTTAACAAACTTCTATATATAAAAGTTTAAAAAAATGTCCTTCATTCAAACTGTGAACTCTAAGCCTATAAAACTCTTCAAAGAACCCCAAGATATCAAACAATCTTTTATTTAGCTAAACCTACCCCCTACCTTCAGTCTTATTCATACTTAAATACTCAGTATGCTTACAGCTTGGAAAAAAGCTAGAAAGCCTTAATGGATCACTGATTTTAACTAAAGAGGTAGGTGCATATCCCTTATAAATGAATTCAAAACAATTTTTGTTTTAGCGTTAATAGTTTTCATCAAATGAAAACAAGCTTCTTAGTGTTGGAGACAAAAGTCTTGAATGGGGCACTTATTAATATATCTTTTATTTTAAACACAAGGACAAATATTCTAAAACAATATCTATTACATTGGAACAATGGTGCATTCCCCCCTCTCCCATTTTCTAATATTCTAGCAGTGAACTGCTTTCAAGCAAAGGGTAACATAACCAAAGTCCAAACTGAAGGATTCAGTAAAAACAGCAGGAATACACAAAATCAATTTAAAGAAAACAATATTTAATCCTGTCATAGTTGAAAGCTTATGGGGTGAATGTGTTTTAGACTTTCATTTCTCATGAGGTGTATATTCTCAGTTTATGTGGTTTGCCATTGAAAGTGTATTTACAAATTAAAGACAATGAGGTAGAGATTTGAATTTTCATCTGGTCAATATAAAGGTAACCTGTTTTAAAGATAGGTATGCATTTTAGGTAAAGTTCTTATAATCAACAATGTCAAGGAAGTTTCTCAAGATTAAAAAGTGTAAAAATCTGAAAGGGCTTTACTGTTTTGTTCCCCAACTATCTGCATAATCTCCTTTAGAAGACACATATATTGTTAAATGCATGTCTCTTTTTCTCTGAATAATCTGAAATGTCAAACATTTCTTTTAAATAATTTTTTTCTAGGCTTGGTAAATGGATGACAATTTGGAACTAATGATGAAATAAATTATGTATCTTGACAAAAACAGTGAGAAGGACAATTTCCATCTTTAACTAATGGAGGAACTTCAACAGAATTAAATCAGGAATTATAAAAATCACTCTAAAATATTCCAGTGTTCCTTTTTCTCCTTTCTAAAAAGGGTACTAAAAATCATTAATATTGGAAAAGCAAAACCAATCATAAAACAGGGATATAATGTTTTGGGTAATGTTGATCTTGCAATTATCCCTCTGAGGACAAAAAAATGTAATTTTTAAGTGTGATTGTGAGGTTTTATTAAAAGAAAATGTTTGCAACAAGTGTCATGATTCTTTAAAAATCATTTCCATATTAACTATGTAAGATTAATTGCTGAATTATGACAAACTTTTTTTTTTTCACAAAAACAACTTTTGCTTTCTTTTCTTTCATATGGAGTTTTAAAACTGCTGTTATTGATTGCACTAATTAAAAGAATTCTATTTTCTCTGCACTCTTTGTGTTTATTCCCTTGATACCTTTTAGTATTTGGTTTGGGAGTTTTCCTGAAGTGCCCTCCCAGCTTTTTGACACATCATTCCAAGGACTGTCAAGTTCAACCTAAGTAGTAATCACACATACAGAAAGACAGTAGCAGTTTCTTTTTTTACCCTTCCCAGTGAAAACAGGTAAGGGCACGAACAAGTATATTATGACCCCAGTGCATTTGTGGCTTTTGAGTCTGACACCTGTCAGATAAAAACAAGCTAGAGATGCTCTTATCAATTACAGGAGATCACCGATAGCACCAGGATGTTGGAATGATAAAGGTTTACTGCTTCTTTTTATTTTTTTTTAAAGGATACCATCTGTAGCTATTAGAAGGGACTGAGAAAGAGACTTTTAAATGCTTATAGGAAAAAGCATCTAAGAAAAACAGTGTTGAAAGCATCTAGTTTCCCTTTCTGTGACATATAGAGCTTTAGGAATCAAAAGCTTCCATTAACATCTAAAGGCTATAGTCAGATAACAGAAAATAGCATAACATAGCAAAATGAAGCACCAATACCAATAAATCTTAAAGATCTCATCTATCCCAGTTAACTAATTAAATATCAACTGTTGAAATATTAGGGAATATACTGAATCAAATAGAATTTATTTTCATATTATTTTTCTAGAATCAAATTTTATTCCCAAATCTTGTTACAGAAAGCTAGTAAAGGAGATACTTTTCTTGAAGTCTGTAATAAGGCAGATACAGTTCTTAAGGGAAAGGAAACTCTACTGCCAGTGAAAAAGAGAAAATTGTGTAGTCTGTCCTCTCTAATTTACATGATTTCTTTTAAATAAAATCATTTACTCAGTGACAATAAATGTTACCAGCAGATGTTTAGCTATTTGCTGAAGCAAGACAGTATATTAACTGATGGAAGTATCAATTGCCGTTATTAAAATAGATGCTATTTAGGAGAACTGTGGGACTCAGAAATAATTATTCATATAATTAGAAATTGGAAATGAGTCAACAGGAATTGTTTTGGCATAAAAAAGACATTTGAAGTGACTTTAAGTATGGTTCTACCAAGCTATTTCCAATGCATATAATGTAAATATCAAATTTGCTGTTTTGTTTCTAAGATCATGTCTTTGAGACAGTGGGTTTGGTACAAATAAAAGTTCCTGGTAAATGACATATACCTTATGGCAACAATTTATTTGAATATCTTCAAGGCTGGATATACTTCAAAGTTTATTTTTTTCTTAATATCTTTCTTATTAATTTGATCAAATTGTTGCACAAAATTTAATGGAACTCATTTACAGATAAGACATTTAGGATTTGCTCATCTGGACAATTATGTAATTTTTCCTCTTGCCTTTAAAAATGTAACATGGGAGAGAATATCAGAATAGGCATGTGCTTAAGGAACTCAGAATAAATTATTACATTATGTGAGACCAGGAACTCCTCTGTGAACATATTCCCTCAAAATTAGCATTACCAGTAACTATTACTTGACTTCAGCCCATCTGAAAGATTTGAAAACTGCTTTGCATGACCTGACTCCATAAAACACACACAAACACACAACACCATCACCAATCTCTGAAAATTAACAACAGTTTTGTTAATCAAGGATTTCATCTCCACATGAAACCAAGGCCAAATTAGGAAGGCTGTGATACTAAGGCACACAGAAACATTTGTTAAGCAAAGTCAAAATCAATGACAAACAAAACCAAGTTTCCTTTGTGACTGATTTTCAGGCAGCTGCATCTAAATATAAAAGAGCCATCAAAGAAAGATATCCATTAATTATTAACTCAGAACAACTTCAGAAAGCAGAGCCCTTAAACCTCCATTGACATCATTCTGCCAGACTCCTAATCTCTGCAAGTTGTTGGTAAGAGTTGCATTAAACACAGCATGTCACCAATCCCGCCTTTAACAACTGCGGCTCTGGAGCTGTGCGCGGCAGCTTGGAAGACCACACGAGAGAAGCTCTACTTTCTATAAAGACATCTTTAAGAAACGTTTACAATCTCACATGTTGAATAATCTCCTGGGTTACTTTACCTCTCTCAACCACACAATAGACAGTCAATAGTCTAATGGCAACATGCACGATCAAGAAACTCATCCTTCCCCCCCCCACCACCTCCCCATGGAAGTACAGAGCTAACTGTCATGATTAAAAAGCTGTGACACCCTATAGATTAATGCAATTCAATCTATAGATTGTTCCCAGGCTTTTTCATTACAGAATAGAAGAAAAGGCTCTAGTACAGTGATGCTGAGAGAATGCAGAAGAATATAAGACTGTTACGTAAGCTAGTGAAATAATTTAGGTTATTAAGTATTACTGTTAGTTTTCATAGTTTGTCATTGAAGTTAGGTACTTTTCAATTTGCAAGATGTTTTGGCTTTATTGTAAATATAAAATAAAATTCAATTTCTATGAAAATATCCTTTTAATCTGTGTTTATGACTGTATGTTTACATTTTGACTCTTGACTTATAAAATTCTGAGACCAAATATAGAGATGCAGCTTTTTTGTTCATTTTGAACATTTCTAATTTGGCGCCATCATAATTGACTATTGTGCCTTAGTCCAAAGAACAGAGGAACAAAACTCTCATACAGAATGTTTCCAACCCAAATACTAACCTGGTGGGGAGAGGGGGGGAGAAAGTTCCTTTTTAAAAAAATATGTTCAAGTGGAAGTAAAAATGAACATGTATGTATATAAAAAAATCTAACATTTTGAACTTTGAGGTTACTTGCAGATATCTCTCCATAGAGAGAAAACAGCAGTAATGCAGCAGAAAGAGACATTATTTTCAGGCTCTTTGGACAAGCTGTACTTTGCTCTTATCCACTCTTCATCTTTTTCTCATTCTCCCTGTCTTTTAAAAACTTATCAGAGAATCACCCAACCACAGTAAGTCTTTAACAATCATTATTCTTCATGGAAAATAGCACCATGTTTGAATAAAGATATGAAAGTAATCAAAAATATTGAGAGCAGATAAGAAACATGTATTAGATCAAGTTGATTTGCCATAAGCTTCCCAACCTCGTTAGTTATAATCCATTCCACTACCTGCAAATTCTTCAGATCATCTTTTTCTACCACAGAACTCAAATGATTGAAAATCAACATGTTAAATTTTCAAGCCGATATAAAAAGAACAGGATGAGGAAATGTGTGTATCTGTGTGATGATTCGCATTTAAAGGTTTTATCTCTTTACTCTGTTTGATTAAAGGCCTTGTATTGAGTTAAACAGCAAATCCTGGAGAATAATTAGAGGCTGTTGGTTTCGTCCACCCACCTCCCCCTTTTAAATGAAAGCTTAAATGGGGAAAATGGAATGTCAGTCAGAAACTGGTTCATACCAATCATAATAATTATAATCTATTAGAATTAAGCCATAATCATTAGAATTTCTTCTTTTCTCCTACCTTTGATGGCCTGTTTCATCTGTTTCATTAAAGCTGTGATTTTTACAGATGCTCTTGATGTTCCTATGTTTGCATCAGTGTCTAAGACAGCTTAAAGGGAAGAAATAGCTGTTTGCCTATAGAAATACATGTTAATACATTAGTTACTTGAAGCAAGCAACTTTTGCAATATGTATGTCTGCGTGTCTATAGTTGTCTTTATTTGGGCCTGTCCAGCATTTTGTTCTGTTCTACTCCTGCCTGGCAGCTGGACCCTGACCTTCAAGTTCTTTTTTTTTTTTCCAAGAAAAAGAAAAAAAGAATTCTTTTCAGATTCCAAGTTCCCCCCTTCTTACCCTCCCACTGACACCATCCTATTCACAACCGGAGATAACTTTATTCATCTACACATCATTGTATCAAATTCAATAGGCAAACTGCTTCAACATGCCTCAGAGCTGGACAAGACAGTTATGTCTTCATTCCCCAACTCCCCCTACCCCCAGCCACCAGTGCGATGAGATTTTTTACCACCGCCCTTTTCAGGCATGAAATGAACACGGTTACAAAAAATAATTTCCAACAAGTGTTTTACTACTCTGTTGGGTCACCATAGATTTAGTTCCCTGCAAACTCCTCAGCTGGATGTAATGTCTGACTGCCAGACTGTGTTACTTAGAATCGTCTCTAGATAATGCATGTTGGAAAGGAAGAAGGGAATCTGTTTATTCAAGTCCCATAAACCGCTCATGGAGATTTTGATGAAAAAATGCGCTTGCATCCCAAGTGTTTGCTTTTGCCTAAAATTAAAAGCATCAAATCTGATAACGTGACACCACTGCATAGATGACACAAAGGACTGAAAGGGAGAATTCTGCTATCCCAGCGACCAAAAACAAATATCCTGTTCTCAGGAAACAAAATATTATGTCTGTCTTCTGATCGATTTCGGAAGAAAGAGGAATTAAAGCTTCTTTCCCTTAGGCTCTACAACACTTTGGTTTTACTTTTGGGACTTCGGAACTGTTAAAGAGAAAAATAGAACTTGCTTAATGTCAGGAACATCAAATAACAGTTTGATGCTGGCCACTCTTGCTACAAAATCAGTCTCCTGTCTTTAGTCAGGAGGACTGGGTATCAGATTAGCGTTGGGGGTGGGAACCGGCTCTCATATGTGGATTCTCAATGAAGCAGGCAGCAGGCTGTTATAGACAAAATAGTTTCTTCCGAAGTTGAGTTTCTTTTTGGAAACTTCCACCAAGAGTTCTTTTAAAACAACACCTCCTTGGGTTCTGATGTTTTAAGAGGCAACAACAAAAATCTTGGTCAAAGCAGTGCTAAACCCAATCATGCTTCCTTATCCATTCCTGGGACTCCCTGCCTCCCCACCCCCATATCAGCCTGTAGAGCCTGAAAGAAAGTTGAATGGTTAAAATGAAATAGAGCATCTAAAGTGCTTAGCTAGCTGTTATAAAGCATTCTAGACCCTGAAGAGAGAAAAGGAGAAAGATTTTTTTTTTTTTTTTAAAGAAGACTTGTACCCTTGACTAGGTGTTTTCTACTCTAGCTACTAAATGTTTATGTAGATAGAGGGTGTTACAGACATTTGGAAGGATTTGGGAGTTTCAAAAGCGAGAAGTTTATACATCAGTGCTGCAAGTTGCAAAACACTGTTGATATTCAAATGTTTATTGTGCAAAATCTGGGATAAGCTTCAGCATGAGGGCCCCTTTAAGTGCCTACAACTCTTGCTAATTCCCCTTAGCATTGAGGCTCGCACAAAGGCCTTAATCCAATTCCACTTTTTTTCAGAAAGCCTATGCTATTTTCTCTCGCAAAAACTAACAACACTACCCCATCACACTGCAGAGTGGTTCAAAGAAAAAGCACTCTCTGTTTATACTTCACCAACACTTCGTGCTTCTTGGGCAAGCCTGGCAAGGAACTTTAAGTGGTTCCCTACGTCCCATGACACGTTTAGGGGAAAAAAACCCTTCAGACTTGGAGGGGGTGTTTTTTAAGGACAAAAAAATGTACTGACTGGGGTGTTGGGCCTTCTCCTCTGTTTTCTGTGAAGAGAAATTGATCACCAGAGCCTCATTCTTGCAGTTCTGATTTGGATAATAGGAGTCAGGCTTGCTTTGATGAGGTAGCATGTACCTTTTGATGAGGTGGTATTATTTATTTTTCTCTAAGACTGTTGGTTCTGGTTCTTCCTTCCTTTCTCTCTCTGTACCTTCCTTTCAATCCATCCCCCACCCCCCACCCCCCGCCCGGTACAGTTGCCTTTCCTGTGGGTTTCTCAAGGTCATATAGATGATTCTCATTATTTATATTCTTTTGGCTACCAGATCCCTTAAGCAAAATGAGACATTGATTCAGCCTTAATTTTCAGCATCTTCTCTTTCAACACTTGTAATTTTGGTGGGTCATTTCTAATTTCAGGTAGAAATTCTGCTAACGAATAATTACACCTGCTGTTGGCACTGGAAATCAGGCATTTGCCTCTGATTGTGAGTACACAAGTGACCAATTACTCTAGTAATTAAGCTACTGTAGTTGTAATTAGAAATGACCATGATTTTGCCCCAGAAGTGAATTAGAGAGCTGGAATAGGAAGCCAAAATGACAACAGATATCTGTCAATTTCAGAGTTGTGCTTTGGCTATTGATGTCACCAAAAATTAAACCGCACAGAACTCTGGGTCTCCATTAGGGAAAATGATGTCTTGTTCCTATTGATTTCTGTTCATGATGTCAAACTGAGGAAACTCACATTGGCTACTTTTGAGTGTTTCCATATTTCCATAAACCCTATGAGAAGCAAGTTTGGTATACAGATTTGAAGTTCATGTGTTGGGAATTGAGGCAGCAAATCTTAACAGGTTTGTTTGGAAAGATGACTCTGCTCGATAGGATTCTACAATAGAAAACAGGATACATTTGATGCAGGACTTTATGTATCTTGTGTATATGTATGTGTTAGTCACTCAGTCATGTCTGACTCTTTCTGATCCCATGGACTGTAGCCCACCAGGCTCCTCTGGCCATGGAATTCTCCAGGCAAGAATACTGGAGTTGGTTGCCATTCCCTTCTCTAGGGGATCTTCCCAACCCAGGGATCAAACCCACATCTCCTGCATTGCAGGCAGATTCTTTATCATCTGAGCTACCTAAGAAGACTTATATGTCTTAAAGAAACTAATCTTTGCAGGAAGGGAACATTGCCACACAGTGCAAGATTAACCTATGGTAGTATTTGGTCATTTGTCTAATGAATCATGCCAAACATTTGAAATGGTGTCTCTCTTTAACTAGATTGCAAGAGCTAACATCAGCTGTCTCCAAGACTAAACCCTCAAACAGTTAGAAGAAGACATTTTCCATGATGAATTTGTATAAGAAGAGCATGATCAAGTCAATGGTGTCTAACAACCTAAATCAATCCCATGTTAAGGCTGGTACAACAATTCCCCTTACTTCTGAGATGGTGCATTTATTTAAGTGTGAGAACCACAGTGTACTTTTTACTTTTAAGATTCCCTGATGATCTGTATCTTTGCAATTATTTTCGAATGCTTCTAGCTAGTAAAAAAAAAATTCTGCCATAGAACAGTGAAATGGTGAACAATTGGACAGAAAATTCCATTTGAATCTGGTCTGTGATCTAATGGTCAGCTATTACACTATCAAAATTAAATCACTTATGTAATTAGCATGGTTTTCATGCTCACAGGCCTTCTCAGCAGACAGGCCAAAGACCTGAATGAACATAGAAATGGATTTCTCCTTTTGCCTCATGAGGTCACTATTGGAGCCACAGCTGCGTTGCAGTGAGTGGGACCAAATTTCCTCTGCTGGGAAGGGGTGACAAGGTCATGATTTCTCATAAAAATGATGCTGATATAGCTCAAAAACAGAGACTATGAAATGATGCTCTTTTGGCATAATGGAAAAGATTTCTGGTTTGTAACAAACTATAATATGTAGCCTAATAGTGAATAGCTCAATTGTGAATGAATAGTACAAATTCCATTTGAATCTGGCCCACAGTGGTCAGTCCCTTGGATAGTTAGCAAGAGTACATTTCTTTGAGGTTTTTCATTAGTTGGGCCCAAGAACTGAATGAAGCATTCCTTTCTTCAGGGAAGAAAAGAAAGAGGAGGAAAGGAAGAAAGGAAGGAAGGAAGGGAGGGACAGAGGAAAGAAAAACACATCTGAAGACAAATTTCAAACATTTACTCACCAAAATCCACCAGAAAGAATAATTGAAAGACAAATGGCAAGTTTGAGCTACTTTATTTTATTTTTAATTGGAGGATAATTACTTTACCTATTGTGATGGTTTCTGCCATACATCAACATGAGCTACTTTGAAAAGATCATTTCACTTTCCAGTAAACTTCACCATGTACCTAGTGAGGTGGAGTGAAAATGGAGTTAATTACAGGGAGTCAGGCTATTCCAAAGCATTGTCATGGTATCCTCCACATCATAATCTGAAACTCAAATGCCTTAATGGCAGGAAGGCTGCAAAAGAATATGGAGCTTCTGGTTGGGTCCAGAAAGTAGAGAACACGCTTCTTACATAAAGTATAAGTGCAATTTTTGTTTGTTTGTTTTTCTACTCAAATAAAATAAAACCAGTCCTCAGTTGGGCCAGAGGACAGCACTTGTTGGCATGGAGAACCCTTAAAATGCCTGGTGTTGAAGGTTTTCATGTATAAAGCAGTCATCAACACACACACTTAAAATTGTAGCTTAACAATATTCTCCCACTGAAATGGACCACTTGTTTTCTTCAATTTAGCATTGAACGTATCATATTAAAAAGACAGTGATGGAGTGAGCTACAACTTAAAGTCAACAAACTGCATAAGAGAGTCCTCATTTGTTTTATTTTCTTTTTGTTAATTTAGTCCAAGACCAGCAGCCATCCTCTTGGGCTGGTGGTCAGGCAGTCTCAGCCATTATGGGTTTTTACACCAAGTTCCCCATTCTCCCAGGTCTGCGTTCTGATACCCAGGCCCTGGGGATGTCCTTTCAGCGCCCGTCACTGGTCCTGGGGTCACACCTGAATGCTAACATGCCCACAGGCCTCCTCTTGGGCACTTCTGCCTGGTAGCTTTATGTCTTTTCTATCTGCTTTGGGACGTGGATCCATCAGCTCCCCTCTGAGCTCCTGCTGCCATGAGGCTGGGAAAGTTCTCCCCCATCAGAGGCCCTGCCTCCAACATTCAGTCTCTTTCAGCATCAGGAAAACCTCTATTTTATCTTTTCCTTGAAGTACAGGCTGAGGAAATCAACCCTGAATATTCATTGGAAGGATGGATGCAAAAGCTGAAGCTCCAATCCTTTGACCACCTGATGTGAAGAGCCGACTCACTGGAAAAACCCTGATGCTGGGAAGCATTGAAGGCAAAAGGAGAAGAGGATGAGGTGGTTAGATAGCATCATCAACTCAGTGGACATGAATCCGAGCAAAGTCTGGGAGACAGTGAAGGACAGGGGACCCTGGCGTGCTGCAGTCCATGGGGTCGCAAAGAGTCAGACACGACTGAGCGACTGAACAATGAAAAATTTTCCTTTTCTCTCCGTGGACACACAGGATGATGACTTCATGAGCTTTCAGGGATGCTGACCCAGATTCCTTAAGGCGCAAACAGGTAATAAATAAGAGAAGTGAGTTAGTGTAGGCAAAGTACAGATGGGGATTTTAGTGAATTAGAGAGTAAATAAATATCTAAAGCCTCCCACATTCAACCCATGCATGTTAGACTCTGTTTTAAATCCTTTGTTTAATCTTTTACAGAATATAGGAAGAACTCTTGAACATCTACTTTCAAGTTTACAAAACTCTTTGAGGTGAAAAAATGAAAAAATAAGTGAAAGATTGGGATATCTACTCTGCTTGAGGTAACAGTATTGGAGAAATTCAAGGGGAAATACACACAATAATATTTCAACAAATTATTAGGCAATAAAAGCAGTAATGGCTACTTTTGTGTTTTGCTTTTTTTAAAAACAACTATGGTGTATGAACACAATTAGAGATTTTATTCAATATACCTTTGGGTGCTTACTAATTACCTTGGCCTCTGGTAAGGAGGGAGGATTATACAAATATATATTTTTTGTATAGTATATATACATAAATATATATATATATACACGTATGTATAAAATCCCCAGGAATCCCCAGTCACAGCTCATAAGAAATCTTTGCAAAATGAGCCATTTACGTGCAACATTAATCCTCAAAACAACTAAAGAGGGGTGATTATCACACCCATTTTACAGATGGGAAAACTGGGGCACAAATAAACTTAGGAAGTAACTTGCTCAAGATTGCAGAGCTGGTAAACAGCATAGATAGGAGTGGATTGTTGGTTGGTCTGATCTCATTTCCTGAGAATTTTCACTATCACTCTGACTCTAATTATCTACATCAAAATATATTTTGAGGGCTAAATTCTGTTTTTCAAAAATTAAAGTGGCAATAGCATTAGAGTTGGGCAAAGAGCTCTTTGCTTGAATTTATGCTGATGTGAAGGCGGGAACCCATCCGCCCAGACTCTGAGATGGCCCCAAGCCCGAGCCTTAGGTGGCCACCAAGTCAGTCCCCTCAAAGATGTTCCCTGGAGTTTCTCAGTTCCACTGCCACTCCCCTTTCTAATTGCAACATACCAGTTCTATTCACAGGTGGATCGACCAGCAAAGGCTCATTGAAACCCTCTCAACCACTTTCTCCCACCTTCTAAACTCGAAAGGGGGCAGAAAGGGACTCACAAAAGCCTCTTCTTCCTGAAGCCCTTGTAATAGGCTCATTAAGCACCCGCCTGGGCTTGTTATAAAATACTTTGGAAGCAGCCCGTAAGTAGCTGACTGTTTGTAACAGATAATATCAAATTGGAGAAACATGTAAAAGCACATACAAAAACAGTAAAATGAGATGTAGTCTAATGATACCAGCCAAGCAAGCAGGGAAGTAATTAGTCACTCCATGTACATAATTTGGGATGTGTAGCTGAGTTAATTTTATGTGAGGCCGTGTCAGCTTCTAACTTTGTTGTTTTGTATATGGGGTAAATAAAAGATGTTCCATGGAGAATTCTGTAGCATAGGAAACTGAGCAAGGCTGCTATCTCATTATGGAAGTCACACATCGTATTTATTAAACATTGTTCTTAAGCCTCTCTTAAGAGTGCTGTAGAGTGTTTTGATTATTTATGTTTTTCCTTTCATCAGATATGAATTTATGTTATGTAAACTGGTCTAATTCTAAATAAAAATTATTTATCTATAATACATAGAGTGCTATTTGTTGTTCATGATGTTAATGCTAAAAATTAGTTTTTTGATCTAGAATTAATACTCAAAGTATGTTATCTTCTATGGAGGACATTGAGATGAATGACATACAAACGTACAAAGACTGTGGATTACCTTGTGGAAAACTACATTTGAAGGGAGCTATAAATTAAGGAAAAAATTTTAAATTTGGGGAGATAACTTGTTTTTCAATTATTATCTGTAAAATAATCCTCAGTTTATGTAAAATATTACTATATTCAATAACTTTTGCTCAACAAAATCTTTTATTCCTCAGAAAACTACAAGTATCACCTCTCTGGGAAATGAAACAATTTATATGTCTAAAAGTATAAAAGAGATAAAAAGATATTTTTATGTACCTCATCAGAGTAGAATCATTAGTATTGATCTTAATTGATACAACTTTGGATACTTTAAAAGCTTGTTGTCAAGCATAATTTGTATAGGATCTTACTTATTTCATGAATTTGTCAGGTAGATGAATACAAGAACTACACCTTCTCATGTTTGCTACCACTGCCCCTCCCATTATAAGCTGCTTTACCCTTATATAAGCTTAAATTTTGCTCTGTGGCCTCTGGTTTGGGCTTCCTGGGGTTCCAAGATTGGGGAACAAGCAATCTTGTGTAGAGAAAAACATTTGACCCTGAATGAGGACCCTGGACAATTCTAGACCTTCCTCTTTCACATACGTCCACGGATGTATCACCATGTGTTCTTTGCATCCTTTTTGGTCAAATGAGAGGATTGGAAAAGGAATTCCTATACTAACTTTCTGTCCCCTAATTCTGTTTTTATACTGTGATTGGAATAAAGTATACACACACAGGAGCTATCATAGTTAGCCAGGCTGAGCAAATGTATTTAATTACTAAGTGCTATAACTCTGGAAGAGAGGATGACTCAGTAAAATACTGTGAACGATTAAAAATTATAGGACATTTTGCACCAGTTGATGGTGGATGGTGAACAGATTTCTTCCTTTGAAAACTGTGATATAACATCATATGTTTGGTTTATACTATGAGTTTTACTGGAAAACTATGTTCACATCTGAAGATCTCTTTTTGGACAACTGGACAGTGAGTGGACATATCCTTTGACCCAATAAGTCTACTTATAGCCATTTTTC
This sequence comes from Odocoileus virginianus, assembly GCF_023699985.2. NCBI lineage: Eukaryota > Metazoa > Chordata > Mammalia > Artiodactyla > Cervidae > Odocoileus > Odocoileus virginianus. The sequence continues at coordinate 47,498,532 of NC_069689.1, read as the reverse complement.
TTATAGATATAAACACACATGTGCAAGGATGTCTACTTAAGTGTAGACACTGAACCATTGTTTATGAAAACAAAAGATGGGAAAAAATCCTACATAAAATAGATAAACAAGGATCTACTATATAGCACAGGGAACTATATTCAATATCTGTATTAACCTACAGTGGAAAAGAATCTAAATATATATAACTGTGTGTGTGTGGTGTGTTTGTATATATATACATACTTGTTGTGCACATGAATCTAATACAACATTGTAAATCAACTAAATTTCAATTAAAAAAAGATTGGAAACAACCCACTTGTGTATCAATAGAGATCTGTTTAGATCATGATACTTAAATTTAATGAAACACTGTGTATTGATACTAAAATAAGCAAGGCATCTTTATAAGAACAGATAAGGAACTATCTTCAAGATGGATTATTAGGTGAAAAAAACAAAATGCAAAAAATGGTATGTAGAATACATTACCATTAATTTTTTCAAAATGTATAGACACACATATTACACACATATTATATGTTTGTAATGTCTCTAAGAGGCTACCTAAAAGTATGGCTATCATGGGTCCAGGGCTCCTGACAAAGGCCAACTCAATTTTTACTGTGTGCTGATTTATACCTTTTAAAATTTGTACCATGTGCATTCAATATTTATGTTATAAGAAGCAATAATAAAATTAAGAATTAAGTGTATAGGATGTACCAGGTATTGTTCTAATGCCTACATGAATTAATTCAGTGAATCTTTATAATAAAGATTTTTATGAGGTTAGAACTGTTACTATGATCCCATTTAGCAGATAAGAAAACTGAGGCAGGAGCAAGGTTATCCAAACTGACATAGAAAATAAATGGTTTATAAGCCACTGGGCCATCTTCCTAAAGGTATGTCTCTAAAGTTTTAGAAGCACTTTCACAAATGCAATATATATATACATATATATATATATATATATATATATATATATTCAGGTTTGTGGAGGTCTCCTGACTTTGATAGATCTATCCTTCCCCACTATAAATGTTGCCCAGTCAAATAAAGTTATGTGTGATTTTTTCTAACATCAAGGATTAGTAGTGGTCCTTTGGCCCGTCCAAGAATAGCCAAATCCGCATGGAGATGCCTCTGTCTCGGGTCTAATTATTCTCTGCTTGGATTCTCAGTGTCCCCTCATTTACTTGAAAGTTCAAATTTACTGCCTGCTCTTTGGTACAATGCATGTGGTTTTCTCCAAATGCTGTAGTTCCTGTCTCACCAATTTCACAGCTTTTTAAAAAATTGAGCACATCTCAATTTTCTAAAATATTATCCCAAGTGTATGATCACTCAGGTAATTCTATAGACTACCTGTTTTCCCAGAAACAAGTCACTTTTAATTTGGTCATAAATACAAGTATACATAAAAGCCAATGCCCCCCCATCATTACTTTCGTCTTTCTCATAACCATCGTTAAAGAGAACATCTCATTATTTACCGATACACTACTCAAACCTTAATAGAAATTAAAAAGAAATCAATTTCATTAATTGATGGACACAGAACTCTGCATTTAGCAATGATGAACAAACTAGTGAGAATGGAGGAAGAAATAGATAAATTGTTTAGCCATTAGGAAGGGCCATTTATCTTTTGTCTCTCTGTCTCTTATTTAGGAATTGACTTAACAATGTAAGACTGCTTCTAGGCTATTTAATTATCACCAGCCATTGCTTCAGCTTCCAGTTGTCTGCCAGTCAGCTTCTAAGTTCAGAGACTTACTTCCTGCTGCTTCCCTCCTGAACAGGCTACAACACTTTCGCTCTTAGATTTCTCACCTTCGGTGACCTGTAGCTCAGTTCATCATTAAAAACACAACAAAATAATACAACAAAACAAAACAGTCCAGAGGTCAACACCCTTCAGGTGTGAGCCTGGGACCTCGCAGGGGGAGGCAATGAGAGTTCAGCTGTGTCTTGAGGCTGAGAGATTGAAAAGGAGAAAATTCATAGCCCTGAAGTCTGCTTCTCTTTCCAGAACTTAACTTTCAGTCTTTTGACACCTCACATTCAGTCAGTGGAACAAATCTGTCTGAGAATGTTTTAGAGGGTAGACCAGAAGTTTATTTGTTTTAATAAGTCTTGCAAAAATACATTTTCTTTGGAGAAACCTGGAAAGTCTAGTTTCTTTCCATTGCCTCAACTCCACTTACAGTATTTCTTGAGATGTAGGGCCCTTGAGGGGATTTATTCTTTTACCAGGCTTGGTGTTTGGAAGTTGCTGCTATGAGCAGTGAGGTTTTGGATCTCATATCAAAGGGTTTAAAGTTAATGATTTTAAGTATGGTTGGATTTTATTGCTCCTCTGGTGGGCTAAAAACTTCAGCCACTCTTTGACCTCTGCTCAGTCAATTCAATTCCATCTAATGCTCTGTGACTAATATGGTGGATATTTAATCTACTTTGCTGCTGAAATTACTTTTAGAGTCACTTTTTTTTTCCCCTTGGAAAACTTCCTCCTGAGAGAAATTGCTTATCGTAAGCTCTAAATATGTTGCATATTACAGAACACATTTTTAAAAGCTTTTCTTCCAGAGACAATTAAACCTTATCACTTATTTTGCTATCACATTACAAAAGAGACAGGAAAAATGATATTGTTCTAGAAATAAAAGTAGAATCAAAAGGAAGAATGACCTGAAAGTACCCTGATCCTGGTATTAATGTAGATATCATAAGCAGTCATGTCTTAGTCAAATATATCCTGCAACGAAATTAAATTGGGAGACAAAAATCGATGAATCACAGGGTTACGCATCCAAGTGGGTTCCTTTCGTCTAGTTCCTTGTTTAAAACACATGTGGCTGCTTTTCAAGGCTCATTTGGTGGAGAATATGGCCTGTGTATTCAACAAGCAAGAAGATGACTGCCTCAGGCACTTGGGAAGGTGTGGTCCAAATAAGGGCTCAATGGAGGGAGACCTGACATTGGCCCCAGGTTGCAAGAAACTGGGTCTAATCTTTCCCTGATCCCTAATTACTGTTGTGACCCATTGGACCAGCTGTTTAAACCTCTGTTCCTAGCTAGAGGGTCTGCAAGGTCTTCTAGGGCTACCCATCTGTAGTCAACTTAGACCAATGCTGCGGTCACGACTGTATCTGATCACTGATGAAGGTTCTTAGGCAGTATTTCAGGACAACCAGGTTTAGTGTGAGGTAGGCAGAGCCCTTTCTTTCCTGGAGCCAATTTTCATTCCCCAGTCACTTAAAATGGGTGCCACCATCAATCACATTTTGTATAAAATTTCTTCCCAGGAAAATTTGCATTTAGACAGGTATCAAAGCCTTAAACTAAGGAAGAGTGTATAAGGTGGAGAAGACCCTGGGGCTTCAGAAATATGTTTCTGGTCCAAATTTTACCATTCACTCACTTGATACCATCACCTCTCTGTGCTCCAGTCTCTTACTGAATGAGGAGAGGAAGCTGTAACGATCTCTAATCTTCCTTCTAAAAATGTAGGCATTTAGAAATAAAGACCTTCTTCATGTATCAGAAGTCAAGGCCAGTTTTTTTTTTTTTTTCTCAAGTCTGGTCATAGCCTTAAACTTCCTCTCCAGTGACATGAACTATACACGGCTGAGCATCCAGTAGTGGGGGGTGTGGTGAGAAGAGACCCTGATTCAGGGAAGCCACAGGCAAAATTTCCTGCCTTAGTTCAATTTAGTTCAGTTCAGTCACTTAGTCGTGTCCAACTCTTTGTGACCACGTGAACTGCAGCATACCAGGTTTTCCTGTCCATTACCAACTCCCAGAGTTTACTCAAACTCATGTCCATCAAGTCAGTGATGCCATCCAACCATCTCATCCTCTGTTATCCCCTTCTCCTCCTGCCTTCAATCTTTCCCAGCATCAGGGTCTTTTCCAAGGAGTCATTTGTTTGCATCAGGTGGCCAAAGTATTGGAGTTTCAGCTTCAGCATCAGTCCTTCCAATATTCAGAACTGATTTCCTTTAGGACAGACTGGTTGGATCTCCTTTCAGTCCAAGGAACTCTCAAGAGTCTTCTCCAACACCACAGTTCAAAAGCATCAATTCTTTGGTGCTCAGCTTTCTTTATAGTCCAACTCTCACATCCATACATGACCACTGGAAAAACCATAGCTTTGACTAGACAAACCTTTGTTGGCAAAGTAATGTCTGCATTTTAATATGTTGTCTAGGTTGGTGATAGCTTTTCTTACAAGGAGCATGCATCTTTTAATTCATGGCTGCAGTCACCATCTGCAGTGATTTTGGAACCCCCAAAAATAAAGTCTGTCACTTTTTCCACTCTTTCCCCATCTATTTGCCATGAAGTGATGGGACCAGAGGCCATGATATTAAGTTTTCTGAATGTTGAGTTTTAAGCCAACTTTTTCACTGTCCTCTTTTACTTTTATCAAGAGGCTCTTTAGTTCTTCTCTTTCTGCCATAAGGGTGATGTCATCTGCATATCTGAGGTTATTGATATTTCTCCTAGCAATCTTGATTCCAGCTTGTGCTTCATCCAGCAGTGATTTTGGAACCTCCCAAAATAAAATCTGTTTCCATTGTTTCCCCATCTATCTGCCATGAAGTGATGGGACCAGATGCCATGATCTTAGTTTTCTGAATGTTGAGTTTTAAGTCAACTTTTTCACTCCCCTCTTTCACTTTCATCAAGAGGCTCTTTAGCTCTTCTTTGCTTTCTGCCATAAGGGTGGTATCATCTGCATATCTGAGATTATTAATATTTCTCCCGGCAATCTTGATTTCAGCTTGTGTTTCATCCAGCCCAGCATTTTGCATGATGATCCTGACTCAGTTTCTTGAAATATAGACTGAGGACAGTAGTACATAGCTCATCAAGGAGTTATGATGACACAATGAATCTGGATGGTATCCGGCATAGAAGATCCTTGATCAGTGTTAATTTCTCTCTAACCATCTTTCTACCCTCTACCAGTATGTTACAACTCCCACTATTCTCTCTCCAAAAAGTCAGATGGGTGACAATAAAAGATTGAATTCCTGACCCCAGTTTTTGCATCTTCCCATCCGCATTCCATTCACTTACGCCATGTAACTTTTCAGTTTCTTCAGCAAAACGCAGAGTGTGCGCTTTTGCCATAACAAGCCACCCCCAAAGTCTTAGTGTCTTAAAACAAGATGAAGTTATTTTTGGCTCACCTTACAACCCAATGCAGTCATCGGGGAGCTCTGTTCTGTTCAGTCATTCCCAGTCATTTTGGCTGGAGCCTCTTCCCCACTCTGCCTACCTGGAGTCCTTTACATCCAGCCAGTGAGTGACAGAGACCAAGGACAAATTGACAGGAGGCTTTTATGGGTCAAGCCTACTCAGAGAGATCATCATTCCCACCTCAGTTCATAGTCCACAATTTAGTCACATGTCCCTCCCTTCAAAACTGCAAGGGAGCCTAGGGATATGTGGCCTGGTTTTGTGTCCAGGAAGGAAAGGAAAATGGTTCAGTGAACATATATAGCAGCATCTGCCATGGCAAGCGTAGACCGAGCTCATGAGTGCACACACCTCTGTGAGAAAGGCAAGGCCACCACAATGTGAAAGGGAGTGACAGTGACTGGGAGGACCAGAGTGGGGACACTCATCCTACAGGGGCATTCCCATGTGGACTGGTTTACCAGATCTTTCCATTTCTGTAAGCAAATGTGGATTTTGATGTGAAAATCACAAATTGTAGGATGTTAAGTTCCTTTCTGGGGAAATAAAAGTGTGCTAGCCTAAAGCAGATACCTATAGGTCCTGTTTGATGTGTAAAAGTCAACTAGTCTGGATGTGTCTCTGGTCTGGATACATTGAGGGTCTGAGTTTTTGAGAGGTAGGGGCATGGATGCTTGGTCTTTTCAGAGGTAAGTGATGAGGGTGTGGGGAATATTCTATGATAGTATTTGGGTTCACTGAAGGCAAAGAGAAAATGTGTGCATTCTGAGAGCAGTGGAGACTGTCGTACCAGAGGTGGAAGCGTCCTTTAATGCGCAGGGGACTTGACATAGGGCTAGGCATTAACTACCTGCCTTGACCTCTCTGCTCAGCCACAGGAGTGAACTGATGGTGGCCAGCCGGGAATGGTCATCGTATTCCCCACTCATTTCAGCCTCTGTTACAGTGCCTGACACTTTGGTTAACTACTTGACAAGTGTCTTTTTTATTTAATTAATGAATGATTGACTTGAACTGAGTGAATAAATGAATGCAGCCCCCAAAACAACAAGGAGTGTCAAGGCAGTGACACATAAACATCTGTGTGTTCTTCTGGCACTTTCCATACGCTCCCTAGGACACTTGTATTATCTCAGAAGAGGAAGGGGAGGACTTCATGTTAACATTGGATGTGGAAGTGTGAATTACATTGCACTTGATTTAAAGAACAAAGGAATGCAAATTTTTTTGCATTCTGAATTTTGGTACACAATTCAGAGCTACTTGTTATTAACATAGGTTTAAATGGACCAGCTATGGACCTTCTGGATAAGTCAGACAACTGCTGTGAGTTTGGAGGAGGCAGGGAAATCCACTAGGCTGGGCAGCTAAGTGGCTTATTGCTGCAACTGGCAACATAGAAACAAAAGTGAGTGGTTTAGAAAACTAGGGTTCAAGCAAAGATCAGTGACTAAAGTACAATCTTGGTATGTCTGTGTCTGTGTCTGTGTATCTGCTCAGTCACATCTGACTCTTTGTGACCCTATGGACTGCAGCCCGCTAGGCTCCTCTGTCCATGGGATACTCCAGGCAAGAATACTGGAGTGGGTTGCTCTTTCCTCTTCCACTTGATAAGTGTAGCGATTTGATAATAGCTCTAGATCTTAGGCCTAAGGTCCATGTGTAAGTAAAGTAGGTTCAAAATAACAGTGGCTTAAAGAAAATAGAAGTTATGAAAGTATGTGAGGCATACTATGGAAAGATCGTGTCTGCTTCTTCCCCATGAAGTCTTCAGCGACCTGGCTTTCTTCCATTTATGATGCTACCTGCCCTATTCCTGCCCTGTTCCAGGATGATGGTTTGTGCTTCAGTCCTCATAGCTGCAGGTCAGGTGGCAGATAACGGAGGTGAGGGAGGAGAGAAGATAAACCAGGTGATCATACCAACCAACTTTTAAGAAAATGTCTGTCCCGGAACCTACCATGCTTATTTCCATTTCCTTGGCCAGAATGTGCTCAGAAGACCATGTCTAGCTGTAATGGAGTCTGGAAAAAGTGCCTGGCTTAAAACAATGGTAACTAATACTCTGTGCATTAGTTAGCTCTTTCCGCCAAACAAATCATCTCTGAATTTAGCAGCTTAAATAACAATCATTTTATTTATCTCATCATTCTCTGGGTCAGCTGAGTGTCTATTCCTCTGGACCAAGGTGAATGACTTCAGATTGCAGGGCAACTTCATACTCATATGTGGTGGCTGGCTTTGGTCACCTTCACGTGGGTTCTTGCCCTCCCAGGCTACCTAGGACTTATCACATGATGATAGCAGCGTGGCACATACAGTCAAAGAGGGTTAGTCCTAATGCAAGCCTTTTCAAACCCCTGCTTGAGTCACATTTAAACTACTGCTCCATCATCTAAAGTAACTAAGCCTGATTCAGCAGATAGAGAAATGCATTCTACCTCTTGATAAGAAGAGAACTTGTGGCTATTTATTGTGACCTACTGCACAATAGAATGGGAGGACAATGGAGAATGTAGACTTTTGCCATCAGAAACGGTATACTCCCCCCACCAATGTCTATTATGACTAACTTCATGCATTCCATCTTTACCTGAGTGTGTCCTGAGACATCTAAAATGCAAAACACTCAAAAAACAACTTATAGTCCATCTCCCACACATAATGAAACTAAGCAAAGCTTGTCCTCCTACATCATATGACACTGCAACCCTTCTAGTTAGTTACTCAGTCTAAATAGGTAGAAGTCATCCTTGATGACTCCTTTCCTCTTCTGTTCTCATACTTAAATTAGAACCAAGTCTTGCTGATTTCATCTCCTATTTATCTCTAGAATCCACCCACATGTCTTCATCTCTATTGCCACCGCCTTAGTCCAACAGACCAGGCATTCTTGCCTTCTCTGACCTATTTTTCACATGACAGCTACAGTGATGAAAATGTCAATGTCATGTCATGTCACTCTCTAGTTTAAAAGTTCGCTGGTGTCCTCTCATTCTTAGCATGGAGATAAGCTCTTGACATATGGCCTGCAAGATCCTGCCTGATCTGGCCCCTACTAATCTCTCTCTCAACTCACTGCTACATATGACTTCAGAATAAGGCCTAAACATGTACTTTTAAAAGAATAATTTCCATAGCATGACCCAAGAATTGACCACCTGCCCCTTGGGATACTAACACCATCAAAGTCAAAGGTTTCAGTCTGTGTGCTACAAACTCACCGTAGGCCCTCTCTTACAGGCAACCAGAATGATGTTTCTGAGTCTTTTAGGTGTTCTTCCTCATCCTTGGGTGGTGAAGTAGGGGAGACTTCTTTGCAGGCTTATAGTAATGTTCAAAGGCACTTTGGGAGGCCCTTTGTGTGATTGTAAGTAGCAACTCATAAAATGGCTGAGATGTATTGGACATTTAAAAAATATTTTTTGGAGTACAGTTGCTTTACAATGTTGTGCTAGTTTCTGCTGCATAGCAAAATGAACCAGCATATATCCCCTCTTGTTTGGATTTCCTTCCCATTTAGGTCCCACAGAGCCTTGGGTAGCGTTCCCTGTGCTCTGTAGCAGGTTCTCACTAGTTATGCTTTATACATATGTGTATATATGTTAATCCCAGTCTCCCCATCCATTCCATCCCCTCATTTCCCCTTGGTGTCCGTATGTTTGCTCTCTACATTTGTGTCTCTATTTCTGCTTTGCAAATAGGTTTGTCTGTACATTTTTTCTAGATTCCACATAAATGCATTAGTCTATAATATTTGGTTTTCTTTTTCTGACTTGCTTCAGTCTTTATGACTGTCTGTAGTCCATCTATGTCTCTGCAAATGACATTCCTTTTATGGCTGAGTAATATATGGCTGAGTATATATGTGCCACATCATCTTTATCCATTCCTCTGTTGATGGACATGTAGATTGCTTCCATGTCCTTACATTCACAATTTAATTGAAGTCACAGAACAATCTCATGAGGTAGGACTCTTGTCATTCCCATTTTCCAGATAGCAATTTGAGAGGTAGAGATGTGAGTAACCTGTCCAAGGACACAGGTAACTATTATTAGTTTCAGATTTCATATCTGAGTGGTTTCAAATGAAAGTCTATCTCTAAGTGAGAATTTTTAACAGCACCCTCAACTGCCTTCCCCGACTCTTATTATAGTGCCAGGGAGCTGGTTCAGTGTTGGGGGCCAGTTACACAGGTCTGAGCTTAGATGGAGGTCTTAAAAGGTAGAGGGCATTCCACCTGGGACAGTCAGCATGTGATCACGTAGACAGGCTCTCTGAGCTGGAGGCGAAGTGAAAGAAACCACAATTTGTCCCAGAGATAGGACAGAGGTGGAAGATAAGGGAAAGACCCAAAGCTGGACTACAACAGAAGAGAATGGGAAGGGTCTGGGTGGGAACTTGATGAAAGAAAAGATTGCTTAGCTAGTAAAGGCCTTCTCTTGCGCTACCTGACTGCTTTCCTTGATGGCTTAGTTTGGGGATATTTTGGAAACTAATGTGAAATAAGGGCAGGTATCTTTCCCCAGTTCTCATCTAACCCACCTGGCCTGGAATAGTCTAGCCTCTGCAGTGGGTCCAACCAGCAGCTCTGCTCCTCAGGCATTAGCTGGCGTGTCCACCCCAGGCCTGACCCTTACCTGCTCTTAAATGAGTTTAAAGTTGATTTTCAGAGCCTCCTGATAAGATCCCAGCCTTGATTTTTGGCCTGTGAAACCCAGAGCAGAGACACCAGCCAAATTCCTGTGGACCCGGAGATAATACATTTGCACTGTCTTAAGTCTCTGAACTTGCAGTGATGTGTTACAGCACTAATCAAATAACTAACACAAATCTTTCCCTTGGACCCTCTTTGTGACAGGGTTTAGAAGCCCACCAGGCCTTGAGCAATAGGAGAAGTTTCCAGGCACACCCTCCTCTGCTAACACTGAGTTGAAATGACTTCTCAGAGCCTCCTTGGGTAGGGTCTGTCTTGAGGCAGAGAAAGTGGGCCCGAGGTGACCCTCAGCCAGCAGGAACCTCCGCAGTTTGCTCGCCGCCATCAGCTGGACCGTGTCAAGCTTTCAGCAGTTTACCAGGAGGAGAGCAGATGTCTGTCAGCTGTTAGCCAATGTGCAAAGGTGTCGCTCAAGCAGGGAGTCAATGTCACTCCTTGGAAAACAGTGGAAGGAGATCTTCATGGAGAAAAACCTGTCTGTGCAGACAGCATTCCCAGCAGGATGAAGGGTTTTCTCCAAAATCTGGAGAGACAAGTTTAAAGGTTCAGTTCAGTTCCGTCACTCAGTTGTGTCCGATTCTTTGTGACCCCATGAATCACAGCACGTCAGGCCTCCCTGTCCATCACAAACTCCCGGAGTTTACCCAAACTCATGCCCATCAAGTCGGTGATGCCATCCACCCATCTCATCCTCTGTCGTCCCCTTCTCCTCCTGCCCCCAATCCCTCCCAGCATCAGGGTCTTTTCCAAGGAGTCATTTGTTTGCATCAGGTGGCCAAAGTACTGGAGTTTCAGCTTCAGCATCAGTCCTTCCAATGAACACCCAGGACTTATCTCCTTCAGGATGGACTAGTTGGATCTCCTTGCAGTCCAAGGGACTCTCAAGAGTCTTCTCCAACACCACAGTTCAAACACATCAATCCTTCAGCTCTCAGCTTTCTTCACAGTCCAACTCTCACATCCATACATGACCACTGGAAAAACCAATAGCCTTGACCAGACGGACCTTTGTTGGTAAAGTAATGTCTCTGCTTTTTAATATGCTGTCTAGGTTGGTCATAACTTTCCTTCCAAGGAGTAAGCGTCTTTTAATTTCATGCCTGCAGTCACCATCTGCAGTGATTTTGGAGCCCCCCAAAATAAAGTCTGATACTATTTCCACTGTCTCCCCATCTATTTCCCATGAGGTGATGGGACCAGATGCCATGATCTTAGTTTTCTGAATGTTGAGCTTTAAGCCAATTTTTCACTCTCCTCTTTCACTGGGACACATTATACAAAGATGCAAGTGTGAATAGTAACAGTGACCAATGTTGGCTGCTAAGAAGGTTAAGACATTTTTTCACCTGAGCCTCAGCAGCAGTTATATGACTTGGCATTAAGGCAGCTCCCATATTCAAGGATGGACTTCCTGCCTTAAAAGCAGTAATCTAGACTATCACCTTTACCAGGCACCTGGATGAAAAGTGCTTGGAAGTCACAAAGTTACTCTTTACAAAGCATCAAATGGATTTCCTTTTTTTTTTTTTTTTTATTAAGGATAATCTGCAGACTGCATAGTAGCCATTTCCATTAAATAGACAGCTTAAGAAAAAAAAAAGTAAAAGCTTTGAAAACTTTCCTTGCAATATCTTTTCATTCTTTCTTTGATGTATTTGGAGTGAGGAGAATACATTAGTGCCTTTTAGCTTGGCAGCCAACTCTCTTGCATGTAAGTAAATGGAAAAGGATTGACTAGATGGTTTACTTCATTTGCAGAATTCTAACGTCAAGGCTGTTTCCTCAAAAGGCAAAAAAAACAAAAAAAAAGAAAAAAGTTTTAAACAACGCCTTTTACTTCTCATCAATAGTCAGCTTCAATTAAATAGATGCTATCATGCAGGAGACTGTCTCAGGAAGTTGTCAGTCCTTGGACCATAGGACCCAAGGACAAACTGATGGCTGCATTGGTACCTAGCAGCCCTGGGGGAGATGGGCTTCAGGGAAATGTGACCAATAAGAGTTAAATCGACTCCACAGCAAAGACCATGTAGACGTCCACAGCTGGCCTCATCCGGCACACTAGAATAACCCCGTCTGGCCACTCTCCTCTGCCCCACCGGATAGTTTTGCTCTTGAGCACTTGAGATAAGACCTCTCAGGCTCTCTGAAGGTTGGGTGTCATCAACCGGATGTAAATGAAAGCAATGTGTTCCGCTTCTGGATCTGGACCTTAAAACTCTGCAATCATCTCTTTTGTCTCTCGTCTCCCTCAGGGCAAGATCCAGACCGTGTTCCCAACAGTGACCCAGGTCCTTCCACCCAGAGGAAGGCGACACCCGAGGGGACGGTTGTGTCACAGATAGAAGGCGCCTGAGGCTACAAAAGGCTTTCGAGGCTGAGGGTTGCTCTGCCACGTCAACTTCCGACAGATAGGGGACAGAGACACACACTTTCACGTTATTTAAATCACTATGCCTTGGCATCTCTGTGTTTGCACAGCTCAGCTGTTTCCTAGCCCTCACCCCCTCCCCTTGTACCCAGAGCCTTTGGCTGCCTCAATGCCCGACCCTGAAATGGCCTTACCTAGGTCTATGCTCTTGCTAAGCCCCCCTTTCTTTTTTAGAGCGATGACACTTCTGTTACAGAGCAGGCACCATGTTTTGCTCCTGGAATAGTCATGCCAGCCCCTCTGGGATGGGCCTGTGTTCCATGAGCAGCACTCTTAAGATCTCCCAGTCAGATCTTCTGATGGTCCGTTGCGCATGTGCATCTGGTGGGTAACTGATGGGCCCTAAACTTGACCTTCTGGGAACCATTTTCACTTTCAAGAGCAGCTCTCATGGAGGGGAGTTCAGGACAGGTGGAGACAAGCTTGGCTCTCAACATACCATGCCCCAAAGTGTTGTTTACTCTACCTCCAAGGTTGGAATTTCACCCTCCCTTCCACTCCCAGTGTTTTAGAGGACATATATAGGTTTTGAGTAAATTTTAAAATTTTGACGGTAAGCAAGATTTCACTTTTGATTAAACAGCTAAGATTGGACTTAAAAGTAATTTTTAAAGAGGAAGTAATTCATGGATACAGAGAACAGGTTGGTGATTGCCAGAAGCAAGGGGTAAGAGTGTAGAATGGGTGAAAGTCAAAAGGTGGATTCCACATATAAAATAAGGAAGTCATGATGTATACCTTGGATACTATAGTTAATATTGTAGAATATTGTATATTCAAAAGATGCCAAGAGAATAAATCTTAAAAGTTCTTATTACAAGGAAAATAATTCTGTGACCATATGTGGTGATGGATGTTAACTTCTCACGGTCATCTCGCAGTATATACAAACATCAAATCACTATTTTGCACTCCTGAAACTAATAAAATGTATGTCAATTATACCTTCATATAAAAGGAATTATTAAAGTTAGTGGAAATTACAACTGAATGCATTCTCAGCCTCCTCAAGCCCAGCAAAGTTTAGAAATATAATACAGGATTCAAAATAGACACAAATCACCTCTCAATAAAGCTGTTCCATAATTTTAAAGCAGTGTTATATGGCAGGATGTATAAGTAATGTTCATGCATGATAAAAATAAATATTTTTAAATTTAGTTATGTAAATGTTTTAAACTTTTTAGAATTTGTCATATTAAAAAAAATTCAGTCTTAGAAAAAGAGGTAGTTACTATTACTTTTTCAAAAGCATCCAGCACAAGGTTTCTTTTATAGGAAACTTATGTTGTGTTTCAGTATCATTTAGTTTATAAAACTTAACTTATTGACAACTCCTGGGAACATACACAGACATAAAATGTCCCCTGGAATCGAGGGTGAAAAAATCTTCCTTCTATAAATAACTGCTTAACACCTTACAGGACACACACACCCACACACAATTTTGTAGATATGCAATTTTTTTTTCACACAAAATTCTACAGGGAAATGGAAGATTTTTCTACCAAGCTGATATAAATGGTGGCAAATCTGAAGAAAATGTAGATAGACATCCTTAATGCTAACTACTTACCCAGTGAAATGAGAATTCATTTATTTATTACAAGTTTGTGTAATTAATTTTAAATTACTTTAAAGAATATACAGTTAAAGTCCATAAACCATTAATCAATCAAACAAATATTCAACTGGGTGCTACTAAATGCTAGGTACTGTTCTAGACAATGGACCTTCAGAAGTGAACCTGACTTACCTTGGGGCCAAATCCATAGGATTTTATTTTCTTGTAAGGCAAGTTGTACTGCTCAGCAAATACTACCAATAACAAAAGGAACTGACCGGTATCGTTGCGTTGTTGTGCCAGCTTCTCACTCATGTCTGACTCTTTGCAACCCCATGAACTATAGCCCACCAGGTTCCTCAGTCTGTGGAATTCTCCAGGCAACACGATTGGAATGGGTTGCCATTCCCTTCTCCAGGGGACCTTTCCAAGCCAGAGATTGAACCTATGTCTCCTGCACGGCAGGCAGATTCTTTACAGTCTCAGTCACAGTGAAAACCTAAGTATCATTAGTACACAGAAAATATAGTTTCAAGACAGCTGGGTGTGTGTACCCACACCTTCCATATTTTTTTATCAGTCAGTTCCTATTATTTCTCCTCTGCATGACTTCTTGTTCTTTCTCTGTCTCTCTCCCTTCAAGCAGTAATTCAAAACTGAAGACAGAGGTTAGTACTAATAGTTAGATGACCAACTGGAACACTGGATTTCAGTTCTGTGCTCTTCACGGATAAAAGCCTCCTTTTAGTACCTAAAAGGAACATTTGGGGATTCATCGGAGCTTGGAGAATGAGGGGGGCTTGCAGAGCATGAGCTGCCTGGGAAGGTCACCCTGGCCTGGTGGATGTGTGTGTGTGGGGGTGTCTTGGGGTAAATTGTGAGGGGCTTGAAGAGTCCAAGCAACTTATTACCTGCTCTGGCATCTCTGCCAGCAAGCCTGTTCATCCAGGTAACGGAAGAGACAGCCAAAGCCCAGCCATTTCAGAAAACACTTCAGTGAGGCAAACGTTTCAGACTATAATCCTCTTTGTGAGAGTCATATGCATAGCAGTGGGGACAGAAGCGAGAGTGGTGCGTCCCCACCCTCTACTCCCAGTTCCAAGCTTGCAGTCAGCCCTAGTGCGTGCTCAGTCACTCCAGTCACGTCTGACTCTCTGTGGCCCCATGGACTGCAGCCTGCCAGGCTCCTCCGTTCAGTGGATTTCCCAGGCAAGAACACTGGAGTGGGTAGCCTTTCCCTTCTCCAGGGGACCTTCCCCACCCAGGGATTGAACCCAGGTCTCCCTCATTGCAGGCGATTCTTTACCAGCTGAGCCACAAGGGAAGCCCAGTCAACCCTATATTTGGCGCTAAAATCTACTACTTACGTGGATGGGCTATAACCCAACCTCCCACTGTGATTTCAAAGGTAGCCTGCTTGTTAGAACATAGATGCTTTTTCCATTGAATCTGTAAGAAGCTGCCAAGAGCAGAACTAGTCACAGAGGAGCTGTTGTCTTGGGAATTACAGCGTGACGGCAGGTGATGTTTCACGGATGGGAGTTTCCAGGAACCAGCAGATGATCTGGAGAAAACAGAGCTGCTACAGGTAGAGTCTGTGGTTTGTCTTTGCATTGACCAGGAGAGGGGGGCGTTTCTACTGGGACACAGTTGGCCTTTCTTTTGAAGATGGAGACTGAAGACAAAATTAGCCTTGCACTGTGCTGTCTTTTTCCTTGGCTGGGATGTTAGGAAGCGTATGGGGTAAGGCAGTGCCTCTTCTTGTTTCCTCATTTCTGGTGAAATAGTGGGGTGGTTGTGATTTTGCTTATGCTGCTCATCTCACCAGGTGGAGAGAGAGGACGGCAAGAGACAGAGGGAGATAGACAGAGACAGGAAGAGCGGCCCATGATGGCTCTTGCATCATCTCTCGGAGGAAGTCCCTGCTCGTATTCAAAGTGAGATAAATCTGCTGATAAGGCAGGCTGAAGGCTGCTTGGAGAAATATAAATGTCTACTGCCCTCCTTTATGGCAGAAGCTGGCAGCTTTATTTCCATCCAGCCACGCATCAGGCTCTGTCATGTCAGACACGGTTACCACACACATTATGTATCCCGGAACTTGGTGAGCACGCATTCCACTCAATTTAACTGTGTTCCTCCGGAATACAATTCCTCCTAATCGAGAGGGAAAAATGTATTCATGAATCTGTTGATCTGAACCTCTCACAGGAACGACAAGAACCAAATATTCCTCAAGAATTTAATGACTACATGACCACTCCAATAGGAAAGAGTGCGAGAAATTTGTCCCACGTCAACCTGTGTGGTTTTCTTTCTAAGCTGATTCTTATCTTTATTACTGCAGTGGAAAGAATGCAGTGTGCAAACACATACATACGTACGTATATATGCCTGTCATTACACAAATGTGAAAAAAATTACATGTTCTTCTATTCTGTATTCCCCACAGCAGTCAATATGTATCATTATCTATTGCTGCATCACAACCTATCCTAAAACATAGGGAGCTAAAAAATGACAATTATTTCTCACTATTTGGGACGTTGATCAGGCATTTCTCTTTCTGTGCAAGGTGACATTCAGGTGGTGATACGGCTGAAAAGCCCAAATGGCCTCATCCATGTGGTTGACAGTTAGTTAGCGCTAGCTGGGTCTTACCTGGGGCTGTTGGGTGGGACCCATCTCTCCTCCAGGTGTATAATAAACCGGCTGCTTGGGCTTCCCCACAGCATGGCAGTCTGAGGGCAGTCAACTTCTAACCTGGCAGCTGGCTTCAACGAATGCAAAATTTTCTTTTGCAACTTAACAAGGCTTTGGTATAAAATACCACTTTAGGCAGCACCACTTCTGTCATAGCTTATTGGTTAAAACAGATCACAGAGCCGACCCAGGCTTAAAATAAGGCATGGATATTGGGAAGTGGGGTCTGCTGGAGAGTCACGGAAACAAACATATACATACATCTACAAATATATCTATCTGTCTCTCGTCTATCTATCATCTATTTATCTATCTATATTTCCAAACACTTCACATGTTTAAATGTGGTCTTTATTTTTTAAAACATCTATTCGGTGTGCTAAACATCTGATCTGAGAGTGAGGGGCTGAAGTATCCACTGTGCTTAGTCGCTCAGTCGTGTCTGACTCTTTGCATCCCCATGGACTGTAGCCCACCAGGCTCCTCTGACCTTGCGGTTCTCCAGGCAAGAATACTGGAGTGGGTTGCCATTTCCTCCTCCAAGGGGATCTTCCCAATTCAGGGATCCAGTGCAGGTCTCCCACATTGCAGGCAGTCTTTTTTTTACTGTCTGAGCCACTCTGGAAGTCAGGAAGTATCCACAGATGATAGCATTTCAGAGGAAGACAAGAACTTAGAGATCATCTAGTTAAGCATCTTTCTTTTCAAGTGAAAGAACTAACATTACTCAACACTCTCTTCACCAGACTACATGTCATTGGCCCTGTTTTCCTTTTGACAATACTAAGCAACCACTTTGCCCTGATTCATATTGTTTTGACATCAAAGGTATTGAACAGTAAATGATTGTCATACTCAGTCATGCAGCACATTCACAATCTGATCATTACTCTGGAATTTTGCTAATGATCCAGCTTCTAAACTGGAGTTATTACAAGTGAAAACTCTGACTCTAGAGAAAAATGGTAAGAATAACTTGATTTCCTGGGAGAATGGAAGGCAGCAGATGTTAAAGAAACCTCAACTGTAGGTAGGAGAGAAAATTCTCCCTGGAAACATGACTTTGCTTAACTGAACAAGAAAAACTGTGTGTATTTTTAAAACCCCTAACAAACTCTAATTGACTTAGAAATATTGTTCCATTTACAAGTTGAATGTAAATATGAATGTTGTCTTTAGGTAAGTTGAAATTTAAACTGCTCATTTAATTTACATTAGTCTATTTCAATCTGTATTCTGTTCAGTGATCCCCAATATCCTAGTGATCCCCAAAATCTTAGATAGTTGACAGAGATGAAGGAAAAAGATATCTATGTCCAACCATGTGTAATTAGTTATCATATCCACAGGATTTACCACACACTTATCATATCAGAAATTATAAAAGAATATTTTAACAGCCGTCTTGAAGTATAATTGATACATAGAAAATTGTGCATCTTTTATGTATACAATTTGATGAATTTTGAGACATGCATATACTTGTGAAACTATTACCACAATCAAGGTAATTAACGTATATAGAAAAATATTTAATACAGAGAGAAATGTTCAGGAGGAGTATCAAAGTGAAAAAGAATGCTAAAGGCAGCAAGATGAGAACAAATGCCTAGTGCAGTCCAGTGTTTTAAAAAATAATCTTTATCTATAGCAAAGAATGACAAATGTTAATAGATTATTTCTGGCTCGTGGGCCTGAGGTAATTTTTTCCTACATTTTTCAAATTTTTCACAGTCAATATATGTTTGTCCATATAAAAAGGAAATAAAAAATATTTTAAAGTACTGAAGACTATTTATCTACTATCTGTCTTCTTTGTTTCTTGTCTGTTTGGCTACCTATTTTTCAACTTTTAATTTTTCTCTTTTTGCAATGTTCCAAAAGGCAGCAGTAGTTGTATAAAAATTTCAAGTTTCCTAAGAAATATATAATAAGCCATGAAAATTCTAGCACCACCATGCATTTCATTAAAATCAGCCCGAGGACAAAAGCTGATGTGTCTGAGCCCACTGGTAGCTTCCCCACCAGGAGGGTAGGGGCACGCTCAGGACACCTAATCCCGACCCGTGCCTGTTGCACTTGAATATCATCATAGCATAATGCCATTTGATCCCAAGCCATCTTTGATCAATGTTTAATGATCAGAGTTTATGTAGCAATCAAAGACATTATAAAGCAGCAGATATTTATAGCTTATGGCCAATGGAGGCTCTGCAAAAACAGCTTTTTCTGTGGTGCGAGACAGTTCAATTGATGCCATTGGCATTCCACAGCACCACAGAAACATATCAAAGAAATTTGTTATGCTTTGAGCATGAAAGCGAAGTAAAACACAGATAATTTGAGGAACCAGAAAACTTATCAGGGACGGGATCCACAGGCTGCCTGTCAGTTGGCAGACGCCAGGCCGCGGAGCACTTGGAAGGACAGTGCCTGCATGCAAATGCAGACCCGAGCGGCAACAGCAGGTTTTCCTCCAACTGGAGGATGTTGCTATTCAAGGGGGCTGATGAATGAAACCAGAATTGCATCAACCACAGTGGAAAGGCGGACAGGAGCAGGAGACAGCTGCGCGGGTGACCGCTTTACAAGCAGAAGCTATCAATCAGAAGGCGTGAAAGGCCCAAATCCAGGGAAACCAGGAGCCCACCCCCTTGATACCAATCCTAATAGAGTGTCAGTCACTGATGCAAATGCCGGGCTGTGGAGCATGGCGACAGCTCCTGCCTTTGCCGGCGGAATGATCTCGGCCAAAGTTGGCCCTTGTCCTCCTTTAGGGACAGGTCACACTGCAACTGAGGGTATTTTTATATGCCAGAGATCGTTGCTGACCTTCCTTGGAGGTGTTTCGGCCTGTTTGAGACCTTTCTCCAGACGCTGCTGGAGTGTCGATGGTATAACTGTCTCCCATCAACCACCCAGCTCAGGGTATCCACAGGGAAGGAGCCAAACCATCAAGGACTCGGGGCTCATGTCTAGCGGAACATAGCAAAGGGGTTGAGAGCACAGCTTCTAGAGCCAAGCTGCTGGCTGGATTCAGATCCCCAGTATGATCTCCGGGAACTTGACTTTCTCATCTGGAAAATGGGTTGATGACAGTTTACAAAGACTGAACTCAAGAGCAGGGCTACCCATTAGAAATTTTACATGGGCTGCTGTATGTGATTTCCTTGCACCTGAATTTAAAAAGTAAAGAAAAGAAAATGTGCCATGTAAATATTTTATTTAGCCCAAACTGTCCAAAATATTGTCATTTAAACATATAATCAACACTAAGATTTTACTAATGAGCTCTGGCTTTTTTTGGACTAAGCCTTCAAAACCCAGAGAGTTATTTCAGCTTTATGGCACATCTCCATTTAGACCAGCCTCATTTCAAGCTCTTAGTCAATCACATTTGGCTAGGTGCTACTGTATTGAACAGAACAGCTTTAAATCATGAGACACATTATATTTATGGTCAGCCTAGAATCTGGGGGGAAACTAAACTATTTAAAAACGTTTCATAAATTTAACAGACAATCTCCTTGAGATCCATGGCTGAGAAGGTAAAAGCTTATAATTCCCTCTGCCAGTAAAAGCAATATTCTCTTTTTTAAAAGTCTAAAAATAAGTACTTTGACATTTATAATTCTGAAAATTCTATCCATCTCAATCTAAACTATCTGTGTGAGATAATAGACCAATTATTTTTAGAGCTCTTTAAAATAATTTAATAGACATAAATACACATGTGAATACACAATTGGGATACACAAAAAGTCGGCACCAGCCACAGATAAATAATTAATCAATATGAAATGTTAAATTCCAGGGATCCAACTGGAATCATCAGAACGAACCATGTCCTTACCTCATATGACACTCATATTCATCGCCATTAATAGCATTAATAATATTAAAAAATAAATACATGGATCCTAGAACATTAATAATGGTAATCTTGTCATCTTTTAAAATTATAAGATGCAGTTACTCTGCACAGTGGGATGCAGATATTATGAAGAAAAATAATTAAAATATTAATTACACATTGGATAGAGCACTGCCTATCATTATTATGTTATCATTATTGTTGTTATGTTGCCAAATATTGCTTTATGCAGATTTTGCTTTATAAAGCCTTTATGAGACATAAAATCTTTTATGATTTTCATATTTACTCTATTAGCAACTTAAGCTCCCTGGGACATTAATGCATGAGATATCAGATGGAGACGATCAGATTCAGCAACCAGGAAATATATTAACCTGGCTTTGCTGTGGGCCTCTGCTCATTAATCTGAAATGTTCAGCATGTAACATGTGTCTTTGAGTCAAATGGATGCTTGGATGGAAAAATACGTGGAACATCCATTTTAGGCAGATCTGTTGTTGAGTTAATCATAGGTAAACATTTACCCAAAGGTGGAAAGTTCTGTCGATCCAGGTTTCACCTGTCTGGCACTCAGTTCTAGGGTCTCACCTATTTCTGCTATTACAATTTCCTCTGTGTCTGAGGCTGTAGTGACCAAAGGGGAATTTGTCTTGGACAGTATACGGGCAATATGGGTTAGTTCAATAAAGATCGTAATGTGATGTTTAGCTCTTCACTTCTCACATAGTAAAATGCAAAGCAATCTTGTGTTATGACTTCAAGATTAGACATCAGGAAGCAGAGTGTCCATGAGAAAGGAAAGATGAGCCTATCACCATCGCTAACATTTGTCCAGGGAGGAGCAATATCTTGTCCTCTACCTGCCATTTCCTGACTCCTCTCAGCCTTGAGGTTCATTTGTCTAAAATGGTGGGGAGGGGCCAGGGATTACCACACCTACTGCACAGTTTTGTGGAAAGACCAGAGTCCAATGCCCTTAAATGTACGTGCACATTATATGTACAGTAGAAGTGTCCGATATTCTTCTTCTGTGAATATTTAGCTGTGAAACCTGTCCACATTCATTTCGATCTTTTTATAGGCTTTTGACTGATTTTTTAACTTTCTGTTTTACTTCAGAGTGATTAACAATGTTGTGTTAGTTTCAGGTGTAGAACAAAATGATTCAGTTATATGGATATATGTATCTGTGAAGTGAAAGCCACTCAGTCATGTCCAACTCTTTCCGACCCCACGGATTATACAGTCCATGGAATTCTTCAGGCCAGAATACTGGAGTGGGTGGCCTTTCCCTTCTCCAGGGGATCTCCTCAACCCAGGGAATGAGCCCAGGTCTCCCACATTGCAGGTGGATTCTTTACCAGCTGAGCACAAGGGAAGCCCAAGAATACTGGAGTGGGTAGCCTATCCCTTCTCCAGGGGATCTTCCCGACCCAGGAATCGAACCCGCATCTCCTGCACTGCAGCTGGATTCTTTACCAACTGAACTATCAGAGTGTGTCAGTCAGTAACTAGTCTTTTTTCAAATTCTTTTCCCCATTAGATGTTACAGAATATTGACCAGAGTTCCCTGTGCTGGGAAAGATTGAACAGAGTTTCCTGATGCTGGGAAAGACTGAAGGCTAAAGGAGAAGGGATCAGAAGAGGATGAGATGGTTAGATAGTATCACCAGCTCAATGGACATGAATTTGAGCAAAATCCGGGAGACAGCGAAGGACAGGGAAACCTGATATGGCGCAGTCCATGTGGTCGCAAAGAGTCGGGACACAACTTAGCCACTGAAAAGCAACATACAGTAGGTCCTGTGGTTATCCATTTTATTTTTCCCTAGCTATTTAAAAAACACTTTTAATTGGAAATTTACAAAATTAATTAATTTCAATTTTAAAAATTAATTGAAAATGTAATTTTAATAAAAGCAATTATTATAATCGCTTTACAATGCTGTGTTGATTTCCACCATGTGACAGTGTGAACCAGTCATAAATGTACATATGTCTCCTCCCTCTTGAGCCTCCCCCTCACCACCCTACCCTTCCCCTCTAGGTTATCACCGAGCACCGGGCTGAGCTCCCTGCGGTGTATAGCAGCTTCCCATGAGCTATCTTTTCTATGCATCGTAATGTATATATTTCATGCCACTCTCTCAATTTGCCCCACCCTCTTCTTCCTCCGCGGTGTCCACAAGTCCATTCTCTATGTCTGTATCTCTTTCTGCCCTACAAATTGGTTCATCAGTACCATTTTTCTCAATTCCATGTGCATGCATTAATATGGGCTATTTGTTTTTCTCCTTCCAATCGCCAGGACACAGAAGCAACCTAGATGTCCACTGACAGAAGAATGGATAAAGAAGCCATGTACTTATATATAATGCAATATTACTCAGCTATTTGTTTTTCTCCTTCCAATCGCCAGGACACAGAAGCAACCTAGATGTCCATCGACAGAAGAATGGATAAAGAAGCCATGTACTTATATATAATGCAATATTACTCAGCCATAAAAAGGAATGAATTTGAGTCAGTTGAACTGAGGTAGATGAACATAGAACCTGTTATACAGAATGGAGTAAGTCAGAAAGAGTAAAACAAATATTGCATGTATTTTAAATATCACAGGGTGTGAGTGTTAATTCCCATCTCCCTAACTATCCCTCCCCATCTTCCCCACTGGTAACCATAAGTTTATTTTCTAAGTCTATGAGTCTGTTTCCGTTTTGTAAATAAGTTCCATTGCATCATATTTAAAAGATTCTGCATATAAATGGTATCATATGATATTTCTCTTTCTCAATCTCTCTTTTAATAAGCATTTCTAGGGGCCCATTTATATGAAGGGGGTAACGCTGGCTAAATCAGGAGGAGGTAAAGGTCCCTGTTTCCAGGACTGTCAGTCTGAGGGGGAGACAGACGCACAGACATACATGAGCCCAGGCCATGGCAGAAGAGGTGGGCAGGGGTGACTCTGCATGGTTGGCATTCTCCCGGCCTCCTGTTGGGCGAGGAACCCTGCTTTTTAATTTTCTTGTGTGGGATGCAAAGAACAATGGGTTTAGAAATCCTAAGAATGGTGATTTGGTCCCAGTTACTAGATCCAACTACTTTTAGCTGCATGCATTGGACCTGTATGTAGGTACATGTCTAATACAAAATCCAAGCCATGATGGTTAATTTGCTTTTGTGTAGTGTTAATGTTTCTTTTTGTGGATCTCTACTTTAACGGCTACTTTAACTGACTACTAATTTCTTGGGTGCACATGGGGAGGAAACAGACACTGATGATTTCTTTCCTGGTCTCTTCTTAAACGGTCTTCAAACAAAGAGTGCCTGACCACTCATCAGAAACAGCCCCAACTCCACCTCTACTGGCTTTAGACTCGTGTTGGGCTCATCTTTTCTTTCTAGCTGCTATTGCTGCTTGAGAATTATTATGTGATTTGCTTCTCCCACTTAAAAAATAAAGTCAAGCAGGGTGGGACTTTGTTTTGTTTGCTGCTATATTCCTAGGGCCTAAAATGATACCTGTCTTATGGATGGCTCCTGATAAATATTTTTTGAAAGAATGAATACATGAAGAAATAAAATAATCCTTAAAGAAAGAGTGACATGTATGTAGGGGAAAGCACTTAGACTTCAGGAAGAAATTCTCAGGTTTTCATTCTGACCTTCTGGCTTTCTAAATGTGCAGAGGTGGGTGTATTATTTTCTTTTGAACTAGAGTCTTCTTATCCATATAATGGGAGTCTTAATTCTCATACACGATAGTAAGAGCTCTTTCAAAATTTCATTCTTTGTAGCTAATTATCTCATATGGAAAGTCAACTCATTTAGCTATCTGAATGGATATTACATGACTGATTAATTTTGGAACCCATTGTGAGAACTGAAATAATATAAGCAAGACCAGGGAGTGAGGAGTTTCTCCAACATTAGTTTTAATTCCCAGGTGTTGTATTTGAAGGTGTTTATTTTGCTTATCCCTGGAGAAGGGCATGGCAACCCACCCCAGTATTCTTGCTTGGAGAAGCCTGTGGACAGGAAGCCTGGGGACTACAATCCTAGGGTTCCAAAGAGTCAGACATGCCTGAAACGACTTGGCACAGTGCAGCACTGCACGTTTTGCTTATAAACTTTTGCTTTCTAAGTCATCTTTAATCAATACAGGCTAATCAAATGAATATTAATTTCAATCAAGGGAGCAGAAATGTCTTTTCAGATGACAACTAGGAAAAATCTTCTATATTTAAAGTTTATTCAGGCCCCTACTGATAGCATTTGATCTTCAAAAATTATTTTCCCTATGTTTGGTCATTATTTAAGTTTTCATTTATTTTTCTGATTACCCAGAGCCTATACCTCTAATGTCTTCCTTCTCAATATTTGGCTGTTGTGGAACTTAATATAAATTGCAAAAGAAAAAAAAATAATGGGAAAGGAATTAAAATTCAAAGTAAATTCCACTTATTTTTCAGTTCAGTTCAGTCACTCAGTCGAGTCTGACTCTGCAACCCCATGGACTGCAGCACACCAGGCTTCCCTGTCCTTCACCAACTCCCGGAGTTTGCTCAAACTCATGTCTATCGAGCCGGTGATGCCATCCAACCCTCTCATCCTCTGTCCTCCCCTTCTCCTCCTGCCTTCATTCTTCCCCAGAACCAGGGTCTTTTCCAGTGAGTCAGTTCTTCGCATCAGGTGGCCAAAGTGTTGGAGTTTCAGCTTCAGCATCAGTCCTTCCAATGAATATTCAGGACTGATCTCCTTTAGGATGGACTGGTTGGATCTCCTTGCAGTCCAAGGGACTCTCAAGAGTCTTCTCCAATACCACAGTTCAAAAGTGTCAATTTTTTGACATTCACCTTTCATTATAGTCCAACTCTCACATCCATACATGACTACTGGAAAAATCATAGCTTTGACTAGATGGGCCTTTGTTGGCAAAGTAACGTCTCTGCCTTTTAATATGCTGTCTAGGTTGGTCATAGCTTTTCTTCCAAGGAACAAATGTCTTTTAAGTTCATGGCTGCAGTCAACATCTGCAGTGATTTTGGAGCCTCCTAAAATAAAGTGGAAACAGGGGCTGACTTTATTTTTCTGGGCTCCAAAATCACTGCAGATGGTGACTGCAGCCATGAACTTAAAAGACACTTACTCCTTGGAAGGAAAGTCATGACCAACCTAGACAGCATATTAAAAAGCAGAGACATTACTTTGCCAACAAAGGTCCATTTAGTCAAGGCTATGGTTTTTCCAGTGGTCATGTATGGATGTGAGAGTTAGACCATAAAAAAAGCTGAGTGCCAAAGAATTGACAGTTTTGAACTGTGATGTCGGAGAAGACTCTTGAGAGTCCCTTGGACTGCAAGGAGATGCAACCAGTCCATCCTAAAAGAGATCAGTCCTAGGTGTTCATTGTAAGGACTGATGTTGAAGCTGAAACTCCAACACTTTGGCCACCTGATGCAAAGAGCTGACTCATTTGAAAAGACCCTGATGCTGGGAAGGATTGAGGGCAGAAGGAGAAGGGGACGACAGGGGATAAGATGGTTGGATGGCATCACCGACTCAATGGACATGAGTTTGGGTAGACTCTGGGAGTTGGTGATGGACAGGGAGGCCTGGCGTGCTGCGGTTCATGGGGTCGCAAAGAGTCAAACATGACTGAGTGACTGAACTGAACTGAAAATAAAGTCTCTCACTGTTTCCATTCATTTTTAGTTATTTTCATTCATTTCCACTCATTTTTGGTAAGGTATTAATGTTCATGGAGCAGAATAGTTAGAAATAGTTGTGACAAGTTTTGGGGTTTAAATTGTTAGAAATATTTGTAGTAATCTTTAGGTTTAAATTTTGAGTATTTTTGTCTAAATTTCAGGTACCAGAAAATTTTCAACAAATCCTGAAGTGGTGTCATCTAAATTCTAAAGGCACAGAGACTTATACAAGACCACCAGTCCATTTCACCAATTTAGACAACTGCTCATTCATTGGAAATATAGTCCTATGCAAATCAGATCTCTGACTTGATTGTCTGTCTAATGAATCTCTTTCTGTAATGTCTGTTTTACAAATGGGAGAGAAATTCATCTAGAGTAAGGGCTTCCCCATTCAGTACCAGCCTTGGCTAAGGATGGGCAAAGGCACAACCTGCGTCTGTTTGTCTGAAATCCCCTAGTATAAAGCCAGGGAGTTAGGAGAGCTGGTTCTGATTAGCCTATACGGAGAGTCCAGTGTAAATGCTATTAAAAGCTCATTGAATGGTATAGGAACTGATTACTTACCCAGGGAGTTCTAAGTAAATCGAAGCAAATTGCCTGAGATTTAATTTAACAAACATTTACCAAGCATCTGCTCTGTTTGCAGGGCTGTGCTCAGCGCTATGGGAGATGCAAAGATGAAACAGAGGTAGGCTGCCCTCCGGGAGCTCACCCTCTGCTGTGTGTGACACAGTCCTGGAAAGAGCATACATCTTCAATTGCAGCCAGGCAACATTCTACCATCAGATCAAAATTTGGGGCAAATTGTTAAGGATTCATGGCCCACGGCTAGGGAACAACTGGCCTGTATGGGTGACTGTAATCAACAGCAGAATACCTTTGATGCTGGAAGAAAGACATAAGAGACGATGTCTGCGAGTACCAAGGAGGGTTTCTTGGAAAACATGGTCTTAAATGGCCCTGTGTCCTCAACAGGCATGCGTTAGCAGGAAGGACTTTCTAGGTAAGGGAAGAGTGACTGAATAATACTGAAAAATAGCTATAATGAAGGGCTTACGTGGGCCAGGCACTGTTCTAAGCCCTTTACATGTCCTAACCGACTTGTTTTGCACATCAGCTTCATGAGAGTAGGTACAGATACAATCCCTAGTTTACAGATGAGGAAACATGGGATGGTAAGTAAAGATGGTAAGTAACTTGCGAATGGTAACCCAGTTAGGAAGCAGGGGACTAAAATGCCAGTTTGTTCTTCATAGTATTCCTGTGCTGCTTTTCAAAACCTTGAGACTGGGAAAGATATGCAAGGTTAGAAGATAGCTTCACACATAGATTTATAAGAGCGCTGGTTTAAAAAGCAGGTGGGAATGCAATACTGTAAAGCAATCAGCCTCCAATCAAAAATAAATAAAAAATGAAACAGTAGCAACTTTCAATAATAAAGCACCAGTCATGCCATGTGTTAGCTGCTCATTTGCGTCCAACTCTTTGCAACCCCATGGGCTGCAGCCCACCAGACTCCTCTGCTCATGGGATTCTCCAGGCAAGAGCACTGGAGTGGGTGGCCATTTCCTTCTCCAATGCGATATAGTCATTCACAAAGAAAAGACAAGAAAAGTAGGTGGGGAACAAATGTGAAGATACTCTGTAGGAAATAGAAGCCATGAAAGTTATGGGCAAATTCCCTCTTTTAGGAAGAAAATATTGCCAGCTTAATATTGAATATAATAGAGGAGAATAATGTTAAAAGAAGAGAGGCCAATAATAAGTGTCCTGCACTAATCCAGGTGCCAGATGGATAACGAAGGACATAGACCTATGGCGGGGAAAGAAAAGAGACATTGGGAAGAAAAACTTACACCACCACTGTGACCTTCTCTTGCCCTACACGGTGTTTCAGTGCTTCCTGCCTAGAGAAGGGGCTTCCTAGGTGGTGCAAAGAAGGAGGCGTGGGTTTGACCCCTGGGTCAGGAAGATCCCCCGGAGAAGGAAACTGCAGCCCGCTCCAAGTGTTCTTGCCTGAGGAACCCCACGGGCAGTGAGCTGGCTGGCTGCAGTCCACGGGGTGGCAGAGTCAGACCCGACTGGCGTGACCGAGCACGCACACATGCGCGCCGAGAGGGGCAAACGTGGAGACTCCCCAGCGCCGTGCCTGAAGCTTCAGACAAGATGCTCGGTCGAAGACTCAGCCCTTTGTAGCACAGTCTAAAATGACTTCTGGAACATTTTTACAAACAGCACTGAATGTGACCCTGTGGTCCCAGGTCACAAGTTGACTATTGAGAGTCTAGTCCTTTGAGGGTATTGTTTCTGAGTTCTGGGGCCTATGAGTAAGAGAGAAAAAAAATGAGTTAGAAATTAGTCACTTAAAAATCTGGATTTCATGATCCCTAAAACTCTTTTTAATTTTTCTAAATCTTGTGTTTTCTAATTTTCCCAAATCTTTCCAAATTTTTCCAAATCTTTCCAAATTTTTCCAAATCTTGTGTTTACATTGGTATCAAATGAGTTAAAACATTAAGTAAATTTTCTTATACTATCATTTATTCAAAATGCTTTGCCTTAAGTGTAAAATGGGAGCACATGCGTCTTGATGCTATTTTCTTTACTAAAAATGGCAAACAAAACTTTAAAGAAATGATACATGAGATGGTATTTTGGCTTCCCTGGTGGTTCAGATGGTAAAGAATCGCCTGCAAGGCAGCAGACCTGGATTCCATCCCTGGGTTGGGAAGGTTCCCTAGAGAAGGAAATGGCAACCCACCCCAGTATTCTTGCCTGGAGAATTCCATGGACAGAAGAGCCTGGCGGGCTACAGTCTAAAGGGCTGCAAAGAGTCAGACATGACTTAGTGACAAACACTTTCACTTTCACTTTTAATAGTGAGGAGGTTTTAGGCCTGCATGCTGCTACTAGGTTAAGCAGTAGTTCTGTTACAAACACTTAAAATGGGAACTTATTTGGACAATTCCTGATATTGTTATTATTCTACAAGACATTAACACAATATTTTTTGAAGCAGTGGGTGTCTGAAACCACCACTGGCAGAATAATAAGAAGGTCATGGAAAGGAAGCTAGAGTTATGAATTCTAGTATCCCAAAGTTGCCCAAATGGTTTCATAAGGGCAAAACTGTCATTACAGATCCTGAATTATTCAGACCTGTGCTTTGGAGGAACACGGCTTTAGTATGCCAAAGATGTTGTTTAAGGCTTCTGGGGTCACTGCAGATATTAAAAATTGGTACCAAGACACTAGACTACTAATCAGACAATGCCGGAAGGATTCAGACACACTGCAGAATTCCTAATAATTCAAACAGGATCTGGTCCACTGCATTTTTAAGTACAGAAGCAGCACATCCGCGTAAAATTGGTGATACATTTGTGCGAAAATTTGTGCATCCATCTCAACTTTCTATAAGCAATGAGGAAATAGAGCTTTGGTGTATAAGAAAAAGCATTCTAATGGCTAGCCTGATGATAAAGTAACCCCTACAGTGAAGTTATAATTACAATTTTGTCAAGAGAGTAGGGAAGTCAAAGTTTCACAGGGGAAAAAAAACCTATTTACGGAAAAATATTATGCTTTTCATTTGATAGAAAAGTAATTATTGCAAAGGGACTCCTGGAAGATCTTGGAGACAGTCACCCCCTCTTTAATAAGTCCTTGTGGCAGCTAAGTGGGGATCAGGAGTATTCTTTATCAGGTTTGCATTCAAGTAGCACTAAATCTATGCAGGTAGGAATTAAATAGTATCTGAGTTTAATTAAAATTATAAAAAAGGAGAAGAATGGTTGGTAGACTGCTCGACTGCATTTTAACCAGTAACCTCAGACCCTAATTAGAAATGCTTTTCATATCTTCTCTGTGCAAGGGCTTAATCTGACGTGAGTCTGTGAGCGAGGGCTTGGGGACTGGTGTTAATTCTGCATTCGATCTCGGTTTGTATGGAGGCGGGCGGCACTGATTGACCGCACCGAAGCACGGATCCCATGACCTTGCGGGGATTTTCCTGTGAGGTGTTAATTGAGAGGGTGGGTTAATCTGTGAGCATCATTGTCCCCAAGCTCTGGGCAAAGTTGGTGCTGCGTTTCCTTACCCGACAGTACATTTGATCTCTACCTTGTCCCTCTATGACAGTTTCATAAGCCCACCACAAACTCTCTCTTGATAAATTTGTTGGGGGAAGATAAGCTCTTGCCCTCTTGTTTGATTTCATGAGCTTGTTTCTGTGCCCAGCTCAAAAGAGAGAGGAGTGTCTCCCTGAATTATATTCAAGTCCTACTTAGAGACAGATAAATGCACACACAGTAAGGATCTCGGCTTCTCCTTCCTGCCGCTCTGCCTGCCGCTACCCCTCCTCTTCCTGACTTGGCTCAGTCTCCCAGGGAAGAAAAGAAAAGCTCATCTAATGGGAGATGAACAGCATCAAACACAAGAAGTAAGCAGGAGGCAAATTTGAAGGAGAGGTTTCAATGGTATTCCATCTGAATGTTGTGAAAATGTGTTTTTTTTTTTTTTTTAATTCTTCCAGTGCAGAAAACCTAGAATAATTAGAAAATCAGGGAGACTATAATAGGGGATAGTACTTCTGTAACAACATACACACATACACCCCCACACACGGGTTCTCATCTAGCTCTTGTGTAATGCACAAAAAGACAGCCCATCACTTTTGCTTTTTTAAAATAAATAATGAATGACTTTTTTCATGTGTTATTGTACAGGCCTGTCATTCCTCTCGTGAGGAGTAAATTTTTACTCGAGGCAGGATTAATGTATACTGGCTGACCTTAAAAATGACTCCCAAGTGAGCAGGATGGGAGTTAAAAGAAGCAGAAGTAATGTTGCTCACACAGGAAATAGAGGAAACAATGATTAAAAAAAAAAAAAAGAATTATAAAAAAGCACAAATGTTAGCTGTCCTTGACGTGCAATGCCTTTCTCGTGTTTGTTTCATTGCACCAGCTGTAGATGAGTTTAATTACAATGCTTCAAGACCTTTTCTAGCGCCATTACTGAGATGCTGAGAGAAGGCGGCGGAGCCCTGCTTGGGGATGGGTGGACGCAGACTGCGCCCCAGGGGCTGAGGGAAGGGGCGGGGGGCTGTCGCCTCATCTGATCCCTGGCAGGCTTCTTCATCGTCTTTTCTGGCACTGCAAAGCAGGGGTGAAGAAAGAGGTGAGGGCAGGTCGAGGTGGTTGGTCAGTAAGAGTTGTCACTTTCTCTGGCCATCACCAGAAATAAGATATCATTGCTCCTGTCAGGATGACGGTCTTCCTCCCCAGCAGCACCCCCTCCCTGCTCCTGCCTGCCCCTTACTCCTTTTTGCAGACTGGCTTTTAATGATTTTGAATGGTAGAGTTAATTAATATAAGAGAGAAAAAAAAAAAAAACCTCTGTTATTTGAATTGAGTTCATTTCAAAGAATATTGATAAAGTAATATTCATCCTCATCCTCATAATAATGTTAATGACTTTCACATTTAAAGATGTTTCATGGTTCTGATAATATAGCTAACCTTTGGCCGACACAGTTCCAGAATTCTTTGCCCACATTCACTGATTTAATACACTGAAATCGAATCATTTTATTTCCTTAACGAATTCCTGGATATTCAGATTCCTCCAAACCATCCAGTTGTACTGGCTGGAGAAGTCGAAACTGTTTCTTACTTGCCAAACACATGACTGAGTTTTCTGTGTCCATGTTCTCTTGAGGGATGAAACCTTTATCCTTTAAAACCTGTTGGTTCTTCAGAGACATTATCTTTCCCCTTTAGTAGACTTTTGACTACTTTGCAAACTCAGAACCTGTATTTAATATGCAGAGATTCGGGTTTCACTCTAGCCAGGGTTAAAATACAACAGACCAGTCTCAGGACACTTCTATTTCAGTCATTCATCATGCATTTGCCTTAAATGAAACCCTAACCCTATAGCTTCATCAGCGTTGCAATCACCTCTCTCATCTCCAGGCCTAGAGTCTGGGTGAGTTAGGGCAATGTCACAGGAAAAATCAATCTTTAAAAACCTTTTCATCACTAACTCCAAGTTCAGGAAGGCTGCTGCAGAGAAAGGCAGTCTACCCTCAACTTCCTTGTCTCCGCT
Source organism: Odocoileus virginianus (assembly GCF_023699985.2). Lineage (NCBI taxonomy): Eukaryota > Metazoa > Chordata > Mammalia > Artiodactyla > Cervidae > Odocoileus > Odocoileus virginianus. Next base: position 47,466,210 of record NC_069689.1, on the reverse strand, counting down.
GCTGAATTCTGAGCCTCGCTTGCAAACTAAAGTTTTACTTCGGCTTCTTGAAGGCAAAGATTTCAGAAACTGGGTAAACAGCCTGGGCCTGCAAGAAGGGAATAAAGACAGAGAGCCAAGAGTGGAGGGAAATTGAGGAGATGACAGAGGCCACAGTGAGTTCAAACAAAATTTGGCCTGCAGAATGCAGGAAAAATCCCCCGGTGACAGGTGCCATCTTCTGGGTCATTCTGCTACTCTGCCTCCTGCCACTTTTTATAACAAGAACTTATAAAGGAGGACGAGATTCTTGGAGTCTTAGAATTGGAAAAGTAATTCAAAGATATGTGTGAGTGGAACTGGCTCTGGGATTTCCATGATGCAGTTAAGCAGCAATATTTCGCTCCTCAGCTTGGAGTACTATTAAGAAGCTGAAAGGAGAATGTAGAGAAAGCAATGCTTCTGTAAGGAAAAATTTTCTAATTTAACTGTAAGAAGTGCAAGAAATAGAATTTCTTTTTTTTTCCTTTCAGTTTTATAGAGATGTAATGGACAGAGGAGCCTGGCAGGCTACTGTCCCTGGGGTCACAAAAGAGTCAGACACTACTTAAAGACTGAACAACAACGAAACAAATTTGACAAAGAACACTGTATTCATTTAAGGAGTAATGACTTGACTTACATGCATCGTGAAATGATGGTCACAATAAGTTTAATGAACATCCACACAGGTACAACATTAAAGAAATAGAACATATTTTTTTTTCCTTGTGACGAGAATGCTTAGGATTTAGTCTTTTACCAACTTTCATATATAATGTGCAACAGTGTTGATTGTATTTATCACATTGTACCTTACATCCTTAGTACTATTTATCTATAACTGGGAGTTTGTAAGGAAGTAATAATCTTTAATCACCTTGAAATGTTTGCTTCTTTAATGACATATGCAGAATAAGTTCTTGCTCAGGCAAGACCCAGACCTCAAAAGTACTTCAATTAAAATGTGTCAATTCCAAGGAACACATTCCTAACATCTGCACACGCATTTAGTTTATGCAGTTATTCTGTTTAGCAAATTTCTTTGAGATAATTAGTTTTGAACTGGCTCCCATGTAATACACAGATCCACAAAAGTGGATCCACAAAAGATCTCTTCCCTTTATCTTGAATTGGACTGTCTAATGGTAAAGAAATAAGCTACACTAAATGGCTAAGAGGTGAGCATTACCAACTGAGATTATGGTTCGTTTTTTCATCCATGAAGTTCCTGTTTGTATTTTAGCTATTTTTAGTATTTTAGAGTATTTCTATCATACTCTAGAAACAGGCAGGAAGAAACGTATTTTGTTGTGGGGTGGTGGATGAATAAGCATTCCAGATTTGACCCCGATATTTGTGCTACAATATGCAAAAAAAAAAAAAAAAAGGAACTAGTTTGCTCCATAACAAAGTGCTTTCCTCATGATAAAATTACTTCAGAAATAGGATCCCCAGTCTCCACGTTGTACCAGTCAGTATGATTTTATTATAACTTTGTCTTTATACATTAATATAAAAAACATCTCATTATTTTGTAGACAATTGCATTTGGACTGTAAATTTCATTGTCCTGTGCTTAAGTCTCCGGATAGGGTCTGGGTTTTTTGCACTTCAAAGGACAATTAACTTAATAGTGAGCTGCTGTGGGCCTTTCTATTAGCTTAGTTCAGAGGAAAATCGCCAACTATCTAGTCTTCCCTTTGGTTATAGGGTTCAGGGATACACTCCTGACAATGAGATCATGCTGAATCATTGTAGGATTCCTCAGCAAGCATTTGGGTACTTTTCCTGAACCCCAAATTGTCTGCTGGTGTGTTATTTTTGAAATGGAACATGGAGCTTATTTTCAAATGCTTCATAGGAAATTCTGACATTTTAATAAGGGACCATGACAAGTTTACGAAAGGATCATAAAAATAGGCTAATTTTAAATATGGCCCGTTCTCTGCATCTGGTTTAGCTGGCTCCATCCCCCGCAAACCGGCCCCCCCTCAACCCCGCCGCCTTCAGGAGCACTCAGACAGAGCAAGAGATACTGTGTTCCGTTATGAACCAGCTTTGTGATCCCAGCCCAAGGTTTTTATCCGAGCATGAACCATCTGGCTTTTCTCGGGGTGAAAGGGTGTCAGCTCTCCCCAAAAATTTCAGCACCAGGCGAAGGGGCATGGGCTGGGAGCCTCCGCTAGAGAGCTAGTATCTGCCCTTTGAACTTCTCCCCCCTTCCCACCAGTCCCCTCCAAAATAACTCCGGGAAAGACAGGAGTCAGCCCCTGAAAAGCATACCAGGCATTTTTAAAGACAACCCTGACATTTCCTCAGCATTTCCAGAGCTAGGACTCTTCCCGCGCGCAGTGCCCCCTCCACCCGCCTTCAATCAAATAAGGCACCCGCTCTCTCCTGCTACTGCAAAGAAGGAAGGGGAAAAAAAAAAGTTGGCAATTTAATTCAAACAAAAGAAGCTTGAAATCTATAAGCACAGCAACTCCGAGGCTTCTGGCAAATAGAATTCTAATTAGTATGCTGCTATTTTTCTTTTAGACAGATGAGCGATGCCCCCTGTTGACTCACAGGCAGACTGGTAAAGGGGAAAAAAGGAGGGGGGCAGGTGGGGGCCAGCCAGCAAACACTGCAGATTGCAAATTATATCGCAAACCTTGCCAAGTCCTGGCTCTTGGCATCAGATTTTTAATGACACCCTGGAAAAGGGAAAAAGAAGCCCTCAGCTAAGGGATAAAAATGAAGGGTTTTACACTGTGATAAGTCTTCGCTTAAAACCCAAATGGCCAAGTGCACATTAGGGTTTTAAAATATTCATAGATAGAAGTGAAAATGAGGATACGAGGAAGTACATTTGTTGCTTGGTCAATTGACAACTCATTCTGCATATTAATACAGAGTGATGATCTAATTTTAAAGGGATAGCCTATCCTTTCTTTTCTATTTTTTTTTTTTAATATGACTTTTGATTACTCCGAGACTGAGGGCAAAACATCACAGAAAAGTCTAGCAATGACACAGAATGCTGCTTTCTTTTGATGTAGACCTGGGACTAACTACTTCTTTGGTCAAGAATTCTGGGGGCTTGAAAACTAGGCTTCCCTTCTTGTATAATCTCTCTGATGTATCTCGACTGAGCACTTTGATTTTTTTTCCCCTTCCCCCGCCCCCCCCTTTTCCCTTTTGCAATGCATGAGGCCTTTCACAGTTGTAGGATTTTATACACAAATAGACAGATCATCACAGGCAGGAAGGCCATTCTTTTAATAATTAGGCCACCTTCTGTTTCAAGGAGCCACTTTTGGCATATATGCTCCCATGTTGGAGGTCTGAGCACTGAGAAAAAGTAAAAAAATGTGAAAGAGGAAAACATTAGCCTCTATGCAGTCCCAGATACCATCCTGCATGGAGCAATAAGGTTCTCATGAATCGCTTTTAATTGAAAATCCTAAAATACATATTCTAAGATCTCTGTCCAGCGACTATATTGCAGCTATCAAGGAGTGTGGGTGGGGGTAACAATGAATCTATTTTGATCATTTCTTTGGACACATTTAAATTGGATTTTTTTCTTTGCAGAATATCAGAGTGCAGGAAAAGCAATTTGAAGTTCTGAGAACTATTTTGACTTTTCTGATTGATTATCGTGGTTTTTTTTTTTTTATGACTTATTTACATGTCTTTGTCCTAAGTGGGCAAAAAGACATACATTGATGCTGTGAAGCAAGGTAATTTTCCAATGCAAAGGGGTGTGAAGCCTTCAAAAAGGTGATGAGTATGGAAGCAAAGTGCTAAGCTATGGGCAGTGCAGGGTCCTGGTGTGAAATATGAAAGATGGAAGGAGGCAGGATATGTTTGTGGTCATCTTAGCCTAGAAGAGACAGTGTACTTAGAAAGACTGGTACCAGCTACCTAAGGAAACAAAGTTACATTCAATTCCCCCAAGAATGTATGTGCTCAGTCATGTCTGACTTTTTGTGGCCTCATGGACTTGTAGCCCACCAGGCTCCTCTGTCCATGGAATATTTCCAGGCAAGAATACAGGAGTAGGTTGCCATTTCCTGCTCCAAGGGATCTTCCTGGCCCAGGGATCGAACCTGCATCTCTTGGCGTCTACCTGCATTGTCAGGCAGATTCTTTTATGGCTAGCACCACCTGGGAATGCCCCAACAATTAATGGGGTAGTTTAAAAAGATATTTTTCAAAAAAGAATCCTACCTTAGGTGTTCCAGAATTCTTATGCCATTGTAAGGGGAAGGTGACATTCCCTGGTTAATGATGTCCTTAGAATCAAACGTCTTTTTGTGGAAAAATCAGAAATAATGACACTAGGTCCCACAAGCAATAGGAACTTGATTTAGGCAAAATAAACCCATAGGTTATTTAGTTTCAAATGTGGATTTTTCATTATATATAAACTTACTTAGAACATTTTATTTAAAGCAACCCCTTCTCAGGTCACTTAGGAAAAGTTCAGAAAGACAGACACACACATTTGTGATTTTTCCTATTTTTTCACAACTTACCTGCAAATCTTGTTGTATGATTGCTTTGGGTGGTAGGAAGTTGACAACCACCATTGTTGGAAGCTGCTAGAAAACACGGGGCTAAGTTTTAAAGAAGCTGTGAAAGTGTTAGTCGCTCAGTCATGTCCAACTCTGTGACCTGATAGACTGTAGCCCGCCAGGCTCCTCTGTCCATGGGATTCTCCAGGCAAGAATACAGGAGTGGGTTGCCATTCCCTTCTCCAGGGGATCTTCCTGACCCAGGGATAAAACCTAGCTCTCCTGCATTACAGGCAGATTCTTTACCTTTTGAGCTACCATGGAAGCTCAGGTTTTAAAGACTCACGCTTAAATGCCATCCTGAATAATGAGTCACTGTATCTGCTCCTTTAGTGGTGAAGTCAGTATTTTAAAGATAGTGTTTCACATATTCGGAAAGGGAGAGAAAAGACTGGTCAAGGCACATGAGACTGGTCACTAACTTCAGGGGCTTTTCATGACGGTGGCGATGGGGAGGGTCAAGTGTTGCTTTTGAGAGCGACTTGGCCATTGACCAAAGGGGCAGTTTCCTATCAATTATCAAAACTTGCAATTACTCCTGACAGAGCTGCATTTCTGTGAACAACTTTCTCCCTCCCTCGCCTCCCCCCTCAACCTTACATACTGGTTGAATTCCGTTTCAGGTGAAGGGAGGTGACAAGCAATTTTAGCACCCAATGGCTTAAAGGAGTTCAAATGACCACTGAAGTCATATTAACTTGTCAAATTGACCAGTATTTTCTGTCATTGAAACATTAGAATGAATAGCTCCAGACAATAAAATTGTTTCAATTATACTGCATTAGGCCTGGGCACAAGTAAGTAAAGATGCAGAAGGCGAAAGAGGCAGCAGCGGTCTGCCCGTTCTAGAATGCTGACAGTAGAATCCCGCTGGAAACCATCTAAATGCACACTTCTTAGGGGCACCGAAGGCAGTAGCTGGATATGAATTTCCATTAGGAGAAGTGGGAAAATGATTCCACACCAGTCCAAAGAAGGAATGGAACTGTTTATTCTGGTAATATTGGCTATGGATATGAAATAGATTGAAGTTACCCTGAGTTATTAAAGTCACAGTAAGTTGGGGCTAATTATGCTAATTGAGAATTAATTGGGATTTTTCTTTGATAAATAGCAAAGAAGGAGAGGTAAAAAAGGAGCACTTTTCCCAGTCCGAAATGAATACAGTTCTGTTCACCCTTCTGCACCAGAGAGGGTATTGGTCCTTTGCAATCTCCCCTATTTTGTTTCTCTGAAGATGGAAGCTGCCTGCAGGAGTGAAGATGGGAAGGCGTCGTGGATTCCTGCACTGCTGCGGGTTGCTGCAGAGGGAGACGGCCAGTTCAGTTTCCCAGTGGGATGGGGTGTGTGTGTGTGTGTGTGTGTGTGTGTGTGTGTGGCATTGCACAGACTTCAGCACTCTGACTGCACCAACAGCCATACTCACATTATGCCACGACTCTGACTCTCCCACTCAAGCAATGCTCAAGACGACGGGCTTTTCTGAAGCCAAGAATTTTAGGATTGGGGGCCAGGCACATGGCAGACAGGACAATTGAACAAGCAATGTGAGTGAGGGGCAAGATGTGATGGGTAGATTGATATCATCTCTTCTTTTTATAGCAAAGATCCATCGTGTGCTCAAGAGATTTATATATCTTTATGTATCTCTATGATGGCACTTTTTTCCATATCAAGGAAGAAAAGGACCACCAATCAAAAACTGTTATTATAAGGAAATATTAGTACATTCTTACGATACACTTAATTTTATCCCTCTAGAATTGGAGTTACTGTAGATTTTTGTTGTTGTTGTTGAGTTTTGTTTTAGTCTTTAAGCTAGGCAACCTGGATTCTGGCCTGTTCTGGTGTGTCCAGAGTTCACAGTACTCAATATTATAGTAAAGATGCTTTTGTAATCTGTTCCATCTAGCTTAGCCATTGCATCTGACAGTGTTTATTGAACATCTATTATGTTTCCAGCACTGTGCTGAGAACTGCAGGGGATGGAGGACGAAGAAGAAGACAGAGCCCTTGACTCCGTGAGGTTCACAGTGGCCTGTGTGTGTGTGCGTTTGTGTGGGAGTGTGTGAGCTGGAGAAGTGTGTATTTAATCCTGGTAGAGGGTGGGTTATGATATGTCCCCATCACTCACCATACCATTTAGAAACCTCCTGTTAATCATTGCCTTTCCCTGTTTTTCTTTTACTCACGTGTAATGACAGGCGTGCTAACTGCCATGAAACTTTTCCTTTTGAAAATTAAAGCAAGACGACACATTGGGCACCAGTGGCAGCTGCTCACTGTGGTGGCTGTATCTCTATTTTGCAGTAATCATGAGCTGAGGTAAATGGCATTTATGTGGGCTTTCCAGTAACCTGTGTAAAAACCCATTTAAAATTTCACATTCCACACGAAAAGTCATAGAAGTGTCTTAAAATATATCAGTTTCCTTTTGATTCCAGTTATTTCTTAGTTCTTTTCCAAACACGTCTTGTGTATATACATTATGCATGATTAAAAAAACCCATACACATAATGATTTACTGCATATTTATGCTACAATCAAATCCCAAGGTAATTCCGTAGTCAGGACAGACCACATTGTACTCTTCTGTAACTGCTGGCTTGATACATTACATTCAAAAAGAGAGCATTGGGGGCGAACAGTTGCTGAAAGGGAAAATCAAGAAACAGTGGTAGCACTGCTTTTGTCTTCAGCTTGCTCTTCAAGATGTGAGAGTATCCAGTGGGTGGGAGACCTACATTCCACCTCCCAATTCTGGAGATAACCCTGCCGGTTACACTTTACAATTACCTTTTTAAAATGCCAATTAACCCATTCAGTGCTGTTTGGCATCCTGTGAGCAGTCAGAAAGAGCCACTTTGCATACACTAGCTGGAGAGTAAGAGACTCATATGCAGACACCCCCCCCACACACACCCTGTGCACACACACACACACACCCTGTGCGCACACACACACACACATCCTGTGCACGCACACACACCCTGTGCACACACATACACACATCCTGTGCACGCACACACACACACACACACACTGTGCACACACACACACAGATGTGAAGGGCAGGAATGGGGAGGAGGTTGACCCCAGAGTTTGGGGTTGCTGCAGCAGCCCTGGTAGGTATTTACTGTGGCACTTTGTGTTGCAGGGGAATTTAATTTTTTCCCATTGACAAAATTCAAGAATAAGCAGATGCAATGGGATTCCTATGCCATTGAGAAGTCTCATGAAGACCTGAACGTACAGATAGTATTCAGAAGAAAGAAAGCGGTAAATGAGATTTGGCAATATCTCCCCGCTTGTAATTGTCTCTCACCAGCTTGCAAAGCAACTGGAAGTTAATTTTAACCATATCGCTTTGGCTGTTATATTTAGTGTTTACTCCGAAGAAAGTAGCATTGATTTAAACTCCACATTTTCTATTTCGAGGCAATTAATAAAATTACTGTTTACTTCCATGGCATCTTCTGCCTCCAGCTTCCAAACACTTCTCAGCACTTTCTCGTTTCTTCTGCCTCATGGGGGTACACGGGGCAAGAGATGGGTGTGTTTATTTTGTGAGTGAAGAAACGGGCGTGCAGAGTTCTCCCGACCTGGGTGCGCAGGGCAGGTGGAGATGGAGCCTTCCTAGGGGATCTTGTTGTCCAGGTGAAGACGCAATGCCATCTTGGAGTTCATGGGGTGGCTGTCTGGAATTCTGGACTTCGGTGGGAACATAATCAAAGCTCACAGGGATTTTGACTGACTTGCCAGTGAGACATGATGTGGAGAGGGCGAAATACGACTCTGGAGGTGAGATGCACTTTCACAAGCAGCAGGCATTTCTCTTTGCCCAGGTGTGCCCAGCTGATTCTTCAGGTGCGCCTTGATGAACTCACTGCAGGAGATCGTTCCCCAAATCCTGAGCTTGTACCTGTGGAATAAGATGACGTTAAGCCAATAGTATGAATGAAATGGCAACATGCATCCAAAGTTTCTCTGGCCCCAGTGCTGACCTGGAGTTCTGACTCAATGGGTATAAACAGACAACTGTTAGGGAGGCGAAGACAGGTAATATCAATCTTCTGATCAAATATAAATACCCAGGAGTACGAGAATTTGTCACACTCAAGCTTTTACCTCTTCAAGGCTGTTTTTAGGGCAGTCTGTGTTTGAGAAATTTTAAGCAACTGTCCGTTAAAACATTGATTTGAAGAACTGCCCCAGTTGAACACAAGGAGAGTTGTACATTTCACACAGTTAATGCATATGAATTTTGTTTTATGACTGCTGTAACTTTGCAGCGGTTAAATGGCAGTGCTCTTCTGCATTTGAAATGTTTTCAAAGTTGCAGAAGTGAATTCCCAGGTGGTAGACAGTGACTTTTCCCAACTAGCAGAGTTGAGTTGCTGACACATTTCCACTTTTCTGTTGACCTTGACACAGATGTGATTTGTTGGTGTTTCAAGTAAACTTTAGCTTCTGTCAGAGTGTCATTTTTCCATTATTTGTGCTGAAAGAAATAAGAATTAAAATGGACTCTAATTTTTCTCAATAATGAAGAGGGTTAACAACCCAAGAGTGGAATTACACAGGCTGTGATTTATAGCCAACCAGCCATTCCTAGTCATGTTTGTCTATTTAGCTCTTAAACTTGGACATTTATCCCTAAAATGAAAAGAAAAAGTTTATAATTTCTGGTTCTAATAAGGCATATTGAGTCTTAGAGGGGTGTGGACCTTCTAAGTCTGTCTTTGAACCACAGCAAACAGAGCAAATAAAATCTAATGCAAACTTTTCCACTAGGTCCTTACACTTCATATTTTAAAAATGCTACAAAATGATAAAATAACTTTAGGCAACATTAGTTGCTTCTGCAGTTTTAAAAAGAACAGTATTTCTTGTTCCAGATAGTTTAGAATGCTCCACAGTTTAAAGTTTTCCCCAAGCCTCAGTGTGTATGTGTGTGGGTGTGTGTGGTTAATATGTGATTTAACCTGAATGAATACAAAAGGGGATACATTTTGTATATGTGAAAAAAAATATAAAAAGTGGAAGCATTTAACATTCACAGGGGAAACAAAGCAGAAAGGAGAAAAAATTAGTTATAAGGACACAATCAAGACAAAGTCTATGGTCTAAATCAATCTAATCCAAAACGGAGATTTAAAACTGAGAGCACCCCAGAATTTATTGTAATATTTCTGTATATTATACAAAGAATGCACAAGAAAAGGAGCTATAATTCATGATTTTCTCTCTCTCTCCCCACCCGCACAATTCTCTTTCTCTTTCTCCCTCCTTTATATGGTAGATCAAAACTTATCTTTAAGGGTAATTCACTGTTTTCCGGTGGTACATGCACAGAGAATAAAATGTATCAAGGAAACAACTAGAAATTGCAATTTAATATTAATGCTTTTTTCCCCAAATATTCTTTTTAATATATAGAAAAACAACAAGGCTGGGTATGGAAGAATTTTTTTATATGCAATGGTCTGTTGCATCTATCAACTGGGAAAAAAATTGCAACTAACGTCTGGACCCTGAAGCACCTGGAGTTTTAACAGATGTTCTTTGGACAATTAAAGTAAAGGCAGTTGACATATTTAGGGTGATGTGTCGGAGCAGCAGCAGACAATGTGGATTGGAGGCTCTTAGGTTTTAAGTGATATGAATATGATTGTAGAGCTGGGTTGCAAGGACACAGTGACATATTTTAAATATTGTTAGCTTTTCATGAAGGTTAAATAATAAAACGAGGGTTAACTGGGCTTCAGCTTGTTACAAATCAATAAAACCAACTTTATTATATCTATATCTATAGATATACAATATATCTATGTATCTACATATGTATGTATGTATACATCCATCCATTTTTTTTTCTCACTATCTTTCTATAGGACCTGAGAACACAAAGCATCCTCTAAATAAATATAAGATGGGATAAAAAATTCTTTGGTGAACTTCTGGGGAGATTGCCTTTTCATGTGAATTTACACAATTATTCTAGCATATACGTACAAATATACTAAGAAATAAAGTTTAGTGGGAAATCACATGAATGCCTTCCTTGTGGAGGTTTTCTCAATTACTTTTCCACCCAAAGAGAGGATAGTGGTTGAATAGTGTACGGCACTCAACATAAGTATCTCAAACACATGAAGAGTGTTGAAACAACAGGATGAAAACAATAATTTGGACGACACTCTCCAGAGGGTGTAGCTGCGTCATGCCTGCTTTCTGATCATAAAGCAGAGAGTAACAATGCTGTTTCCTTCATTTCATGGTAAAAGGTGCACATGAGATTTTTTGAAAGACAGTTTCACGGCCGCACAAAAAATTTGAAAAAAATATGGGAATAAAATATGGGAATTTCTCTCTTCTTGATCAGCGCTTTGCACATTAGAAATGAATGTGTAGCACTGTAGGTGCAAACTACACTAGGTGGATGGATATTTACCCAAGGAAATTTGAGCCACGGCCTTTCATTTTCAGAGAGCTGCTACCTAATCTCAGCGTACCATCCGGACAAAAGACACATCATTCCTCTTGTGCCTGAACTGCGAACCAACGCTTTGTGAACCACCTAAACGATTAGAATAATGGTCTGGGGGAAAAAAAAAAAAGATAAAATACAAATTTCACTCAGATCTGCATTGGATTACTTCCTCGTGCCCCTGCCTTTATTGAGCGATTTGGAGTTTCATTAGGATTCAGAATTCCTATGGAAAGAGAAACCACAGGGACATCTCTTTCAAGGGGATTGCAGGCTGACCCATCAAAATGAAAAGGCTCAATGTTGTGGTGACAGGTCCCCAAGCAGCCATGAGTGACAGCTTCATTTCAGGAGTTCTCAGATGAGGTTTGCAGCGAGGGGGGCGAGGTGGTGCTGGGGACACTTTGTTCCCTAAAAGTGTCAGAGTCAACTCCGTGGTTCACAGACCAGGGGCCGAGGTACAAAAGCGAACCGAGAAGAGTCTCTGCTCGCCCATCGCCAAATTTATTATTAATGTCTCGCGAATATTCACTCCACACAAGGTTTCATTTAAGACTTGAGAGTTCTTACCCGGAGATTCTTTTTTTATTACAGATGTGGGGGAGAAATAAAAAAGAGATAAGAAAGAAAGCTCTGTGAGGAGATTACAGCCAAAAGGCACAGTGCCCTACCTGGATATTTTTACTGAAGGCATCATGATTTACGAAGGGCATTCTCCCAACCACTACTGCAGTGGAAATCTCATCAGGCCATGAACTGAAGTCTAGCTTCAAAAAGAGAAGTGTAAGCTATTTCTCCTTTGATATGATCTGATTTGAACCACAGTAATAATGAAAAACAGTAATGCATAATGGTTCCTCATAATTGCGCGTTTGTTATCCTGGGATACATTTTGTACATCTTTTCTGGAAATAGGACACCTGATAATGTGAAGTGGCTATCTACAATTCTGTGGACAGAAAGTGATCAGATTTTTATATATTTCCGAGGCAGTAAATATTCACTGAGTCACAGTTCCCACCTTCCAGTGCCCCAGTCACTAATGAAAGGCAGCTTAGAAGAAGCAGACAATAGACAAAATTCAGCTGCCCCATACAGCATTTTTCTCATGATGCTGTCCCATTTGTATTTTTCATCTCAAGAACAATAGTTTCATGGATAAGGGAAAATTACAAATTTATGCATACTTTCTTAAAATAATACTCATAATTTTGAAAAGCCTTTTTAAAAAAGTATAATAAATAATTTATATGAAATGCAGATAAAGAACTCTATTTTTTCCCCAACTACATCAAAATTCATGCATTATATTCCTTATTACATTCCAAGAAAAGTATTTTCCTTGTCTCTGGGTCACATAATAAAACCACAGTGTAGCACTGTTCTTAAGAGGCATGTATTATTATTATTTTCATTATAATTTTGTTTATGGATCCAAAGAGCCTAGAGTGGCATAAATCTATTGAATTAACAAAATAGGAGTTGGGGGTAATCTTAGAAAACTTTATCCTACGTATTTTCCTTTTGCCCATTTTCTTAGGTTTTATGTTTTCCTTCAGTAAACGTGTACTACACATTAGGACTGTCTTCAAAAAAACCTTTTAATTTGATCCTATCTTCCTAACAGTCTGCCATATTCTGTGTTCTGCAAAGTTAAGAGAACAGAGAAATTTATCTTTTTTATGGGAAAATAATCTTTTAAAACCCATGTATACTTTTAATCAATCAATATATTAGACTTCCTTTGATTTCAAGGAACCTCATTTGTGTATAATATGTATGTTAATAAAATGCAAAATGCTTTTCACACATTAATAATGTTGGACTTTTCGTTCCATGTTTCTAGGAAGGGTGGATTCCTGACAGTTTTTCTTTGGATTCTTTTATTTTGGGCTCCTGCAATCTTGTGGTCTCTGAGCAAGTACCAAATATCCATGTGAAATAATGAACTAAGAAATTGAGTGACTCCAGCAAACCATAATCAAATTATTTGTAAAATATGTTTGTTTCAAATATCTGGGCATTTATATGTAAATGGTTGAGTAATAGTACTAGCTGACTTATCCAGAAACATAGATAAAGTTTCAACCTCACTTCGCCAGTGAGAGGTAACTACCAGTTTAATTCTTATAGGTTACTTATATCTCTATGGTGGACCAGCAGGAAGAAAGTAATATAAGCTGGGGAGTGTCCTGCTTGACTGGGATGCTTTTATTTTCATGCCATCCTTTCGACAGCTATTTATTCAGCACTTACTATAGCCATGTTGGAAACCTGAGAGTAAATAAGGCTTTGATTCTCAATAGAATGGAGGTAGAATCCAACTTTCACGCAAGGTCACTGTTCTCTGGGTTTGTCTGGTTTCTCTTCACACAGGAAGTTCTCACTTAGGAAATGAACATTTATTATTTTTCCTTATTCCTATTAGTATCAATTCCTATTAGTATCCTAATTAGTATCAAGATCTCTGGCAGGAAAGGACCAGATTAGATTCTAGATCCTTACGGTATTTTTTTTTTTTTTCTTTTTTTCTTTTTTTTTCTTTTTTTTTTCTTTTTATTTATTTATTTTTATTAGTTGGAGGCTAATTACTTTACATCATTGCAGTAGTTTTTGTCATACATTGAAATGAATTAGCCATGGATTTACATGTATTCCCCATCCCAGTCCCCCCTCCCACCTCCCTCTCCACCCGATCCCTCTGGGTCTTCCCAGTGCACCAGGCCCGAGCACTTGTCTCATGTACCCAACCTGAGCTGGTTATCTGTTTCACCCTAGATAATATATTTTATCCTTTCTAGATGAACTCCTAATATATTGATAACTTCTATTAAATAAGAGTTTCGGTAGTGTAAGCATATCAGAAAAGGAGGCAGCTGCGGATGAGACGGGATGTAGGAGGAGGGCAAAAAGGTAACTAGTGGTTCTAGAAAAAACAAAGCAAAAACAAAAACTACAATGTTGGGAAAACTTCAATACATGTCCTAAAAAATAAAATGCTGCTGACTGAAAGTCTACTCATGGCTCTGTTTTCCCTGAAAACTGTGCTCATGGTGTGTGGGAACATCACACAGAAATTCATAGTTTCCTCTTCATCTCTATCCAGTTCACTGCAGAACCAGCCCTGATAGGTTGTGAAAGACCCTTTTATTGAGTGAATGGAATAATATATTCTGTATATTTGTATAAATAGAATAATATATATATATATATGTATGCATGTAAAGATACATGGTTAGACAGAAATTCATGGAAAACAGATCTATATTAACATTTTTATAGTTGCATGATATTCCACCATAGGGGTGTTATATGACTTATTTAATGTGTACTTTGCTTGTTTCAAAATTTTGATATTCATAAAATAGCAAACAGGATACAAAAACACCCTTGTGTATGTTCATTCATTTCTTCTCTGATTATCTCATTGGAACAAACTTTAGAGGTGAAATTCTTGGGTCAAATTGAATGATCATTTAAAATTTCATTGCCTATTGCCAATTGCCTTCTGGTAAAGGATTAACTACCTATGTGTTGATGGGCTGTGTGTTAAAGAGCCTGTTACTCCAAGTCTTTGCCAAAGTGATGTTGTCATGATTTAATTTTTATATTCTAATATGTGAAAACTTAGATTGAATGTTTTCTAAAACTTGCATTTCTTTCCTTCTTGGTGAGTTCAGCATTTTTCATATATTCATTGGCTCTTTAATTTCTCTTTTGTATGAATTGTTAATAGTGTTTTTTATCTCCCGTATACAAGTTTGTTCTGCATCTTATAACCTTATTCATGACCTAGATTTCATAAATTTCCAAAGGAATTTGACTTTTTTTTGTTCTGAATAATCAATGCTTTGGTTTTAATTTTATCATTGCTTTTTCAAGTGATTACTTTTCTCTCTTTTTTATCTTGTTGCTTCAGCAAATTTAATGTAATTCACTTGTGGATATTTGAATGAAAAGTCAGATACAGAACTTAATCTAGATAAACTATTTCAAGATGTTATTGTAATTACTATCCCCTCTGAAGCACAGAGGCAGACACTTGGCTATGTGATTTGTGATTAGCTGTATCCATTTGACGATCCTGACCCCAAATTGTCTATATGATCACTATTTATTCAGTAAGTGGTGAATAAAAAAAAAGAGTGCCAGCTGCCTTTTAAAAGATTCTCAGAGAAAGAAATAGGTCACAATTCTAGTGTTTTGAATAATAGTTTTAAAGCTGGGACAATTTGGAGGAAATTAAGTTCAGATTCCATGTTCATTCTATAAAGTAAAGGTCTCTAATGGCACAAACTCTAAGAAAAGGCTGAAAAAACCCTATAGCCTAATTGGTGACTTAAAATATTGCTTAAAAGGGAATCTGTTAAAATTTTTTATCTTAGAGTCTATGCAGCATGTAAGAATAAAGTTAAAATACCTTAATAATTAGAATTAAAGTCACCAGAAAAAATGATGACAATAAATCACTGAAATGATTTCCAACCACGTTTTGACCTTTTACACTAGACACTAATTTTTGAAGACCTTTTGAAAACTGAAACAGAGTATGATTTAAACCATCCACATTCCTCCTGACTTGAGCTTTCACAGACCAGAATGCTGATTGGAAAATCCTGTCATGGCTTCTCCAAAGAAAAAGGGTAATAATGACTATATTAATATGACATTTCAACATGCAACACCACGCAAAACAAGGTTAAGACAAAAAAGAAGAGAAGAAGAAGGAAACTACCCCGAAAACCAACTGCTCTGGATGCAATTTTAGCCCAGTGTGGATTTTATTTGCACCCCATTACTCATAAACACCCAAATGTAACTCTTTCACTAGAACTCCTTTTGAGTTCAATGTGATAATGAATGTGAAGGGTCTATGCGGGGGGAGTCGAGGATGGGGGAACTTTGTGATTTTGCAGGTTCACACCAGATAGGCATTTTTTATAGCCTGAAAGGGGATGTTTTCTTTTGTTAATGGCTTACAATCCGATGAAAGGACTCATCACTCTATTTTAGTGCTCCACCACATGGCGCGTATCTTTTATAAATTACAGGCTGGCGTTGTGTGCACTTGGGGAGAGAAAGGTTGGTTTTTCTCGCTGTGAGCCATCCTGCCTAATTGTCGTATGCAAATAAAAGCAATTATAAGGCTTTTAGGGTGAAGGGATGACAGCTGAGTTTGGCAGTTGAGAAGGCCTCACCCACCTTGTTGGCATAGCAACAGGGAGGAAAAGGACAAAATGGTGTGTATACACAAGAAATATATATGTTTTGGTTCAAGAATTTTAAAATATATATCAGTGTTGAAATGTAAATGTCAATATGTGTAATGAATGCCTTTGTTTGAAATATTAAATTAAACTCTATTTCTTGGCCCTTTGAATGATCCTTGTCATCTAACTACCATTTATCTGCTATCATTTGTGATTTTAGTTGCTACTTCTAAAGTTCTGTGCAGATCATAACAACACTTTCAATAATTAGGAGATTATAAGTTCTTGATTTTAACAACCTTTGGAAATACCACTGGGTGGAAGTTTTATGCAAGGAAATCCCAGGAAGGAGATGATGTAATATGGGAAAATGGTGCAAAGTATGCAGCCATCAGTGCATAAAGTTCAATATTAAAAAAAAAAAATGTTTGTGCTAAAGTGTTAAACAAGTAGAATAAATAGCATGCTCCTAGCATAGAAAATTAAAATGAGTCACAAATGGATATCTTCTATGGCAATTTATTTCACAATTACTCTTGTGGAAGCTTTCATGAATTAAATATGAGTTCTGTCTTGAAATTAGGTGTTATAAGGCTAAATTACAAGAGGCAGGCAGTAATTGAGGTGGCAGCAACACAGGGTCTGGTGAACTAATCTCTTGCCATGTCACGTGGCTCCCCTTCAGCCAATGAGAGGCCTCCCATCACAAAAACAGAGGCAGCTGAGAAAAATTGATTTCTCATCTGAGCCATATTTGATAGCTTTTGAAATCGAAAATTGAAATTAACTAACCTAAGCCCCGTTGTAACAAAAGAGCAAATTAAATATGCAACATCGTTTCCTATTGGAAGTAAGAGGGCCTGCCAAGGTAAATTTGTAAATAGAGTTTAAGATGCAATTCTGTTCCCTCTCTTTCAGTGTAAAAGTGTAAGTGTGTAGGAGCTTTATAAATTATTTATATAAAAAAAAATCATCAGCTGCAAATGGCCACTGTGGTTAAAGACTTCCACGGAGAAAATCATTGCATTAGGAGAGCTCATTGAATGAACCAAAATTAAAAATCATCCTCAATGATTCACAGACATTACTTAAAATGAAAAGAGGCAATATTTTACACTTCTTTTTCCAAATTTTTTCTTGTCTTCCCCAAAACTCAAAGAACAAATTATCATGATTTACTTAGATTAAAAAAACAAAAACAAGAAAACAACCATCCTATAAATATAACCAACCAATCATCTTGTGAATAATGATAAGAATTAATTTTGGCTTGAAAACTGCTTAAAGCAAAGCGATGGCCCCATTGTATTATATGGGAGGCTTGTAAAAATTATTTTAAAATAGTTTCCCAAATGAGTCCTGGTGATTCAGCAGGTATGGCTATTGATTTGTAATTTATAAATTTACTCGATCAGATGAAGAATATGGATGTTTCAGATGCGTATCCTAGATTATCCAGGCATGACAGTTTTTAATTTATTTCACTCCTGTTCATGCAATAGGACGCCTGCAATAATATTTGTATTACCACAGAGAGGGTGTTTTTGGCTTCCACTTCTCATTGAATTTGTAAGTAAGCATATTAATTTTATATGTTTAAGACATGGATGATTGAAGATAAAAATCGTGAAATCATAGTAAGTCCTGTTGTCCTTGTTCAGAGCTGAACCATATAGAATTCAACGACAAGTGTAGTGGAGGATATTATACTTAGCCTGCCTGTCAGCCCACAGATCCCATAAAATCATTTTCTGTTCTAATTTATTATTTTTAGTGTCAATCAGGCTCCGGTGAGATGAGTAATATCATTAGGTCCCAGGATCAACTACTCAGCACTTTTTTAAATGCTGTTTAAGTAGCTGTCATTATCTATACTAGAAGATGCAGTCAGGGTTCAAGATTTTTTCTTGTTCTTTTGGGCCTTGCTGTGCAGCTTGCAGGATCTTAGATCCTTGACCAGGGGTTGAACCTGGGCCCTGTCAATGAGAGTGCTGAGTCCTAACCACTGGATGCCAGGGAGTTGCCCTCAAAGATTTTCTTTTGCATAGAAATCTTGTTGGAGAAAAAAGTCTTAGAAATATAAAATCTAGAAGCTTAAAAAAAAAATCAGCTCCTATGTAGGAATCAAATTGCATTGAGGCACCAGATTGCGACACATCATCCCCAAACTGTATAGGTCTCATTTCCCCACAGAACCCCTACCCAGAAGGTGCTGGGTTATAGCCGTGCAGACAGTGAGCCCCGCTCTCACTGTCTTCACTTTCCTTCTGCTCTGTCAGGGGTGCCGTGGAGAAGAAGGCACCCAGGACAACCAGCCCTGCTGGAAAAAGAAACCAACGATAAGCTCAATCCAGACCACGAATGTTAACTGCCTGACCATTTTCCTTCATCCCCATACTCGACCACCCTAAGATACGCTTTTATAAGTAATACTTCTATTTATTACAAAGTCCACTCTAGGAAGGCATTTGTTCCAGACTGATAAATTGCATCATCCAGCGTTTTGATACACTCAAAGATCTTTTACCCAAATTATCTGATCGAATTTCAGAACTAGGGCTAACTAGATAGAAGTATGTGGTATTGTTTCTATTTTGTGGATGATGCATAAAAACGGTCCAGAAAATTTATGGATTTCATGGTAACTCATGAGTTTTAATTCATTCTCTCTTCTGGGATTGAGAATTTAAATTTCTAGCTTCAGATCATGTGACATGGATTTGAATCTCCTTTATTTCCTGAAATGAGATATCAAAAATTTTATATGTTTAGGTTCATGCCAAGTTTTATGCAGGGAAGGAACTATGTATACAGCTATTCTTTTATTTAACTGGTATGGTATTCAAAGGGGTTCCACAGGTGGCTCAGTGGTAAAGAATCCGCCTGCAATGCAGGAGACACAGGAGGTGCAAGTTCGATCCCTGCATTGGGAAGATCCCCTGGAGAAGGAAATGGCAACTCATCCAGTATGCTTGCCTGGAGACTCCCACTGCCAGAGGAGCCTGGTGGGGCAGTCCATGGGATTGCAAAGAGTCAGACATGACTGAGCGACTAAACACATGCATGATATTAAAAATGTTTAATAATTAATGGCATGCATATTGATCAATAAGGAAGGATGCAAGTTGTGAATAAATAGTGTGCCTATGGCATTGTGTGTAGATTGACTATCAATTCTGGATTCAAGCAGTTTTCTTTTTCTTACGGGAGTATAGTTGATTTACATCATCGTATTGGTTTCAGATGTACAACATGGAGGCTCAATGTTTTTATAAATTATGCTCCATTTAAAGTTACTACAAAGTAATACCAAATTTCCCTGTGCTTCACAGTACGTCCCTGTGGCCTGTACATTTTATACACAGCAGTTTGTACCTCCATCTGTCCTGCCCCATCTGTCTTTCCTTCTCCCTGTCCCTGCTGGTAGCCACCAATCTCCTCTATACCTGTGAGGACTCAACCTATTTTCTTTTTCCTTTTTTAAAAGATTATTTTTAAAATTATTTTTTATTGAAGTATAGTTGATGTGCAATATTATACGAGTTATAGACATACAGTATAGTTCAACCAGTTTTCTTTTTTCTTTCTTTATCTTGTCCCTTTATTTTTATTAGTTGGAGGCTAATTACTTTACAATATTGTAGTGGTTTTTGCCATACATTGACATGAATCAGCCATGGATTTACATGTGTTCCCTATCCTGATCCCCGCTCCTGCCTCCGTCCCCATCCCATCCCTCTGGGTCATCCCAGTGCACCAGCCCCGAGCACTTGTCTCATGCATCCAACCTGGGCTGGTGATCTGTTTCACCCTTGATAATATACATGTTTCTCTCAGATCATCCCACCCTCGCCTTCTCCCACAGAGTCCAAAAATCTGTTCTGTACATCTGTGTCTCTTTTTCTGTTTTGCATATAGGGTTATCGTTACCATCTTTCTAGATTTCATATATATGCATTAGTATACTATATTGGTCTTTATCTTTCTGGCTTACTTCACTCTGTATAATGGGCTCCAGTTTCATCCATCTCATTAGAACTGATTCAAATGTATTCTTTTTAATGGCTGAGTAATATTCCATGGTGTATATGTACCACAGCTTCCTTATCCATTCATCTGCTGATGGGCATCTAGGTTGCTTCCATGTCCTGGCTATCATAAACAGTGCTGCGATGAACATTGGGGTGCACATGTCTCTTTCAGATCTGGTTTCCTCGGTGTGTATGCCCAGGAATGGGATTGCTGGGTCATATGGCAGTTCTATTTCCAGGTTTTTAAGGAATCTCCACACTGTTCTCCATAGTGGCTGTACTAGTTTGCATTCCCACCAACAGTGTAAGAGGGTTCCCTTTTCTCCACACCCTCTCCAGCATTTATTGCTTGTAGACTTTCGGATAGCAGCCATCCTGACTGGCGTATAATGGTACCTCATTGTGGTTTTGATTTGCATTTCTCTGATAATGAGTGATGTTGAGCATCTTTTCATGTGTTTGTTAGCCATCTGTATGTCTTCTTTGGAGAAATGTCTGTTTAGTTCTTTGGCCCATTTTTTGATTGGGTCATTTATTTTTCTGGAATTGAGCTGCAGGAGTTGCTTGTATATTTTTGAGATTAATCCTTTGTCTGTTTCTTCATTTGGTATTATTTTCTCCCATTCTGAAGGCTGTCTTTAACTTTGCTTATAGGTTCCTTTGTTGTGCAAAAGCTTTTAAGTTTAATTAGGTCCCATTTGTTTATTTT
Source organism: Odocoileus virginianus (assembly GCF_023699985.2). Taxonomy (NCBI): domain Eukaryota; kingdom Metazoa; phylum Chordata; class Mammalia; order Artiodactyla; family Cervidae; genus Odocoileus; species Odocoileus virginianus. The sequence continues at coordinate 47,445,186 of NC_069689.1, read as the reverse complement.
TGCTTTTATTTCCAATATTCTGGGAGGTTGGTCATAGATATTCTGGGAGGTGGGTCATAGTCAACCAGTTTTCTTAAGCATCTACTATGTGCTGGGATCTATGCTTTCTATTCACTGTCTTTGTCATATTCTCTTTCCTGTTTATGTCCTTAACTTTGCAAAATGCTTTCTGATATCTGGACATAAACTACATTCCCCATTTCCCCCCATGTCCTTCAAAATAGTAGCTTTATCAGAAATAGGAAGCACTTCACACACCTTTTCTAGAGGGGAGATTCTGGTGCTTTTAGTGCTTGCAAAACATTTACATGAAATTTTTGTCTAGCATCTGTTTCATGGCATCTCATTTCATCTCTTTGCACCAGACTCTTCAGCTCTATAAATGGAGAGGCTAATATATTTTCCCTTGTAGGTTTATTTTAATGTTCCCAAGCACTTGTAGTGTTTGATTAAAGAATCTGCCTTTAATGCAGGACACTCAGGAGATGTGGATTCAGTCCCTGGGTTGGGAAGATCCCCTAGAGGAGAGCATGGCAACCCATTCTGGTATTCTTGCCTGGAGAATCACAATGGACGGAGCAGCCTGGAGGACTACAGTGCATGGGGTTGCATAGAGTTGGGTGCAACTGAAATGACTGAGCTCACACTTGTAGGCTCCCAGTATATGGTTGCGTTTATCATTTCGGAAATTGATTCCAGCTCAAAATGAGTACCCAAGCTGATGATGGATAATAGGCGTGTTTTTTGGAGGGATTCTTACATCAGAAGGAATGAATGGTGATATTTATTCAGGGCCTATTGTATGCACTCTTTAAGGACATTTCACATTGATTTCATGTCTTATTTAATCCTCACAATAACCCTGAAATACAGGTATTAGTCTTAAAACGCCCTTTTTACAGATTGGTAGGTTAAACTCTCAGAGGTTAAGTAACCAGGATTCAAAGTAACATTTGTCCAAGTCACATTTTCCTTATTCTGAAAAACTATGTTACCTAACAGATTATGCTAGCATTGTGTTAGCATCAAGCTATTCTAAACATATTCACCAAATAAATAGCAGTTCTGTATAACTGAGAGCGGAGAAAAATTCTTATCCTGTTTTTACAAGTTATCTTTTTAAGACTATGTGACTTTTTAACACTATATACTCTCATGGCAACCCACTCCAGTATTCTTGCCTGGAGAATCCCATGGACAGAGAAGCCTGACAGGCTACAGTCCACAGGATCACAAAGAGTCGGACACAACTGAGTGACTAACAACAACAACAATGACAACATTCATGTTATCATTAACGATTGGCTGTGTAGACAAACTGAGTGTAGAAGAGACACACACTTCAGTTAAGTTCTGGAAAAGAAAAGATATTGAAGGGAAAGTGCTTTAGACACATGTTCTAATATGACTCCTTTAGTTCCCTTTCTGAGCAAGGTCAGATTCTTGCATGTTAAGATTTGGTAAGCACACAATCTGGAGAGTCCTGTATAATCAGGTCCTGACTCTTACCACTCAAATAGGAATTTTTTTGGGGGATGTGGGGTGGGGAAGAGGTGAGATCCTGTGTTTGCACAATGAGTGTCTTTTTGAAATGTTTTCTGCACATCGAATTATTTTTCCTAAGTGAATTGAACTTGGAGCAAGTCATTGTGAGATCTGTCTTCTTCCTTTGGAATGCTGAGACTGCAAACTCTTTCTGTGTTATCAATCACTACTTCCCTAAGCCAGTCATTCCCTGAAATGCTGAGGTCACCTCTGAAAAGAAGAAGGGTGTGGGGTCTGTTCTCACAGTGTTTCTCTCTCTTGGTGGGTACAAAAGAAGAGCCAGCCATTAGGATACAAGGTAACATGTGCAACGATGGAAGTAAACAAAAGGCATCCAGAGAGCATCTAGAAAGTTAGAAAACAAGGGTGTATTCTTAGCTGAGACCTGAAGATGGACAGGGAACTGCTCAAGTGAGCCTGGTGGTGATGGGGCCACCTCCGTGTGATGGCCAAGAGCTGGGCAGAGAGCAGGACCCACTACAAGAACCAAAAGTGGGCAAGTAGAGCTGGAGTGTAGGGGGTATGAATTAACGAGAGAAACTAAAGTGGGGCTGAAGAGCAAAGCAAAGGTCATTTTATAAATGCCCTTCAGGTCATGAGAAAGAGGATGATTTGAGGACTGGAAGGTTCTTTGAACAGGAGAGGCTCATGGCTGCTGACTTCTGAGCTCTCAAAGCCAAGAGGGAGACCTGGTCTCTGAGCTGAGACCAGAGACCAAATTCAGACTTCGTAAGTCTGCATTACTAGGCTGCATCAGCTCTGGAAGCCCCATCAGGCAAGTTCAACTTCATTCACATCCGCCCTCTTCATTTTTATGTCCCCGATACAGTCACACATGGACAGCAAGCAATGGAAAGGTTTAGACTTGACAGCATTATTCAGACGTTTGTAATCAGAACCTAGGGATGTATTTCAGCAAAAATACAATTTTAAATCACTTTATCAACTATAAATGTGATGCCTCTGGGGAGGAAGCCATTTTAATGCTTTAGATCCTGCACCATCAGAGGGGTGTACTCAGTTCAGGTACAGGGCAGAGTGATGCAAATTGGCATCCTGGCTGATAATGTTGTCACTTATTGTATGTTTGCATATCTGAGTTTTTAAAATTTTTTTAGCTTATTTATTTTGAATTGAAAAAGATAATTGCTTTACAGTATTGCATTGGTTTCTACCAAACATCAGCATGAATCAGCCATAGGTTTACTAAACCTGTGTCCCCTCCCATGAACCTCCCTCCCACCTCCCTTCCCATCCCACCCCTCTAGGCTATCACAGAGCCTGGGTTTGAGTTCCCTGGGTCATATAGCAAATTCCCACTTGCTATCTATTTTATATATGGTACTGTATGTTTCCATGTTACTATCTCTGTGCCTCCCACCTTCTTTCCCCCACAACCGTGTCCATAATTTTGTAACTTAATATGCTTGCGAATCAGATTTTTCAAAAACAAGTCCCCCTTGAAGGACATGAACAGAAAACAATGGAGATGGTTTCAGGTTTTTTCTGAGAAATGCAGGAAGGGTGGTGGCCACTTGAGAGACCCAGCCAGTCTTGATCTATGACATCTGTAAACGTGGCACTTTCTCCAGACACGAGGCCTCTGCAGGTGAACCAGAATGGATTCATTCCCAGGCTGCTCTAGCGCATTTTAGTCCTCTATGTCAGCCTCAAGCCTCATAAACTAGTTTTCTATTTTATAAAGATTGAATCCACTGGTAGCATCTGCGTTCATAGGAGGGACAGAGAAAACTGTTTGCTTCTTGTTACTATACTGGCTCCTACAAATGACATGGTGATATGACATAAACAGGCATGCAATGGTTAGTTACTAAACTTTACAGAGTGACTAACTCTGGCTTCCAGAGTTCAAGTCTATGAAACCACTTCAATGTGATTGACTCAGAGATCTCATGAGCATAGAATGCTTACCTAAGCTCTGTGCTTTCACGTCTTCTTCCAAAAGGAGAAAATAAGCCAGAGACCAGTAATTCCAGGAGACTTCAAAAATGCTCACGGCCATAAAAATCAGAGTGGAAACGGATCTAGACTGAGACAATTTCTGTAGAACAAATTCTGCAGAGAATATTCAGCCACTGGACAAAGTTGATAACTCTGGGAAGCCTACAGAGGCATTTAATCTTAAAACTGCCTGCGCAGAGAAGAAAGCATCTTTCTGTTCATGCTTCATATCTTTGAAACAGGTTTTCTTTCTTTTTTTTTTTTTTACTACTTTTTTTTTCTTTTCTTTTTTTTGTCTAATTCTCCTTATAAAGATTGGAGCAAAAGAGAGTTTAAAAATAAGTGGGGTAGGCTCTCCCAAATAAAAACACGTGACTTGATTATCTGAAATTTTTCTGTGCCTACGAAGATTAGAACACTGAAAATTTCTTAGAAGAATACTAATTTTATTGAAATATATTTTGAGGCAAATAGTTTTTAAAAATGATGCAGCTTTCAGCAGAAGGAAGCGCTAAATGAGATTGCAAATGCCTTAAGGATTGACTTCCTCTGGAGAAGCAGAAACATCATATGACATCCCTTATATAAGGAGTCTAAAAAGATATGATGCAAAAGAACTTATTTACGAAACAGAAAGAGACTCACAGACCTAAGAGAACAAGCTCATGGTTGCCGGAGGAAAGATGGGGGAGGGGGATGGGATAGTTAGGGAGTTTGGGATGGACATGTACACACTGCTGCATTTAAAATGGGTAACTAAAAAGGACCTACTGGATGCCACGTGGAATGCTGCTGAATGTTCCACGGCAGCCTGGGTGAGAGGGGCGTTTGGAGGGGGAATGGAGTCATGTATGGCTGAGTCCCTTCACTGCCCAACTGAAGTTATCACAGCATAGCTAATTGGCAATACCGCAATACAAAACAAAAAGGTTTTTAAAAAAGAACTGATTTTCTCTTCAACATTTGTCATTTAGACTCTGAAACTAGTGTTAGAAGAATCACATATCCGCATGCTGCAATAATTATCAACTTATTTCCCATGAAGGGAAAATATAGAGAATTGCTCTCTAAAAAAAGAGTAGATTGATGAAAATATAAAGGAACGTATCATGAAGGGGATTGGAAATGTCTTTTAAGAATTTTGAGGTATCTTAGTCCCTCATCTGCAGTGGAGGAAAGATTTGTTCACTTGTAAATTTTTCCAGTCTCCCAAATTTCACTCAATGACCCTACATCTGTAACCTCACCGTCACCCTCTCACACGGCTGCAGAGACCTCGGTCCACCCAGCACCAACAGTGGAAGCTGGCTGGAGGCTATATAGATATCTAGTATCACAGAGAAAGAAGAATTACATTATTGTAGTTGCTGGAAGGCTGTATTGCAGCTATTTCAGAAGAGACATTTACAGCAGTGTTTAGTGAATGTAACTAGTTTTGTTATCAGTAAGTAACCATACCCATGTTGTGCATATGGTAAGATTAAATGGAGCCATTATAATAACCTTACAAGAGGTGACTATTTGGTGGTGGCAAGTCTGGCTAAAGGAAATCGCATTAGCTTGATGACATGGCTTTATTCCTTCTGACACAGGTTGTTGGTAAGTCTGCCAAAAATGTGCCTTATAGTTTTTAGGCATCTTCCTTATTAAGGAACGTTATAAGGTCTAGCTTTAGGATGTAGGTATTATTGGAGTTATCAATCCCAGCCTGCTTAAAAATATCACAGGCGAAAACTTTGGAGCACAGTTCTTTAGCAAAATTAAAGTTTTCCACCTTGGAGTGATTTTCACACATTTACTTTCATCGGGATTTATTTTTCAGAGATCATTATATAAAGGGTCATTATATAAATAGGCTAGAACACTGGAAGATACAGAATGTTAATTCAGATTTTTAAAGAGTTGCTAAGGGGGAAAAAAATCCTTTGAAGTGAATGAAAAATTATCAACAGACAACCACAGGCTATTTTAAAGTCTTTATTTAGCCCTAGCTATCTGGTGAATTATATACACATGTAGTTCTGAGGGACTTTTTACAAAATTTCAGAATTAAAAGTTTTAAATTGCTGTTTTCCTTTATACTGATATTTCCCCATTTTCTGCTGATTAAACTTGAAATAATTAAGACTGCTGTGAGAAATATCAATAACCTCAGATATGTGGATGACACCTCCCTTATGGTAGAAAGCAAAGAGGAACTGAAGAGCCTCTTGATGAAAGTGAAAGAGGAGAGTGAAAAAGTTGGCTTAAAACTCAACATTCAAAGAACTAAGATCATGGCACCTGGTCCCATCACTTCATGGCAAATAGGTGGGGAAACAAGACAAACAGTGAGAAACTATTTTGGGGGGCTCCAAAATCACTGCAGATGGTGACTGCAGCTATGAAATTAAAGGACACTTGCTCCTTGGAAGAAAAGCTATGATGAATCTAGACAGCATATTAAAAAGCAGAGACATTACTTTGCCCACAAAGGTCCATCTAGTCAAAGTTATGGTTTTCTAGTAGTCATGTATGGATGTGAGAGTTGGACCATAAAGAAGGCCGAGTGCCAAAGAATTGATGCTTTTGAACTGTGGTGTTGGAGAAGACTCTTGAGAGTCCTGTGGACTGCAAGGAGATCAAACCAGTCAATCCTAAAGGAAATCAGTCCTGAATATTCACTGGAAAGACTGATGCTGAAGCTGAAGCTCCAATATTTTGGCCACCTGATGCAAACAGCCAACTCATTAGAAAAGACCCTGATGCTGGGAAAGATTGAGGGCAGGAGGAGAAGGGGATGACAGAGGAGGAGATGGTTGGATGGCATCACCAACTTGGACATGATTTTGAGCAAGCTCCGGGAGATGATGAAGGACAGGGAAGCCTGGCATACTGCAGTCCATGGGGTCACAGAGAGTAGGACATGCCTGAGCATCTGAACAACAATAAATCTAGGCTAAAGGGCTTCCCAGGTGGTTCAGTGGGTAAAGAATCCACCTACAATGAAGGAGACATTGGTTCAATTCCTGAGTCAGGAAGATCCCCTGGAGGAGGGCATGACAACCCTCTCCAGTATTCTTGCTTGGAGAATCCCATGGACAGAGGACACTGTTGAGCTATAGTCCACAGAATCCCAAAGAGTCGGCCATGACTGAAGCAACTGAGTGTGCATGCAGCCTAGGCTAAAGAGAAAAGGTTGGGTTTTTTTTTGGACAATTTTTAATGAATGTTGGGGAAGGTCAACAGTACACTGTTAGCATTTTTATTCTGGCAACATAATTACACATAAGGTATACAGAGGGAAAAAATATGAAACTAGATAAATTGTATGGTGGTATTTCCTAATGGCAAGTATGAATACTTAGCTATTAGATTCTTGTTTTGTGCAGTTAAAAAATGTAAGAATTCTCATCTTACAACTTGATTTGGCCCTTGGCTCTCCCAAGGGACACGCGATCCTTAGACTTGATCCTGCAGCCAGCAGGGTCAAAAGCTGAGCTGAGCTTCCTCCAGTCTCATTTCCCTTGGCGGCTCAGTGCGTGCAGCCTGTTCACATGAGGGGTTATGAGAAGTTTAGGGCAAGTTAAGAACCACCTGACCACATGGGGTATTAGCAGGGTTTGTTAATGTCTCCTAATCTCAATTCTCAGGTTCAGATACTACTTCCCTGACACTCAGACTAGTAAAGCTTCTCTTACACAGTCTCGTAGCTCCCCTTCTTCATGATTTTCATAAGGTTTGTAATTATATATCTGCCTAATAATATTATGAAAGTTTCTCTCCCCCACTCTACACTCATCTTAACATCCTCAGCGCCTGCCTTACTCCCATCACGTATTCTGTCGCCAAGTTTGCAACCCCATGGACTGCAGCATCCCAGGCTTCCCTTTTCCTCACCATCTCCTGGAGTTTGCTCAAGTTCATGTCCATTGAATCGATGATGCCATCCAACCATCTCATCCTTTATTGCCATCTTCTCCTTCTGCCTCTATCTTTCCCAGCATCAGGGTCTTTTCCAATGAGTCGGCGGTTTTTATCAGGTGACCAAAGTATTGGAGCTTCAGCTTCAGCATCAGTTCCTCCAATGAGTATTCAAAGTTGATGTCCTTTAAGATTGACTGGTTTGCTCCATAACTGCTTGTCTCGTGAATGAAAGGGTCCATTATACAGATGTCAGACCAGGAGTTTGTTCAAGACAGAAGACCCCTCAGTATTGAGTTAGTCTAATGCTGGCGCCTCTTTTGTGAAACATACTTTCAAAGTGTTTTTAAACTTATTTTACCTATGACATTGACCTAGAGAAAGAGGACTTTGGGAAAACCCTAAGTGTCTTTGAGCAAGGTTTGTTTGTTAATGTCACTGAATTATTTCATCAAGCAACTCTTTGAAATTTATTTATGTACATAAAGGGACCCTGTCCAAGATCTGAGAATTATTTTTGAGCTGAACAGATAATGCAGGCAAAAGAAAAGGCAGAAGACTCTTCTGTAAACAAAATGGCTTGTTATTCATTCCTTATTAGATGTTCCTGTAAAATTTGAATAACAAAATAGCATGTCTCATTTTAAAGAAAAAAATCACAGGTAGATTAATTTGAAAAACACTTGACTTTATTGAATGTTTCTCTTCTTTCTTTAAACACTAATGAAATTGTAATTTAAAATAACCAATTTGCTTGTAAAACAAATGTTATATACCATTTAGAAAGTGACTTCCCAATAATACCTCTCAGTTTTTCTGTGTTCTGGATATTTAAGTATTTACACATACATCACTAACCCCTATTAATTTTACATTGCAATCAGTGGAGGACTTCAATTTTATTTTTAGCTAGAGAACTGCTCCTGCTCAGGATCCGTTTCAAGATAAAATTAATTTTAATCTACTGATAGAAGGTATAATTTTAAATCATGTATAAAATTTACATTTTGGCTAGTGCTTTCTTTACAAATTTTTTTCGGAGTATATATTTAATATGAGATTTTTGTTTCTTTTCTCTTTATAGACTCTTTGGCCTAAGCTTAGTTAAAGTTTGGACAGTTTATTGTTGTTGTCTAATCAAAACACAGTAGTTAAGCATTTGTGGATTTTTAAAAATCATAATCCCATGATATTAGAGGACCCTAATTCTTTTCTAAAAATTATATGAAATTGTGAACCATGTTTTCACATAGTGGTTAGTTTCCTAGTGATTAAGACAATTTTTGGTTTTCAGAAAAGTTGGTTAGTATTGTTGGCAGTAAGCTTTGCTACTAAGTTCCTTATACAATAGGCACAAAGTATTGTATCTAAACGTTGTGTTAAAATTAAAATAAATCTTTAGAATTTTTTCAAAGATTTAAGACTTAAGGAGTCAGATGTAAATAACCTAGGAATATTCTGCCTGGCCATTGTTGGAATGGTATTCCATAGGGGATATTGTTAATGTGACTGACAAGTCAATTATATCCCATTCACAACTGTTTTGATGCCTGCAATATTAATAATACTGCATTGCCCATGAGAAGTGCTACCCTAACTACTGGCACAGAATACTCACAATAAATGGCAGCAAATGTAATTCTGACCTCTGACTCTGTGACAAACAGCATGGGTACTCTCTGCCGCTCTGCCTTTAATTTCAGTGGCATCAAAGGAAAACTCAAGCGCCTCGGAAAATAACTCTAGCCCCATGTCTCTGATAAAATAAAATGCTTACCCACAGACATAAATTACCATGGAAATAAAAAGAGGAGCAAAAAAATTACACAGTTTCCTAATGCTCTTAAATCAAAGTAGCCGAGGGAGCGGAGGGCTGAGTGCAGAGCGCGTGTATTATGCAGGCTTGCTGCTCGGTGAACAATCTTTGACGGCTTTAATCCAACAGGTTTGCTCAGTTGATGGTGGGAGGGAGTATTATTCATAATTCTCAAGAACAGAGTACTTTATAATAATCATTTCTGTGGATGTCCGCTTGGAAATTTTTGCTATGGGGGCATTATAAATTAGAATCCAGTCAATAGAAGCCATAACTGTGAGTTTAATAGTCACAAAACTATTGACGCAGTAGGGTTCAGGCAGCAAACGCAATGACAGGCAGCCTCCCTCCCCACTTTGAAAATGTGAGTTGCCTGCTGGCCATCTTTCCTTTCTCCACTCTTTCTTAATTTCCTTCCAAGTGTTCTTCTTATTTGTACTAGATAAACAATTTTCTTTTTAAATAAACAGAAGCAGTATGCATAAAATGAAAGCCCTCCTTGACACCCACTCCTTTCTCAGAGATCACTGTTGCAAGTGGTGGGTTTTAGGTCTTTGTGGGTCTTTTTCCTGCCCAAGTGCACGTAAATGTATAAAAATAATTGGTGTGTTTTAAATCACACGTGGACCAAAACTCTGCCCATTATTTGCAATTTTTAGACATTTGATATGACTTACAGGATTGTACATGTCAGTATATAGAGATTTGCCTAATTTTTTTAATAGGCTGCATAATTTTCCACAGTACAGATACATCATAATTTATCTAAATAGTCCTTCCTTGATAAAAAAATATACATGCTGTGTTCAGTTGCTTCAGTTGTGTCCGACTCTTTGCAGTTTTATGCACTGTGGTTTACCAGACTCCTCGGTACACAGGACTCTCCAGGCCAGAATACTGCAGTGGGTTGCCATTACCTTCTCCAGGGGATCTTCTCAACTCAGGAATTGAACCTGGGCCACCTGCATTGCAGGCAGATCCTTTACTGTCTCAGTCACCAGGAAAGTCAAAGAAAGTCAATACCTATTTGCACAAGTTACCTATTATCCTTCCGTGGCAGCCACTAATCTGTCTCTAAGGATTTGCTTATTCTAAACTTTGCATGTAAATGAAATTATTCAATATGTGACATTTTGTATCTGACTGTTTTCACTTAGTGTATAGTTTTCAAAAGTCTCTCATACTGCAACATGTATCAGTACTTCATTCCTTTTTGTGACTGAATACTATTCCATTGTATGGCCATACCATTTTATCTCTCCGTTCATCAACCCGTGTACCTTTGGGTTGTTTATACATTTTGACTAGTATGAATAATGATGCTCTGAATATTCACGAGCTAGCTTTTGTTTGAGCATATGTTTTCAATTTCCTTGGGTATGATTGCTGGGTCATATGAGAACCGTGTTTGGTATTTGGAAGGAATACCAGATTGTTTTCCAAAGTGCATGTGCCATTTTATGCTTCCACCAGCAGTTTATCAGGGCTCCAAATTCTCTACGTCACTCCTAATACTTGTTATTATCTGCCATTTGATAATTGTCTTCCTTGTGGGTGTGAAATAATACCATATTGTGGTTTTGATTTGCATTTTCCCAATGAATAGTGATGCTGACCATATTTTCTATGTGCTTATTGGAATCTTATATATCTTCATTGGAGAAATGCTTATTCAAATCCTTTTCCCATGTTTTTGAACTGGGTCATTTGTTGTTTTTTTTTTTAGTTTAGTTGCAAGAGTTGTTGTTGCTATTTTTTGTTTTAATACATGACGCTCATCAGATGTATGATTTGCAAATACTATCTCCCATCTTGTAGGCTGTCCTTCCATTTTCTTGATTGTGTCCTTTGAAGCCCCAGGTCCAATTTACCAAAGTTTTATTTTGTGACTTTTGCTTTATCATCATTGTGACACCAAAATCCAAAGTCACAAAGATTTTCTCCTTTGTTTTCTTCCAAAGGTTTATAGTTTTAACTCATAGTAAAGGTGTTTAATCAGTTTAGAATTAATTTTTGCATTTAATGTGAGGTAGAGTTCAAATATCACTCTTTTGCTTATGAATATCTGTTGTCCCAGAACTATGTGTTGAAAACCTAAATTTTCCTCATCAAATAGTCTTGTAGTTGTTGTTGAAAACCAATTGACCCTAGGTGTATGGCTTGCTTTTTCCTTGAAGTCTTCATTGTGTTGCTTATATGTCCATGCTTATATTAGGCCCATACTGCATACTGTCTTGATTATTGTAGCTTTGTAATGTCAGTTCTTCAGTATTCTTCTTCTTTTTCAAAATTGTTTTGGCTTTTGGTATCAATTTTTCTCCTGGGTAAATTTTCTTTATCATATTGGCCTATAGGAATTCTTTTATATTCTAGATAATAGTTTTTCACTTTCAATAGTCAATATTTCTCTGAACCAATCACTGGATGCTGAATTCCACTTATTATTTCTCATATATTGCAGATTTAATGAAGCCACATTTATTGATTTTTTTAAATATTTGGTATCTATAATTTGTATCTTAAAATATTTTTTAAAAAATTCCTTCTAGAATTCCTGATAAAAATTTGGTTCTTCCTTACGTTTTTAAATTCATCTGTAATGTATTTTGCGTACTCTCCATAGTGTTATATCTTTTTTGCTTTTCCTTCAATTGAATATACAATGTTCTCAATAACTTTTATTGGATACTTTGCTACTTCTCCATATTTCAAAATGCCTCCATTGTCCCATAATATAGTCCTAAACATACAGTTATATCTATACCTACCTATATACATCTTGGTGTATATGCAGATATAGATACCTATCTATATGTATACATTTGGCTTCGGTTTTCTATTCTCTATAGTAATTTATTTACTTAAGTCAACACCAATAGATACTTACAACTATTGTGGCTTTATAATATACTCTGCTTTTCATATGGTGGTCTCTGTCCCATTATTATTTTTTGTCTTTTTTAAACTTCCTTGGCTATTCTTGTATACTATTGTTCTTTGAGATAACTATTAGAATTTAAGTTCCAAAATATATTGCTATTTTGTTTTGGCTTTGATTAAATTTGTAAATCAGTTTGGCAGGGTATTGCTATAATTGCAGTCTTCAGCATTGCTATCTACAAGTACAGGATGTCTCTATTTAAATTTTCTTTTATGGCTCTGTAGAAACTTTTACAGTTTCCTTCATATAGGTCTTGCAAATTTTCTATTAGTGAAACTTGCTTCAAATGTATACTTGATTGCTGATTTTTGGGAACTGTAGCCTAACTTTCCATAAAAATGATCTAATAGATATTGGTAGTTGCCCAGACATAGACATAGTCATAACAGAGACAAGCAGTGAAGCTTAGTCTGAGCCCCAAAGTTAGATAATCTGAGGACGTCTTCCTGACTGTGTGACTTAAGCATATTGCCTTCTCTTCCTATTGTGGGGATTTATGTCAGATACAGTTTTCAATCAACATTAGTTACTATTATTAACTTATAAGAAGACCTGATTTGAGGTCCAATGTAGGCTATAGGTTAAGGCAGACACCTAGCTGCTTCTTTGGCTTTCAGTTTTGTGACTGAAGCAAAGTTATAAGGAATGGATTTGTTCTGGTTCATGGAATTGGGATGCTTGGAGACTTCCAGGCAGGAGACGGAGAGGAAAAGCAGCATGAAATTTAGCAGCGGGCATTTAAACACAGGAGAAGGCGATGGCACCCCACTCCAGTGCCCTTGCCTGGAAAATCCCATGGACGGAGGAGCCTGGTGGGCTGCAGTCCCTGGGGTCGCGAAGAGTCGGACATGACTGACTGACTTCACTTTCACTTTTCACTTTCAGGCACTGGAGAAGGAAACAGCAACCCACTCCAGTGTTCTTGCCTGGAGAATCCCAGGGACGGGGAGCCTGGTGGGCTGCCGTCTATGGGGTCACACAGAGTCGGACACGACTGAAGTGACTCAGCAGCAGCAGCAGCAGCATTTAAGCACAATGAGCAATTTGGCTTCCAAGGCGGCTCAGTGATAAAGAATCCACCTGCCAATGCTGGAGATGCAAGAGATGCGGGTTTGATCTCTAGGTTGGGAAGACCCCCTGGAGTAGGAAATGGCAGCCCACTCCAGTATTCTTGTCTGGAAAATTCCTTGGACAGAGGAACTGGGGGGCTACGGTCCATGGAGTCACAAAGAGTTGGACACGACTGAGCGACTGAACATGCAGGCTCATGTCCTCTGCAGAGCGCATCACCGTCTGCAGTGATTATGGAGCTCCAGAAAATTAAATCTGTCATACTTTCACTTTCCGCCTTCTGTTTGCCATGAAGTGATGGGACCAGATGACACGATCTTTACTCTCTAGTGATCTATAATTTCTTTCAGTCCCTTCCTCCCTGCCCCCTCACTCTTTTTTCTAAATCTTTGGGTTTAAAGCAGAGACCATTTCCCTCCGAAGAGCTCCTTGAACTCTGCTTGTTCTCCCTACTGGATAAATCTTTATGGTCTGTTGCTTAAATTATTTTCTAAAATCTGATTGTCTTAAAGTAGCTTCTAAAAGTGTTTGTGTATTTGGCAACTGTTCACATTATTTCTAGTGAAATATATTTTGAAGACAAATGTGTTACACAGATGCACAAATGTGCTTCCTACCCCTAATCTCATGGCCCGTAGCTCACCATACAGAAATGTGGTGGAGCTAAATACTGTAAAATGCCTAGAGATTGTCTATTGACTTTCTAGTTCATTTACATCATGTTAGAGTACATAAAATACTGCATACACTTTTCCCCCAGGCACACATTTGAGGCTCCCACAAAACTTAATAAAAGCTTCAATATTGACTAGAAGGTAAGCAGTTAGCCCCAAGATTGCCAGTAGGGTATGGATGCTAAGACGAATCAGATGAGCCTGAGTTTCCTAATTATTTCTGTTAAAGTGCAGACAATGATTCTGTCTGCTCCTAGTCAGGACTGACCTCAATTGTGGTTCCAGTTTTGGTACAAATGGGCTTTTGACCCAGAGTGGGCATGGAAAGTCTTCCAGGCTTTGCTCAGTTACCCACATGTGAACCAACCAGCGGGTCTTCCAAAGTTCTCCAAGCTTTCATCTAAGCAAAAAATACTGTCAGTTTGCAGCTGTCTCCTGAAAAGTTTATAGATATGTACCATGTTCTGAATTGTGTAGCCCTTGGTGAAAGAAATTGGATGGAATTGAAACAAAATATTTGACCCTTACCTTTAAAAAATTTGCCATTTATTAGAGAATTAAGTGATACCATTTACTTTATTTATACAAATAACTAAATAAATGATAAGCCATTTATTTTACCTTCATATTTTGGTGTCTTGGTTTTGGAGAATGAACCAGTTATTCAGAATCCAATTATCCATTTTATTCTCTCATCCTCACATACATATGTGAACACATCCTCTCCCACTTCCCCAAACCACTCCCCAGTACCACAGGACACATACAGAGAGCTTTGTGAGAGAGGTGGGTTTTGAAGTGAGGAGAGGGGCAGGCTTGAAAGCGAGTGCATCATTCCAGGTCTCAGAACCGGTGAGGAGGAGTTTAAAATCAGGAGTGGGACAATCAAACGTGGAGAAGTTTGGCTTGGGGAGGAGGAGCGAGCCTGAGCGGGAGGCTCTTCAGAAGGCTTGGAGTACAGAGGGAGAGTGGAGACATTTTTCCAAACAAGATTAAATGGCAGCTACCAAAGAAGAGAGACAAGGACCAGAATCAATCTTAAAAAAAAAGCTAGCAAACTGAGACACAACTTAATACAGATATTAAGATGACTCAAACACTCCCTTTCTTTTCACCCATCGAAGGATAAAACTGGGTGAGTTCCCAAAGTCTACCTACGAAGTGGCCGTAAAGTGAGACATTCCGTCCCCATCCCGTTGTATCTGTATGGTTGTCAGCTGAGCATCTGTTCTTTCATCAAAGCAATGTGACATTTAAGACACAGAGTCAAACAGATGGCTGTATTTTGCTGAACTGGACTTTAATGAAAAAGTCCAGATTCTTTTGTTGCGGAGCAAAGGGATTATTGCTTTAGAGGGTGTTCATCGTAGGGGGGAAAAGATAATGCTACATCAAAGAATTGAGATGGAGAAGGGAATACTGAGATGATTTCACCTCTCATGAGAGAGAGAGAGGAAAAAAAAAAAAGGAAATATAGATAATGTGAAATAGTCCAAACTCATCAAAGGGAAAGCTAAACCCAGGGTCCATTTAAAATCCTGGGTACCCTCGTTAAAAGGAAAGACATTTGAGCTGACCTGGTTCAATGCAAGAAATACTGAATGAGGTATGCATTCATTCCACTAAAAACAGAACAAATTCAAAGAGGTAGGATGAATACCAAATTATCACTAGAGGGAAGAGTGCAAAAATTTAAAATTTCCAAAAAACCTTAGCCTTTTGAGCTGAGCAATCCACAATGACTGTGTTGGTCTAATTTTTAACAGGCTGTGTGCTCTCCTTCTCTTCACAGAAAATTTGTTAGATGCTCCTTAATCTAGGCTGCACCTTCATGGGTTTGCCAAAGGGAAGATATCCCAATAAAAACGTCACATGATACCTTGTCAGAGATCATCACTTGGTATCAGGTCCATACCAGTCCCAAAAATAGCTTCATACACTTGGAGATCTTTTTCTATGTAAATGGTTCTGAAACTTCTGATATTGAAAGTGCTATTTCCCAAATAGTTATCTTTGTAACATTTTAAAAGGAAAAGAGTAGAGGAGGATTACGGATGGGGTTCTTTCCCAAAGCTCCTTAACAGAATGCAAATAAATGGAAAACTCAATACAGCACAGGGTGCTTTAATTAAAAATGGGTGACATGTGACATAATAAAAATAACAAGAGAGTGAACTGTACCTAGAATTTGATAACCTTTTATAAAAATAGCTCCTAATCAGTAGCAGAATTTAAGTATTGTTTGTTAATGTAGACAATTTTTCAGTATTTGTCTTTATAAATAAAGACTCACAAAGGACGATTCACTTGCTGAGGCTTAGAATTCATTGATTATACAGCAAAGTCATGGGCTGCAGTCTGTCATTCTCTCAGAGTACCACTCAGAATTCTAAGAACCCAGTATCTCCAAAGAGTCTTTCGTTAGTTCCCTCAGCACCAACTCAGTATCTCAAGACACAGGTTATTTCAAATCAAGGGTTTGAAGTGCATCTTCTAATAAATATAGGCAAAGGAAGAATCAGTTTGCTCTCCCCTAACTCATGAAAATAGCCCTGATTTTCAGATAAACGTAAAAGGAAGTGCTCAGTGAACCTAACTCTGACAAATGCAGTAGGTTCTTAAGCAGCTTATGTGAGAATGATTACATGTTACCTTGGACCTGTCTACTTCAAAGAACATTTTTCCCACTTGATAGTTGAGTCCATTTAGTTATAAAACATAAAAAAGGCAATTCTCCATGTTCTTTTCAGCAAGATAAATAGAAAATCAGTAGAGTTCTTTTTAAGAAATAGTTTTGGTATAGACTTTACTGCTGTTAATGCTTCATGTATCTCCCTCCTGTTCCTTCTGTGTGGATGTATCTTTTTCAGCAAAATGAGATCATACCATACACAATGCTGTGCAATCTGCTTTTTTCAGTCAGCAAGCCACATGTTTCCATTTCAGTAAATTCATGTACTGATACTCAGACTGGGCTTAGATTACACGATTGATCCCAATATGCTATAGAGGGTGCCCTGCAGGGCCACACACTGAAATTGACTGTTGTGTCCAAGTTCCTTGCAGTTCAGCACATTCTGTTTTTCACGACCATGTGTTAGAGAGAATGCGCCAGCTTGTCCGCAGAATGTTCCACCTTTTGGATTTGTCTGCCTGTTTCCAGTTCTGTTTTTTTTGATCCATTGTAACAAAATTCTTCTGCTTGAATGGAATAATCTAAAATTTCACTAGTAGTTGCAATAGCTAACAAAATGGTCAGAAAACGGCATTAAAGTTTTCACAGTACTGTTGCATGGTCCCCTCAGCCCCCTTTCTGGCAGAATCATAAGCATCCCCCACTTGGACTTGTGGGTTGAAAAGCAGCCTTACTTCAAGATTTCCTTCCCCATTCTCTTGCTTTCAGAACCACATGCATGAGCGCAAAGTTTTGTTTATAAACCTTTAATTTAAAGAAAGAGATTGGTGATTCAATTCTTGACGGTTTGCTTAATTTCCAAATACTACCTCTGATAAGTGGCCAGCATGAATCTGGGCTAATATATTATAATAACTTGATATCATTTTCACCATCTTCATTCCTGTAGAAAGTTATAAGTTGCTCTTCTGTATTGTACTTCTGATAATTGTTCCAAAGTAATGATAAAACTCATGTGAAAAGACCCTGATGCTGGGAAAGATGAAGGGCAGGAGGAGAAGGGGACGACAGGATGAGATGGTTGGATGGCATCACAGACTCAATGGACATGAGTTTGAGTAAGCTCCGGGAGTTGGTGATGGACAGGGAGGCCTGGCGTGCTGCAGTCCATGGGGTCGCAAAGAGTCGGACACGACTGAGCAACTGGAATGAACTGAACTGAACTGACTGATTAAGCAGTTCAGTAAACCAGGTGTCCATCACTTTCTCAATCCTTAAAAAGGAAATTTTCTTCTGCAGTAGGATTTAATAAGCCTTTTTACCAATATTAACTACATAACTGCAATTATAATTAGTTAAGAGCTTTCAGTCTATTTAACACTTATATATTCCTTTAAAAACTTTAGAAAGCAACAAGTTTATATGGACGTGGTTGTCTATCATGTATTTGTCAAATAAATATGTTATTATTCTCTGGAATTAGATACTTAGATTTATTTTAACAGGCTAGTAACATTTAAAAATAGAATACATTTATTGAGTGCCTACTATGGGTCAGGCACTTGAATAAGTACTTTGCAAGAATTGTTTAACTTAAACCTCAAAAATTCTTGTGGTATAGTTACTCATTTTCTATCTTACACTTGATACCAAAAAAAGAAAAAAAACAAAAAAACCCAGAAAAGTTAAAATGTGTTTTTTTTTTTTTTATTGGGAGGACAGATTTTAAAAGGTACCTTGGTTAAAGAAACAAATGCAGAAATATACTTAATGATTTTCATTTGTGTGTCTGTTTTAGAATAGTCCTCTGGAGAAGTTGTCTTCCATAGTTGTCTGCCATATACTCGAGGGGGAGATACCTACCTAAGGAGTAGCCTTATATTCCCAAAATAAGAGAAGCCAGGAAATGAATGTCATGTGAGCACCATGAACTTAGCTTCAGAGAGCATGCGGATGGTACTGTTTTGTCTGCTACCAAATTGGTGGACTGGACCAGCATCAGGGTCCTAACGTGGCCCAGACACGTCTCCACCAAGGAGGTTCTTTTTCTGATTGGACTCTCCCAGGCAGTAGCAAAACTGATGCTGAGATTGGAAGAGCATAGGCTTCATTCAGTGGCCTAAGAATGGAGAAGGGGGAACTTAATTCTCAAATCAACTCCTCACCCCAGTTTGGGTGCAGACACCAAAAATATAGGAAGGGTGACATCAAAGGGAGAGGTTTGGCCTCCCCTGGTAGCTCAGTTGGTAAAGAATCCACCTGCAATGCAGGAGACCCTGGTTGGATTCCTGGGTTGGGAAGATCCCCTGGAGAAGAAAAAGGCTACCCACTCCAGTATTCTTGCCTGGAGAATTGTATAGTCCATACAGTCACAAAGAGTCGGACATAACTGAGCGTCTTTCACTTTCACTTAGGAATATTTATGAGTTATTTGAGACCATGCATGTGGTTTGAACCTGGGACTAATGCAACTCTCCTTTTCAGTCCTTCTATGGGTCCAGTGTTGTCATGGTAATTGTCAATGGTCCTGGTATTGGTGAATGTATCACTTAGCATGCTAATATATTATAATGAGTATATGATGAGGCTCAAGCTCTACTGGAAGTCAAATCTTTTGCCGTCTTGGACCTTGTTGGTTCTAACTGATTTTTGTTCTTTTTTTTTTCTTTGCAGCTTCCTCCTGAAACTTGAAAATTGCTCAGTTGTGTCCATCTCTGCAACTTCACGGACTGTAGCCTGCCAGGCTCTGCTGTCCACGTAATTCTAGAGGCAAGAATACTGGAGGGGGTAATCATTCCCTTCGCCAGAGGATCTTCCCAACCCAGGGATCAAACCCGGGTCTCCTGCATTGCAGGCAAATCCTTTACTGTCTGAGCCACCAGGGGAAGCCCCAAACCAGGGAAGTCCTGAAACTTAGGTGAGAGTAATTGGTTTCTATTCGAGGGAAGGGCAGTGGTATGATTCTGGGGAATCAGCCTTGGTAACGCATCCTGTCATGGAGGATGTTGCATATGAGACAGTTTTGATTAGATAGCCTTTGGAGAGTCATCAAAACAGATAGCAACCAAAGGATCCTCCACCCTCCAAAACCCCAATTTCACTTATATTGATTCTACTGGGTTTTTAAATTTACTTTACATATCTGCTGATGCTAATATTAATGGACTGATTCGTACAATGGAAGTGTTTATTTTGAAAACAGACAGGAAAGAGGGCATGTAAATGCCACCCATTAAAGTCTTTTAGTCTGATGGTCTGTTTCCTTTTGGAATAAAAAATATAATACTTTGTCTCTATGTAACTATCTTATGGGAAGTCTAATTATCAGGTATCCAGAAATTAATAATCTGACTAGAAGAATAATGTATAGTTTTAGCCATTACTACAATGCTTCAAAAGTTT
Organism: Odocoileus virginianus; assembly: GCF_023699985.2. NCBI lineage: Eukaryota > Metazoa > Chordata > Mammalia > Artiodactyla > Cervidae > Odocoileus > Odocoileus virginianus. The sequence continues at coordinate 47,425,237 of NC_069689.1, read as the reverse complement.
CAGGGTTAAATTAAATTAATAACTGAAATATAGGAATGTTAGAAAAGAAAACTCTTCAGGAAATAAATATTCTACTTAATTCCTAGAAGAAAATATTCTTGGACTACACTCATTGCCATATTGTGCCTTGATTCAGATAACAGACTACTTATAGTCCTAGGTGGGTACTAAGTGTATTCTGGACAAGAAAAAAATAGTGCCTTTATTTCCAGAGCTTGGATGTGAGAATGTTCTAAAAAGATATCGAAAGTCAAGAATATCCATCAATTATGTAAAGCAATACTGAACATGTTATTTAATAGTGATTACAATAATACTTAGGGCTTCCCAGGTGTCTCAGTGGTAAAGAATCTGCCTGCCAATACAGGAGGCAGAGGAGATGTGGGTTCAACCCCTGAGTCGGGAAGATCCCCTGGAGGAGGAAACGCTACCCACTGCAGTATTCTTGCCTGGGAAATCCCATGGACAGGGAAGTCTGAAGGGCTATAGTCCATGGGGTTGTAAAGAGTCGGACATGACTGAGCAGCTCAGCACGCATGGGTGCACAATAATAGTTACCATTAATTGGGCGCTCATTTTATGCTAAGTACTTCACCTGAATTAATGTAATGCTTACAATAATTAGTCTTATTTGCTGTTTGCAGATGGGGAAACCAGGCCTAGAGATATTAAAGTCAGGTCTTTTAAGTCCGGATCTCACAACCAAGACTGACTATTCTCTGGATTTTAAAGCAGGTCTGTTCTTAACCTTTATATCATAGTGTTTTCCACAACTCTATTAAGTTCAGCTCAATTTATTAATAATATCAAACTTTCAATAAAGCATATTAAATTGTTGAAAATAGTTATGGAGCTTTTACTAAGCATCATAAGTTGTGATCGAAATGGGACCTAGGAGCTGTAAATACAGTGTTCCCCACTCTGGAAGCTTCCAGACAAGTGTGGAGTGGGTAAGACAACTTTTAAGACCAGTAAACTGTGTTTATTAGCAGTGCGAATTTCTGATTTTAGTTTCTTTTTATGGTGAAAGGGTGACAGTGGAAAGGTGTGGAAGTTACCAGTCCTCCAAGTATGAAGGCAACAAACACTTCTAATGAGCAAACTGTGACCCTGTCACGTGCAGAACAAAATCAGCAGAGATAAATGCTGGGCATGATTTTATTGCATATCCCTCTTTCCCCAGTTTCCACTGTGACTGAATAACCAGATTTGTAGTATTTGTTTTTCTGCAACTTCCCTAAATTTTATTTCCTTATTCAGCCATTAAATGGAGTAGCTTTGTCACACGTTGAAATATACATTTATTGCTCTAGCATGATGATATGCAATTGTACATTTATCAAAATCCAGAGAAAAGTGTGTTAAATGTTACCATTAACATTTAAAACATGAAAAATTGTCATCAAACTTTATAGTATAATGAAAAATCATGGGAAGCACTTAATATGTTAGTATCTGAAGTTACTGCTTGGATAATACAGAAATGGAGCTTTTTTCCCTCCATTATCCATCTCACTAGTTTCCTTGCATTTGAGAAGTATTGGGGTCTATATTTTTTCCAGGATATTTTCTGCATAAATAAAAATGAAGTTCCTCACAACCTCTATTTCTACATAAATTCCTTATTTCCTTTAACATCAAAAGAAGTCTCTTAATGGCTCCTAGGAAATTGAGTGATTATTTACCCATGAACCTAAGATGTGAATGCTGGGTGAAGGTGGATATCTAGATAGGTTTCATTATGAAAAAACAGTGGGAATGTGCAGATGTCACCAGTCCTCCAAGTATGAAGGTAAAAAATGCTTATGAGCACAATGTGTCCTTGTCGTGTGTAGAACAAAATCAGTAGAGTTAAATAAAGAAAGTTTCTTAGTAGCTGTATAATTTAAATTTCTCTGCCAATAAACTTCATGCCCTCAATGGGTGTTGGCTGGTAAACCCCAGTATACAACATGTCATGTAACACAAATAGATGTTTTGTTTTTAATAAAAGAATAAATAATCAACACTAAGAAATCCTGAAGTTTATGTATATCTTCACATGCATAATGAGTCACATATGCTACTTTAAAAACTTTCTTATTTGGGGATGCTTTAGTATATCAAAAGAGCAAGAGGGGATACAAAAACCAGAACTGCTTTAATTATTCAACTTTCATTTTGTACTTGACATTCCAGATACTGGAAGTTTGTAGATGAATGACTACAGAACCTAACACAGCGAACTCCAATCCTGGGTTATAAATGGAGACTCAGTTGGGTTTTGCACCATCACCTTTTAAACGATTACATGGCAGATTGCATAGTGTAGATTTGTGTAGTTAAAATGCTTTCTACACACTGAATCTAAAACGTAAAGTTATTCAACTGGAAAGACTTACACTAAGTCAGTTCACGAAGGGTTGGTCCAGCTTTCCGACTGGTCTGCATGGTGACTTCTACAGGTTGAAGGTGAATATCATTTGGATTTCCTTTGTAACCAACAAAGAAAATGGCATGGGAAGAGTGCAGATATATGAGTGGATACACTTCCCTGTGTCTCCCTGGTTTCTCATGATGTAGGCTGAAGTTTGGTGGTTTAGTCACCAAACAATGAGGAGGCTTCCAGGTTAGAGAAACCAAGAAAGCAAAGACTCACCCACTGCAGGGGCCAAGACCAGGTCAATACTGAAGACTCTACCCACACCAGACATGGGATTTCTAGGCTCAGACTTGTTCTGTCCTGTCCCCTCTTCTTCGTCTGCTGCTGACTCTTGGCCTGGCTTTCTCCCAGATCTCCTTTACCTCCGTGCTTCATTGTTGTGACAAGGGCAAGAGAAATTGCAAAGAACATGCACATTTAATAATAATAATAAGAAGAAGAACCAAAAAAATAAAAAAAAAAAACCTCTTGCCATAGGACAGTGAGGGGTCAACTTAAATTTTCTGTATCTGAGTGTTTTATCTGAAAAATGGGGTTAAAAATAACTCTTTTCTTTTAAAACTTTTGAAGAACTGGAGAATATAATACATGTAAAAGGAACCCAGCGGCTTTGGTAATCAGATATCATTCTTCCTATTATTATAATCAGTCATCCATGGTAAGGTGAATTTTGCTTCTCACTTTAACTGCTGACTGAGCTTCAAAGGCTAGAAGGGTGCCTGAGGATTTACCTGTAATAGGGAGGAAACTTTGTATTTTATTACAAGTTAACCACTAAAGGGATGTTGCCTGTATGTTTGTGCACGTGTGCTCAGTTGTGTCCGACTCTTTGTGACCCCGTGGACTGTAGCCTGCCAGGCTCCTCTGTCCATGGGATTCTCCAGGCAAGACTACTGGAGTGGGGGAATGAGCATTCCTGAGAATCCTGCTTCCCAGGTAATGAGCATTACGTTAAAATACCTTTGTTTAGCTCACAGAGAAGAGCATCACCAGGCCCACCTGTGAGCAGCCGCAGAGGGGAATCAATTAACCCATTGCCTCTGAAGACTGACCAGGACTAGGGAAGATCTGACTTTACACTCTCCCTTGTTAGCATAAAAGGAGCCTGAATTCTAACTCAGGCAAGATGGTTATTTGGGGGCACTAGTCCACCATCTTCTCAGTTTGCTATCTTTCTGAATAAAGTTGTTATTCCTTGCCCCAACAGCTCATCTTTTGATTTATTGGCCTGCTGTGGGCTTCCCTGATGCCTCAGATGGTAAAGAATCTGTCTGCAATGCAGGAGACCTGGGTTTGATCCCTGGGTTAGGAAGATTTCTTTGAGAAGGGAATGGCTACCCACTCCCAGTACTCTTCCCTGGAGAATTCCATGGACAGAGAAACCTGGCGGGCTATAGTCCATGGAGTCACAAAGAGTCAGACACAACTGAATGACTACACTTTTCACTTTCTCTTTTTGTGTGGCAAGCAATGTGAGCTTAGACGTGGATGCCACCCAACACAGCAATCCACGTGGTAGGCTCAGCATTCCATGTCTGTCCAACTGAAGATGTTGACTATAGCCTACATTTTAAGCTATTAATTTCCTCTCTTTCATTGTTGGACTTTTTTTTCCTTTGGTTTTTATTAAAATGATGACAAAAATGAATAGTATATTGTACAAAGCAGCTTTACGTACAGTATCTCTTCTGCTGGTCCAACAGCCTGCAATATCATTATTCTCATTTCATAGATGGAAAACTGAAGGTGAGTGATAACGGGAAAACTGCCCACGTAATTCAGGCGACAGTGTCGGACTATTTGGTTTTCACCATGCCACTGTTGACAGCTCCTGTGTTTTACATTTTCTGAGGTTGGTTGGTTGGTTTTACATGACAGCACAAGTGAACAACGGATCATTGACACAAAAAGAGTAAGATTTGAGTGTGGAAAGAGCAGAATGTGCACAGAGAGTTGGGATCTACAGAAACACTCTCTAGAACTGAAAGGACTTATTTGGCCTTGAAGTTCACCTGGGCATAACAGCTATCCACCACCACCACCCCTGCCCCTGACATCTTTTCAATCTGTAACCTATGATTCTATAATCCAAGTTCACCAATTTTCACCCATCCTGATGCATCTCAACTTTATCAGGTGGAGAGGGAGGTGGGAGGGGCGATCGGGATGGGGAATACATGTAAATCCATGGCTGATTCATGTCAATGTATGACAAAAACCACTACAATATTGTAAAGTAATTAGCCTCCAACTAATAAAAATAAATGAAAAAAATAAATAAATAAAGAAAGTTTCCTTTGAAAATCAACCAGGGGTCTATACTTAGGAAAATATGTGCCCAACATAATCCATGAAGAGAGGTAAACTTGAGTCCAAATGACTGCCCCTTTTTCCCACTGACTCTCTTTGCTTACACTGGGCCAGCAGACATGTTTCAAAAGTCTTCCAGCTGAGTAAAATACTTGAAGGGTTAACACATAATGACCAATTCTTTCATTGTAAGACTGACATTCATGTATCATTAAAAAGAGTAGCGGGCCATTTATCTGTAGCTCTCAAAAATTTTTAAATACGTACTGTATCTGAATCCTCACACATATCATAAAAGCAGTGAAATCAAACAATCATGGTTCATAACTGGCCTTTGATTTTTATATCCATGCATGTAAAAAAATAAAAGAAAGAGAGGGAAAACCAAACATGTGTGCTGCCTTTTAATAAAGATCATATTAAAAATTCAATAAATAGCGATATCTCTGATCTCTTAACAAAAGTTTCTGGTGTACAGGAAATTAAATGAAAAAAAAAAACCTTGTTAATCCTTTTTGATTTCTGTACATTGTAGCTAGAAGCAGAATTCTTTAGCTCACAGATTTCTCTTTTTTTCTCTCTTTTAAACATTTAAAAAATCTTTTCTTACACCAATGTCTGGGCAACGCTATAAATGCAGCTGGATTCTCGGAAACATATAAAAATAAAGGCGGGGGGTTGCAGGGTGGGGTAGCGGGCAAACAGTTGTGTCATTGCCTGATCCCGGTGGCCTTGCAAGGGGGAAGCCACCTCGAACCAGGTGATAACCTGCTAGACTTTATCTCGTCTTCTCCCGCCCTCCCTGAAGCTGCCAACACTTCGGCTGGCTGTTAGGCATTTTAAATATCCCCCCTGAGCCCTAACCTCACCCCCTCTCTCTTCTTGTCAGCTGGAATGTCTCAGAGCTGTCAGAAGCTTGTTGCTTATTGATGTTTCCGTGTGTTTTATGTCTTTTCTGAGCTATGACAGGCCCTGACACAGCGCTGATTTCAATCAGGCTGCTTCAGGCCTAAGTTTTTAGCTGCACAATCCACGTCTCCAGCCTACTTCAGAGGCCTCGGTCTAATGAAAATGTTTCAGGAGGCCGAAATAAAGGCCCCGGGCTCAACAAACAGCAGCTGAGGAATTCACAAGCCTTGGAAAGAAAAAGTGTGTCCGTGCGTATGCACACCCCCCCACACACACACAGGCAAACACGCACACCGTGGTCCCCCCACCTCCTTTTGTTGTGAGAAAAGCAAGAACGGAAAGTGACCTCGGGAGCCAAAGGTTCTGACACTGAATCAAATCCCTTTAGACCTGAACTGACAGGCTAGGCCTGGCTTTAGATTACGTTATCACATCTTAGAACAGGCTTGTATGTACCTCAGGATTCCCTCCGTATAAAGAGCTGGCGGTTTTGCCCCTGCCGCCTATTAAGTCAAGTTCTGATGTCTTGTCGGGAATGAAAGCCCATCACACAGAGGGTGAGGGTAAAGGGGAGGGGGCAGGGAACAACCAGCAGAAACGAAAAGAAAATGTGTGGCTGGTGGTGAACCCACTTCTGCTATTTACAAGGCTGGTCATGAACAGATTAAAAATATTAGGAAACTGCTCTTGGTAAATCGCGTGTGATTTCCCGAAACTTATATAAACAACTCATTTTATACCATGTTGGTCCTATTTAAGCTAGACAAATAAGGGTCTTTGGAAACCAAAGGCATTTTTTTCTAGCTCAGATGAGATCAGCACATGTATTTGAAGGCCGCCATCAAACTCACTCCCGGATACTTGAGCATAGAACTGCTCGTTTTGTGTCTGGGTCTGGCAAGTTGGACAAACGTGAGCCAGTCAAGTGATCTCTGTGCGTCTGTTTCTCCAATTTAAAACTCTGTAGCCTTATTTCTCAGAACTAGGGCATTTTCCATTATTGGGCTTCTAGATTTTAAAAGTCAAGCTGTCTGTTAGCCCCCAATCTCCTAATTTATCCTTTCTCCTCACCTTGCCCGTGGTAATCTTAAATTTGTTTTCTAAGTCTGTGAGCCTGTTTCTGTTTTGGAAATAAGTTCATTTGTATCACTGAATCAATCTGCTGTACATCTGAAACTAACCAACATTTTATTTTACTCCACATAAAATAAAAAATTAAATGACAAAAAGTCAAGCTATTGATAAACAAGATCCTACCATATAGCACAGGGAACTATATTCAATATACTATAATAAACCATAATGGAAAAGAATATGAAAAAGAATACATATATGTATATATATGTATTAATATATCAGTTTGCTGTACATCAGAAACTAACATAACACTGCAAATAAACTATATTTCAATTAAAAAAAATAAAAGTTATTGGCAGAGCTTCTAATAAAGTGACAAGGCTCCGATGATGAAGCCTAAATTTAAAATTTCTCAGGGACTACCATTCTGCTTTTCTCCATGGCAAGGCAACCCTTGCTGGCCTGCAGTGAATATTTATGATACATTAAGACTTTCTAGTGGAGGAACACACTTAAATCATAATATTATGCTAACAACATCTAGAATGAAAATATTTCTTGAAGGATAAATATCCTAAGTGAAACAGATGTTAATAAAGAATCTCAAAAAGGTTTTGGTTTTGTCTGGAAACGTGCAAGGTGCTTCCCTGGCGGCTCAGATGATAAAGAATCTGGCAGCAGTGCAAGAGACCCGGGTTGAATCCCGGGGTTGGGAAGATCCCGGGGAGAAGGGGATGGCTACCCACTCCAGTATTCTTGCCTGGAGAACCCCATGGACAGGAGAGCCTGGCAGGTTCCAGCCTATGGGGTCGCAGAGTCAGGCACAACTGAGCAACTAACACGAAATAGGCAGGAGGGCCAAGCACACAGGCTTGAAAGCTCAGGCTCCCAGACTCAGGCCTGACTCATTTGAGCTAATGTGTAAAAAGTGAGATTTTACATTCAAATATGGATTTGGAGCTCTTTGCAAAAAAAAAAAAGAAAGAAAATCAGCCAGTTTGGAAATGGCAACAATCAGCTGACTGAGTCACAGCCATTTCATTAGACCGGCCCTGTATTCTCCAGGGGCCACAACTGAGCGACTCTTTTTTTTCCCCTCTATATTTAGGGTCTGGCCGCTGCAGCATCTGATTTACAAACCCTAATTTGAAGTCAGGCAGTGCTGTGTTTGGATGTCAGCTCTTCTGCCTCCTGGCTGAGTCACTTCAGACAACTTATTCAACCGTCCTGGGTTTTCTTAGACCCAGAAGGTGAAGAATTAGTTCTACTTCAAATGCTATATTGATGGCTGACATCACACATGCAAAATGCTTGACTCATTTAAAAAAAAAACAGCAAACCTTCAAAAAATGTGTTGCATCTTCCCATCTCTTCTTTGGAGGAAATAGAAATATTATTACCCCTGTGCCTGCTCAGTTTCCAAGTGAATATTTGCCGGGCTGAGTTAGAGTTTTTGTGGTTTTAGCTTAAAAAAAAAAAACACCTCTCTGCCTCTCAGCCACATTGAGTGAAAATTATCGCTAAAAAAATGGTTCCTCCACCTCCATTCCATTTTTTAAAAAAATGTTATGATATTTTTAACAATATTAATATAATAACAGTAGCATGTGTTTATTGGGTTAGTCTGTATTTTATGACTTAGTATCGAATTTATGGCTTGTTTTTACCAGTACTGTCACTATTAATTTTTGTTCCCATTTTTTTCATCAGCTGGAACATTGTCATAGGACTATTGCCTGCCCGTGATAAGCAGTCTCTGCTATTATTATTTCAGGTCTGCTTATCAACAGTCAACACATCTCCCCAAATTATTTTTTTTAGAACAACTATGTTATCAATTTAACGCTTTGGTCACCAAAGAGCCCCTTTCTTGTAGCCACTCGGGAAAATTCTGGCACGCTAGGCTCTAGAGTGGGAAATTTAGGGGAGCGGTCAGAAAGAGAGCTGTCACTACGAGAATACCATGGGGCTAGAGACTATTTTCACAGTATGAGTTTAAGATAGGGTTGCATCCTTGTCCCGACTCCTGACCCAGCCCAGGCAAACTGTAGTCGGGAGCCAGGGCCACGAGTGACCCTTGGAAGGGCTGGTAGAGAGAGAAGCACCGTCTGGGAACTCCCAGAGATCAGAGGCTTGCCAGGCTCTCTGAAAGCGACTGCCAATTTGGCCTAGTCTCAGCTGACTGCATGCCCAGGAGGGAGGGGACGGCAGTAATAAAGCAGTTTAGTGGAGAAAGATATTGCTTCAAGCTCCCAAGGCTTCTAGTCTATTTAATGACAACATTATTCACTCACAGATCCACACACATGCACGCGCACGCACACACACACAGACACACACAGACAGACATGTGAATGCTCATATGATAATCAGAATACGTACAGTCTTTGGGGCAGAGAATGATTGATGGCCAAATCAGAAAGGTTGCAGTTGAAAGCTAAGATTCAGATGATCCCAGGAGTGATAGAACTCTTTAGAGTTTTTCTTTTGTAATGAAATCTTGGGGGAACATTGGTAGCATCACCCCAGCAGGCTGCATTTGGACTGAGGCCTGGGGTTCTGTTGTCAGCCCCCTACAACTGGTTATCTCCGGCAGCTCTCCCAGGATCTCATGCTTTAATTGGGAGGCACAGTTGACTCTTGCTGGTGATCTAAGGGGTCCAGGTCTAAGAATCCTTTGAAACTTTTCAGAGAAGATGCCACTCACATAATCCAGGTTCATATTTATATATATACAATATGTGCCAAGATATACATGTATGTCATGTCAGGATGGTATTTTAAAATTAGTTTTCCTCTACTAGAATTTGCCACTGTAAAACAGTCATGTTCTTTTTTTTAAAACAAAAATACTACAATTTTGAAAATTCATAGGAGAGGAAACTCCCTAATGGCTAGGGAGAATTTTATGTTTTTTATGGTAGTCCCATTTGAAGAGCTCCCCTGGTGACTCAGTAAAGAATCTGCCTGCAATGCATGAGACCCAGGTTCAACTCCTGGATTGGGAAGATCTCCTGGAGGAGGAAATGGAAACCCACTCCAGTATTCTTGCCTGGAGAATCCCATGGACAGAGGAGCCTGGTGGGCCACAGTGCATGGGGCTGCAAAGAGTGGGACACAACTGAATTAGTAACACTTCATTTGAAGAGCAAATATCAAAACCACACTTTACTGTTATAGTGAGAAAGATACTTTACAATGAACAGGAAGAAGCAAATTTTACTTGATGCAGTAAGAGAAGAAATATTTACCAAGTGCTTAGATTGTTCAAGCATCTGTTTGTGAAATCCTCAGAACCACCGGGAGAGGTAGAGGAATCATTGTTCCCACCTTATGGAGGAGAATACTGAGGTTAGCATGTCCAAAGCCACACAGTTGGCATACGAGAGAGCTAAAGGTTTAATTCAGGCTTTCAGATGTTCTGTCTCTAATTTTATTAAGCTTCATAAGTCCACTGTTTGAATTAATTTAGTAAATGCTGAGACCATTTCTAGCAGTGTTTTTTTTTTTTTTTTTTAATTTAAGCACCTGGAGCTACCTTAAATATTTTATACACAGTTCTAATAGGAGTGCATTTTTTTTAAAATAAAAATAAAGGTTCCTTTTAACAATACACAGAAAAACTATAATAGATTTTTTTGCAAAGATGTCCCTGCGACTTGACTGTTATGGAGTCTCTAGGATAGGTAAGGAAAGTAAAACTGTTTCTAATCCATTAGCCAGAGGAATTGTTTCTCTTCATGTTTTCTAGAAATTGAGATTCAAATTTAAAGGTTTGATCTACAAATTTTTAAGGGAGATAATTCAGTCTTTCCTCTTTTGTTAAAGTAACGGCATCTACAACTGACTAATTACAGAGAGAATTGGGCATTCCATGAAGATTAAGGGCAAGCAGCTAATTACACCCACAAGTGGCTAACAGCAGCTACAATTAGCTGTTTATAGGCGCAATTATTGGTGTAGCCAATTTTGTACCCCAAAATAATTACAGGTGCAAAATCTCACATGCCGTTAGAAATGTTCTCTTTCAGAATGCTGGCCCTGTAGATGTAGATTTCTCCATTTATTCTCCTGGATAGAAAAATAACCAGAAATTTAAAATTTAAGTTGCCAATATGGTATCAACTATAAAACTATGTTTAATAAATTTATTTTTATGCTTGAGAAACTGTAAATTTACTTCATATGCTCTATTAATACTTTAAGATCTAAAAATACAGAAATAAAGAAAGCTTAGAGGGGTAAGTTTTATTTCTACTTTGTGAGAATGATTCACTAGTTAGTTTAAAAATATTTAAAAACATGTTTTGAAGTAAGATCAAACTACAACGTATACTAAAATTATTGTTATTGTTCCAGTTTCTGTGTTTATTCCTTGACCTTGAGGCAGCATTGATTCGTGGACTCAATATTTTTTTCTGGAATCCCTAATATATTTTAGTATTTTCTGGGTGTGTGAGCTTGAAATGTCCCGAGTGTGTGTGCTCAGTTGCTAAGTCGTGTCTGTTTTGTGATCCTATGGATTGCAGCCCATCAGGTTCCTCTGTTCATGGGATTCTCCAGGCAAGAATACAGGAGTGTGTTGCCACGTCCTCCTCCAGGGGATCTTCCTGACCCAGAGGCTGAACTCTTAGCTCTTGCGTCTCCTGCATTGGTAGGCAGATTCTTTACCACTGAGCTACCTGGAAAGCGAAATGAAGGTACCCATGGGTAATTCTCAAACTTCCCAACTTCCTTGAAGTTTATTTCCTGCTCTGAGCAGCCTAGAAACACAGCTATGATCAGAGTTTCTTTTTTGGCTCAGATTTGAAACCAGTGACAGTTATCTTCATATCTCTCCCCAAATAAACAAATGTAAACTGCCATCCCCAAACAAACCACAAACTGTAAATAAACAGTAAACAATCATCACTGGATTTTTGAAGTTTCCTTTTTGGCTTCTGCATTATAAAATAACATGATTTAGAAAACTCCAATGACTGTATTTTAATCTTTTTCTATACCAGGAGTTTCTTACTTAAAAAACCAAAAGCAAACATATTTCAAATACGCCATGGAATGCTGGAAAAAATGAACTTTGTAAACCAAAATAATCCATAAATTAATTTCCTATTCATCAAAGAACACAGAGAAGGAAATGGTAACCCGCTCCAGTATTCTTGCCTGGAGAATCCCATGGACAGTGGAGCCTGGTGGACTACTGTTCATGGGGTCACAAAGAGTTGGACACGACTGAGTGATTAAGCATAAGCAGAGAGCACACAGATTATAATATTACTAATGCAAATCTAAAAAACAAACAACTACTGTCTGGTTATCATGTTGTTCCATTGTGGATTATTTCAATCATTATTTCCTTGGAATCACAGTGCAGACATTAAACAGTCTATTCTGAGTTAATCATGAGGCATTATTTTAAAACTGGAATGCACTCTGGTTTTGTTTCAAAAGTCAAGCTTTGGAAGCATACAACTTACTAAGACTCTGATTTATTTTTATTTTTTAATATTTATTTTTATTCATTTATGTATTTGGCACTCTGGATCTTTGTTGCAACATGTGAACTCTGAATTGCAGCATGTGGGATTTAGTTCCCAGACCATGGATCAAACCCAGGTCCCCTCCATTGGGAGCATGGAGTCTTAGGCAATGGACCACCAAGGAAGTCCCCTGATTTATTTCTTCATGACTGTGTGTTTCCAGAAATCAATTAAATTCATGAAAAATTCCAAATTCTCTAGTTTGAATCGCCTAGAGAAACATTTGCTTGATCAGTAAATGGGGTTATTTGCAATAAACAGGGAATTTAGGGCAAAAGAATAAAGTGCTTGGTCTGGGTGGAAGCACAGAGTCATGACCCGACGGAAATTTTGAGTGCTGTTTTTCTCATCTCTCTCTCTGACCTCCAGGAGCAGTAAGGTCTCTTTCTGGAGGCTTGGGTTTGAGTCTTGGGTGAAACCCAAGTGAGACTTGGGTTTGAGTCCAGCTCTACC